>NC_083598.1:53525506-54740999 GCF_020882245.1 Rhopalosiphum padi
GCCGGGTAAAACATCCCAAGAGAAATAAACTGTATTATATTATTATAATACAGGTCGTATATTGTATAATACGATGCGAGAAGTTTCCTCGTTTGAAATATTTTCGCTTTCGTTGAAATTTTCATCGTTTCGCCTTTTGGCGATCGTAACTATAATAATAATAATAATAATAATAATAATAATAATAGAACACCATGCCTACCAACACCGCAGTGCCACGTAACACTTTATAATATTATTAAAACATACACTCTCTCTAATTTTGTGTAGTTTTTTTGTGATGATAATATTATAAATACCGCTTTACGAGGAGATAAGACGATTACGCGGCCGGGCGTGTATATAGATATTAAACATATAATGTTGTGCGTTTCATTACGCCCATAACAACTTACTTACTTCTTCCTACGAACTTACAATACAACAACTCGACGGAAAATATAACGCGATAAATCTACAAACGTAGGTACGTATATAACGTTCATTATGGTAGTATATATGATGATAATAATATATATATATATATATATACATTGACATACGCTTTATACAGGTACCATACATATTATTATCATATGGGTAGGAGGAATGCACCGGAGCATGTCGAAAAGACATATTAAGTTCTAAAACAATATAAAGAAACAATATACATATTATCACTACGAATATAATATAATACACTATAATAATGACGTACCCCTTACGCGTCTAACGAGTTGAACACTTTGCTTCCTCGTGTATCGTGTTGTCGTCGTCGGTACGACAAAGTTATTACAACGGTGCGTGTGCATAATTCATTATACATGGTATATGGTAATAATAACAATAATCACTATCGAACGCACGATATAATATTGTTATATACCTAATATATAATATTAGGTCAATGGTAATACTCGTAAATGTATGTTTTGCTATTCGGTCGTCGACGATTTAGATTTAAATAACATAGATATTTTTTTTCACCAAACAACTACTTTAACGTAACGTCTGAAACGTGATTTTTGAGCTGATTTCATGGTTGTTTTTTTTTTTTGTGCGTTGAACTTTTTGGAACTTTATTTTAGTGGTTGAGTATTTCAGTCGGTTTTTTTTTTAATTGTTAAACTCACGATAATATGTTTTTTCTCTCAGAAAACTATACCATCTAATTCAGTGATGTTAAAAGTTCATTTGAAAAAAAATGTATAAAACTAATTACCAACGTCAAGTTGATAGTTATGGATTTTTTGGCTAATATATATTGTTCAGTAACGGTATGACATCCGGATGATAGATTTGCCACAGAGGTGTCGAAATAATATATTATCAAAAGTTACGCCTGTCTTATTGACTCAGTTGTGATTCGATTCATCGTAATCTATTTGTAATAATATTATATTGAGATGTACTTATAATATACATCATAATATTACGCAGGGATTAGTGGCTATAAAAAAAAAACCGACTTAATTTTATTCCACATATTCTATTGGACCATAAAACCGACCATGTAGAGCTGGCTCGATAAAACATAATATTAAGCACGCACGTATTATGCGGAAGTTGTCGCGGTGGACGATCGATATACGTGTAATATATTAATGCATATATACGAGCGGTCGGCTCATTTTGGATTCCTACGACGTCCGTGCGTAAACTGTACATATATATTATACACAATGTAATACCACACCTCCTGATTTAAGGTAGCGTGTGCATTTCTACTATATCTCTTGTGAAATATTATTATTATTTTTTTTTTCATTAATATTATTAATATCGTTTGGGTGAATCGACGGGGGAAAATCATACGCGTCGCTGACTATATTCACGACGACAATATTAATTAACAATATACCATGTATAATGTATATGAATACAAAAACAGATCTGCTGTAGTTTTCCACATTCCATATGAAAACTTTTGAGATTTAACACTTTTCTATAAGATTAAAAATGAATGCAATCCATGCCCCACTTCAAAACGAATCACTAGAAGTCACATTCGATCCTAACTAACCTAACGTAAATATGAGAACGATGACATTAGACTTAGGACAGCACTGGATGATAAACTCTAAATCAAAGTTTTTTTCGACCACGGGTATGCTGTCTTCTATGTCTTCTCATTTGTGAACTCAGCACCTATGACATTTAGTTACTTCAACGATTGTCATAAGAAATCATATAACAATATTAATACTATCAACGTCAACTTATACTGTCTGTGGCATGAATGAGTGGAGGTATTGTACAAATTAAAGATATAATTTGTCATCATTTTTAGCTAATTTAAAACAATAACATTATTATTTTTAATTATCATTTTAAATACAAAAGTAGTATTTTACTATTTTATTATTTTTATTAATACATATACTACATTTTTTTAATTTATCACAGTTAAATATACTAGTTTGAGTAAGCCATTAATACATTAATCATATTATATAAAATACAAAGTTGAAACAAAAATTTAGGTATTTAATTATTGTAGACTCGAATATATTTTTAATTTAAAGTACGTAACTCTTGAAACAATTAGTAACAACACTGATAAATAATAATAACTACGGTTTTAAATAATTTACAATTATTTGAACAAATTAATTTTCTAACACTTTACATCCGGACCCTTTACCATTTGATTATTATAATAATATGACCTTATTATGTATTTATATTAAGTATAGGTACGTATTATGTTCTGTAGTCCGTATTATGTATATAGATATATAGTTGAATGAGCCAATTATTTGACCCTGTCGTATGGAACGAGCACCGATAGTACTCCATTCTCGATTACATCATTATTATTATCATCTCGATTGAATTTACACATATATCATATATTATATAATACAATTTAATTTAGTTTGACGAATATGATATGATATAGAGAGGTATACGAGTTTTAAACGGTCCAATTTCCTGTGAAGACACAAAACTACTCCAACAGTGATATATATATCAAAATAGTGATGCCACCAAAAACATTCGCACGAGGGAAAACCTTTATTTTTTTTTCCACCCTCTTTCGTATCACCATCGTTGCCGTACCACCTGTCATAGCGCGAACAGATACGGCACACTGAGTATTTATTTTTGCTTTTTTCTTTTCCTTTTTTTTTCCTACTCGTTGTTGTTGATTGCGAATTTAATCTATCGCAAGGACTGAGGCGTGCAGAAACGGGAAATTGCGGTGTACTGCCAAATCGAATTGTGAACCCAACGAACCGCACCGGCGACGACGGTAGCGGTAGTGGCGGTGAAAGAGATTGCTACCAAGCGCTGACTGACGCACGTCATGCACTATACCGCAGCGGCCTCAGCACCACACCGCCAACGCAATCTCACCGTTTAACCTTTCGTACATAATATTATATTTCATTTTGAGATTTTTCCAAGGCATTGGTAATTACCCGAGTTAAAAAAAAAATTTTAGCTCTGAGTTACAATACGACGTTGTATGCAATAAGATGCAGAAGTTAAGAAAAGTATTTCAAGACGTATTCGTATTATATTATCTGTCTCCCGCGTGAATGTGGCAGAGCAACGAAAAATTGTCGAAGGTAATTCGATATCGAAAGCGTAAGAAAAAAACGCGTCCTGGGTCTTAATTGGTATTATAACTTTTCGTCTTGGAAACACGATATGCTAATATGGAAAAGTCATTTGGAAAATTGATCTTTAAAAGACCTCCGGGGAGCGGTACGGCGTGTTAATTCGCGTGAGTAGAGCAGAATTGACTTAACATAATTAGTCGCTGGTAATCGCGAGCGATTTTCGTCCGACCAAGGTCGCGCTTTCGTTTTGTGTTTAAATTCATAAACACGATTTTCAGGAGAGAATAGATTAGGTTAGGGCTTCTTTACTCACAGGTTTTGTCTTGAAATTTCATCGAGAGTAGTTTTTACCTATCGGAAAGTGTGGTGGTGTGTGCATACAATTCTACTGCAGTTAAAAACAGTGTAGACGATAATGTGAAGTAACGAACGAAAATCATCCGGGGCACGACGGAGGTAACGATGGGTCGGCCGTGTATAATACTATGTTTCTCGTTTTCTGAAGAAAAGTAAAACGGAAAACCTTTTAGGTAAATTAATCTGTCGGAATCGCGCTCGCGCGTGAGTAGGGGGACGGTCCCGGAGGAGATATCGGCATCAGTGGCGTTTTATCCAGCCGCTAAAAGCCCGAAATAGCGTGATAAATGGCACTGATAAATATAAAACGCTTTGTGGAAAGGCCGACGGTAACTATACACACACACATACACATGCCCACTCTACCCTCACGGTCTCCGAAACACTATTATAGTCCTTGCAAGTATAACACACACACATTTATATATATATATATATTAAATTATATGTGTTAGGTGCTTTTTCTTCTCGTTGTGTTATATGTATATGTTATATATATATATTGACTTCGCAGCCAGACCACAAGCGTAATCCGATATTTTTCTCGTTCGCGTTAGCGGCTTGGCACTGACGGTGTAGATGGATCGGCCATCGATAAACATTATACATATAGAGGGCGACACATCATCGGAGCTTTTATACAGTGGTATATATATATATACCTAATATAACTATATATAATAGTATACGAGGACGTTGTGAAAAATAACCACCGCCGCTAGTTGATCTGCCGATTGTGATTTTATTATTATTATTGTTGTTGTTTTATATGTGATTCCGCAGTGAAAGAAAACAAAATTTAAACGAATTGTACGAATCCAACTCGTGTACTCTTTTGCTTTGAGATTATCTGACATTTCTATTATTGTAATCGAATGACGACCGCTCTTTTATCTCACTCATCTCGTTCAATCTCTATAAAAATGCATTGTTGTCGTATTAAACATCTCGTATAGAAAAGCCACACGAAAACTTCAATAAAACATCATAACTTTACTCTTTAAAATACAATACAATACAATCGAGAAAACGTGTAGAAATTACTAAAAAAAACCCTTCTTTGTTCATTCCACATCAGTGGAAAATATGCCAGATAAGTTCTTACAAACAGTAACAATAATAAAAATAAAACAATCGATTATTTCTATTGAAACCATTACACAAACAATCATTTTTACAATTTGAAAGAATACGATTTTGAATTATTAAAACGGTATAACATGTTTATAGCTTTCAAATATTCTATGCAGAAAAAAAAATAGAAAATAAGTGCACCGAAGACTTATTTTCCGTGTTTCTATTTTATAGATACCTATAGAATGTACATAATAGCCCAAACATGCGATACATAAGATACGCAAGTATATACGACTGAGGTATACATTTTTAATCTTTGAACAACTTTTTTTTCAATGCTTACAATAGAAAACAAAAAATATTGGATGAAAAATAAGGGAGAGAAAAAAACGAACGTAAGGTTTTGGCATCGGATACGGTCTAGAAATTGCTTTGGTAACAAAGAACCCTCCACCCATCGCAACCTATAGCTATATCACAGATGTTATCTGGACTGAAAAATATGTAGGCCGTCGTTGTATATTATATGCGTATACCATTTAAGACGACTATATATTATATACAAAGGCGTAAACTACGGTGTAAACAATATAACAACGGGCCCAAGGCGTCGTGGCCAGTGGTGCCGCAGGCTTCGAAATTACGATAACACTTAGGAACCAAGGACCCTGGGTGTAATAATATTCGGATGGGGAGACGGTTATTTGACCGACGCAAACTTGCCGTACGGCTAATCGGGAATTATCATTTGTCGCTCGTTCTCTCTCTCTCTCTTTGTATATCCGGTCCAAAATGAAGTAAACGCGTGTGCAAACTCTAATTTCAATAACATTAAGTAATAATAACACCGATGATCCGTTTCCCAGCGGCCGTAAAGTAACAACTGCGTACATCCGACTGCATCAGTGACCGGTGTACCAACACGTGCATAATAAATAATAATATTATATTCTAAGGTCAAAATGAAAAACAAATTTGGCCAAATTGCTTTGATGAGATAATATTATGTACACACGTAATGTTTGTGATAGGTGTTTTTTTTTTTTAAATTTCATAGATACAATTGTTATTCATGTGCGCTAAAATATCCTTCGAGATCGTTGTTACCGCGGGGTTCACATCTATAACCCCGATTATTCGCGTGGCATATCGTATATATTTTTATTTGATTGCGGTCGAAGGCACACAAATTAACTTTTTGAAACTTTTATAAATCCATGAGTCGCATTTTTTCCGTACAATATATACAAATATTTAAAAATAGTGTTGTTACATGTAAAAACTTTTCAATTCGGAAATTCAGAGCAACGCCGTTGTCGTCATTTCCGTTGCCGGATAAACAGACGAGTAAATTTTTCGTGGAGTTGAACATATATATTATCATAATATAGAACATACGATATCATATGTACCACGACAGATGTTTGATGTCAGAGTGAACCGATATCATCGTCGGGTGAAGTGTGAATATGGTCGGTCGAGCGGTGGCGAGCGCAGTCAAACGGCTTTGTTTGTAAACAACGGTATCACGTAATTGGATTTTCCGTACCCCAGAGACATAATTCTTACCGGTGTATATCTGGGACTGGACATTTTTGAAACGGCTAGACTTTATCAATTATTATGTATTAATATTAATAATATATTATATTGTCTGAAAATCAACTCCATTTGTGCCGGTCCCAAAAACAACGTCATTCTCATTCGTCCACTTCGATCGTTTTCGTACACAGATATCTATATTATTTACAGTTATTATCAGTATTGTTACTGATTTATAATAAGCTAACCTAAATGTACATTGTATATTACATTGGTAGTCAACCATCAAACGCCTTTGTGCGCGCACTGGGAATTCTGTATGTGTATATCATATAATAAAGGAACATTTTTTCATCCTTTTAGTGGCGGTGTGACAGGCGAGTAAGTTTGTAGTAGTGACTTCTATACTACACGTACGCAAAATATAAGTACGCCTTAGCCGGCCGGTCTCCGGAAACGGGACGTCGTAAGTCTCGGAGGACGTCTCCGTGGCCGTCATTCGATTCCCAATGCGTCGCGTCGAATCTCCAGCGGAAAGTCTACCACATATTATATTATTGTGTACGAGTCATATCATATCGGAAACCATCATTCTGTCTTTCGATGTATTTCGCGATCCGCACAATACAATAATGTTTGTATTTGTTTTTACATTGGGTTCTTTTCCTCCGACCGTCGCTGAAAAATATTATTGCAATCCGATTAATAAACAGATATAGCGGAGGAAAACATTAGACGACACCGATGATATAACCTCTCTCGAATACGGTACGTCGCCGTTGATTATGGAATTCGGGTCAACGAGTTATAATACACTGTTATCGCATCGACGTAATCTTGTATCCAACTGACGTTTCCCAAGTGGCAAGATCGGGGTTCGGAGCGAAGAAGACAAATTTATGATGATTCAACACTACGAGCAAAACCGTATTATCATAATCGGACTATAAACATTAAGAATTTATAGTACTATATTAATATACGTATTATTATATGATTATTATTATTATACGTGCGTTGAAATTATTATTATAATAATAGTAGTTTATTGCATAGTATATGAAATGCACATAATATAAACAGATAATATTGCACGTGAAAATATTTATACACATATAGCGTAATATAAATAGTATATTGTTGCAATAAAAATATTTGTTTACGATAATATGGCTGTAATGATATTATGCCACCATATATCGGTATATCGTTCAAATAGTAAGTGAACCACAACGCAACATATATGTATATAATAATATATCTAACTAAAATAACTGTAATTTTATAGTTTATGGTTTTAAAATATTAAACTGAGATAGACGTTTAAAAGACACTTTAAACGAGTACATACATGGTTGAAAAATGTAAATTTATATTTTTAGTATGGAAAAAAGCAATGGAGGTTAATACGTATTTTAAGGTAGGTATAATAACAAAATCATTTATTTTTATGTTCACGGAAAAAAATATGTTCAAAACTAAAATTCATAATTTAACAATATTAAATGAAATGGAAAGAACGGATACTCTCATTAAATTAAATTCATGTATATTTATATAGGTATATATAATTCGAAACGTTCAAAGTTTTAATTTAAAATATAGAAACTTTATTTCGCTCGGGAAACGCACGAACTATGGACAGAATTGTTTATGCGAATTTACATTAAACAATTACTCTGAGAACGAATACGAAGTAATTTGTTTAATTATCCGAGTCGATAGTCGATTAGGTGTACATTTTTCATTTTAGGTTGGTTTAACTCTTACGAAAAACGATTTTGTAGAGCTGTGCGTTTTTTCCCTCAGAAGCGTATAAATTTAAAACAAAAATAAAAACCACGAGAGAATCGCAATAAAGATAACAATAAAAAATGTATATATTATTATTGTGCTTTCTATATATAATGTATCGACACTCCGTAAGTATAACAATACTTATACATTTAATTGCATTATACACATATATATATATATATATATAAATATGTAAATGTAGGATTTTGGCATTATATTATTCCAAGTTGCTCGCCAAAAGTAGACTGGTGTTTTCGCGTGCATTGGCATCCGGCCATATTGTTATAGACGCGTATATCCAATGCGGTGCGCGGCCGTTCCGAGTCACTGACGTGATATCATAATAAATATCAGATCCGGGAGGGAGTTTGACTAAATGTTAGGGATGGTTTTTGGCGGTTTCTATGGGCTATATCGGCTAGCGGTGAAATCACGTATTTGTTACCACAAATATAATATAGTAGAAGTTTATTCATGTTATAATATGCACGTATTACACCCGATCTATATCAACGACAAAATGCTCTAATTATCGCACTCAAAGCTCAAAATACGAACCGTTAAAACACTGCTGGCATATTTTACGGACCACTAAACCATTTAACCACACCCATATAAACTAACAAAAGCGACCAATGTCGGACATCATTGTTGTTGATATATCAAATAGGTAGGAAATGCGTCAAATCGGATGTGTTTTGATCAGCATACAGTTTACTGTTTTCGTGGACATCGAGATTGGGTTATGTCAGTGGGTCATCGGTGTACTATAAATGCGTTCGATTATATGTATTTATAATTGTTATCTCCCTATAATGATATAATTGTAATATTTATTTAGAATAAAATATAATACTATTATTGTAAATATTAATATAAACGGTATTAATTACTGTTTAGAAACACAACAATTAAATTACTGATTAATGTAGTTTTTAAAGGGGTTCTTTCGTATTAAGATGAGTATTTAAAAAAAAAATGTTATCACCTGCCCTACCAGTCTACTTTGATCGAGCTTTAGAGTGCAACCGGGTTAAGTGATGTGCATAATATTTTTATAAATATATATATGAGACAATGAAAATGCACGTGCCTGTTATTTTTCGCCTACACGGTCCAGTTGACACGCACATATTACAAAATACAATATTATACAGTCAATGGATATGTAGGTACAAACTTGTGTACGGAAATACACCTTTATATTATTGTTATATATGATTATATAATGTACGGTATAATAATAAATAATAACGCCAGAGCTCCTAAAATATACATAGCTTTGCAAATTTCGGAAACCAACGACGACGAGGACTTGCGCGTGCATGCATCATCAAGTTGTGTTCGGTTTGTGTACATGTGTAGTGTTTGTTTGTGTACATAGGATGGTACAATCGAGCTCACCAAAAGTTGCTATCTCGTTTACGTATCCCGCGAGGCCGTACACGAGCTGACCCTCGTTTATCATAACTATTTATTATTATTACTATTATTACTATTACTATTATTATTATTACTGCATGTATAATATGTGATATTATTAGGCTTCGTACTGACGCGTTTAAACAGATTGCAGCCACCTCGACGGGGCGCACAACGATCCTCTCGTAAGCAATTACTTTCGTGCGTGCGCGTAGTCTACATATACATATATATAAATGACATCACGTGTATATAATATATAGTCATATAAGTTAAACAACACGTATCAAAACCATATTTGGCAAATAATACTTCATCACCGTCAACACATTACTCTATAAATACCACATCCAATACTAAAAATCAATATTCTTATTTTATTAATGCATTTTTAAATAATTTAAAAATAAAATGTTTATTAAATACAACAGCTTTACCTACCTGTAATTGTAGGATGATAAAGTTTATACATTTATAAAATATTATGAGCCAATAATAACATACTAACATATAACTTTTGTTTATAATATGTAATAATTGAATTCTATACGTAGTGTGGTGACTAGTGTCAGGGTTAATACAATTATGTGATTACTGACCATCGAAGCCATGTATGTGGTAGATAGCTAAGACTGATGGGAATAGTAGTTGTTATAATAGGTTCTTGTTCTGCGAATTGCAATAGTCGCTATGAATCTTTGATATTAACATAAACTTAACTATTGTCATAAGGTTTCTTAGTTCCATTGTTTTTAATATAAAACACAAAAGTCACAACAACATCTAACAAAATAATTTATACTATGTTATAATAATTAAAAATTATTGTTTTTCGAAAAAAATATAACTTTTAAAAATGTTCTGTATATTTCAAATGACAACCACCATATAATAGTTTAGCTGATATTTATTTAGATGAGAAATTTGTATTTAAGCAATCTATAACTAGATTCTATATTTTATTATATAATATAACGGTAAATTTAAACAATATTAAAAACTGGTATATAATATTATATTTTCATTCAACGATATATCAAGTATTAAAAATAAATTAACACCGGATCATATCTATAAAGTACATGTCCGTTTAGAATACAAATTTTTTACTTTACGCCAATCAAGATGATTCCAAGTAACCTGATACTTTCTTAGGTTACCTTATTCAAATTTAAGGTGTTAATATTAACTTCACATTAAATAATAATTACCTAACAAAAACTATTGTGATGAAATAACGAATTTTAAAATATAAATATGATAAAGAAAATATTCAACGGTAATAATACACAATAATTAAGTTTAACTTGAAAACAAATTACAATAAATTAGTATAACAATTTTATATTATTTATATTATGTATACAATCAAAAAAACTTAATCCACCATGAGTAAAAGTAATACTATTAAAATACTATATTAATTAATTTCAATTTTAATTATATTTATCAAATCGAAAAAAGCAAAGAAATAATTAAAAATATAATTCAGCTAAAATCAATTAAGTGAACAAATTAAAATTATAGCAGAACGACGTTGTACGTTAAATGACAAAATAATAATGTATTAAATACCTAACATATTTTTCGTAAAAGTTCAGTGAAATAATTACAGCGTGCAAAGGAATTTATTAAAATTTTAAATGGCTTTAATGTTTGTAAAAATTAATTTAAATGAAAATAGGGACATAAATCATTCGGTTGTATGATTATGCATACCACCGATTTGTTATTGAATTTTCGTTCAAAGAATTATTATAATAGTTTAAAAAGCAGTATACTTTACAGTTTTAACTTATTATAAAAAAGTTAAAAGAAAAAATTCGAAGTTAAATTCTATATATCTACTTTTCAAAGTGCACAAGTTTATCTTCGCCAAATGTTCGATGTGTACAATTTTGGGATAAGACCAGAGGGGGATAATTATGGAAAGAACGTCTACGAAAATTGTGGTGAATAATACAGCATCATAATATTTTATGAGAAGGAGAATGGCCGACGCAGTTATATATAACTTAAAAAAAAAAATGCCAGGGGATAAAAAGTTTCCTTTTGCACCGCGTGCACCTATTGTTGTGGACAATAATGCCGATAGCCAGCAGGCTGCTGAATAAACTACGTTATTATACACTAAACGCACAACACAATAATCTAAGGAGCTATATACAAGTAATGTGACAATTTTGCACAGCGAAGACACTCGTTTTCGAGACGAAATATTATCATTGTTATCATTATAATTAGCAATTATAACGTTTAATTCACAACGTCACTAAGGAATATTACATTAGACTCGAGATACCATATTACATTGTTATCGTTACACCACTCCAAAGCGAAAAGTAGGAAAGGAATATATCAAAAAATAAATTTAATTCCTGAACAGTTGAGACCAAAGTATCTTATGGTAAAGAGTATAAAGATTTATATGAATCGTACGTCGTTACATACCTAATATTGTGTGTGTTTATAGATATACTACTTTAGTATAAATAATATTCTACTACACAATTAAAAGCCTACAAAATACTAATAATGCTAACAAATAAAAATATTTTATATGCATTTTTCTGAATAAAAACTGCATATTTAATAGGTGTAAACATTTAAAAAAAGAAAATGTTAGATATATTGAACTTTTTCATAAACCTTGCTCTATGACAATCACATACATTTTAAGTTTGATAATGTAGATACTTATTACATAACACAGTGTTTGTTTGATATTAATTTAGAAGTTATAATAATTTGTTTAAATATTGTTAAAGCATAGGTCTTAAATAATATTTAATTATACTGAATTAACTTAACAATAGTTTACATACTTAAATCATAATCATATTTAGAATCAAATGTTAGTTTTAATAATGATCACATAGATACAGTTTTAAGAAAATTGATTACTTTTTACTGTATTTATTATTTTTGATTATTACAATAGTATTTTCTACTAAATATTTTTAAATTTCTATTTATTATCCTAATAATATTTTTGTACATATTTTGTTATGTTTTTCACATTTATTTCATTATTTTATACACAATTAATGTATGGTTAAGGTTTGTAATGTTTTTGCTATACAATTCCTGGCCCTAATTATAACAATAGTTGTATTATCTTACATATAGATATTATGTGAGTAAGTGTAACCCTAGTAATGGTGACGGTCGTAAAAATCACAAAATGTGATGCGACAATCAGTGAACTTTAGTGCACGACAAACTCAATTAAAACTTTGGAGAGTAATAGTTTCGTCGTATATTATTGTATAACGTACAATATATAAATAAATATATATATATAATATAAAAGTATAAGTATAACGTAATTGGTGCGTTGGAATGGTATAGAGATAAAACCAAGTTATTCAAATCGTCGGGACAATAAAAGCTCGTTGTGGATTATAATTAGTTTTTTCCCTTTCCTCAAACCCAAACCTCTAAATCACGAAACGATAAAAAAAAAAGTTTAAACATATTATATTTATATTTAAGGACGTCGAGACGTGAAGTCTGTTTTTTTGTTTTCAGAGATAAATTCGCACAAAAAAATGAACGGCTTAAAAAACTAGCATGTAAAGTGAGTGTTTTTTTTTCAACTCAGTGGAAGTTTATTAGGTGTGACACAAATAAAAAAAAATGTTCGTTGAACTTGACGTTTGAGATAAAATCATTAATAATTATTATTCAGATTCCAACAACTGTAATAGGCTCATAACAGAATTGGTGGATAAGATTATATTTTATGTGACAATCTGTATAATGTGAAAAAATATAACAATCACCAAATTATAATGTAAGCGCAATATTGTTAGACGTGCTTAAAAGTTTAAACGAATATATTTTGCATCTTTAGTAATTTCCATAAGTTTTATGTCAAACTATTTTATTGAGTATCGAAGAATAATATCAGACGTAGCACTCTTTCGACATGATAGTTAAACTAAATCGAGTGTTATAATATTTTATATACAAAGGACGCTGTACGATACCGAAATGAACAATTTCAATTGTATTTTATTTATTTTTCACGTTTTCTGAGACAATTATGTGCGAGTAATGCACACGCGCGTTGATTATGTTAACTGAGATTGGGCTTTATTTCGGTAATTGTCATCATTGTCATTGTAATTATTACTATTATTATCTTATTATCTGAATGGTACAGAGAACAAAAAAGGGATGGGGGGAAACCTACTTACTGCTGTCAAATCTTCTAAGTTTCGTTCAACCGACATAGCGGCGACGGTAGCGCTACAACCAGGCCGCCGTAGGTCAAAGGATAATTTTATTGCAGTATCACTCTCCGGCGCCCCGCGACCCACCCAACTTAATATAATTTTATATATATATAGAGATGGTTTAACGTCATTATTTTACCTTATCTCGGATTTCTTGTCTCATTTTCTCCCGTTCTTCCTCCATCTTGCGGTGTTTCTCTTTGCGTCTTTCCTCGGCCTCCCTGATTGCCTCCAATCGTTCCCTCTCCGCTTCTGCGTTTTTTTCTTTGTCCTCGGCCGATTCACCGCCATCGCCCACTGCTCCTGCAAAAGAAAAAAAAAAGAAAAATATAAATAGGTTTCCCGGATGTTCGCTAAAAAAATAAATATATACCTAATAACAATATTATTACCATAACGCGCGATCGGCGACGTCAAGAAATATAATAAGACGTGCAATACATTTTATTGTATACGATTATTTAATTATTTTTTTTTCTTTCCGACGAAAACATAATCAAGTTAAGAATGAATCGTTCAATATATTATTATAAACTATGCGATTTCAAACCCAGCTGCATGGCCACAAATAATGTTACCAACTTATTCACAAATTCTTAAATTGCCGACGGTGACTATTGTTTCAAACTACCATCGTTACGGATATATTGTTAATGAATATAAGTTTATGAGAGCGGCTAATAATCAATTTATTTTTTTTTTTTTTTAATTACTTTATACAAAACATAATACTTTAAGCCTTCGATTCCGATTAATTGCAGGCGTATATATAAAATACATAATGAAACAAACGAACCAGATGAATTTGATTAATTTACTATAATGTTTTGATAAAGTTTTATGCCAGCGACGTGTACAATATTTTAATTAGTAACTTCAATTCAAAGGCTAGAGTTTATTTATTTTTTATCTAGATATATAAGGCACTTTTAATTTATTTTAAATATATACAAACAATCAAGTTTACATAATATTATGTCATATTATATTATGCTACAAAATCCACTGAGAAAAAAATTATTAAAATGTTTGTTATTATTTTATTCAAATCTCTTATACCACAAACAACTTTTTTAGATCCAAAAAACGGAATCTTGTTCAAGAAGTAAAAAAACTTAATTTAGAATTTTAATATTTATACAATTAATTACAACTTGAAAAAAAAAAACACGAAAACGAAAAACAAACAACCGATTTTATCGTATTTTATAATCAAACACTTAATTCCAAAACAATAACCTATTTGGACACACTCAATTCACGTACCTCGTAAGTAAGATGTATTTTTTAAATGGATTTTGATTTATTTTCGATAGTTTAATAATTTGATGAAACGGCGTTTTAGATAGGTTATTTTGCTACACTACTGTCGTACGAGCGTTTTTTCCGTTATGTTATCTACAGTTGTAATCAGGTAAGAACTTACATTGTTTTTATTAAAAACATTAATAACATGTTAATATTACAACTGTGAACAAGTTTGTGAACTAATATTTAGTGGATATTATTATTCGTAATTCTATAACGACTGAATTCAATTTGACCATCAGCCTAGCCTTACGCATACCGGTATTATATATGATCGAACGAATGCTATACAACTGAACCTTAGGTATAATACTTATATATAATTAAATCGATTAAACACCTAAACGGGTTTAAAGCCACCGCAGTACTCGCTGTTCAAATGTTTTCTGCAAGTGAACGCGTAAAGTTTATTATTTGATTGATATCAAGAAACGACTACGTCAGCACGTTTCTGTATTTACGGAATTCAATTTGCGGTTACGTAATTCGACTGAATTGTTTTAGTGTATGAACGGTGGTGGTATTGTTGTCATGGAGTGCACCACATGTGTATACATTTTATCAAAATTAGCGCTCATACCCTAAAACCATAATAATTCATGATTGGTTTTGAGCTTCTGGGATTTATAATAATGATTTTGTATTACGATTCTGTTCAGGATTAAATTTAATACACATGGTTGTGTACAAATATGTAACTCATATAATATAATATTATGTGCATTAAAAGAGGAAAATATGACGTACTCAGATAGAAATTTCTATCTTTGTAAGGCATATATATATATATATATTTTAATTTTACCACAAACGTATATCTTCTTGACGAATGGACAAATAATATGCCGGTTAAAACTTAATCAACCGAATCTTAATTATTGTCATCAAAACAAACAAAACATTTAGATGGTTTTATTCGATTCTTCTAGATCATTGTTCGGCAACCGGCGTATTTTTTTCATTAAGAATATAATATTTTTATTTTTGTATGGCCCGTGAACTCTTTTTAATATGTGAATGTGGCCATGCGACGATCAATTATATAATAATATACTATACTGTTACAATTTTCCAACGTAAAAATTCTAATTGTTGATTAATAGATTTCATTTTCGATGTATATCAAATTACAATATAGATTATAGATACTCACAAACAATTAACATTTTGCACGGAAAGTTCACCTAAACACGTACACAGTGGAGTGTGTTATTCAAATACGAAAAAATAATATTATACTAAAACATAAATCTCAGTTAAATTAGCATGGTTCTACTCGTCTAGTTTAAAGCCGTACGCATTTTTCTCGTACATGGGTCGTTGAGATAAGTTGTATAAATACTAATCCTCGTAGGTCTTAGGATTTTTTTTTTCGTAAAAATTTCAATCATATGATTATAATTGCGACCACAAGACTTACTTAAATCCTCTCTGATAACAATACGAATTACAGAAAAATTCCGAGAAATTACTAGTGCTTAGTTTGTTTGTGTATTCAAGAAGTCTTCTTTCTAATTCCTCCGTATCACAATAATAAAGCACACATGCGGTGAATCTAAATAAACTATCTTTTTTTACTTAGTTCTATGTTGCATATTTTTTCAAAGCTTAACGGGTTTGTGGATCCAATGATTTATTTAATCAGATTGCCCAAAGATTATTTTTAAGTCCATCAACGATCTTACAAAAAAAAAAAAATAATAATAATAATAATAAAATAGAAAATACCGCGTATATTATACGCAGTTACGTTATTTAGATATTCTACGAGTGGATATTTTATTGGATCAATAATGTATAGGCTAATATAAATACATTGGTTTCAGAAACTTAAATCTACGAATAAAACCACATCGGTCCATTTTATTGTAGTTATATTATACTAAAATTATTCCGACGAATTTTAATATGGATAATCGAATTTGTCTATAGGGATTGATAAGATAGAGATCAACTAATCTCCATTTCCTACGGTTTGTATGTAAGGTTTTTATTAGTGTTGGTGAACCCTATAACTGTTGTCGTAGTTTCAAATCTCACTTGGCACGGGCGTGTACAAATCAGTGTCGGAAATATTTCGAGTCGGTTTGAAGTTACTTCCGGTGCTCAGCAACGAGGTAATTTATCTAAGGCTTATGTTTATATTACTCAACAGCAATATTGGGTCTGTTATTCAACTTTGCAATTATTTACTTTTCACGGACGACCTTATAAATTATACGCAGAAATTTAAGCTATATATAATATAATATAATGACGGTTTAATTTAATGCAATCCGATTTAGATACGATTTGAAGCAAACAATTTTCAGTACTTAATATATATATATATATCAGTTTCGTATAATTAAATATACAAATTGCTTTTAATCGTTTAAGATCTGTTCCTAATAGTTTTAATTTTAATTTTAATACCATGCATAGAATACAAGACAAGTATAATATAAGTAAGAAAATTATGAGAATACCAATAAATGAATTACGTAATTATTATAAACAGACAATTTGTTTTTTATTCAAAATTTTTTAGTTATCATTAAATTTAAATAATTATAAGCCATACAGAATAAGGATATAAAATTAATTTTGGAAATTATAATTGACCAACTATGTCACAATTGTGAGGTTTTTTGTTGTTTTACTATTTAGTTTTTAAATTTACCTTTTTTTTTGGAAAAAATGATCATTTGACTAATGCTGAACACGAGACAAGTATAAAATATTTAGACCGATGGGTGTTATACGATGATGCAGAGAAGGAGTAAGAAAAACACTATAAATGTATTTGTCCGTACGAGTAAAAACATCATTAACAACAACAACAACAAAGTTTCTTCGATATGGCGTATGTATATGGCGTCGTAGAGGAGGTCAACGAAAATAACTGATCGTTTTGAGGTTTTGACATAAATTTTAATGAAGCCACAAGGTTCGAGCACATTCATTATCGGGATTTGTGATAGGGGTGGGACAGGATTCAGCAAGGACGGGTGGATTCTGGGCGGTCGGAAGACTTTGTTATTTGCACAAGGATAGAAAACCGGATGAGTAATCTGAACGATATATTTTGCGTGGTACCGACGTGACGCACACTTTTGGCGTGACGATGAGGTGCGTTGACGGTGATGGTTGGGAGGCAACAACGGTAGCGGTACTGCTGCTGTCAAATTAAAAACCGTACGGTAAAGCTAAATTTCCATGCATCCGTCCACGTCACCGACGAGTCTCGGGCGAAGTGCCACTGTTGTCGGATTTGAATGTTTACGAATCATTTTTCCATCGCCTGGGTCTGATTATTTGTGAACACGAATATAACATACATTATAATACCAACATGACCTTTTTTGAAACAGCCGTTCGAATATATTATTATCATGTGATGAACTAAAGGTGAACTATAATATTATAATACTTCTTTTACGGTAATCAGAAATAATTTTCAAAATGACTTTTAGATGTACTTTACTAACATTGTTAACGGTGTAGCTATAACCGTTAAACAAATCTTAAATTTGTAATATAATAATATTTTGCATTTTTTTCCTGCACGAATATTATTTAGATTAAATGTATAAATTATAATTTAATCGTTAAAAAAAGTAAACCTTTGTTTTAAGGAGGGGTTGATGCAATATGATTTGCTGATTGTTAATAAAATTTTTCCTAAAGGCTATTTGAAGATATATTTTAATATTTTAATATTCAATTATCTAACCTAACTTTATGATTTGATAAGATTCGCCAAAGAAAGGAAAAAACCTATTACTTCTATTTCTATTCTCAATAAAAACGATTTTCAGAAAAGATTAATAGAAAACGGGTTTTCCTGATCAGTGGGTAGTGTTCAAACGACAATATCCCGTTTTATGGACCGGAAATGAATTCGTTAACAGACCGAACAGAGGAGACGACGGCTTCGGCAGTTATTTATATACGTGGTGTATAGTTGAAACGCGTTGTTCCCGCCAACGGCTATACTGATTTAAATACGCCGACCGCTGAGAGTCGATCAAAGAGATTTTTTTTCTTTTGTAGTTTGTGCCCAGATTCGGTTCCGCTGGTGTTAAGAGTGAAAAAAAGTATTATGATACAGAGTAATATATTAAATATATTGCTATGAATAATATCCATAAATATAATATTAAATTTGGATAAATATAAATACTTCAAATAAAACAAAACCAATAAATTCTTTCTAAAAGTCAAACGATTTATTATGATATAAAATTATCTGCAATTTTAAACAACGCGACAGTGTAAAATGCTATGTATATCTTACAGATTGCCGTTTATATATTTTAATCCGTTTAAGGTAAGTTAACAACTCAAGGATCCATTTACAGCACTTTTATTTTTTATATATTTTCATTAGCAGTAAACTCGATACGAATTGCCGACTCATTTGAGTAAATATTTTCAAAAGAACATTAAATACACGAAATTACGTTTTTACGTCTTTCGTTTCCTCGGCATTGTGAAATACGAGTAAACAATACGCATTTGTCAATTCCGAAATTGCGAGTTCTCAGCCACCGTACGTCGTAGTTTTTGGAGCCATAAAACAAAATCCGTTGTTTTCCGTATTTTCTGCAGCAATGTAATAGGCACCGTAGCGTAATTTAATCTAATTTATAGCAATACTTTTTCATTTGATTCGGACGGTCCAACTAAAGCGTGCGACTAATACGACTATAACGTAAAACCAGACTTGCACACTATTAAATTATATGTATGAAATAAAACAGATGTGGGTGACGATTGACGAACTAAAATCGTGTCTATTTGATAAAAAATTTAAATACCTAAAAGAATATTTTAAATTTATTCTGATACCATTGAAAACATTTATACCGTTTTAAATATCGAGTAGATTAGTTGTAACGTACAAAATACATAACGATATTCGAATATTATGAATAGGTATGATCATTCGACGTCTGGTGATAAAAATAATCATCGCACTGTTTAATATATATAATACGAGTGTATACGATGATATTGAAACGTAACGTTCCGTCCGATCAGATATTCCAGAGACGGTTTTCGACCACCAGAAGTATAATTTCGATTTGGGAAACGGTGCCGAAACGAAATGTATATGCTCCAAAGCCATTTTCGTTTTTTTTTCAGACACTAAGCCAATAACGTCCAGATGTTTTCCGCGCCCGTTTACGTAGCTATATCACATGTAACGGCTGTTGTTCAGCGGGGCCAACCATAATACGGGTGTAATAATATATACGATGGACGTTAATTTTCTAGCCGTATCAATATTTGGGCGAAAAACTCCGGGCACGTAGAACGACAGAGAGAAAAAAAACCATACCAAACCAAAAATAAAGCACCCAAAACATAATATAGACGGGTCGTCCAAATCGTTTTCAACGAAATTGCTTTATAATGTTAATAATATCGCACACATACACACATATATACACATATTATATGTGTATAATATAAACCATTTAATGACAAACAGTTTAGTGACACCCGGTTCAGCATTTTTATTTTTATCGGATCGAAAATGATCAGCGACTGTGTATGTACAGGTTGATCCATTATAACGCGGGCTGCGAAAATATTAGTCTGCAATATCAAGTTTTAAAAAAACTGTAATTCATTCACATTTTAATTAACCATATATCAACATTTTATAAGGCTTGATCTGCATCTTAATTCATAGTCAAAACTATATTGTATAGAAAATGCAATGGAGAATGTAAGCATTTAATTAAAATATATAATATGAAAAACCAAAATATCTTAGTTCACTTGGTGGTGATCCGTCCTGCCGTAGATAGTATAATATAGGTACACTATACATTATTATCGATAGCGTATATCGTTTAGCGACGGCATTTGACATGATAACAAATCTCCATCAGTTAGCGTAGACGACGAAGCGTATCAGACACGGATCATTTTCTACAAAACTTTGTTCATTAGAAAATTGTATAAGGAAATAAATAACACACACACACATCCAACCCTCACCAGCACAACCCATTCGGTAATTATCGGACACAAACACACACAACGTATAAGTATATTGTATCATGCCGCAGTGTGCAGCTGAAGTATTTTCAGTTACGCATTCACAAAAGACGGACTTTTGGCCAAGTTTTCGAAACAATCACCGTTGTCGGTTTGAAGCACAGTTAATGGCACGCGATTACTGTGTAGTTGGAGTACAGTGTGCGGGGAAATACGTTCGAGTTGGGCGTAAAGCATCCGATATGCGTAATATAACGCAATAACAATAATAATAATAGTACGCTTACGATGTTATTTTATTGTAATAACTACCGATATAAAAATAACACCGACACCCGTTTAACTGGAGCGCTATAAGAATGCCGGAAATCGCGTGAAACTTTATGTACACACTGCCGTCGTGGGTTCGTTTTTCCGGTGTCTCGTAGGAACACATTGTTTATATTGTTACTGTTAATGCATTTTTATAATAGTACAATAAAATCATAGTAACACGGCGTGTTAAATAGGCAATTTAGTTACACCTCTGTGGTGATGGTTACAAGGTACAACACACCGTTTATCACTCCACATCATTATATTACGATGCAAATGGATGAGAACGAGTGATTTGAAGATGGCGTATCAATATTTATTATACCACATCTGAAGTTACGACTGTTTACTATTTTTTTTACAGTTGATTTTTATTGATTTTATAGATTATTATATTATTATTATTATTATTATATATAGAGCTTTGTTTATAGCTTAAACTATACTTAATTTCATTAAATCAACGAACATTAAATATTTTTTTAAAAATGATTTCGATATTGGGTTTAAGAAAAGTTTGAAGTTTAAACAAGATAAGTGCAATAAAGTTGATACCGAATATGTATATTGTATATTATACCTACTATAATATCGTTTCGATCCTCTAAAACTTAAAATCTCTATAATAGTTTACATTAACAGTAAGTGCTTCAAATTATAAAAAGAATAAAGCTTGAACACCTACTTAGGAAACAATGTGCGTCTGGGATGAAAAAAATCACCTTGTTGAAGGATTATTATTCTCGTATCGAAAATAAAGACGGTGGTAGTCTTTATCACAATAAGTTATCATATATAATAATAAAGACGGAAACGACGAAAAGTCAGGCGTGAACAACAATACATAGAAAGTTTCAGGCGGTCGGATAAGGTTAGACAAATTACGAGTTTTCCGATTAGCTCTAGGAAAAACACGGCCAAGAACTTATAGCCGTCAGCAAAACTCAAGTACCTATCGTCGTTGTAAGAAGAGGCCGTGAAAACTTTTATAATTCCCTCGAGGTCGTACGGCGAAACATTAATCCCGTATCGTATATTAATATTATAATACGTGTCCTTATATCAATATCGATTGGAAAACAATCAGTTATGGTTGAATAACAGTTTGACTACTATTATAAATTATTATTATTATATTGTATACGTCTGTAAGTGCTTGATTCACCATAATTTTTATCCCGGAGGGGAGAGGTCATCCTAAATTATGTAATGTTTAGACAATTGTTTTTTGAGTTTATGTTGTAGATGTTTAATAATATTTGAGATATATTTTTTTTTTCAAAAAACGAATTAAGTACATTCGACTTTTGGAAAACACTAAAAATCTTTGCGATGGTGATTGTCAGATGACTGTAGCACAATTATAAACTCGTACACTACAGCATTACGTGTGGTTTAAATAATATACTGCTGACAGGCGCGTGAAAAATGCACACAAAACCATCATATTAATGGTAACAACAATAACGCACAATGTCCCGTATATCATAATATTATTTAATAATATTATAATTTATAGTGTTGTGTTGTATATAATATACATACAGTGGTTCAGCGCGGTATGTACGGCAATAATGCACCGGATGCATTTTCCGGAAATGTTTGGTCGCGCTTATTATTATCATCATCGCCGCATTCCGACGCGTATAACTGAAAACGCGAACGCGAAATAAAATACTTGCACGAGCAATTTATGCGGCGAACCACGGAGGCTGCAGCAGAGCATAATATATATGTATAATGTCGTCTGAATAAAACACGTACATACCATCACAGCCTCGAGCGGTAAACTTGAGCGAGATCTCGCCCAACAACATGTTCCAAGCTTAACTCGAAGAATTCCGTTTGACTTTTTTTCCCTCTCGGCGTATATTAAATTTTCCGTACTAAACTCAATAAAATGCTCGTTGAAGTGGACGATTCGCATAATTTAATGATGATAATGCTGATGCAAGTAATAATAATAATAATGATTATAATTATTTTTATTATTATTATTATTATTAATATTATTCCTCGCTTCTCCGAACCACGCAGCGCACTTCACGTCAGACACAGATGCGTCCAAGACCTTTCCGAACAATTATTACAGGGACGTAGAGATGCTGATTATATGCCTATAATAGGTAACGGACAATACAACGAAAATTTAATTAAAACCGACCACCGAATCTTCACGAAAATTTAGCGGCCCATCTCATAGCTTATTTGGACTGGGTGCATTTGATGATAGAGAAAATAAAATGAGAAGGACAATTATACTAGTCTGGGTTATATAAAATAATATTATTTTGCTTTAACAGGCCCTACATAATTTTTTTCCATTTCTTAGCTGATGGTTCTAATTTTATTTTTACGAATTATTTCTTAGTGATGGGGTGGGGATGATCATGAGGTATATTTTTATAACGATACTATAATGAAAACACATTATATTATGAAGTAATACCATCAGTATTCCATGTATCGTCCCAAATACACAGACTCTATGGGACTTGGTGTCATGATATAGGCCGAGTTTCAAGTGAATCATAGCATATGGATTTAGTCCTGTATTATACTAAGGTCAGGCAGAACTAAGGATATTGCGAAAATAATTTTTGCGATTTGTTGATACCCGAATGAAATAAACGTATATTTGAGCGCATTTGAATACAACATTATAGTGCGTGTCGTCACTGTGGATTTTTTGATATACGCTTAATACGTAATCACGTGTCACTTGTTAGTATTATAAGTATATATTATATTTATACAATAATATTACGTATAGAACTTGATAGGAAAAAGAAGATATTCGTCGTTGAAATATAATATATAATGTTCGTATACTTATACGAACAGTCATACATTATTGTAATATATCTATACGCTCTAGTTAATTTTTGTGTTGACATACGATGTGAAATTTCCTTCATAGAAGGTACTTGATTATTCGCACATCACGAACTTTATATTATTATATATAGATATACAAATAGGTACCCAAAATGATATAGAATACTATAAAATTAAGTTCCCGTTGTTAAATATTTAGTGTGTATAGTGTATTATGTACTCTGCAGGGGCTTTGCTTTTCCAAAGATATCACGTATTTGTTCGTGATATTTCAAGTTTTACGAAAATAACTCGACGCGCGATATAAAATTTGTGATATTATTTTCTCTCTACAGCCTTTTCCTGACAAGCATTAGTTTATTACATACGCTCGAATAGTTCTTCGAAATCCTCATTACGTGTCCAATGAATAATCGCGTGGTAGGAGCAACCAAAAGAGCGCCGCATAATAATGATAATAATAATAATAATGGCGTGCTCGGTCGGCTGTGAATTTCCGACGACGAATTAATTTCGCGACACACTCGTATACCACCCGAAAATTAATCCACAGAAAAGTATTTGCAAAAGAGCTTTGGCGACGAGTTCCGTTTATTCAATTTCGCTATTCCTCCGGCAAAGGCGGCAGTGGCGGTTGATCAATTTCGATTAGTGAATTCAAAACGCTCTCGGGCTCATTGTCATCATCAATTTATTTTAAATAATTTCCCGGTTTTAATTTGAACTCTCACAAGTCGTCACCAGTTTGGAACATTATGTACTCGACAACACCAAAACTCTCGCAAGAATAAAAGGATTATTCAAATACATATTTCAGTACCACTAACTGTTAATAAAAAATGTATAATATTATAATATTAAATTACTTATATATTTTAAAAACTTGACCTAAACATATTTTGTTGTCACAAAATGATTATATTTGCAAAACATTATCAAATTATTTTAAGTTTTTCTAAGAATAAAATTTCTTAGCAAATTATTTTTTTTGCCGGATTTTATCAAATTTAATTTCCATTATAATTTATAATGCTGTTACAAAGACTATCTAATTACCAATAACTAGTGTGAAATAAAGCGAAAATGAAAAATCATCCATCCACTCTTGTTCTTGTTCTTGTTCACAATATTGGCGATCGAATGTATCCTTAGAAATTAAAAGATTTTCAGTGTGACAAGATTCGGTATACGGGTACATGACATTATTATAATATGGTTTACGCATATATCTATAATATTATGTAGAGATATTTGATGATATTAAAGTTTATAAATTACGTCAAGACTCGGGTGGTTGAAACGGGCTGTCGGAAGACGGTATAGACGCATATTATTATAGTATAACCTATCGATGACGTTATCGTCGATAAAACATACGCATTACAGCTGATTTTTGAAAAATGTATAAAATATATTATATTATTAGAAAGGTTCATCGTCATCGTGCTTGTCGTGTTTTCGCATTTTAAAAAAAATGGAACTTCGAGAAATGACAGTATTGTTGATCAGGAAAAAGATAACACAGTGCGTTTTAGTTTGTTAAACCCCGCGTGCATGCACACGAAAATATAAAAACGAAGAATACGAATATCTGTGTTGTATAATAATCGAGATGAACAAGAGAAAAAGTTATATAAGTGACTTTTTTGTTAACGGTCGATGTAGTGTGTATATGTGTGTGATATTTCCATATGGATACAATTCTTGGTATATGCGACAGTGCGTTGAAACTTTTTGCTAAGCCTCTCCTGCTTGAAATGTATCCCCCATTTAGCAACTGTGTATAGTAATATTAATAATAATAATAATAATAATAATGTAGTGTGAAGTGTTTTACATGCGTCACATATATAACCACCGGTATTTTTAATAACAAAAGAGAGTTTTTAATGTTGTCGTCGAAACTGTTCACGAAGACTAGAGTAAAGTAACAGAAAAAAGTACATACTGCAGAGAAATGGACGGAGAAATAGAGTATAACTTTACGATAAAACCATTACATTTAACTGCCACACGTTTTCACAAGTGTGAAAAATAAAACAAAAAAAATGTTAAAAACGAAAAACTCTTTTATCCTCTCCATTCTAACCCATCCTCTTTCCATACATACAAACATACATATAATACCAGTTAGCAAGGATGAAAATAAAAAACGTAAAATAACACAGACTCCCAAGGTAATACTCGCGATACGCGTGTACATAAGTCGCACATATTATAATATATTATATGCATACGTGTGTATAAGTATAGAGTGTAGGCATGTGTGTGTATGTGTTATAGGCTATAGTACGTGTGAGCAGTGTAAAACGGAAGTGTACGGGCTCGTAAAACAATGTAATGTTATACCTGGCGCTATTAATATTAATACTCGCACCGGCTATACTGTGCATTATACTATACAGTACCTATAGAACAGTTGCATTAAAAGTTTAAACAAGCTGCAGTGTGCGTATATATTATTATGAAACAAGAACGTTTTGCCTGCATTGCACGTGGTGTGTTTAATGAATAGGTAGACGTTTTGGCCGCACTATTATATAACCAGCATACCTACATAATACTATCAGTCACATATTAGAATTAATAATATTTAGTCGATGTATAAGACATAAGTGGTAAGCGTAACACACAGACGTCGTATCGAATGCAAAAGCGAAACAATACATGATCACATCAATCATCGTATGTACATAGGTTTGAGACATTAAGCGTAGATCGATGAAAATCATGATGCGCTTATAATTATTAGTACAATTGGATGTCAGATTACCTAACTTGTGGGATTTAATACAGGTAACAATAGGCGTTTTGTTTTCAAAGTAACAGAAACAAAATGCAAAATGTATTAATATGATAATATTATGATGAACTAACCGGAATTGGCGACAGCTATAATGAAGAAGATGGCTGTAGAAGCAGCGATAATGCACGGTCGGTGGCTCTGAGAAAATTAAAAGACGACTCGATGACCGGACACGCATGCACAGTGACGGTCGTAGCGATCGCACTGGAACTTATATACCATTCGGGCCACCCCACTCAACCCCTCAACCCTGACGCAACACCTACCAAGAGGGCGATCAGCTGTCTCGTATGCCACCCTGTTTCTCGATCGTAGGGCTGCATATTCAAGTCTTATTCTCGTTTCATTCTCTCACCCGTGAACTACCGTTTGTCACATTCCTTTCCGACGACGTTCAAGAATTTTTCCAGATATAAAACCGCAAAAACTCGTAAAATTTCCCCCTCTTCCCCAACGTCTGATGCAGTATCAAGCGCCGAAGCATTTTGTACATCGAAATCGCTTTTCAAAAATACTATTCACTCTCCGCCGTACAAATGTACTCACGTACATACATAAAATTGTGCATTTTCGTGCCAGCACGCACGGACGGTGTATTATTATATTGTGCTTATCGAACACAGTCGCGTCCTTCATGTGCCGCAGCGTGTTCTTACGCTAGAAACGATGAATAAAAGAAAAGCGATCGAATGGCTGCGTCGAGGTGAATAAAAACCATCAAAAAAACGCGTTCCAGGAGTAAAAGAAAAAAAATCGCGTAAAAAATAACGGTTCATTTCTTCCTTCTTTTTTTTTCACTAGGCCACCGCACAATATTAACAATATCCACTATCATTTTCAATTTTATGACACTTTTGTTTTATCGCGTGCCTACACGATTAGTCACGTTTAAAATGTTTTCATACAAATATCTCACAGATCACAAATATTATTGCAGAGCGTTATAAATAAAATAAAATAATATTATCTACAGCCGTTCAAAAATTATAAAAAACCAAAGTTTGTAATTCATCTATATAGCCATATAGGTTAGGATCTGCACCTAATCCTAATGACGTAAACGATATTAAAAATAAACTAGAGAACATTATTCCCAAAAAATTGAAACTATTAATTAGATTTGTATTAAAATATTATACATTTGACGATACATTTACAATAGATTTTATTCTCAAAAAAATGTAGTCTACTAATTGTTTTGCGGACAATTTTTATTGAGGATATCTGAATATGTATGCATTTGCTTGTGTATGAATAAGTGTTGAAAACTATGTATCGGCGCTGTGGGCGTGTGGCACGTGGGCGGTGGCGAGAACGGCCGTCAAGTTAATTTCACGTTATTAATAATAGCGCGTCGTGGACCAGTCAAAATCTGGCCAAATGTTCCGGACTGATCCGACGTCATAAATTATCAAAACTTATTAGACTATAATATATTACATATATGTATATCGTGTGTATGTGTATGTGTGTGTGTGTGTGTGCTGACACTGGCGGCAAACATGTAAAATTATTAATATTCAATTATCTCCTCCTCACCCAAGCTGCCTCTCTAAAATACCTGATCACAATTTTTATCATGCGTATATATACATACATATAATAATAATATAATATAATATACCTTAACCACAATACATTGGATGGTTTTATCTCTTACCAAATCGTCATTTCATTTCACTGTCATTAATAAGAAAAAAACAGTTACTGAATACTAGAAAGTTCACAAGTACCTACAGTAGATTTACACACACACGTATACGCCATTACACTACAAAATTGCATTTCAGTAGTATTCTTTTTTTCCACTCTTTCGCTAGTTCACTTATTGAATTTACTGAATTAACAAAACCATCGACCATAATTTATACTGTGGGCACCCTTAACTGACCTCGAATCGTATTTATCCTAACTGGTAGGTTAGAATACATTATTTCCGATCTTGAATCTGAATTTTGTCCTATTGTCTCACCGTCATCGTTAACGTATCTAGGCAATCCCTATGACACGATATCTAAAGCGTGTTGTGGGGGTTTTGAAATGTCACTCGTCCAGTAGGTACCTTATCTTTTTTTTTATCATAGGTACTTAACCAATGAAAAAAGCCTTTAATTTACCTAATTTTTACGTAAAACTATTACAACGGTGATGTATGTAAATTATTATTATTATTTACACTATCACTCTAATACCAACTCGCACACTCGTAATGATATTATACAGTATTGGCATGTGTTCACACAAAAATGTTCGATTATATCCTGCAAGGATAAATCACGCAGTGAAAGAAAAAGAAATGCACTATACGAATATACATGCAAACAGAAGTAATATAAAACGATTATATATGCACGGATAGAACGTTTTATTTTCAGGCGATTTAGCTTTATTGACGTTATTACATCGGCTCCGGGGAGGATTACGCGAGAAATATAGAGTATATAGAGAAATGTTTTTATCTACTGCGCGAACAACATAACTATATATGATATTAATATATAACCCGCTCGTGTACAGTGCAGCAATAGTGAATACATTTAAAACGGAAACGGCAACAACAATGATATTATAATGCGAGTTATATAGTATATGAATTGTTCTGAATCTGTAAACAGATCCTCCGAACTGTTTAATCGAAATAGTATAAAATATGATATGAGTAAATGCTTGATTCCCGATCTCCAATACATTCAATGGTCCAACGTATATGGTTGAAATAATACATCGGATATGACACGTCTAGTCGACTCTATAAATATTGTGAAATTTAAGATGTAAAATGCTTAGAAGATAGTATGAGCGTACAAGAAAAGTGATCGACTGGCAAGCAATGTATACATAATACTAAAATATGCAAGTGTGTCCTATACAATGTTAAAAAAAAAATAAAAATAGGTAGTAGGACTAAGTAGGTCATTTAACAAAATTACCTGCGACCCGTGTCGCAAAACTCCGCTTAATGTAAACATATTTGACGTATATACAAACACGTCTTGTAGTGGTGACTATAGTGACGGAAAAATCGATAAAAACCCTGATAATAAAATCATTTGCAAAATTATCGACAAAATAAATTACACGAAAGACACAATGTAAATCATAAAAATTAAATAATATTTTCATACATATTATGCTTTTAATGAAAGTATTTTGATTTTTTGGACGGTGACCCCTATAAAGGGAAAGTACAAGGGTTGTGAAAAATACGCAATATTTTTTTGAATATTTTAAAAATTTACAAGAAAAAATAATATAAATAGTTTTAGTAGGTATTAGTTTTGAATGAATACAGTGGATATCAATGAACACATCAATAATTGTAACTATGACTTAGTAATACTTAACAACATTTAACTGAAAGACGTTTGAGAGAGGGCTATTTACGTATGTAGGGGGGTCTCTAATTTCCCCCATGTCACTAATAAGCTGGCTTTTGTTACAATATCCGAATTTGAATAACCGGGACTTCGGAATACACTTTGATCCAGCAAAACTCTACAAATGTTATATTGTCAACTAAACTTTTAATGGCATTTAATTGCGTTCCCTAGAATTTAGATTTAATCGAAAACCAAACGAATATATACAATATATGTATATATATTGCAGTAATAAACTAGATATATATTATATTTACGTACTTAAACTATAATAGGTATGACCTATACGCCAGGACTATTATCGCTAATATAGTATTGAACGTTTGTATTGTAATAATAATTGTATTCACCAGACCAGAGTTATTGGCGTCAGCGTAGGTACTAAATACATAATATATATATATATATATATATATATATATATATTATATACCTGAACATACCACAATATGTATACGTGTACACGTAGTATTATAACGTTAATATGCTCGTGGAGTGTGCCGAGTGTGTGCGTGTACGGCACAGTTAGTTGTCGGTAAATGGTTTCGGCTCGTCGTCCATTAAGCCAAATCGATAAGTTGGATAACGTTCAAAAGGGTCCGTCGGCAACACACACATGTACAACATATACGCTTTAATAGTAGCCATCGTTGTATTAGTAGCTTTGCGTTCACTGCCGTTTCCCGTCGATTTAAGTATTATAACACAATAATAACTGTTATCCCTTTGGATTATAAGCGGGCGTGCGGGGCTTCGTTCGAGGTATATATATATATATATATTGTTAGTTCATATAATTTGCGTTCAGTCAATGTATATAGAAGTATATTCGAAAATGTACACGTAAACGTACAAGTTCACTACTGGTGAAAGACACTTAAGACACATAATACTATGTATAGGTGTCTAGGTGTCGTGGAGATAAGTTGAACCCGTAAAATTTGAGTCTTAAAGACCGACGCGAAGGAAGAATGATGTACATAATATCATATTATTACGTAGTGACAACATTTTAGCTATAATAAGTTTCAGAATGAATAAAAACCTTTACTACGATAAACACAACAAGAAGTATATTTACTACTATATTATTATTCAACAATCATTGATGGTAATCCTGTGAATTTTGAATTAAATCAAAGGTATAAATTAAATTTTAAAGGTTTTTCGTAGAAGTATATTTTATAATGTGTCCTACGTAAGTTAGGAGATATTTTTTCTTTCGTTTTAATACGATTTAAAGATCTACGGAGATGATCGCAACAACAAACCTAACTTGACCGCATCTGTTCAGACCTATGGAGAAATAGGAAAGATAGGATAGGCAAAGACGCCTGGTTGGTGTAGTCTGTATGTGAGCTGCTGCAAAAGACCTGCATGCGAAAAAATCGAGAGATTTTAATTCGAAAGGCGTGGACGTCAAAAAGCTTTTCCCGATAAAGTTCATTTGACCACCGTCGCGGCAGAAACGGACTTGACGGGGCGGCGGGCCGGAAAAAAGATACCTAGAAAACGCATTTGATAAAATATACGAACACACACGCTCGATGCGGAAACTTTATTGTTTGGAGTTGACCTAAAGGTTTCGCCCGTATACATGCTGTTCAGAAGAAGAAAATTTTCGAAGTGGAATGCCTCGCAAGTAGTCTACGGCGGGCAATCCCGTCCGGGGAAATGCGTCTTATTTCATCCGGACAAACATCGGCAGATGTCAAATCCTTATCGGGGCTGCCATATATTTTCCCCGAGACGTTCTATATACCCGGGCGTCGTTGTCATCCAATATATATGTATACATACATTTTGTTCCATAAGATAGAAACCACGGCTACGGCGGCGCGTCGGATGAAAAATATCATTTCACCGACATTGGGGTGGTGGTGATTCGACGCGATCGAAACGCCACACCGTTTGTGTCAGTACTGGCAAATCCGCACGATATTTTTTATTATTTTACGTGTATTTTCGTGTTGGCGTAACGCAGTCACAAATAACCACGAAATAGCAGCGTTTTCACAATTTTATTTATATTTTTTTGTATCACATACGAATATTACACATGTCCTAGATATTTTGAGAGCCAGCACACAAATACCTCACCTCTTCTACACCAAACACAGTTGTATATTTAGTGATCTCTTCAACGTGAGACATTAATTATTTCAAAAAGTTTTAACGCTATTCAAAATTCTGTTTCATAATATAAAGTTATGTATGTCGTCATTAAAAAGAATAAAAGAACCTCAAAAATAGTAGAAAACATAATATTTTTTCAGAAATGTTGTTTTTTAACAACTTAAAATTAGTCGTTGAAATAAATATTTTCTAAAATGTAAGTACCTTCTAAAAATTAGTGTCTTACGTTAAATGGATCATTCCGTATTAAGTAATATAATATTTTATAGTACTATACTATACATTATGCATTCAATAATAGTAGTGATGTTCAGTGAGTGGCGCCGAACCCTTATATCACTATAATAATGTGTGTGTACAGTTTAAATCGAGGTCAGGCCAAGGCCACGTTGCTTTTTATATTTCTCAAAAGAACTTCGGCGCCACTGATTTGATTACTCGTGATGAAGGTACGTTTAATGTGAAAGAGCATGTTAACAATACGACATCGTGTGTAACTACGTATTACAATTGATAATTTATTTATCATGCGAAGTGTAGTTCACTTTCAACGTATTTTTTAATAACGAATTAAAAAATGACAACATTATACACTTAATAACTTTGCGATCGTAAACAGTATTCAGACAACTGGATGAATAACGGCTTATAACACGTGTTCAGTGCGACAAATTATTATGAAATATTATTTATTACATAATATTATTGTAACAATTTAACACCCTGATATTCTGGACTTATCTCAATCGTATTGCGCCTTATATAATAATATTTGGGCTACTACCGATAGTACAATGTTCGGATTGTTGCACCATATTTATATACAAGTATATTTCGTATATATCGTCTTTATTATTGTAATAACGGTGACATTAGTGACTGCTACAGGAAAACTATGTCGTTTTTGAGACTATTATATTATTATTTGGAAATATATTATTATACCAGCAACGTAGTCTGTTGTAATATATTGATATATGTATTTAGTTGATTTATGGTTTTTAGTTTAAACTGTGCACGCATGTGCGACTATTAAAATAATCGTCAATGGCTATAATTTATTATGTTTAATATATGTATTGAGCTATAATACATTTATTGTAATTTATATACATAACTTTCATGTGATTTTGTTCTGTACATTTTTTTTTCGATGGTTTGTTACAATTTTGTTACAACGCCATTAATATATTATGCTACCAATTTGACTTACAAGAATATAAAAACAATATTATTATTATTATTATTATTATTATTATTATGCATTGGCCTGTTAATATTAATTAACAATATTTCAGGTACACAATTTAAAGTACGTCATTTGAAAAATTGTACCTTTAAACAAATTGAATGTTTGTATTAGCTGTGGTGAAAAGGTTTTAAAATTAAAAAAGTGCGTGTATATTTTATGTTTGATTATTTTTGCAGACGAAAATATGTGTTAAAACGATCCACTGAATTAATTAAAAAGAACTAACATTGACGGCCGTTTTATGAAATTGTTGTTTATTACAATCGTGTCTTCGGTGGTGTATTATTATAAATAAATTAATATTATAGCTTTTGAAGGTTAGGTATAATTATTTCTATAAACTAATAGATTCCTATAAACACATAAAACTGTATATACAGCTTTGACGGGAATATATTTTCAAACAAGCAACACGATCTTGATAAAGAAAATTGTTTATTTTAATTATTATTTTGCAGTGCGTTCAGCATAGAAATATTCATATTCTATTATATTTAAAGTTTATTACGAATTTTTTGATTAAAAAACATAATACCATATCCAAAAAAATAAAAAAAAAATAATTTTATAAGACGCGCGTGACCAATTCTATATCAACAATATCATTATTTTGTTTTACCTAGTACTTTATTAAATAAATAATAAAAGGTTTATTTTAATATATTTATTTTAGTTGTATTAACGTAATAATGGAGTATATAATTTGACGAAGTAATTTCGAAAAGAATTAGACATTTTAACACTCCATTACAATACTTGTATTGATAAAATGTGCAACGTATACATCAACCAGATTACCTAGAGCCACTGAATTAATCACGAACTTTCTCACAATAAAATATTATATAAAATACGTGTTTAAAAGCAACGATATTTATACATTATTTTTCTTTTTAATATAACCTCAAAATAATTTTATATAATACTAATAAAATATAGCAGCGAATTTATGAATGTCCTATTACCATAAGATGTTGATATTAAAAATAATGTCACTGTACAAGAGTATAAATTGTTTATTATTACAATGTTGATGTAAGTTTACAAAAGAAAAAAAACACCAGATAAAATTTACTCAAAACTTAAATATAAATAATAATATTTTCAGAACCATTTTTATCACTATATTTTTTTTGTCTCAAACAGATTTTAAGAAGTTTTGAAAAATATAAATATATAGTAAGTAATTGCTAATAATACAATAATATTTTTCATATTGTAAAATTTACATACACCAAATTGTTTCTATTTTGCAAAATGATGTGTTATTTTGGACATAATGAATAAATTATTCTTATTATTATTCATTGAATCACATAATCCATTTTAACAATATTGCTTAGAAAATCCATAGAACTATTAATATAAAAACACCAAAATCGATTGAATTTTTTTAGGTCCAATTACTACACGCAATGCAAAATCTGTATTATTTGCTAATGAAATAATATTTGCACTTACGTTCACGACTATAATCACATTCCCTTGCCAAGATATAATTAATATCACGTATTACCTGCATGTGTTAATATTTAAAAAACATTCTCATAATTTACTTAAAAAAACTAAAATATCATATAAAGCAACGATATCATGCAGATGTTGCTTACCATGACATTTTTTTAATAGGCCAATTCATTCTAATATTGAAGCTAACAACAACTAATTGAAAACATCTAAACATATATATATATATATTTTAAGTATTTTATGGGATAGTTAGAGGGAGACAAAACACTTACAGGTACAACATTCCTCTTAAAATAATAAGCATGTGCACTGCCAAGATATTATGTCAAGCAACTTGGAAAAATATAAACCAATAACAAATTGAAATAAATAAAATATACTATATATATATTATAATACAGAATTATCGGGCTTACTTGATACTCAACCCTTACTCTACCTCGTATTTATTTTTCGCCGTCAGATATCGCAAAAATTGGTCACACCAACCTCATCCACATCGTATACTTAATCAAATATGTCGAATAATAGGTTACGACAGCTCATGCGATAAAATCCTCACATTCAAACCCACAGTCTTACATTTTTGAATTACATGATGTAATATTACAGATGAAATAAAAATCTAGAGATCAAAAAAAACACCAACTCAATATACATAGCTCTTTCAAAACCGTCGGTATCTATATACAAATATAATAATAAAATATTTTATTAATGATTTTATGCAAAATTCTAAACGAAAATTCAATGTGTAATGATGTGCGCTTAAGCAATCATATCTTTTTTAAATTTATTGTTTAATAAAATAATTATAATAATTGTTAGCCATTTAGGATAAGAATAAGTTACAAATAATGAATAAACACACACACACACATACACACAAGACACAACATTAGATATAAGGAGCCCAATTTTCAGTCACGGCCCTAGACACGTTATTATTGTCTTTTTGTACCGACAGCCAAATGCTAGCATTAAAGACTACGCGATCGTCTACGCGGTAAGACGTAGTTAGTTGTAAACGTTTGAATAATAATTTAAAATACGTATGTTAATGTTTATTAAAAATAAAATTAAATTAAAAGTAGTAAACCAGAGAAAAAGGTCTTATTATTTTATAATACAAATCGGTTACCTCATCTTACACCTCAAACACTAACCGCGATTTCAACAGGAAAGTCACTACAAGGATCGGAGAGGTAATATTACTAATTTATAATATAATAGGAAATTGATTTGACATGTAACCGTCCCCGGTAATTTAGAGTCTTTTCAATCATTACAAATGTATACTAAGAGGCGACGTGTATACAATTTAAAAAGTGTGGTTCAAATTTGCATTTACATATTTTATCGTATTTACTAGCTGCACGAACATTATTATAATATTCGTTTGTATCTTGTATAATAATTATAAAAATAATAATTGTTTATTTTTGTACCGTAATTGGAAAAATGTCAAAAATGTCATGTTATTATATAGTATGAACTGTAATATATAATAATAAACTCAATTAAAAAAAAAAAAAAAAACAGTATAATAGCGTAACAATTTAGTTATTGTATTACTTATTAGTTATTACTAAGTATTTATATTAAATAAAAAATACTGAAACAAAAAAAAAACGTAATAAACAAATAGACAAAATAAAATAAAAAATAATATAATTGGAAAACTATAAACACAAATGTACATAATATTATAGTGCTTAGAAGTTGTGACTATGCATCGGAATAGTAAACTACAATTATAGTTGCAAAATATTTTTAGGATGAAAGTAAAACCAATCAATATATTTCAGTAAGATTTTATAAGAAGATATTTAAATTCATACGTTTATATATGATATATAGGTATATACATGTTTTTATACGTATCTATATTGTATAATATATGCATTCATGTATTTTTAAAGTAACCTAAAAGTTCAAGAAATACATAGTCAGCAGTCATCATTATGTAATGGTTGAGAAAAAGAAAAATGTATAATAAAAAAAACCATGTAATGGTATCCTGATAAAAGTTGTTACTATTCCATAATCGTAAACACACATAGAATTTATCACGATAAACCTTCCCCGGGGTATTGGTATAATGTATACACTATAAAGGGATAATGACCTTCATTTATTTACTTTTTTTTTTTTTAATGGATGTTCTATACATCTTTAGGTATATTATTACAATCAAAAGTTGTCCCCAAAAGTAATACACTAATACGTGATGTATAAATAGTATAATGAATATTTTCTCCAGTGAAAATTGGGTGTAATGCGAGTGTGGAAGGTGGGTGCAAAATTACATTCCGGATGAGAATTTATTTAAATTATTGCTTTTCATGAAATACAAGTGTACAAGCTTAACAACATTACTTTTCGAATGTGAAAGAAAAAAAAACCGAAAAACTTATTTTCGTATACAAGTGTACAAAAGCGTAATATTTTATCGTGTTTTTCACAAACTTTCGTGGCCGCTCGCCCGAACACACAACATAATATAGATTAGTTCTGAACACAAACACAATGGCGACAGTACTACAAATTCGGGTCGCGACTATTTATCAATATTTTATATAGCGTCTACACGAAAATAGTTTACAAAGGATAGCTAGAAGGGACAAATATTCATTGGAATTAATGAAAGAAGAGAATGAAAATAAAACCCGTAGAGACGGAGAAAACCTGTGGGCGGTCACTAAAGGTTATATTAAAAAATTCCGAAAGCATCTACAGACGGGCTACAAAATATTGTTTATCAGCGAAACGTGCTGACGCGCAGTCGAAAACCTCCCAATTACGCCACAAGGGTGTCACGCGAATATTTATAAACATACATTCTAATTTTACTGCGATGATATTATTATTATGTATATTATAATTTTTATGTTTATCATTACGAATATATATAAATTCGGGTGTGATCCGATAATGTGACCTTGCTACCTAAATTACGCAGAGATTGCGTTAAAGGAGTTTGTGATTATATCACACGATATTAAGTTTTCATGACCGCAATAAGGTGTGGGAATCTGCTGTGGTGAGGAAATCTGCGCTACAAAACTATTTGTGTTAACCAAGAACAAAATAAAAACCCATCATCATAGTGTATACATGAGTATACACATTTAAACTATTTTTCGCTTTTCGAGATTATTATACGAAACGATATACTAAAAGCTGTACTGTGACGGAGTGTGATGTAGGGTTAATACACAGGAATGGTGCTACTACGCACTGATGGTCCGGCAAATGAGGGCACAGGTAAAGCGAGCGTATCTCATAAAAGGATACGCGACGGTGGACCGTGTTTTATCTCGTACTCGCTTGAAAATTTTTATGTGGGTATCAAGTCGGCTTAATAAAACGCACTCGTAGCACGTAATTAATTTCCACACCGCAGCACCTGACCGGTCATGATATCTCCTCTTATCGAGCCTATCCTTTGAAGAGGTATACCAAGTATACTACGTGCACAAGACAGTGGTATATACCTATCCGCAAGTTACAACTATTTGACATGTAGCCAGCGCGTTAATGTACGCTAACAACACAAGATATTTGAAAAATACTATATCATATAAATATATATGCACATAATATATTCTTTAACTACATAATGTTAGAATGTATATAGTTGTAAATATTATACATAAATATATATATTAAACATAATTTATTATTTATCAATTTTTTACAATTTGAAAAATAATCTTAGTTGATAAAATAATATAAAGCAGAGGAATAACAGATTGACAAGACCTCCTAGGGGAGATACTTCATTAAAAGATTCATAATAGTATATTAAAATATTATTGTATTATACCTACGTACCTTATATATTATAATAATAATAACTTGAAAAGCAATATGAGATGTTATTTACGATTAGAACTTTCGTATGCAATTATAACAATATAACTTTGCTAAAGCTGAAACCTATTATACGGTAACTATACACGCGGCAGGTATTGTAATATACGTCGTTGAATAAACATTTTATTGCATTTATAAGTTCATATAGTATTTTTTGATGTTTTTCCGTCTGCTCTACATTGAGGTTTATTATTTTAGTTGTTTATCTTTAAATATTCAAAAATGTAATTTCCGTTATTGTTGATAATCCATTATTTTATTCTCAATTCGATTATAAAGTTTAAAATTCAATGAATATAAAAAAAACGACAAGGAAAACTTCGGATCGTTTATTCTCGAAAACAATGACGGCAACATTAATGTATTTTTTTTTCTTAGATATAATAAATAGCTCAGAATGCAGTTTCTAATATTTTATTTTTTTAAACTCAATTACGTCATTGTACATTTTAATGCACATCTTTGGATTAGACCATACACGATATTATGTGAAGTACACAATTTACATTTATTTATGTTATTGCATCTAATCTCTACAATATGACGTTTTAAATCAAAACAATTTTAGTTTATTTTCTGAAATAAAATGCATGTATATTTATTTTTAATAGTATATTAAACTTTTTATTTATACAATTTCTCGTAAATTAAAACTAAACATGCGTGTATACTGTAATAATATGTACCTATAATATTATATGCATATATTATAATATAGTATAATAACATTATAACGCGATATGCCTTTTAATAAACATTTGATTTTAATTTGTCATTAATTCACATTTTGTTAATAACTCCAACCAGTATGGAACTAATTAAAAAAATGTATATCATAAAATGTGGAATTATGTATGAAATACTTAAATCATTTATTTAGATTAAAATTGTAGATTAGATAAGTACTATATTTATGAAAAATCATAGCTGAATAATTATTTTTAAAACAAAATTACCTAATAATAAATTATATAACTAGTATTAACCTTATACTATATGATTATACATTAAAAATAAAAGTCGTTAGCACCAAACCAACAAAAAAAACTTCAAGTTTTTTCTTAACCAAAGTGTGAAAAATATATGATAAATCTTCTAATACGCACGACCTAACCGTCAAACTGGCTATAGTTTCATAATTTTATCCCATAATCCGCGTGACCAACATTATTCACTTAACTCTACTGTAACGTAATATTTTGTGGTGACATATTTACGCGCGTACTTACGCGAGCGAATAAATTATTTGTCGTTTACTTATTACCAAATCGGCTTACCGTCAAATAATCATGTCGTGAACAGGGAAGAGGCGTTAAAACTGCAATGCCTCTAAATAAGCTCGCGTAAGGTTATCACGATGAAAAAAATAATAATAATAATAAAAAGGACCATTAATTTGAAGATTTGTCATAAATGCTGACGATAATAACTGTAGTTATAGGAGAGTAAAAAAAATATATGTATAGCAAACAGAAAGATACATATTATAATCAAATATTATTAGGTGTATTATATTTGGCTCACCTCATGGCAGAGTTGTATGTTGTTTCTAATCTGGATTTTAATCGGAACTCAGATTCTGACTGCAATTCTAGTTGTAATTTTCCCGTAGAATGTATTTTTTATTTTAGATGTTATGATGAGGTCCGTAGGTCGATTTGAACTGTTGTACGAAAACCAAAGTCAGTGTATAATATTCTTTTACTTGGCTCGAGCGCGTATACTACACGTTGCTAAGGAAACAGTGGTTTTTTTTTCTTTCTTTATTCCATTCGAGCGGTTTCGTTATCGCAGTCTGATACATCGAGTCCGCGTGCTAGGCCAATCAGGCACGCGCACAGATGCATCTGCACCGGTGCACTTATGAATTAACATGCACACACTGCAAATTATTTTAAACGTGGCAAGCGTTGCCAGCAATAATTATCATAATAACGATCTGGCGACCTCGAGAGATATGGAAATCCATGTAATTTATAAACATTCTATATTAAGCTATAAATAGCTTTTATAGATCAGGACGAGTTTGTAACGAATGTAGTACCTCCCACCTATATTGGTACACAAATATATCCCGTTTTGGATTTTGAAATTTGCAAAACATGCAGAGTTCGTTAATCATTGTACGAGTATTTATAGCCGGTACATTATTATTACGACTATTATATCTCCATAATATGTTTTATGTATATACCCATCATACGACCCACCGACTTTTAAATGTTAAGCACTATACGGTTTAATGTTAAGCACAAATGCACAATATAACGTCTTTGACAAATATTTATGGGTCTTACATGACATTTACCGCGGCTACCGCACAACGTATTATTAATTTTATTATGATATTAATTATCTTACCTACACGTGCGAATCGTTGTTATTATGAAATGGATACCTACGTGTGCAATCTCTCCGCGGAATATAATGTTTTTTCTGGAAGTCTATATGCATATAATGTTATAATCGCTTGACGTTTATTATCTGACTAAATCGTCGGCGTAGTGATCCATTCACATGATTTAGCATGCCAAATAATATGTTTCTTACGTGAGATAAGATGGTGGTGGTGGCATGCCAAAACAATAACATTAAAATATTACTAGCTACACCTTTATTGCATATATTACATAGGTACGATGGTTTTAAAATATCGATACAACTTCCCTACCAGCCATCAATGACGGCGTGAGGGATAAAGAAGTCGCGCGTCACGTAGACACCATTTCTGATAGGGATATCGAGGACTCTTAAGACATCACGGACGCGGGTAAATTGTGAACTTGATCGTCGAATACTGTTTTCTCTGAGAGGGTAAATCGTAGGAAAATGGAAATAAGCGCGTCGTTTTTTAGTGTAGTCGATATTATGTTAATCCCGCCTGACTCACCTGATCGTTGTCCGATACCTGCTACGTATGTAAAAAACGGTTGTGAAATGTCGTACAAATGAGACTGTGGTTCGAATTTAGAATGTGTCCTCTGACAATATCGTTGAACTGTATAGATAATAATACAAAGGATATAAAGTAGTACGGTTTTATGCGTGATAAAGAAAAAAGGTTAGATTCGAAACTTTGATTTGAGTTTTGGACCGAAGTGACTTTTTTTAAAGTTATATGACAATTATTTCTAATGTTTTTTATAAGTCAACAAAATAGGCTATCAGGATAGTGTTTCCCATTTGTTGCTTGTCTACAGAGCTCGGTCGAAAGAACCGAAAAATAGAAACAGCGGATACGTACTGCAAAAATTAATAGATCAATTCAATCGCTTATAAAGTTATAACACTATAATATTATATTATTATAGTATTTATAAATCACAATATTTTTTGAACGAAATTAAGAAAATTCCTAGCGGGTATCTACCAAACCTCAAATTTGCGTCTGGTTTTACCCAAATCAATTAACTAACACTGGCGGAAAAATTATATTATTATAAAATATAATTACAGTTGAGAATTTGTAAGATGAAATAAAAAGTATGTGATGTTTTTTTTTTTATCAAATTGTTGAAAAAATTGTAAAGGATTTTTTTTTTAATAGTTACACAATTAGACACACATTTTGTTATTTTTATACAGTTATAATTAGTTTGTTTTTTACACTATGTATTTTCAAATTTTTTTTTATCGTCAATTAATTTTTTCCAGCAGTTGGTAATACAATTTTTATTATACAAAGTGTATGATATATTTATACATAATAATGTACAACAATCTCAGGTTTATATTTATATGGAAAGTTTCAAGCACAGATCATTTTAATAGCCGCTTTCCCAGCTGTATTTAAAATAATATATACGTTTATACAGAGATTTTAGGTTATAGAAAGTTAAAGTTTTTAAATATGTATACTCTAGAGACCAATTTCAGAATAAACCAATTTGAAACGACTAGCAGTTTTTATATGTGGGAGCTGGGAGCGTACGATTTTATTCAAATATTTGTACCAACAATGCAACGAAAAAACTAATATTCATCAAATGCAGATGTTGGACACAGGTTTATCAAAAATTTGGTGTTTTTTGGATTAAATGATAAAAACAGAAACGTTATTTTATGCAATTGAGCAGTATATTTTAAATGATAATAAAAATTGAATAACAACTTTTTCCTGTTTGCTCAAGTATAAGATAATAAACCTTCGAATACATAATATTATATAAATGTGTTATACAACAATATATGTATTGAAAAAAAAATGGTCGTGTTTTCGTTGTAAGAAGTTTGTGGAATAAAATAAAATGGTTAACTCCGTTAAGTAAGTTTGTTGTTTATAGAGTGTGGCACAAGTTAATGTCAATAGCTTAAGAAGGTTTTCTAACGCTTAACCAAGCACAAAATATTCACTTTTGAGTTGCTGTATTATTTTCCTTCCATCTTAAATAATAAGTTCACGCTTCTTTACCGATTATTTGACAAATTTTTCTTTTGTTTTTTTATCAAACTATATTAAATTATCGTTATTACATATTTTACATTATTGTATGTAAATCGAAATTTACATACTTGAAATTGTATTTAATATTAAAAGTTAACTTCATAAATCATAAACACATACGATAATGTAGTCCAAAATAATTGCAATAATTTTGAGCAACAAAATATATTAGGTTACTTAAATGTATTAACTTTATTCGTAAACTGGACTATATTATCTATATAACTATAATAAGTGTAGGCAAAATAATTAAATTATATACTTTTAAATATATTTGCGCAACTAATTTGTTTTTTTTTTAATAACACATATTTGTATTAAAATCAAATAAAAACAGTCAAATTGTAATTTCCTATTTTATGATATTGTTACGTATGAGAAATCTAGTTTTTTTTTTAATTTCCGCAGTAAATTCAGATCACATAATGTGTACACATGTGTTTTTCTTGTTACTAAAAAATAAATTTACTACACATAACATAATATTAATATACGACGTTCGGTTTTTTTGACGTTGTTGTAGAGTAGAGCCGTCAATACAATGTCACGGTACATTATTATAAAAACGAGAATATTATTATGATATAATATGAAAAAAATACGTTTTTTCAGTCACAAATACTCACGCACATACACAAACACACATACAAGAACAGCCACGAATATTAACATAGAGAAATGAATAAATCGTTGAACATTAATTATTGATATTGTACTGGCACCGATTTTTTATACAGCGATATTTTAGAGGACAATTTGTATTGTCCCCTCACCCGTAGCCGAGCTGGTGATTCCCATCCCATCTCAACGGGGCCGAACCGATATATTTTTTTTTTTGTGATACGTAATGCGGCGTGGCACACGCCAAGAGTAATGTCAAACCTCCGCCGCACTGCAGACGCTCTGCGGACAAATAACTATAGCCGCACGGCCGCACTCTCCGTACGCACACCCTCTTGTCGACCCCTACACGTCCGCCACGGCGTCCGGTCGACGGGAGCTTACGGTGTGCCACCGGTCCTCTTTCATCCCCACTACACGATTCTCTCCTCACTGCAGCCGTTCGTGGGGATCTTTCAATTTATCTCATCTCATATATAGGTACTTTACACCCGTCGCACATTTTTTTAATATATATATTATATGTATGATATATCCAGACTGAAACGTCCGTCCCAATACGTGACTATTTGCCGATATAATGCTTTTAACCGAAACCCGAGCTAGCACTGGTGTAATTGCTCGCGGCAGCCACCACCGACACCGGAATCGACAGACGGAAATACACTTCTCCGCACGCCATACACGTATCTGTGGAAGATGCAATTACTGTCTTTCATACGTATACATAACACACCAAGTCTAACTACAGACAGTCGGATAGATAGATAGATCTCTGACACTCCGAGTTGTATTTTACTTCCCACCACCATCCTCTCTTAACTCCGCGTCATGTATGCAGCCTATAAAATAACATACTGAATACAGACACGACGCTGCACTGCTTTTATCTGACGGTTTGATCCGCCTGCATAACACCGCCGCCTCTAACCGGAAGTAGATAATCAGCTCGTCCGTCACACGTATAAAACAATACGTATACGCACAAGAGTGGGGGCTTCGGAAAACCAACTTTTAAACCTCTAGCGCGGGCTTAACTCGTCCCAGCGGTTTTCGTTTAAAACGACCCGTCACAATCTATTACTGGGTGATTTTATTTTGCTGCGGTGGAACTGAGTATGAGTTTGGTAACGAGTTAATCATCATCGCGGTACGTCCGACCCGGTTACACAAATTATGTCGTTGTATTAATTAAGTCCGTTCATTTTCGGATCTCCGTGTAATAATATATAGTTTGTTTTCGACCTCGCAGTCGAGCGAGTTTATAGTATACGTTTATAATAATAGTATACAGTCGTTGCCAAAAATAAGATTGAAACCGCCGTATAAACGCATAAGTATATCACAATATTTCAGTACGATCGGGTTTTATATAAAATAATAATATTGCAGTCTCGTGCGTACGATACCGACGTCATTACGTGGTGTGTATCTATATACATATATATAGTCTATATATATACGCATATACATAAAGGACCAAAAACATTTATTATCGACGGTGTACATGGACGTGTCAAGAATCGCGCATCCCTGCATAGGGTAGGGAAAATGTTCATCGGTTAGAAGGGAGTGCAGAGCACACGAATCTATATAATATACTGCCGCAGCGTTCACAATATTATTATTGTTGTAAAATCATCTACACGTCGATCGACCCACGGGGACGATGTTTGAGTGTAGAATATAGCAGGGATGGACTACTAGACATAATATATATATATATGTGTGTGTGTGTGTGTGTTTGTGTGTGTATACAATAACCGACCAAACATTTATATTATGTATGCGAGCATTTGACGTGTGGGCTAAACACCGTACTACCGGGCGGAAACGTGCGCGAGTCCGATTGGTAAACGATACGCCTGACATAATATCAGCGTTTGTATACAGGGTGTCTCTCCCGATCGATAAAACAATACTTTACAAAAAGTTAATATAAACATAGAGAATTAAAATGTAATATTGATCACCCTTTTAAATACACAATTTTGGCTTATTTATATTCGAAAGGAGAAAAAAACAAATAATTAAATTCAAATGGATACGCAGAGCAAAATTCACGTAAACGTATATAATTATTGTATTAATCATACATAATCAATTCTTATCGATTAGCTATTCGAATATATAACATCATAAAATGATATTAAATTCATTTACGAGTTTTATTCAAGTTCGAGACGGTAGATGTGAATAATAGTTCAAATTTTAATAGAATTAATCTTGGGCGAATTTTCCACTTTATAGTTTAAAACATCATAAGTGAAAAGTAAGACTTGGAAAAACGCTGAATCGCCCTTTAAGAAGATTAAAAAAGTAGTGCATATTGTTGTTTACTTTATTATATTAAAATATACGATATACATATATATAATGCAGTAAAATGATGTATATTGATAATTTTGTAGAATTTTCTTTTTATTATTGTACAATAAACGATGCAACTGACATGGAAGTAATACTATCGTGGTTATTGCATCATTTGTGAAAAACGCAACATCCGGTGGCATATATTGCACGGTATTCGCGGTCACCGGGCGACGCTTAAACACGCGGTACTCTGTGTACAACTGTAATACACACATAATAACAAACGTGCATAGTAGAATATAGGTATATCTCGGCACGTATTAATATAAACCATAACTACTATTCGGAGAGCGTGCGCGTGTCCGCGGTCGATGTATACACGTCGAATATCAGCTATGTCATTACAACGTTCACGCGCGATACCCTATAAGCGTTTCGCGTGCGTGATTTTCCGGCCGAGCGTGCGCCGCCCTTTTACTGCACAGTATCGTCGGGGGCGTGCGGGTTGTACGCGAGTTATCCATACAGTGTATTTTATATATAATACATATATAATGTATGTATGTATGTGGGGTTTGGGGTGGCGGGCCTGGCGTGCAGGCCGACAATAACCGACGGACGTTCCAATTAAAAACGGAATTCCGCACGAGCGGCTGCGACGTCACTCGTTTATCATCGAACGCTAAAGGCCACGGCGGCGAAATATACTAGCGATATCGTATTATTTATTGAATAATGCATGTCTTTAATGACCGATGTGATATATTATTTTCTCTCGACTTTGAACCACCATCCGCGCCAACGCCAAACCTCGCGCCACCGCCGTCGTGCACCGTCACTACACTAACTTTTACAACTACTACAACTGTTCACTAAATAATACATTTATATAACATATATTTGTACACGCACGTATATAATATTACATATATATTGATCTTGATCCCTCCCTACAACTATGTTTTATTTCCAAAAGAATCCGTTCGACTACTTATATTGACAACGTTATAATACAATAAGCATGGTAGCAATTCTATGGCTCGAACCTATACAAATCGAAAATTTCAATGACTCGAAAAAATATGGCATTCCATTTGAATTGCCCTATGTTTGTTCAATATATTTATATATTTTGTAGATATATTATATTATATATTATCTACTTTATATATAGATATTTTCTAATTACGATGAATATAGCTCTTCGTTATCAAAATAAAAATGTTTTCTTATCAAATGCTATTTCATCATTATTCTGTTTTAAAAATAAAATATATTCTGAAAATCGAACAAAATTTTAGGAAAAATATCGAATTAAAAAAAATATATCAAAATATTATAAACTGTGTTGTAGTTCTACTGCATATATCATATAACTATAATGTATTAGGTATAATACTTTTTATATTATAACTTATTTGAAAATTGTATTTTTATAATATCATTGTAAATAAAAATAACAATTTTGAAAAATAAAATAAATATTTTACACATTTTTATTATTTTTAAGTTATATTGTTTTGAATTCAAAACGTAAATTTTTAATTCCATATTCTGAACCAGCATTTTTTTTTTTAATATATTGATAGAACATATAAATTGAATTTAAAGCAGCCAATATATAATGTTACAAAAAATAAATAGTATCATATTTGACCAATTAAACAATGAAGTGTTAAATAAGTCAACCTATATAATATTATTATTTTAATTTTAAATCAGAACGATTTTAATTTTAAACACTTAACTAATTAACAACCAGTTTAATACTTGTTCGAAATTAAATTTGTATTGATATAAACACTCCGAAAAATATTCTGATATTTACAATTTTATAAAATACATTATAATTTATTTTAATATATGTTAGTTGTGGAAAATTAAATATTTTAATGTAGTTTTATTTTCAGAATTAATTTTGAAGTTTTTAAAAAGTTTCAACATTGACTTCAACTTTTAATTATTTAAATTTAAATTTTCCAATTTACTAAGTCTCATTACAGCTGTATGTTTCATTATAATATGATTCAGCATTTTGACTTTTGAACCGATAAATCTTCATTGTTAATTATTTATGATAATTACATTTTTAATCGATTTAATTCATTATTAATAATAATAATTATACTTGGATGATTTGGTAACTTCGATGATATAAATCAAACAATGTATTGAAATATTCTGGCCAATGAAGTGTCATTGAAATAACCTGTCTCTGTTGGGTGTCAATTACAGAGTGTAAATACAATACTGATTGTAAATGGAAGGAAAAAAAATCAGTTAACAATGATGAATTTTCGCAGATTGACAAGTTCCATTGACAATGTCAACCTGTATAAAAAAATAACGCATGAGTATTTTACCCGAACGGAAAAAAGTAATAAATAAATGTAACTAAAAAAAAAAATAAATAAGAAAAGAAAATCACTTTGAGAAAATTCAGGAGACTGAGAACTAAAATGTTTTCATCTTCATAGTGTGATCTAACTAATAAATTAAGAATCATATTTGTATATATTTAAAGTAAAAAAATTATTAAAACAGGTCATTTGTTCTTCAAATTAAAAAAAAAAAAATATATATATATACAAAAGACGTTTTTTCCTTTATATTTTTCAAAAGAATAATAATAATTTAAGTAAATTTACAATCAAACCATTATCGTCCAATATATTTATTAATTAAGAAAAAAATAGATATACAATAAACTAATATATCAAAAAAATGTCGTTATACAATATTTGTAAAAAAAAAAAAAAATAATTTTAATAATTAAATATTATGCAAATAAGATATGATAATAAAACAAAGTCTAGTAGCTTTATAATCAAGAATAAAATTAATAAAATATTACCGCTGTTATTCAAATGCAATTATGAAAGAAGCCATTCAAGATTTTTAATCACTTACACTAGGAATATTAACGTTGATGAGTTGAAAGGAAATGCAACTATTACGTTTGGAAAGATGAAACAAATATGCTCTACTTGAAGTTCAATATGCTACTTACTTAAATATTCTACGCGTGGAATATGCAGGAAATATTTTGTAATTATTATCAAACGTGGAAAAAATAATAAAAAAAAAATATAATAACAAAGAAGTCTAAAGTTTCGATAACAGATGGACTGACTGCGACTGAGTTCCATTCATTTACTACGTGACAACTTCCTAAAGAGAGTTTTATACAGAGTTGGTGAAGAGTTCACTAAAAGAGATTTTGAAAAATATAATCCAAAAAACGAATTACCTACTTATTATAACGTGGATATTTGTATACCAAATATATGTAGTATCTTTTATTTTATCTTCGATCAAAAAACGCACGTTTCACGATATCAATCTTAACGATTAATTTCCTGTATTCATTTTTAATGTTTTCAGCAATCATAATTCGTACGAAAAGCAATTTCATGGACAACACCGTAATGGTTTTTTACTATTATTTTTACTGTCCACATCGTGAATAACAAAAATTTTCCTTTCAGATTCGTATTTAATGGCATAAAAAACAAATAAGCTCGAATTTTGTATAATATTTAACGGTCACCGAAAAACCACTACAGTCGTTAAAACATAAATATAATATTATATAAACCACTGAACTGCTCGATATATAATATAATACTAGTATATATTATGTATACAGTGCTCTAGATTCGAAAACGAGATAAAAAATCGTGAATACCATTTCTCATAAAACCATTTGGGTCGATCACAGGTCCAATCGAGTGGAAAATAGGTTGAGACCCCCTCAATCGTCGTCAATGGAGGAGAAAAATTGTTGATTTGAAAAAAAAAAATAATAATATAAAATAGCGATTTGCATCGTCAAACGGTTTGCCATACAGCGCATGTTCTATCCGGTCGGAAATAAATCAACCGGATGATGAATAACCATCAATAATATTATTGCAATTTTTAAGTGTACCGTACGTGTGCCCCGAACACGTCGTTTAATGGATACGTCGCGTCGTTCGAAGGAAAAGCATCCGTCAACTCAAATGCCAAACACACCAGGCAATGGTGGCAGAGGTTGTGGTGACGGCGGCGAACAATGAAAAGGTCAGAAGAATAATAAACAGTGTGAGACATGTATGTCTTTTACGAGTTACGACCGACTTAAAATAGTCAAAATAATGTTTATATCTCTATCATTTGTATTGTATGCGAATCTAATGATCTTTATTCATTTATTTACATTAGTTATTCGTTTTTGAATTAATCTGCCAATAAGGAACCGACTAACGCACGCGAAAGTGTAAATATGAGTGTGTATATGTTTTATATTTAAATGAGAAATTCTATATCTATTTAATAGGTATCGAATTTGCATTCGTTTGAAGTCGTTTATTATTCTTAATAATTAAATGTCTCCCACAGAGTTTAAGAAATACCTTTCTTTTTCTTCTCTCGTTTTTATACGTATTTTGTATATATTATATAGATAGTATATTAAAAAAGAAGCGTAAGTAAAACGGATTTGATTTGCGATGCTTGGCAGTGAGGTTAAAAAAAAAACTATTGCAATTATAAAGAAAGGGAATTATACAAGTAATGGAATGTGATGAACGGAAATATTAAACGGTACAAAATCAAACCTTAAACTAATACAATTCTAAGCATATTTTTTTTTTCCAAAATTAATTATTTTATGTCACAATGGCAGATGGCTTGCATGGGAAACGTGGATACCTACAGTGTAATACACTGCAGAAATGTATAGGATTGGGTCACGTAACAATACAAAATTACAGAGTTGGTTTAACGTCAAACCGAAATTATTCTTCCTATAATTAAGTTTATTATGTTTATTATTGAAAAGAAAAGAATGAAAATAAAGAAATTAGCTTAAAATATGCAAATTTGAGTATCAAGCGAACTATCATTCGATATACATTGACTTCACGACAGCTAAAAAATGTTTATACTTGTTTCCCAAGTGGTCAATTTCTTAAAGGGACTTATAATATACTGACCCCTAAAGTTTACCACGACTCAGTGTGTTTAGTTTTAAGACCCTATAAGTAAAACAATATGGAGTTTGGTTCAAGAACATGCATATTTCTAGAAAATAACATAATGCACTCTATACATGCTAACCAAATCACGTTATCCATCTCGTATATCTGACGAATACTAAGTCATTTTCGAAAACAACATTTATTTATTTAATAGGTTAACATTTTATATTTTTAGCTGTCGACGTAATAATGAAGAACAATAATTATACCTATATAATAGACCTTAACGTAACATTCTTGTAAACAATTTTTATTTAAATAATATAAAATACGACGGCTGTAGTTTTTTTTTTTTTTAATTGTGAACACGTGTAATCAGTAATTATTGCTTTTAAGCGTTTCGGGTTTTGGGTAGTATATATAATATTCATTAAATTAGAACAGTGCGATGTCGTTTCTATTCATTCAAGTTTAATTATATTAACGGATTCTTTTCAAGCCACAGCCGTGTAATTGGTTCAACAAAGTAGGGTATAGAGAGACGTATAATGCACTTAGTGAATTTTTAACCTTTTAAAAAGGTACTTTTCTGACCCTTTGAAGATTGATTTTCGAATGGAAGTAATTTCTTGGGACATGCGCATAATATAATAAAGTGTAACCAGTATATGTATAAAAATACACACACACACACACACACACACACACACACACACACACACACACACACACACACACACACACACACACACACACACACACACACACACACACGCATAGACATACACACAATATAGGTATATACATTTATACATGTAAAGATACTTTTGTGAACGTCACTCGAATACATCGCGCAACGGGTTATACATACGTATACCTATAAACGCAATTATTTAATTATATAAACGAGCGTAATAGTATTTTGTGATTTTCAAAAGTTACCAAACACATAGTATCTATAATGTACATTCACATTATTTATTTAAAGTGCACGCGTGCAACCGTCACATAACCGTTAAATATATGTATAGCTATATAAATATACTTATATCAGCATAGGGACCTATACCTACACAATATATACTAAATTATGTTATGTAATAGTGACTATAACAATCTGGCATGCCGGATAACATAAAACTCGTAGTTAACCGGACTAAATGTCAAGGACACAAAAGGTTACGGATTGATAGGTATATTATATTACACGACGGTGATGTTGACACGGTCTTATACTGCAGAAATTATACCATGTATAACGCTGATAGGAGGTACATACTATATGAGTATCTTATGCGATAACTATTCCCAAATATTTTTTTTCGATTATCTACAGTTTTGAATTCTACGTGTCTGGGTTTGTGTCCAAATAAGTAATAAACATACTGACTGTTCTGAATTTTCGTTTAAATTAAAAAAAAAATTATGACCATGGCAAAGATAATTATAACGATGACGTACTATAACGTACTTCAATAAATATTGCCAATGAAAACCGTGCATGTTTTGTGATAAATATCGCGTTGTATTTCGTTATCAATTTTATCTATATATAGTAGATGTATAAACGAATACGGTAGCGATATGTAAGCAAGGAAACTTAGCGTAAATTTGGAACCCACCGCAAGAAAGAGAAAGACAGGAAGGAATTCGATAGCGGCGGTGCATCTATTAAACAGTGCATAATATATGTATATTGTATATATAATATATACATTTGAGAAGTGGACGTCAAAACAAAGTTGTCGAGCTGTGTCAACCAAAGTTTCTGTTGACAATTTCCAATTCAGATACCAAGTATACGCTGTGCTGTGTTACTACGGCCTTATACGTATAGGAACTAAGACAAATTAGAGAGAAGTTCGATTCCAATGTTGACATTACTACTCTAGAAATGTCAACTCAATCGTATTTGATATGTGAATTATTAATAAGCTTATTACTTCTCCACCACAGCAGCAGTGGGCCAATAAAATTTGGAATATTAAGACGGTAGAAAACGATTGCGATTACCTCCCATGTTATCAAAATATATATAAATATTTAAAAAAACTTGTCAAAATACATTTTTAAGACATAGCAAAAATATACACGCACTTATTATACTGCATCGAATGCCGTACTTGGAGTTGGTCGTTCTGTGGTGACCGAAAATAACCCAATTCATATACCTGTCAGTAATAATATGTAGGTTTATGTTTATATAGGAGTGTATAGTGTATCTCTTAAACGGGAAAAAGCAAACGCAATGGTATGAAGTGAAAACGCATTCCTCCCGTATTACAATATATTATATTATGGAATATATGCGCGCGACTACCTTAGTATCTGAATCTTTTTTATTATGTTGATTTATTTTTATGCGATCCTGGGAAATCATGTTTGTTGATGCAGTCCGGTTGAGAAATCGAATTAAACCAACTTATTTTTTTATCAGTACCTAAATACTTAACTTAAGTCACAGCAGTACGTAATATAATACTATTTTAATAATAATAATATACATCATATTATTATCATCGTACTGAACTATACTGAAAATCATCAAATATGAAAATAAAATAAAATTGTGTTTACGGATTTTCATATGTAGAATTACTAATATTGTCTTCACGTTATTATCGTTGAATGGTTTTATCAGATTTTACGTCATATACGCGTACACACTGCTATATAAATGTGTATATAGTATATACCCAAATAATGACCAAGTACCTTATTATGTACCTAAGCATTACTCGAATACAAAAACTTTGTTTTATTACTTTTTTCTCCGGGTTGAATTTAAAAATAGTAGGTAATTCTTTTTTATACTTCTTTGTACTTACTGAATATTGAATTTTTTTTTACATTTTCACTATTTAAAGCATGATCAATAATTTATTCCGCATTTTTATACTTTGAAAAAATATTTTGGTTACATTTTATTGTTTTTAAAAACCACTGGTCGAATTACAAAAAGTGCACATTATAATGGAAACTTATAATTGTATATTTAATTAATGATTAATTATAAATATATTATAAATAAATCAATTTTTATAATTGTTAACTAAAGTAAAACAATATCTATAAATATAAAAATGTGAGTCTAATTATATTTATTAGTTATAATTTAATAATATAATAATAGTTTCGATTTGTGCACATTTATATTTAATTGTATAGTTATACAAAGTTGTCTTAAATACATAGCAATATTAAAAGTTTTACAGAAATGTATGACTTATATTAACATAACCATATAAAAAACTTAAAAGGTATTACTTAAAATTGTATACAAAATTAATTTATTATAATATTCAAAATTGAATATTTCATAGACATTTATTTAGATGTCCAAAAATTATTTTTGAGAAATATTACATATCCATAATATAATGTTCGATATATCTATAATAAAATTGTAATATAGTGCTGTTTGTGTATATAATTTAATTATGTTTACTTTATATCATAATAATATCAATATAAATACAAAAAAAAAGATTCTAAAATTAGAATAATAATAATTGTTTATTGATACAGAATATTTCTCGTCAAAATAATTTGCTCACGAGATGTCATTCAAATAAATGCATTGTATATCGATTAATAATCAAGGATTTATTTAGAAATATCTAAAATGTAATTTATTTCTGATGATGTATTACAGTTAAGATATACCTGCCAAGTGAACTACATATGTCTTGCGAATTATATCTTTTTAACTCTAGAACAGGGGAGCCATTCAGTACTCACGCTCCAGAGACTTTCAAAAACCATAAAGTTTGGCAATAAGTCCACTATAATTCACACAATCAAAAACTTTCAGGAAGCTCATAAATAAACTGTAAACAGTAGAACAATAATGCTGAAAGAACTAAGAACATAATTTCAAAAACTCGTGACGTTTTAAAATAAAACTAATACAGGTTTTAAATTAAAAAAATAACCAGAATTGTTATTTTTATATACAAATGTTATCATTTAACTTCACTTATTACGAAATTAGTAAAAGGAATAAAAACACAAGTTGATATAAACGATACGACAAATGAAACAAGCATGAAATAAATTATGTATATGACCACCATACCGAAGACTGCACCAAATCCAAAACCAGTCCAGCCAAGTGCGCCCTATGCATGGGTAATCACACTTCCAATTACAAAGGGTGTCAATTTTTCAAAGCTCTTCTCAAACGACGCAAAATCACTCAATCAAAACCACAGAATCCGATTGCGGTACCCATTTCTCTTCATCACCAGACTACCCCTCCCCCTCCCAAAACTTTTTACGCCTCCGTTACTAACTCCAAAAATATACCTCTACCCAATATCCACGCAATTGATAATCCACTAACTAAATTTTTATCTGAACTTTCCTCTTTAATCACTCCCCTCATTACGCTCCTTTCAGTTGTTCTAAATAAACAGATTGTTCCATAGTCCGATACTCTGATACCTTTCTTATCACATAATTAAATTGAATTTAAATATTTTTAATTGCCAGTATGTAAATGTAATTAATGTACCTATAGGTCTTCAATTCATATTATTACTGTAACATTTTAGTCTATATCATATAATTGTAATGTTTAATTTTGTACCTGTACAATCGTAATTGTCGAGCTATCATAGTTTCAACTAATAGCTAATAAAATAAAAAAAAAAAAAAAAAAAATTATGTATATATATATATTTAACATATTTCACCCTAAAATTATTCCTGTCTAATGATGTGTATACAATATTATATCGTTTGATGTTTGCTACGTTTATTTTTTTATTGATTATTGAAAAAAAATTGTTGATTAAAAGAGAATTAAAAAATAGTTTATTCCCATAGTTCTTGTGTATGTGTATAATACAATAATAATAATTGTATAGTAAAACCTTTGGTAAACAAATTATATTTATACATAAAAAAAAAAGCGGGAAACAAAATATGTGTTAGGTATTCATATCGGTATTATGATTTATGATGATAAATAATAAAAGGATATAACTACGAATATACTTTATCAAAATATTTCTGAAAACCCTCAAAGAGGTAAATTATTTTGTAAATAATAATTAATTTTCCCGGACTAACAAACGCATTACGGAAAAAAAACTCGATGATATAATTGTAATTAATTTTCTAAAAAATAAAATATATATATATATACATATAATACGTCGACGACAAATTTGACTCTTTGGCGGGTCCGTGTATGCAATACCGGCGTTGTCGTTTCCGGTCAGAAAACGAATTATGGGTGTGTCGTATCTACACAGTGGATAAACAACACACACACACACATATATATTATATTGTGTACAACGGACTTGGGCGCACTTTTCGTGATTTTATTCCATTAGTAACGTTTGCAACTACAACGACGGCGAGCAAACAAGTTTTCGTCAACATGCAAAAACGATTTGTGCCAGGGACATTTCCTACATAAACCGCCGACGGAATTGTCCTTAAACACGTTTTTTGTCTGATTCAAATGCCACCAGCCGGGGATTATACCTAAAATATATTATACGCGGGTGATGTGTGGGTGCGTGGTGTTTGAACATGAAATTGCACACGAAATACGCACATAGTGTGTTATATTATTTTACTTAAATATATACCCGGCTCCAAGTCTTATTCTAAAGGTAGTTATACCATGTTTACCTACGTAAAAAACTAATGTGTTATTGTTGAATAGGAGGTAGAGATAATTTTTAAATTAGCAAATATATATATTTATTTTTATTTTTATACCATACCTCAAATTTACTGTATGATATTACGAGTATATCATGAATATATTAGTATTATATATTATATATTATATTATATATATATATAGGTACTATTACTTTATTATAAAACATTGTCATATTACGCATTACATGATTGTTTGATTTTATGGAAGTTTTTCTTTGATTCTCCAAACCTATACAAATTATAATATTATGTTTAACTATAACAAAATTTAATTTTTGAATAGCAGTTATGTGTATTTCCCGATTTCTATATAAATAATATGTGATTCAGACTAACCCCCATGATAGTTGTCCCCAGTTACGAAATCTTTTGTAAACAGTCGATAAGGCATGTCCATAGACCCAAATTTGATAAAAACTTGTTCGCTACTGCACAATTTCCAAAAGAATACTACTCAAGAAAACGATTGTGACAATTGTTTCATCAGACTGACAGATAGAAAATAGTTATAGTATACTTTGGTGCATATGTTCTACAATGTACAGATACTATAATTACTACAACAATATTATTTGATAACAAATATTGTATACATATATAAAAATAATAATAAATAACTAATAAATATTATAAATTAATAATGTTCAGTGTGTGTGTGTATGTGTGCATGTAGAAAGAGATTACTTTATAACTGAGATCATGCAAAAATAAATAGCCGTGTACTCGATACGACTTTGTGAAAAATCAGATAAATAGGTAAATTGTAACATTGTCATGTTGGCGAACTCACCCAACAAACGGATTGTGAGGTAGTGTGGGGTGATTTTAATGGAGTGTGGGTGGATAGTTTGTCGACGAAAGTGATAGTTATCGAATGGATGCGGTGTCTGTAAGTATCTCTTGAATAGAGTAAATATATGCTCAATTTAGAATAGACGCGCATAAGGAATAATATATATATATATATATATATATGTGTGTGTGTGTTAGGTCACCCGAGACCCGTCCGGCTTATCACGATGTTTGCAAGCATAAAAGCGACGGCGCGGTATCTCTGGTTTTAAACGCCAGCGACCATTGTTCCCAACGACGCATAGTCCCGAAGAGACGGACAAAGACAACCGCATTTGGCCGGCTGAGATAGCGTTCGTTTCCACAGCAGTAGGTTTACGTTATTATATTAAATTTGTGGTCTACATCCGTCCCGAATGTGTATATTCATATACATATAATTATAATAATATGTGCCTACTCCTATACATTCACCGTACTTCCATATTATCATTATTACTATTATTATTATTATTAAATGACGATATATGTTCTTGTACGGTAGCAGGGATAGAATGATTATTCACAATGAGTGCGTCGCTGATAAAACTGAGTACAGGTGATAATACTGTAATGGTAGACCAAGCAAGACTATCCAGGCGAAAATAACAACTGCCTATTCATCACGCGTTCTTCCAGAATAATAAGATGCAAGGATCACGGCCCACGAACAGCTGACGGGGCTCGATTTTTCGTAAGGTAGTCATCATTGTTTAGTTTTTGAAATTTAATTATAAAAAAAATACTAGTAAATAATTACGTGCGTGGGTAAGAAAAAAATGTCAAAAATATAAAAGTGACGGCGGTGCTCTTCTGTTTGTGACGTTTCCTCTTGTTCCACCGACAAAAAGCCGGTCACACACATGCTCTCGCAGCGCTTATGTTTGATTAAATGCTAGTGACTCTCGTACGCACGCACACCCACTGCAGTTGAAACCATCGCTACTTTATCGTCTGGGCTTTTGTGATGATGCCAAAAAAGTGTATATATGTATACAGTATACATATATATATATATTAAATAGCTCTCGACTGTTTCGTTTAACCAAGACGAATTGTGTGTGTGTGCGTGTGTTGGTTTATGAATCACGGTAGAGGGAGGGAATAAAAACCAGTTGGCTGACGTAAAAGGATTGTGGCGTCAGACGACTAAAAACGTAGCCAAGAAATTTGTAATAAATCCTTTAACAGCAGGATGGGAAGTGGGCAAATATTTTGCCCGGATCGGAGAATAACGCCTACCCCTGTAGTGAAATGTTTTCTAAACTCAATGTCCCAGTCTTTTTCGACATTAAATTAATAACAACTGTCCCAAAAACTTTTTCGTGTCAAAATCATAAACAAGACTTGAAAATTTAAAAAAAAAAATGTATTATTTTAATCTATAATATGTTTTTATATAGATAAACTTGATAACTATATCTACGATATAAATCTGAACTAAATAGATAAGCATTAAAATTATTGACTCGCTAATCTAAACACACAATTATGTGTATCACAAAAAAAAATATTATTTTTTACATCACAAAGTTATTTTTTTTACTTCACTCATACATTTATAAAATTTTCGAAAAACCTTAACTTTGCGAAAAGATTAGAAAAGATAAATACCTACACCGGGAAAACAACTTGAAAATACAGATGATAATACATAAACTATATTATATTATAAAATAATACGAGCTTGCAGTATGTGCAACACGGTTTACATAAATTTGAATTTTATTTAAGCGTATAGGTGGCTTGCTTAACATGAATAATACGTAAAAGTGTAAAAAACAACTTTTTCAACAACACTCGAATGATCTTAGAGCGTTATACTGTTTTGTAGTTTTAAAAATGTGTGTGAACGACAATATCTGCACCGTGTATACACTGTCACTATGTAGGAGACACTATTGATTAAATATCGATTAAAATTCAAAGGATCACGTAAACACTACAATACTTATTACTTTGACATAGCAGTACAAATCATTTATGTTTACGTCTTATTAAATATAATATTATTCTATAATACATTTACTTATTATACTCTTGTAGAGGTACTTGAATTTCTATACAAAAATATTATATCATAGATAAAAGTCTTAGATTTATGATTTTTTCGTTTTTATAATTCGATTACATAATTTATTTAATTGTCAGGACTTTAGTGAACTTTACAATAAGAAATACGAATATAATTGAAATTTCCAAGCTATTACACTGATTTGGCTTTGGTTCAACGTTTATTATCTTTCGTATTACGCTGTGTAATGGATTTCATTTCTTGCGATTGTCCTCTCTTTGGTTGGTCGTTTAATTATACATCAGATCACGACAAAAACAATAAACGTCGTCTCCGTTGAATTACGATCTCGTGGCATCTTAGATGGTAGTGAGAGTAGTAAGGGTAACTCATTAGGAACGAAAATCGAAAGATGTTTTCTCTCTCTCTCTCTCTCTCTATCTATCTATCTCTCTTTATTCTCTCTCTGACTCTGACTCTCTCCTTACGCTTTCCCACCTCTTATATCCTTGCCCAGCTTCCTTGTTTCATTTATAATAGGCATTTTTCCACATCCATACGTCGTGTATACAATAGGTACTGAACTAATTTCAACAAGCCATAATGGCAAACATATAACGATTTCGTGAAATATGGATTATTATTCCATTTGGACACCGTGTATATCGTTTTATTTCGCGTATATAATTGATACATCTGGGTTTTTCACATCAATAGACATGTAAAAAGCCAATAATAATTATTGTTAAGAATGTTTATAATTCTGAATGGAATTAATTAAATTTTTCATTAATTATTAATACGCTGCAATTTATTATTACCGCATCATAATTGCATGATTTTGCTACAATAATATATATATATATATATATATATATATATATACAGGTATATGCCACCTCTATTCGACTATAAATTAAATTATGTAATATCGATTGTAATTGAACTTATATTTTTTATTTGATATAAAACAGGAGATCTATAATAATTATGTATAGTAAACTTCTTTGTTATCTCCAAGTTTATAACCAATGTTATTATTTGAGTTTGCTACATAACTAATAAATTCAAGTTAATATATCTTTTTATAATTATTTTTTTGTAGTCATAATTAAACATTATATATATACATATTTGTAGTCGTTCTCAGAAATGCAACATAAACAAATTATCTCAATAATTGCTTAATTAATTTATCAGCTAACTATCGTTAAAAATGAACTTATAACAGCATAACTACTCTAAAAGAAATTATTTATTAAAACCTCTGTGGTATAAGTCGCTCTGTAAAATATGTTTGTAATAAAACAAAAATAATTGTATACCTCGTATAATAAAATTTTGACATGCGAATATTTTTTGTTTAAATAAGTTCAACTACTGTTATCGCTCTTACCAAAAAAAAAAAAAAAATACAGTTTAAAATAGTTGGTCAAAAAACAATTAATAGAACACATTTTTAAATAAACAATGACATATTATAAAAAAAAAATACGAGACAAGCAGTCATAACAAGATTTCCGATTTAAACTGCTCGACGAACCGTTATAAACGATAAAAGAAAAGATATTATACAGAGATTAAAGAAGTGAGAGTGAGAGAGAATTTTGAAGCCATTATTCACATATAATCTTTACGGGATTGTAAGCTTTGAAAACATCGGACAATTCGGCGGTGATAAAGTTTGAGATACGATTTTATAACGGTATAATAATATGAAATGATAATTAAACGTGGCGTCAGATGTATTATTATAATTTAATGTAATAATAATTTAACTACAGTGGTTCTAAAATTTTATTTAACTTAAAACTGAAGAACCTTACACCACCAAAATCAATGGTTTGACCAACAGTGGTGACTTTCGTTTTACAAACCACGACGATTTGCATAACACGCACCATTTCTGCTCATACTTACGTACTTGTCGCATAAGTTTTAAACGTAAACGGTTTACATTATATCGTGGCTGCGAGTGGCGCTTGCCATAATAATAATAATATACGAAATATACACCCACACCATTTGCACACAATATGTATAATATGTATACATTATACGTATGCAATTAATATAATAAGCTCCAAAATTATAACACGACGAAGAACGTTCCACACAATATGCGTATTTGTACAAGATTTATCGGCGCGGCTACATTATGGTCGTCGTTATACAGCACGAATGCCTCATATTATACATATTTAGCGTACAAGCGAGAAAGAGAGAATGTGTGTGTGTAATATGCAAACACGTGACGCCGCATGTCCCGCGAGATTCATTGCAAGGCATACGCCAAAAGGAGAGTTTTCGACAGCGAACTTTTGCTGCAGTGTTGTATAATAATAATAATATTATTATCATATCCGATTGTGTATAGGCAAATGACTTCAACGGGGAATGAAAATATATGTCTACGTACGTACAACAATCATTATCGTCACTCCCGTTACATTTGTTTTTGTTTTCTGGGATCAACCTTAGAACAGATAGCGTCGCACGTGTAGGTGCGTGCATGATTATGACGCCTTCGTTGATATGAGGCCCAGGTAGTGTATCATTAAAGCAATCGTCCAAAAACCTGAAATTGCAACTCGAAGCAGTTCGTTCGCTTACAGTTCACACTATACGTTATAATATGGTATAATATTATATATTTATATATATATATATATATAACTCTAGAAAAACGCACATTTAATTTCGAGACATTTTTTGATTGTTTTTACCTAACGTAACATTCGTACGAAGGAAATATTGTAATCCAGCGACGAGCCGGTAACTGTAAGGGACGCACCGATTATATTATATACTCGTTCGTGACGTGAACGATTTGGTTGTACCGACAAATTCTTTAGATAATTTGTGTATAATTTGTACGCTCTGTCATCGTATCATATTGTCTCCTTTACCCATACTACACCAAGGGCATATTTGAGGGGTGTGAAGGGGGTGAAGGGGGCATTTGCCCCCCATCACTCGTATTTTTTCTACATAGTACATTGATAAACATTTTATTTAAAACAAATTCCGTTTGATAAAGATTGTAAATCGTAATGATATCATATTAAAAATAATAAGAATTGTATGCCTACTTAGGTACTCAACTGTAAATCATTTTCAATGTGTATAAAAGAAAAATTAACTCCTCCCCCTCCCGATGGTCTCAACTCAAATACGCCCTTATACTACACGCGCTTATTGGTTCAGAATTTATTTTACTTTTTTATCAACGACGTCCACAGAAACGTTGCATGTCACGTCATTATATTATTACTTTATTATAATTTATTGTGTAGTTTTCCTCTAATGAACCCGTCTGATTTTCCTGATCTGTTTATCATATAATATTATATAATATTATGCGTATTATATACGATAATCGCATGTAGGCCGTATAGCGATTACGACAAAGTACTTAGGCAATCATATAATATGCGATATTAAGTTTAAAGCATGTACTCAATTTACAGACGTTTTAAACAAATCATTTATGTAAACAGTGAACGGACGAGAGCGAAAAACATTCGATTTCTCAGACAACCTAATAACAGATAGAAAACGGAAAATATTTAACGAGAGGCTTTTAAAACAATGTTGAAATAATGAATGGATTACTTTCGAGAGTATATATATATGAGCGCTCGAGTCTAATCCTCTTCGTCGTTTGCTGTACATTTTTTCTCGGCATCTTTATAAAATATTATATTTTACTGTAGCGCGTGTATTTGTCATCGTTGGTTAATACACTTTTTTTTAAGTGGACAGCAAAAAATAATGACGTTCACTATTAAGACGTATATAATTTAATGATAAAATTCTTTGTGACTCTTATTAATGATAATCCTAAACATGGCAACGAAGACGCGCGTCGTGGTTCGAACGTGGAGACGACTAATATGCGAAATCGTTGGTTAATAACTACATTTTGACCCTATTGTTTATTATACCAAGCCTATTATATCTATAAATAATATACGTACTAGGAAGAATATTTTGATCAACCCAAGTGCATTGTGCTATTAAGCAACCAGGATATTGATTGTTGTAATATATTTATTAAATATTATCTTCTATCGATTTAAGATGACATTTTACACCGAGTTACTATATCAATGATTAATGGTTCTCGTATTATTATTTATCTATGAAGCAAATATTGTAATTTAGTCAAATCCCACAAAAAATATACGTGTACTATATTTTTCTACTTAAAAATATTTAATTTTAATTTTTGTTTCAACCATTTCGACAATGGATATGCAATTTATACTCGACGGATATAATTTAATAAGTTGTATGTAAATATTTGTTATACATTATTTAAATAATTATTATATATTATATAACAATAACTGAAAATAAAAATTGAAACACTATTATTATTTTTTTAATTTAAACACCACATAAGTTAAATATATTAAATAACTCAATAAAAACATATTCTGTCATAATATACTTACAATTATCAGAAATAATAAGACACTATGTCATAGTGATTCGTTTTAGTATACATTATATAATTGTCATATTGATATCCTTCATTTTGTTTGTATTTTTGACAATGTGCATAATATATATTATTATTATGCCATGTTTAATTAAATTGTTTTAAGATAATTAATAGTTATAGACAGCACAAGGGTGCTCCGTTTTACAAATTCTTTAATGCTTTTAAATAAGTAACTTTTAAATAGTTTACACATGGCGCTTTTTATACAATTAATCTTGAAATCTCATATTTTAATAAATCAGCATGTGATCTTTAATTATTAACATAAACTATACAATTATGATTAATAACAATAATATTAAAATATAAAATACCGTTAAATCGTGAAAAAATTAATATCGATTCGACTAATGTTTTCAGTCAATGTAATATTTAGGTCGAAATATATAGCTTCGATACTAAAACATTTATATGCGGCTCTCATGACACAGAAGGGTTTTTATTTGGTATAAAATATTAATACGAAATTTCTCAACATGAAATATTTTTCATAAAACGTTTATTGTGCACAATCTATATATAAGTAAAATATAATATCGTTATAGAAATATATCACACGCATGGCAATAAAAATATAATGCACTAAAGCCGTGTGAATTCCTAAATGCGGATAAGATGATTAAAAAATAAATTCATAGTTACGATCGTTTGTTTAATATTTAAAAAAATGCATTATCTATACATTCATGCAGTTTCAACACGACGATTGTCAAACGTTCGTTTTATAGTAAAATGCTATCATCAATGTGCACACGCGCTCAGACGCATTGTTATTATTATACGTTTCACTGAAAAAAAAATGATTTACAAACGGTCATCGATTCGTTTTTTTTTTGTTGGCGTCCTACACGATTAAAATTTGCAAAACAATTAAATCCCCTCTCGTGCTGTTTGCGGATATAATATATACGTAAATGATACACAGCTATATTATCATCACGATTGAACGTTTCGAGTACCAGTGTCCCGCGATTCTCCCCACATTGCCTACCCACGAGTCTCGGAATACGATTTTCGACACTCCACACACGGTGTATGTATAATAATAATATACGGTCACGGATTCACAATATTATAATAAATATTAAAATATAATTTAGTACGATTAAAGCACGCACAATGGAGCGCAAAACTTTTTCTATCTTCGGTTTTACCCGAACCCCTCACCGTTCATTTATTTAACTGCGGATATGGAAACTATTGAAAGATTTACAACATGACCGTTGCGATGTATAATAATCTGTGTTTGTGTGTGTGTGCTTATTCACGGAACGACTTCAGCAGAGCCAGTAACTGTATTATATTGTTACCATTGTAATATTATTATCATATGGTTCGCAGATGCAGGTCGGACGCAGTCGAGGTACAGATCTAATAATAATTTACCATGGTATTATGTTACGTATATTATTTGCGTAGTTATTATATTTAATTCTATTTTATTTTCGTATTGGATATCACTTTTTTCTGCGAGAGGGTAACGGTTTATTCTCTATTCCCGTTGTATACTTTTGTCGATTCGTCGAACGCGTTTTCTGCAAAATGAATTTGGTGAAATCGTCGAGGGACGGCATAAAAATATACCATAATATATATGATACACTCGTACGTATAAGCTCACTGCAGGTATATATTAGAGAGACTGCGTACACCAGAAATGTGTATATACGCTGTTAAGACTGAAAACACACATTGAACCACTCGTCCTTCCCCAGCAAGGCCGACACTCCCGAAGGGGTATCTTTGGAATGAAGCCAAACGATTTCTGTGGCGGATATTCGTGAAATATGAGCGCATAAAAGGGCACTCGGTATACATGTGCGTACTGGAACGTTTTGTCGAGGGTAGAGAGTGAAAGGAGGAGAGAAAGAGAGAAAGAGAAAGACAAACACAGAGCCAGGGAGATAGAGAAACAGTGACACAGAGAGAGAGAAAGCGTATAAGTCGGTATGTGTGTGTGTGTGTGTGTGTATTATATATATATATATATAGTATAAACTATGCGTTGGCGGTGGTATAATGCTCACGGGACTCCATAAACATTTTGGCAAACTGCGCGAGTCTCCACCAAGCTCAACGTTCGTATATTATGTAAGAATATACGTAGGTAGTGTGTGCAGTATGAGCGGTGTGAGCATAGAATATTGGTGAGGTTTTTGGTTCAGCCGGTGGAAAATAAATAAAAAACCATGAGAAAATAATATTCAAGTCTTTCCTCTAATCAGCCGATATAGTAAAACTAAGAGTCTGATACTTATGGCAGATAATAGTATATAAGATACAATATAATATTACTATAGTATTATATTATTACTATCGGCATAGATCATCGGATGTCGATCAATGATAGATTTTTAAATTGCTAATTTACCGATATAATAATGGACAAAATCATAAAAAATGAAACCAAAATGATTATTTCAGTAAAATAGTAGAAAAAAAAAATTTGATTTTTAATTTATTTCATTTTCTACTGTCCAGCTTGTTTCTTTTCAACTTTAAGAAACGTCATTTGAGAGAATGGCTTATCAATAGTATACATGAACAAAATAAAACCTCTTGCAGAGTTGATCTGCCGAGTGGGCTTATTACAAAAACAGTATATATAAATATATATATATATATATATATATATATATACAGAGGAAATAAAATAAAATCCTATTACGCGCCGTCCATCGGTCCGCCGCTAACAGACTCAACCATTCTACTCTTCCATCATTTACACAAACCATTTTCTCGGCAACGTCATTATCCTATACTTTATTTCCTCGGCTCAGAACCCAATTTGTTGACGATTACTTGGCGGCAACTGCTTCCGAAACGACAACGGAATGTTGAAATTATCGGTTTTCTCCGAATCGTCTGGACGACGACGGTACAAAACGAAATAATGAAATAAAACCTCCTTTTCGTCCTATGTACTATACTTTTGTCGAATCATTTGATTCAATCGGCGACTAGAACCCAGTGTCTGGTCACAACGAGTTCGATTATTGTCTTGTGTCCTACAATCGTGGTTCTACGAGGTAAATAAGTGGCACATAGAGATAACGCTCAAACAATAATTGTATCAAGCTCGCACTCTATATTAGCTGGCTAAAATGAGATAGAAAATTCGAGATTCTTGTTTAAACAAAAAGCTTCAAATTTCAGAGCTGCAATCCTTCGATTTTCTGATCGAAACTTATACTACGCCAGCTAGTAATAGTGAAATCGATCTTCTGACCCCACTTGAATTATAATGTTTACGTTATATTATGACGACTGTATTTTATATGAATATATAAAAAACGACCAAAATTTGCTACCAGTGAATAGATGACGGTTTTAATCCCTTAAAACTTGTATAAATAATTATTTATATATAGTTTCCAAATGACACTCTTCGAATATTTATAATTTACTAAAGCTTTGTTGGGGCTTATTAATTATCGTACCGAATATAAAGATTCAGATTGGTTATTAAACATTGGATAATACAAATATTAAGAAATATTATATACATATATATTATATATGTACAACTCATTTATTTCTGTGTTGGTTTGCTTCATCACGAAATTCCTTTCAAATTAATATACGGCGAGTACATAACATGAAACAAATTACGTATGCAGTTCAAGAATTATGAAAATAGGTTCAAATTTATAACTGACCTATATCAGGTTTTTTGTTCAAAAATATTATATTACTACAGTATTTCGCTTTTCTGACGTTTTAATATTTATAACATTTTTGTTTAAAAGAATACCGTTAGTGGGTTTAAGTACTAGTATGTAAACTTTACCATCAATGCATACGACGCGTGCTCACGTTTCAATTTCAACCCCACTCCTAATAGGATGGCTTACTATCAATGTGCGATAATATATAAAATACTTAAGTTTATACTTAACATTATATGTAATATATTTAGGTGCGTGACTGAGATCCATGACAATTCGAACTCGGAATGATTTTTAGATGGAATTCGGAATGCAATTTTAAACAGAAAAACTACATTCAAATAAATAAGTTTAAACAATTAAGTGAGAAACAACGCGCCAAGCCGATTTAGTCTATACATTTTATATACACACATAATATAATATAATATAACACATAGACAGTTGAACGTGAACTCAGAATTCGACCCATCGAAACGCGCGGGATATAAAAGGATATCATTTGGCTAAGGGTTGTTTTGTTTGTGTATATATATTATTATACCTAACCACAATCAGATAGTGTTATACCTATACGGACTCACAACGTTACTCTCGATAGTACTTATACGGTTGCTTTATTTCACTACTTCACAGACTCGAGATAAACACACAACATCCGCAGAATACAAATTGTAACGCACCGATCGATATTTCTAATAATGGTCGAGGATATTTTGTGATTGTATTTTTTTTTCTCTTTTCCGGCTGCGTATATAACATATTTTCACTGTTGCAGTGAACTGTATATGGTGTTATACATACACATATACATACGCGTATAACAAATTCGCATGCAACTACGGCTAAGCTACCGCATATACGAGTATATATATAATATATATATATATATGTATATACACACACACGGGTGTTGTGTGTATATAATAGTAATCCGAAACGCCGCATTCGTGTCTTATGAACTGGATAAGACTTCGATCGGTATTCAAAACATTTTCTAGTCATTTACAAAAGAAGACTGGGTATATCCGACGTCGTACTTGTGGTATTTCAATTACTATACAGTATCTCTGCCTGAATATTGATCACTGTAATATATTATTATAATGCCATACTTTTAAAAGTATAATTTTACGGCTTTTCTTCTCCGTACCGGCATCAGTAGTCTTAATCAGACATTCTTAAGTTTCGTATACTTGTAGGAGAAACGTACAATAATTTTTATCCAAACGAATTTCGTTCAAAACTATTAAGAATTTCATTGTTTTTCTCTTTCTTTGGTTGAATTTCGTTTTAGAATTTCATAACTATCGAAACATTATTGGGCCAAAAAAATAAAAATATTTATTGTAGACTGCATTTTGTACAATCAATTTTTGAGTTGCAAGTTTTTACGTCTAACTCGTTACTACGTCCATATATTACGGCGAATTACAATACGTCTACAAACGCGATTCATTGCATTATAAAACTGACGCATCGTCGAATATTTGTTCGTCGCGTAGTTAATGTTTACATGATATCATAATATTATATGAACTTTTGTGAATAATAGGTAACAGATGAAGGGGTTCTTAGAACTTCTACCGTAAAAAAAATTATTACGTGCAAAAATATTACACTGTTTATTCGCGTTAAATTTTCTATATATTTGTCTATACCTTCTGGAAATTCGATTTAAGTGATCCTTATTTCATCTATAGGATAAAGTTGACCAACTGTGAGTGTCTAGTGGAAAGTGTCATAAGGTACAAATCCGTTTTGTTATGCACTGTTACCACTGATTACTTGGTACTCTGGTTAGAAAACAATGGAAACGGCATGTAAATTCAAACGTATTCCATTCCATTAACCCTAACCACTCCCACTGCGTTCCATAATTTGTTGTTGGTCCTTCTTGTTGTGAATCATAAGTGCGTAAAATCATTACTTTTAATGAATGTATGTGTGTTTAACAAATCGCAAACACGTCCCATCGTGCAATTAAAACAACACCAGCAATCGTTTGTCTCGTCGTTTTGGTCATAAAAAACCACGAAAAAACGTGCTTCTCAAGCAGAAAAAGAACACGGGAATATTTACAGCGAATATTCACGATTTATACAGGCTGTACACACTTCGCGAGAACAGTTTCGAAGAAATTTTCGTGGTTTTATTGTCATATATTATTATTTATATATTATTATTACTTCGAACAACACTTAATATCGTCTGATATGGCAGAAGTGTAATATAAATGATTTACAGTCAACATGAAACGTTCAAGTGTAAACCACGTACATTGATCAACAGTTTTATTTTAAATTTTACGTACAGATTATACAGTCTGCTTAGTATACATATATTATATATATAATATAATAATAATATAATCTGTTTTTTTCGCGACTATCCCATCCACAGTGTGAGTGCAAGCATAAACTATGCAATAGTTATATATTGATATATTATATTGCGGAGATTGGTTTATATAGTATAGGTATAGATTAACGTCTACCGTTATGTTTCACGCGATGATCCTTGAGAAAGGGTCGACATTTAGAGACAAATATAAAAACAGAAAATACGATAATAACACGTGAGAAATTTGATTATATATTATTGTTGGACGATAGTGTAATAATAATATTTATCAGATGAATTTTAACAATACAACATTTTTGTGCACTAAAAATAGTCGTAAACGTATCGTTGTGGAATAAAGCCGTTTAAAAATTATTATCTAACACAAAATGATTCACATAAATGGTGCGTTTGTGTCATGTGGCCATGTGGTGTATAATAAAATAAATCGCCATTGTTACCTCAGACTTTGATACTGTGAATTTTTGACGAAACGTTTTTCGTATTCAATCATTCGAAAATAATAATATGTTTCACTGCGAACTTCGAACTTCAAACACACATCAATCTTCTAATGTGGTGTGAAACGATAACGTCATCTTAGGGTATATTTCAGAAAATATAAGCATGAAAAATAATTAATGAATACACGTTAAACACAAAACTTTATGACCAAGGTTCAAAAATATTTTAATATTATGTTAAAATAAATACATTTGGAAAGACCAACATTACATAGTCAATTCTCCACTTTAACTCTTTTACGAATTAAAATTATTACAAATTGTTAAAATTAATTTTTAATTTACACTCTAGGGTTATATTTGACTATAATAATATTTTAATAGCAGATTTTAATAATTTACACGTTGTATGGTAATATTATATATACCATATTATTTATTTTATTACGTTTACGAGATTACAACTTTTAAAGTAGCGTCCCCAATACACTTCACCAAAAGTTTAGGCCATTTCCTACCTTAGTATTCAATATATCCAAGATGAAATAAGTACCTACGGTATTTCTTATACATTATTCTATATTTATTTATTCCTATCATAGAAAAATATTCAATTTCCTCGTAAACCACCGCGAAGGAATAATAAACAATTTGTAAACGGATAATAGTTATAGTAAGAAGAAGAAAAATACACGACTATGGTGCCTTTGACATATTACCGAATACTTTAAAATAAAAGCTATTTGCGTGTAACGCTTTAATTTAAACATTCCAGTGGGGCACCATCTGACATTTTATTGGAGAGGAGATATTTTATTTTTACTTTGAAAATTTGATACAAAGGTTTTCGGTAGAAAAAAAGGAGTATGAAATAAATAAATTACATTTAGTTAGGTTTTCGAATAAAGTCAGGCAATAGATCATATTTCTGTAAGACACGGCGAGGCCGGCAGGTAAAACTTTAAAGCCAAGATTTTTGACTGGCACTACGTGATTCGAATTTGATACTGAGACGAGAAAAAATAAAGGCAAGAGAAAAAATCGAGCGGCGGCTATTATTGTACGTGTACCGTATCCCGCAAACCCCGGACATGTGTAATACTGTGGCAAAACCGTTTTTGAAAAATGATTTCGTACATTAGATCGTACCTGTCCGGTGCCTATAGTATATATATATATATATATATTATATGTCCCTGTGACGAGCCTGACCCCGGACCGGATAAAATATTGCTACTGTCCGTCTGCCGCGCACTCCGTGCCTGTTAGTTTATGGTCATCGCGTCTTTTCGTGGTTGGAAGCAAACGACAAAAACGCTCATCAATTGCACCTCACCCTCCACTAAAAGCCGCCCAAATGGCAGTAAATGTGATGTAATACCTTTTGCTAAAGAGCAATATTCAAATGAATTCTACCGCCGCAGCTAAACCATATTATATTACATTATAATATAAACACGGTATGAATGCATGATAATAATAACAATAATTATATTTCTTAACGTCCTAATCGGAAAGCTAAATTATTATTAATATTATTTTATAAGTTCATCGACATACAATTTTTCTGGTAATTGTTATAAACGCGAGCTTTAAGATATTGTAAATAAATATTATTATTATAATGTAAAAATGGTTTGTTTATTTTTTACTCGGGTTTTTTCCATGATGGTACGCGTTCACGATAATATTTGATTTCAGCCTTGTAACCATATGCGTTTTGAAAGCTTATAATATTATACATACATGATTTTGTCGAATAGTACTATAATGTGTACCTTCTCAGTCTACAATTTCCCGTTATTTTAAAAGAACATAAATGAGTACATAGGTTCACCTCGATAACATGCAAAACAATTTTTCGTCTATCATGTTTATTCGGTTTCGCAAAAAACCACTATGTTTTATGATATTTTTATATAGCACGTTATGGTTTAAATAAATTTTATATTATTAAGTACTCACTATATTATATAATTTTGAAATTGTTCGTGTTCTTACCTGAAACAAAAAAATTAATTAAAGTTAATCATTGGACGGTGAAATTAATTATTATTAGAACGATCATATAATATGGTTAAAAAAACGTTATTTATTAAAAAAAAAAACATGATGTTGTACACCATAGCTGTCGCATGACAACTGAAAACTTTTTATTTTATATTTAATCGCGCTGATAACGAATAATACACCCTGTTATGTTTCGACAAGGATTTCACACAATAATATCATCGAACGTGCTTAAGCCTATTGCAAACAAAATAATCGACCAAATGTCAACTCTAACGACAATGTATATACCACGCATAAGTCCCAAACAAATAATTATGGCTACCTGTTAGGTTTACGATACTCGATGAAAACAAAACAAAGAAGACTTTTAGTGTTTATTGCTCACCACCGTTTCAAATCTAATCGACTTAATTCAAATTTGAATACATGATATAATATTTTAGTTAATTATTATTATTATTATTATTATTATTATTATTATTTAGTATAATACTACATTTACAGCAAACGTTGTTTTGAAAAATGACATCTCTATTATTTCAATACTTTATAAATGAAACAGTTTTTTTACTAACAAGTTAATTTGGCATATTTTAATTTCAATAAAACATATTCATATAATAATATATTAACACAATCAACTGACAACATTTAGGTAGAAACGCATAACCATGATAAAATATGACGTGTCCAATATTTAGATTACCCGTATGACCGTATAGTATCGTGTAAATAGGTGCGAATGACATTCGACCATGTTATTATTATTATTATTATTATTATGCACGCTGTAACTGTAATGCAATACTTTGCGTTATAAAATTATATTATAAGGAAATTTAATATCTTTGGACAAATGGGGAAGAATGATGATATTATGACAAGTTTTTTAGTTTATAAAATTTTTTATTTATACAACTCGTTCACATAATGCTTGGAGACGAAATTCATGATAAAAGGATGAGGTATTTTTACTTTATTCTGTACACAATACTCACCATACAACAGCATATATATTGACCTTTTGGATAAATTATTTTATTGAATTTTCTATGCGAATGGTAAAAAAAATGATTACATCAATGATGGAAAAATAAAACGTAACGAATTTAGATTAGCTATAAAATTCCAAGCAATATAAATCAAAAGTAAAGAAAGAAAATGTAAAATAAAATAGCCCACACATTGTTGTCGTCGTTATAAAGTGTTATATCGTATTTTATCGGACAACGTTTTCGAAAATATAACTCACTTTTTGAAAGCTCTTTTTGAACACCGTGAGATAATAAATAAAACAGTTCATCCGGATGAAACTGACCGTACACGCATAGAGTATTTGAATAATGCATTTTATCGAATATATTTTTACTTAAATTCAGTATATCATATAGGTGCCTATATATTATGGTAGAATCAACACATATATTGTCACGTTTGCACGTGCCGTAGACATAATATTATCTTCGTCCGATGGGGACAAACATGTCGTAAACATTATAATATTCTGTTTGAATGTCGTGAAGAAAACGTATTTTTTAAAAGGCAAATGGTTCGATCACGACAATTTCAAATAATAATTTAAGTCACTGCAGTCTTTTAGTATAGAGTGCGATAACTACGATTCGAAAGACTGACACAATCTACGTTTACAACCCAAAGCGACTGTTTGCTACCGATTTTGTTACATGCCTCTATTTTGAAATTTGTGGGAATTTAGACCAAAGATGCCTAAACTATTATATTGCACGTTACAGTTATTAAAAAAAAAAAAAAAAAATACTACAAATGTAAATATACGGAATATTTTTCAATGACGGTCTAGCACGACTACACGTTTTCTGACATCACACATGTCCGATTTGTTCACGAAATCTACATAAACAATAATACTCGGTTCGTAAATCTTACCATGCCTAAGTAAACTAAAACATTATCAGGGGGAACAGTAGAAAAGACTAAAAATACAAACGATAAACACGTAAATTCTAAAGTATCAATAATATTATATAGTGTGTTTTAAAACAAATGTCACCATTAGGATAAATATATTCAGTGAAGTGGTCCATAACGACATATTCAAAATAAATTAAGGGGAGTAACTATTATGGGTTTGTACCATCTATCCTTTAGTTTTATATTGGTTCATACTTATCGATACCTTAATCTACCCGTCAATAGATTATGTCTGCAATACTTGGATAGGCAGATTAGTATTAGTATTATATTAAAAGGTAAAACAATAAGGCACATAATTTTTTTTTTCATTTTAGCGCCGAATTTCACTCGTTATAAAGTGAAATGAGGCCGAAATGATAAAACAAATCATTTCGCGGACAAATTATGGAGACCTATACCTTAAAATATTTATTTTTGAATTTAAGTTGCGTTATAATAGAAATATAACAAATATTTTAAATAGTAAAATATTTTTTTTTAAATTTCAGTTCGGAACATTACACGGAATATGTTTATCCTGATGATAAAATTGTTCGTAATAACATCCTTGATAACATACGTACATACAATAGCATTTTCCAAATTTTAGGTAAGTATTCGATATTACTACAAATAAAAAATAATAATAATAGATTATGTTTATTAAATAATAACTTGTTTAAAGATATAAAACGATAAGCGGTATTGAGGCAATGTTTGTGTGTACTGTGTATACTGTATATACATATTTAGTTGACGTGTAACAACCCTTATATTTTATATTATACCCTTTATATTTTCAATTTGCACGAGGCAACTGGAAAGTTGCTGGATATACAGTTTTGAAGATTCATGGATAATAAAAATAACAACAATTGCTAATGTAACAATAATTAAAAAATGGGGTGAAGAGTAAATAATCTATTCACTTCAACGCGTAAATATATATGTATATGCATATGATATGGTAGAAAAGTGGTAGGTACAAGAAAAGTTTTTAAAATAAAACATTCTATTTAGCCTCAGCTCATTTTCAAAACTCTTATAATATAAGATAAGTTTGTCGATTTGTTTCCCTTTCTCTTTAATTGAACTTTTTTGAGGGATTTGGTTAGAAGGAAAAAATAAGGGGGCCGTAAAATATTAGAAATCATTAATATACACCACCGCCAACACCATAGTTATTCAGAACACGTCGACTTGTTTGCTGCGAAAATATATGAGAGGTGGCTGATTTTTTTTTTTTTTTGTATTTCTCTCTAACACTCAATATCCTTCTCGCGCACCGTCTCTTTCCAATAATTACGAAGACGCTCGAGAAATAAATTATATCGATAATAATGGTGCTAGGATATGACGAGTAGATGATGAGGCGTTATTAAAAACGGCATTGTCGCGTTCGTCGGCAAATGGAATTTGAGGCACTTTCATATATTATATAATATACATGATGTACTTGTATTATTAAACCACATATTTTCATCATTCGTTCAAGCATGAACATTTTCACGCCAATATACCACCTTCTTCTTTACCCCCGGTAAAAGTCGGGCGGTTCGGTTTTCCGTCTGCCATGGCTATGCACAATATTATATATCAGATCCAAGACTCCAGGAAATGGCTTCGTACGGCATTTGATTAAGGATCTAAAAGGTAGGTGAAATATTTCCATGGCAGGGATTCCGATCGCATCTGAAGAATTCCGGATGTCAGCTCCAATGAGGTGACGACGACTATACGGAGTGAAGTATTTAGTGGTCCGAATATAATATAAGCAACCCATATAAAACTCGTATATAATATTATATATCAGTGGTAATATACTCGTTCTAGGGGAATTTTCTTACTTATTATTCAAAGGTGACAATGGAAACGACGAAGATCGGTTCGGAATTTTTAATCTAATTGAACAAAATAAGGGCAAAAAATACCAAACGTAGAAAAATCGAATTCAAATTCTGACATCATTGACGATAATAAAATTATTACTAGTGTTGAAGACTACTGTGGTGGTAAATATTTTATTGATATTTACTTACGATTAAAAAGCGACGCACGCACAGACTATATTCTATACTGCAGTGAAATATGTATAAAACAATGGATATACCTAACGAAATTCACACCACGCCGAGTAAATATAATTATTATAATATAATCACATTATTGACGACAACGCGCGTATTGTTGCAAGTCGATATGAAACAATTAGCCTCGCCATTCTTAAAAGTATGAAATTTCCATATTCTTGTCGCTTGTGATGAACTATTATTTACGATAGATAAACTCAAAAAAACTTTTGTTAAATAGATAGTACAGTTAAATAAAAAAAAATTACACATTTTACGTTTAGATTTGGTTTTTTTTTTGGTAATTTAAACTATATTTTTTATAAACACTGATATATTTAGATCTTTGGTATACAATCAATAGAGAAGAAAAAACCCGTGTTTTTAATAGATTAATCATGTGCATTTTATAATGCATTTTTATAATTAAAATATAATTCCATAAATATAAAAATCGAATGAAAGTATAAAAATATGTATAACAAAATGTAATGAAATTTATGTAGAATGATATTCGACTGAATTCATAAGTATTCCCGTGCTGCTTAAATATTGCAGTAGATATTATATACGTATCATCTATTCGGAAAATGCATAATTAAATTTGATTACTGTCTTAATTGTAGTCGGAAACTCAACGTTTTAAGAATTGAATACCTATTCAATTATATATACCTGCATTTAGTTTAGGCGTTTGTAAATAACATTACATCAATACCAACATTTAAAATACCAATGTAATAATATTACTTAATAATTATTCTGAATTTAAGTTACTATGTATGTACGGTAGTTTCGTTAAACTATTCATTTACTCGTTTGTTCGAAAGCGATACAGTTGTCTTACAACTAACTCAATACTAAAATATTAATTTATTCCAGAGAGCTATTTAAGATAATATTTATTATGTAACCATAAAATTGTAAACTCGTGAAGAGTATGGCTTAATTAATATCACTTCAACCGAGTATTTTAGTGCGTTTACAAAAATACGCATTATTAGCGTGTGCAAATTAACAAATTAACCTTTAACAAACGATCATATTACCATTGTACGAGTAAATTAGATTCGGGCACGTCTAATATATTTGATACCAGCTTTCAGTTTTGACAAATTTCTGTTTTTCTAATTGTAGATAGGTAGGTTTATAGTTATATAATATAAAACGTCTCATTTTACATTTAATCTAACGGGTGACTTTACAATACCTTTGACAAAACAACTTCAAATAACATGTCTGTCAGTGACTCCGGAAATTTCCATGGAACACAAAGCCACAAAGCTTAGAATTTTGTAGAGAGCTCGTTTAATCAATGCACTTCTAAGAGTTAAACGACATTCAACGAATTCCGTTAAGTTATTAAAATGATTATTAAACTTTATTTTAATTCACTCTTAACTTGAGTATTTTTTATTTTTATTTCGCTTAAATATTACACATTTTAAATGTTATACTATTAATAATGCAATTAACCGAGATCTGCGTTTTAAAAATCAATCATTTTAACACGATACAAAAACCAAGAAAGTCTAGAAAAAAATACTTTTAAATACTTTTTTCAAAAATATTCATACAATTTCGAGGTTTTTCTTATCTGTAGATTCAAGAAATATTCATTTTTGAAAGTGTACGAATTTCTTATTACCAGATTTATTTGATTTTAAAATAGTGAAAATTATTGAAAAAAAATGTACAACAAAATAATCACTATTAATATTAAAATAAGAAATTATATGTTCAACACATAAATGAATACCTAATAATATCTAGAATAAAACATATTATAATTTTAATATAGATAATGTTATTGTTGAAATTTACAAAACAAAACTTCATGATACGTTGAAAATTGTATATGTTAGTTATAGTTATTATATTTTTATTGAGTCATAAGAGAAAACAGAAAGTCTGAAACTGTTAGAATATCTAATTAATATTTGAAATTCTTTCTTCTATTAAATTTAGTGGTGGAAATTAAATATTTTTACTTAATAGAGTTCACAAGTACTCAAGTTAAAAATATATAATTCTAAAAATAATAAAGGACCATATCTGTTTATAAAACTTTATTTAATATATTACCTATTATATATTTTTAGTTATATTTTACAGTTTGAATATATTTTATTTTTTTCAGAAATTAATAACATAAATAAAAGTCCAAATGATACATAATGTATTATATAATATTATACATTATTTATATAATCTATATAATATTTTAAACACACTTTTATAACATTATATATTACAAGTAAAGCTAACTCAGCGTGTATACAAGCATGACTAAATAATTGTACGTATGTATTTCATTAGTTTGCACCACGATTTATATGAACTATAAAATATTATCGGTTTGGATTAACGTTCAAAGAGTGAATTCTTAATCTTCCAACAGTAATAAATTATAATATTCACACACACACACATTTCACATAAGCACGTAACAACAATATACTATAATGAAGACGATAATAATGTATAAATGCCGGAAGTGACTTTGAATCGTCGTCGTAATAATCAAGACACGGTAGTGATGGCAACGTTGCCAACTCAGGGGCGTGAATCCAAGAGACATGCCGTTTAGAAGTTGTCCTCCGCAAGTATTACATGCCGCGTTTACACGTGTTTTTCGAGAATGAGTATAATAATTAAGTTGAAATAATAGGATTTTTAAAAAAGAAGGACCAAATCAGTATTTAACTTCAACCCCATTTGGATTCGGATCGTAAAACATCGGCTATCTACATAGTGGAAAAGATGGAAAATCTTTAGTTTTATTTTTCTCTTTTAATTGTACGTCATTATATTTTGAGCACGTCAGTCGTGGAATAGGAGAAAGGAAGTTTTCACCTACCCAAAACCTGCGAACGCAAAAAAAATCCTCCGAACGAAAATCTCTCCACTCCTATTGTACACCATCCCACCATCGTCCCGCTTCACTCTCACCACTATCCACCAAGGGTGGCTTTAATTGAGTTCGAGACCCGCGCCGAAATACCATCGCTTTATGATACATGCATTGGACAACGTGGGTGAGAGGTACGGACACAACGGCGTCGCGAGAGCGTTCCGCGCGAACCGTTTGACTGCTTTTAACCATGTCCCAGGGGACACATAAAAACTGAAATATCACGAGCTCCCGAATAACAAAGCGCTTGCTGAAATAGAGGCAACACACGCGCACGCATAGATATCAATGATATACGGACTCGCATCACGCACACGCACGCGCCGGCACATACATAATATCTTTACACATATATTTGCGTATACTGTAACGGTACCACTCGAATACATAAATACATATGCATAGTAGTGTGGTGGTGGGGAAAACGGTACAGCCGATTCAAAAGGTGTATAAGGCAATAACCACTACGAGCTATGTTCCGTAGTCGATAAATAAAATAAAATCTATATGCGATATTATGTCGACCAACAACGGTGACAACCGATGACTGGGTCACACCAACAAAATCATTACGCGACTTAAATTCGGATTTTTTATTACCTCCACACCATCACGCACGTGTCTTCGCCTCTATGAAACACCTCTTCAAAGACTAGGGAAGTGCCTGTCGAGAAATACCAAACTTTTATACTTTATTATTATTATTGTGATTAAACGTAAGTACCGTACACAATGCATGCCAGACAATTATTGGCTACATTCTACTTTTGTATATACATATTACATATATAAAGTATATTATATAAGACAGTATCGTAAGACAATTTATCATAACTAAGAAAATTTATTTTTACTTTCCTAACAATAATTGACGTTGGATGAATTATTGTTTCAATATGTATCTTCGTAAGTCATTATTATAAGTGATCTAAAAGCATATTCGACATAATATATCGTTTCCAATAATTATTGGAAAAAAATATCAATAAATATTGTAATATTATAATCTTATACTTGTATTTGACAATATTGATGTTTATAGAAATATCAACAAAAAGTATCGTTAATATAACTTATATAAATTGTTATATTATCACTTTGTATTATTTTTATATTATCATCTTATTATTTACAATTTAATATCCTGACATTTAATTTTAATATTATTTTTAAATTTATTCAACTTTGGGCCTCAGACTGAACATTAAGTATATAAAAATAATAAATAATTCACTGATTGTAATAATGATTATGTTATTGTATCTAACCTAAGTCACTCTGAATTCATGTTAACGAATCATTCACTTCTACATGCGTAAACACAAATAAATTTTGAATATTAGCGACAATATTCAGTCCGACCTTTATTTATCCCATTGGACGTGTTCCAGATAGCTACAGTCGTTAGTTATGCCGTTTAATCTTTTTTCCGCTAAAATCGAAAAATTGGATTAAGTTGAGTATACAAACATTAATCCGGTAAAAAAAATTATTTGACTTTAGGTTTTTTTTTATTCGTTTGTTCTTGTTTTTTTTTTTTTTTTGTATTTGTATTACCTAGAAATAGTATCGGTTTAATATAACAGTTAAACGATAATACAAAATTGTAATGTTAGCGAATTAAATTGAAACATGGATATTGTGTACCATTCACATTAATCGAGATACTAAATATGAAAATTGAATAAATATAAAAAGCGAAAAAAATTTTTATCTTACGGATAAGTTAGTAAAAACTGAAAACAACGTTTGTAAAATATTTTTAATGCAATTACTACAATTCTTATAGGTTTTGAAAAAATACTTAAACACATATCTCGAAGTAAATCAAAAATTGTACACTGTCTAGATTCCATTGTTACTCTGCCAGCTAACACGTTTTGAAAACTTTAATTACCTAATGGTTACCCAGAATAAATAAATAATATTTAAAATAAAAACCTTCGTAGTAACAATGGTGTCCCAATACAATTTATAAATATAAAACGGTAACGATTTTCGGTTTTCATAAAACGCTAAGAATAAAATAAAATAAGGGTGAAATAACTTCGTATTTATATAATATTATAGAAGTCATTCAAACTCGGGCACGTGGTTAATAAACATTATAATATATTACATTTAGTAGCATATTTAATACTTTTTATAGTCGTCGGTAGAATATTATTTTATACCATATTATTACACTAGATTGTATTATACGACCTTTTGCATAAAGTATGTCGAAATATGAACTTTAAAAATAGTTATTGTAAAGCGTTATAAAGGGTGTTTAAAATATATGGTGGGAAAAATGCTCACGTGATCCCCACCAATTGTGTCACACAACAAATTAAAAAAAAAATCGTAAAATGAAACATGTACCTATATATTACATTGAATAGTGTGCCAATTTCAGTGTACGAAATTTTAGTGACACGTATACTGCACATATTCAACATACATGTATAAAATAGTGCACGTGGCTCGTTGTAGTCCAAACCGACGGTTTATTAAGTTATACAATATTGGTTACGTCAGTAATGCAATTTCGGAATCCTATTGAAATTGGTTTTAAGCTCGTGCGACTTAAAGTGTTTCGAATAATGGATACTGCAATATTGTAAGGTATGGTGTTTTATTGTACCGTACTATTACAAAATATAGTAATGTTGTTTAAATTATTACTAACTGAGAAAATCGTCGTTGAAATGATAACATTTAGTGTAACGCACCAACGAATAAAAAAATATGTATGAATGTCATGAAGGTATTTTATATCAACAGGTCAGTAAAAAACAAAATAACAGTAACGTTTTTGAAAACCAATCTTTTTCGGTTCCAAATCGATTTCATGGGACTTACTGTTCTGAACACAAAATAAGTTTTATTATAATGGAATTATCTATATAATTATATACCTCTAAGTATAATATTACCTATGTATATAGTTTTATAATTATTTTGAAATTATTGTAACTTTATATTAAAATATGTTTAACTACAGTTAAATTTAATTAAAAAAGTTGCAATACTATTCCTAGGCGCATAACTACAAAGTAGTAACGTCGACATCGTTATATCAACAAACTACGTATATATAGATAGGGCGCAGTGGTCTATACACTTATCCGTGACAAATAACAAACATATCTATATATTATATCATGCAATACGGTTTCGCACAATATAAATTAATCAAATAAAGTGTTGAGCAGCTATCGTTGCAGACTGCTGCAAAGTGATGGATTATTATATTTAAATTTCGTTTTTATCCGTTTAATGTTAGCATGGAAATATCGTCCACTCAACCATTTAAATATTCATATCGTATGATCAACAACTGCAGCAATGAAACGAAAATGTTATAACAGCGCACTATATAGCTGTTTCACAGACAAATATTAAACTGTATTACCATTTACCGTTCTCGTATGTAATAACATATTGTTATAATTATTATGAAATAAATTTTCGACAAAAGCAAAATATTTATGTTTACAAGTATGATATAATATCTCCCGAGAAGGAAAGTACAGCTGGTTATGCGCGACGAAAACACGAGGGAGCCCTGAACTTTCACAGGCAAGTGTGTCATACACCCACATATACACATACGATATGAGTATTTGTGCGTTTTAAAGTATGGGTATAAACGTTATTACAAAAGTTTTTTGGCCACTCGTAAATCACGATTAAGTAGATATATATTCATTTATTTTAGATTGTGCCGACGCGTAGATTCACACGTAGGAACATGTATATTATAATATGCAGATGTAAGCATGCGAAAAACTTTGGTCGTAATTTAATAGAGAAAATCGTTTTTTCTCGGCGCAATAATAATAATATTGAAATCAAATACCACTGTGAGTACGTAATATCCCGTAATAAAATTATTACTTTCCATGACTAATCGCATTTGCAATTATATTATAATTATTATAACTATTTTTACCTACGATTTATTTTATTATCAATCACATGTTATTATTAACACACGTGTGCGGAAAAATAAAACACAGAGTGTAATTTTTCATTCGTTCTGAAAGTTTGCGCACACAATGTGTTTGGGAAAAGTTATAACAGTCCCCAGTTCCCTTTATTATGCAAAACGTGTGTTAATGATTTCCAAAAAGCGTGCAGAAATATTTCGATTTAATAAACGGACATAATAATATAATAGGTATATGTATACTTTATAATTAAAAACTTAGGTACATTACGGCCAGGCAAATAGATTAATACTACTATATTTGTCTATAGATTAGTTTTACAGTTCAATAATTCTGTTTGGGTGAAATCGAACCAAAGCATGATTATAATATAGTATATAATACATTAACACACAAATATATTGTATCACAGGCTATCAAATAAACTTATTGATGTATACAATACAAACAGAAATGAAAAAAAAATCACTGTAAAAAATATATAATATATTATATGCGTACTAACTACATGCGTTTATGGATTCCAATGGATTAAAAATATATATGTGTTATCCAATGTGCGTATATATCCGGAAAGGAAAAGCTATTGTATGAGTATATAATTTAATAAATTATAGTTATTATTACATCTCTTCAACAACACAGAGCCAACAAATATAAAAAACATATACTATTCGGAATATTTGAGTAAAGATATGGGACATTATCTATAGAGCAAATGCATCGTATAACAGCAACGTACCGTACAGCAGAATACGGTTAAATAAGTTAATAATTAACTAGTGATTCTTTATACTTTACTAATTACTGGTTTATGTAACAGATGTTTATTTAAATCGGAAATTGTATGAGCTCTAACGTGTATTCGTATATAATGAATACCTAGTTGTGTGTTTAATTTCTTCGAATTTAATTTAATTTCCATCATCATAATAAAATGAGTGTTTTTTTTTATATAATCCTTTGTTGTTGGTCGTTTAATACAGTTTTGCGAAAATTTCAAGTAAATTGTAATTTTAAAATTATTGTTTTGAATAATAGGTATACGTTTAAGTTTATATTGATCTTATACATTTTTGAAAAAACCTTTAACGGCGTCCTTTTATCCCGAAACTGGTGTGATCATATTGTGAATGTTATAAGAGTTATATCGATTATATATTGTTATTATTTTTGTTTGTTTTATTTGTTATATTTTATTTATCTCGCAAATACCATAACATATCTAAAACAAAAACATTGATCATCTATTTTGAAAACTTACTATTTTCACTTAATGTATAAACTAAGTACACAACTACGCAAATAATATATTGTACAAATTATACAAATCTTTTGTTTTACTTTAAATGTTAAACTACTGTTGTTGATTTTATATGCATGCAAATGCCGATAAAATATAACGCGTGCCAAAAAGACTTCTCAACAACACGACATGGAAAAAAAACAATACGGTTCCAAAAAAACAAAGAGAGCCCTGAATGTCAGCCAAATAATTCGGTCGATCCACAAATTATGCGCCACTATATATAAATATATATACGTAAGTATAGTTATTATAAAAATGGTAAACCGAGTTTGATGTTAAACGATTTATAATGTAAATTATAATATAATTTACGTGTGAATAATGATTTTAAAATTATAGTAAATATTAAAAATAAACCGATACGGATATTTACAGTTAATTTGTGTAGACGTTTAACTTATTAAAAACAACATAATGTAACCTTGTCCACAACAATCTATATCTGTTTTGACTATTTTAGTATATGGTCTTATCGTCAGTACTCAGCTTCGCTGATATTTCGGGGAGGTAAAAATGATATCTAAGATTGTGGGAAAATTTCGTTTCATAAAAACCTTTATTTTTATTCCTAGATAGATCCAAGAAAACTTTTAAATAATTAAATATATTTTAATATATTAACAATTTTATATTGTACTAAAAAAAACAATTATATTATGTATCTTCAGAGAATGGTTCACCATAAATCGATTTATATATCTGTAAAAACGTATACGCAGACTTCGTATAGTTGCTTAATTGAAGCAATTTAAATTATGAATTATCAAAAACAATTTGTACGGCTGTATGTATTTATGTATGAGTTTTTTCAATAAAAATGTTAAAGGCTAATTATTATTTTGATTTAATCAAAATGTATAATATTGCCCTAAGGGGTACATATCAACTCATTTATTGCGCCTCGTGGCAAACTGTTCACATATAATTCGATAAAACAAATGATCTTAAACGCTTTGCAACGCTTTACAAACGTTATATTTTGTAATAGAAAACTTTAAATCTATATTAACAGTAATGCATCAATAATTGAATAAAAATAAATAATTTTACGTATAGATTACTATCAGATCATAATATTATTTATATAAAACAAATAATTTTGTGATAATAATTATTATTTTCATGTAAATATGTTTAAGATTTTCACTCTATCCTATACTCGTACTATGTATAACTTATAATAATAAAGTATTCAAAATATTATTAAAAAACTGTATTACACAAATATTAAATTATAATCGCATGATAAAAACCGTACATTACACTTTTTACGTACGGTTCGAGAAATCTATGAACTTTTGTCAATTGCATTGACAAGACCCTAATCGCGTGTATGTCGTACATATATAATATATATTATTATGTCGTATTCAGTTTTTGGAGAGTATTTATACGACTATCATGTTATACGACTTTCCGTTCCATTATGAACCTATAATTGGAATTATTTCTACTTCAACGCATTCGTTTTGAATATATATATTTCTTATAAAACTTCTTACTTTTGAGTCAGCTTTTACAATCGCCTGTGATAGTGTTCGATTGTGCATCGTGTATAGGAAGGATCAGCCGTCAGATCGGTATAAATATATATATACGTCGTTAGGTGTGGCAGGATACAGGGAAAATAAAACGACTATATAGCTATCGACGTTGTACCACGGTTAAACAGAGTGTTTGGTTTGAAACTTTTTTATAAAATCTATTTTATTATTTTTACTCGGTCGAGCGATGGTGTGTGACGCGTCGTTGAATACGCTACGACGACGAACATAACGGACAGCCGACAGCCTACGAGAGCTCTACACAACGTAGTACGTAGGATTGACGAGATGATTTGAAAACAACCAATACAGCGTTACTGTGTGAGAAGACGTAAACGTATATAAAAAAATTCAATCCATTTTGATCCCACTGAATTTCCGAAACGATATTCTGCTAACTTTGACTAGCCGCAAGAATGGTAGGCAATGTTATACTATAAAAATATGTACGTTGAAACAAGACGACAATAAAATTTGTCAATTTCATATTTTCTGTAGGAACCATGCATAATTTATTGTCGCTGCGTCATAAAATCTCGTTTCCCATCGTTATTATTTATTATTAATATTTCTATCTCACCGTCAATCGTCATTCAACATATTCATATATGTATAGTTTGTAAATTTTCTATAACCTTATTTTCATTTAATTGAATCTAGATGTAATTTGTATAACTTATAAATACATAAACAATCTTAATTTTATTTCTCGTGAAATTAAAATATTTTGAAAACGAATTATTTGGTTTAACTTTGAAGTAAATTAAATATATTTTTTTTCGTTCAAGACGAAAGATTTATTTATTTTTTAATTTAAATATGTAAACAATACATTACATGAGAATCTCTAAAAGAAAAATACAGTTTTAATGTTTTTTGTCAAGTAATTGTTTCTGTTATTAAAATAATTTTTCATGAAACAAAGACAAAATTAAACAAAACTATACTTACTATATATATACATACATTTATTTTCAGTTTTTCTTACAGTTTATGAGTAACTAAATAAAAAAAAATTAGAATTTTTTAATGCAGTACTCTAAAAAAGTTTTCTACCAAAAGTAAAGAACTTAAATCTAAAAGTTCATAAAGTATATTTTTAAGTTTAGAAAGTTTACCAGAGTTTTATGTAAAATATGAAATAATTAAAAATATTAGTTACTTAATATGTAAATTCAATAAAACTATGAATGTCTCTATGCTTAAATAATACTTTAGTTAAAACTTTAAAAACATTTTTTATTTCATTATATTTTCCATATGTCTTATTCGTATTATTAACAATAATTTTATATTGGTAGAAATATAATTAAATCAATATACTGACAAAATTCCTAATTTTTTTTTCCGTTAAAGAAGAATTAATAATAATTGTATACACTTTAAATTGAACAATTATGATTTTATTTTAGTTGTGCTACGACTACAGCAATGACGGTAATGTTTATTTTACTTTATTGCTAACAGTCTTCAGTCGTTAATACACTACGAAGTATAACGATATAATATATTATTATATTTATAATAGGTAACAATCACACATTTTATTTTACCGAATAACACGATCGTAGAACATAGGATGGTAATATATCTATACGTCACTTTGGAATGAAAATTTGTACTGTATGACAAGTCTCTATTCCGTCATAGCTACCGAATAATACCCTATAAACACACATTGTAGTCGTTCGAAACAGCAGGAAATTAACTCTGAGTCTTTTTATTTCTTTCTTAACGATATTAAATTTACAATGTACATGTATTATATATCCACTTCGACCAGTAAACAAATAATATACTAGTATCTACCATAAGCACACGTACAGTGATAATCCGAAATCGAACCCACTGTCTCTATCTAACGCACACTCACTAACTCCACCCACCTTATCCTTTATAGTTTACGACATGATCATTAAAACACAGTCATCGTAAGACTACCGTTCAAAGTTCAATACACGTGTGCAATGACGACGGATAAATAAGATATACATATTACATAATACATGTTATATAAATATATATATCATAATATTTTGTACGCAACTCATCCAAAAGCGCATAAAATAAACATTTATTCGCATCTCGTATATAAAGAAGAAAACATGAAATAGCAGTAACTTTTGCGTAAAATTACTAAAAAAAAAAACACATATTATATATGTATATATATTTAAAGAGAAGGAGAAAGAACAGACAGTCGAAAAAAATAAAATATTATATTATACATCATATCACGTAACGTTGCATAATTCAATGCGTTGTATATGTATTTTATATCAAATAAAATAATACCATGCAATAGCGTCTTCTTAGCGATATAACAGAGTGCTGTTTTTCATAGAAATATATATATATAAGTTTATTATAATTTATAGTCATAGAATAAAGTCCGTATTCAAGATGTAATAAACATGATACATTGTTAGTGAAAATACTTAATTGATAAACAATAAGAAAAATTAATCTTGGTGGTAAGTAAAATAGTAGTAAGTTAAGTAGTAATTTGTGTTTAGCTTCACTTGCTACCAGCGTTCGAATTATGCAAAAATCAACGCTGTAGTAATGTAAGTTAAAATAGATAAATGCATATTAAAGTATCGGATAAAATACGACTATTATAATAGTACAATTATAAAACATTTATTCTTTTCAATTTGATTATCTATGTAAAAATAAATTTTTTCTCATTTTCTTCAAATTTATAAATAATCATAATTTTATTAAAATTGTCCGCATTATTTTCACATAATAATTATCATAATTATATTTGATATATTAAGATGTTTGACAGATAAATATTATAAAATTAGTATATTGATTTAAATATTATAGTTTTATACCATCATAGGAATACAGAGTGATAGAAATGTTCAAACCATTCACTCAGGGGTACCAAATGCCAACTAATTATTAATTTGTTGTAATTAAAATACTATATAAACGAGTACAAACATTAATTCTCATAAATAATAAATTCTGATTTTAAATTTATTTATTATTTTTTTTTTCGATAGAAAAGTGTTGTATATTTCGACATTAATATAAAATTATTTAAAATAAGACTTACTGTAACTGAATTACGACATGGAAATTAAAAAAAAAAAAGTATAAGTAAATAACTTAAATACCTCTATAACGTGAATTTTGCAATTTATAGAAACAAAATCTATAATACTTATCAACAAGGTGCATACTGCATATATTAAATTCGTGGTCAGGATTAAACGGTTCGCAAGCTTTAAGTTCAATGGAAAAGTTGAACTCTGTCTTTGTCTCTTAGAATTTTATTCGTGTATAATACGATTAATACGCCATCATTATGTTGAAAAATAAGTTGGTTTAAATCTTTTTAAGTATTGATTTTCTGCACTACTAGAGTATATATTATATATTATATATCATATTAAACTTACAGAAAGATATTGTACTGCTAGTAACGGTATATATACATATTATATACTATGCTCCACTGGTATATAATTATTATTCACGTACTTATGCTAAGGGTTAGCGTTTAATCATGCAAAACTCTCGCAAAGTGTATACAGGTTGTACGCAAGATATTAATTGGCGAGTTCTTTAAGAAAATTGCACCTTCGTGTCAAAATATTCACAGTATACATACCTAAATCGTACCTGCACACAAGGTTGAAATATATTAAACTAATAAATAATAGTGTATACCAAGTGTGTGTGTGTTTGTGTGTTCAGTGGTTGGTGGGAGGGGTGTAGTGGGGCGTCAGGCAAGTGCACAGGAGTAGTGGCAAAAAAAAAAACGCTATGAAACGGCTTCAGGAAATAATTCATAAAAACGTCGACTCGACCTAATTTCGGGTTGCAGAAAAATGGCTGTTATAATAACCCCGAGAATTTTTACGACGAGGAGGCCAAGTGCAAATCGCGATTTCACGCGGAAAACGCGATCGACGTGAAAACACTGTTCGTGCCCGAAAGTAACTGCGAATAATAGCTATGTCGAATAACAATAAGAGGCCGCCCGGCTGGTAATTAAAAAAACGACATTAAATTATTATTATTATTATTATTATTATTATTATCGCAATATCGCGTATATTACACGACATCAAAACGGCAAAGGCATACTATATACTTTTACGTTCTTAATCGTCTCGATGTCCGCGATAAACAACCCGTTATTCGCAGCAGCGGCTGAAAATTATTATATTTCGACCTCGCACACGTTTTAACGGAGAACTATTAAATCTTCACAGAGCTCACGCGTGGCGACGTATGATACACGTATATAAATATTATATTATTATATATATGAATATATGTATGTGTGTATTGAAGATGCTGCTATAGCAGTATCGTCTTCGATATAATGTCAACCTCAACGGTATAAAATATATGTTTAATAATGGCGGCGCGAGGGTGAGGTCGTATTTTTATTTTATTGGGTGATTTGATAAAATAGAAGATTTCAACACGCTCGCTATGAGGAAAAAAAATAGAGAAATATATGGTAGCCATGCGTGAGTAAAATTGAATTTCATGAAAATAATAATAATACTAAGAAGAAAAAAGAACGAGTAGAAACCTGCGTTTGGATGGATATAAACATTATTATTATTGCGGTGCATAAAGCGAAACGCTCACACATAACACAACCGGGAGGACAAACAAATTATTACTCATGTACACGCGTATATGTGTATTTATTTATTTTTTCGGTACCGCCACCCCAGTAAGACGGTTTGTATTCAACCCAACTATATCTTCGGCTTTTTGGCTTTTTCTCGACGCCAATGCGACGCAATGTGTGTTTTTAAAACGAACAATAGCCGCCTTCATCAGCCATGGCGCCTAGCTAATTTCACATCCATTATCTTGCTGTCGATCGATGACAGTCCATTATTATAAACCACAGACATGTGTGTGTGTATATGTGTTTTTTAAAGAGTTCAATTTTCCCACTCGAGCCGCCACTATGCCTCCTCTGCTCAACACGAAATCATGTCAGTCATCGGAAGCGGCAATTGATGGTTATATATTTTAACAATTAAAATCCACTTTTTTCGACTACCATCAGATATGATAAAGGGACCTTTTATAGAAATAAAATTATATACGTAGTATAGGTATGTCATAATATGATAAATTGCATTTGACGCAGAGATATCCGTCAATTTCATTGGGAGAATGGAGATTTCAATAAACAGAGTGGTTTTTTAGCACTAAACGTAAAAAATTTACAAGTGTTTTAGATCAATATTTTTCCATGATTTAAATGCATTGCAACATACATTTTTTATGTAGATTGAAATATAATATAATTTTTGAATAATTTAATAATAATAAACCATTTCTATATTACATTAAATGCGCATGATTGTTATTATTTATATATTTCAAAAGTGAAATTTTTGAAAAATTTGGAAATATTTGAAATGACTAAACCCTTTTCCTCTATTCACCCTATTAGCACCTATGACACAATAATGATTTTCGATAGTTAATAGTGTAATTGGGAACATTTGCGAAAGTCAGTATCGTCCTTAACATTTTGAACTATCATGTAATGGTGGATAGATATGTAAATGTTTATGTTTTAAGAGTCTTAATATTAAACCGACCAGAATAATATCATGATGTGACATATTATTTGCATACATTTGGATGTTAAGTAAAAATTCTGTAACTTTAAAACTTATAAAGTCGTATGAATATTTTAAAACCATTTTTTTATTCTTTATTTACTCTCTTCTATGCTCTATATGAGTCATAATTATAACACATAAAATATAAAAATATTCTATATAGTATACCGGTTAGATATTTTACCAGGTTTTATTTTAAAATAATAACAATTTTATAATATACCTACTATTGCTGAAAATATTATGCAATTATATCGTAAATTACGATTTACAAACATTATTTTATTTATTACAGCAATTTAACTTTAATACGTATTTATATTTTTTATAAAGAGAGAACAAAAACAATTTTATTTCTCCTAATGATTAACATCCAAGATTCAAGTCGTAATAAAACATTAAAGTCATGTTGAACAATTTAAATAAAATAACAAACTTTGTCTATATATATAATATATATATATATATATATTATAATATATCAAGGCTGTTCAGTGGTACATGCAATATTCAAATTTGAAAATTAAAAATTAAATTGTATTTTTTTCTACGTAAGGTCTATATTATATTGTTTGACGATGATATTAAACATTATGAAATAAACTCAAAATATATTCTTAAATTTGCAGTGACTAACTTTTTATTATTAAAATAAAAAATGCATACCTTAGATTACATCGCGTCGTCGTGATTTAGGCACAAAGGGAAACTAAACGATGATATACTTACTTGTAATACCATACATACTACTACTACAATATTATAATCGAATGATTTATGAAAACTAGTAAAAAAAAAAACGTATGAATTCGACCTGTTTAGGGAAAATGCAATATATTTATTTAGGGATATCTTTTTTTATTTTGTGGATCGAGTAAAAAAGTCTTCCAAACGAATGCAACTTTTAGAGAAATAAAAACGCGACGGTGTTTTTTTTATTGCATTAAATGGCTTGAAAGCCATATTTTTTAAGTTGTATTTGTTTTGTTTTTATTTAGGATTTTATTCTGAAAAATAATAATATGTAAAGAAGTCCGGGTCTCCTAGGAATTTTGGGTGCCTTCGCATTCGTTTCACAATGGTGACAGCGTTGTCTCGAGGCCAACAAAAGTTAATAGTATTTTAAATTCAGTAACTTTTCCGAAATTCTCTAGAGCATAATATCTAACCATTTTGATTACCAACTATTCACTCTTTGTTTGCAGCGTTTACAATCCTACCTAGCAAACGAAACTTATATATTATACTTATAGTCCAACACCACAAAAACAATCTAGTAGAACTTATCTCACGGGTAACCTTACGAATATTGATATTTAATATCGCCATTGTAGCTACATTATTGATGTATTAAAGTTTAGTTTTTGCCTGAGCACACAATATAGTTACAATTATTTGTAAAATGTGTTCATTGTACCAAAAAAAGTAAATGAATTATACTACGTTTCAAATTATGTCAAAAGAGGTAAGACTAAAATAATATTATAAGTTATAATATAAATGCATACCTTTTACGGCGTTTAATTTGTTTCCGACCACTTGCTTTGCCACAAAAGCCGCCATTATGCTTCAATGCTTCTGTAACAAAAGATAAAATAATCTGTTAAGTACATGGAAAAAAAATATAACAAAATCGATTTCACACCGTGGCGATCATCGTAGGTTATTTTGTTCAATCAGTGAATGCAAAACGTTGATCGTTATTCTCTTATAATAAATCAACATAAAATAAGTCAGTAAAATTAAGATTGTACAATGAACAAATAAATTTAAAAATAGATAAGATATTTTTTTTTCAAGGAAAAAAAAATTTGAATAAGTCTAAAAAGAATGTTTATATCTTAAATGACTAATTTAATGATGTGGTATACTTATATTGAACATTTGAACATAAAATAAAATAAAAATCCAAAAACTTTTGTAAAATATAAATAAGTAATATAATGCTTTATATCTCACATAGAACGCGGATATAGAATAATTTAAACTGAATTTATCTCAGAGACGCTACTAATAAGTTACTCCCTTTCTTATGTTTTCATGAATATATTTATTTCTATTCGTTATTCACATAATTCACCAAACGTGACATAATTATTAGTATATATCGAAAATAATGTTTTATATCCAAAATAACCAATAAATTACTAATTACGCCTCAGTTACAGTGGTATATAGATACATAATGTATGTTCTTTGAGATTGAAAGTATAATGACATCATTATTTTAATCATTATGATACGACAGACCTGCATAGATTAAATAAAACCGATACGTTTAAGAATTGTTAAAGATATATACTGTAGATATTATAATATAGAATTTAATTAGATCTTAAATAAGCTTTATTAAGACTGTCGACATTTAGTGCGTCTGTTTTAAACGGATCTTTTCATTTTGTTTTTGAGTAAATATGGTATTCAATAAACCTTATTAGATATGATTTTTAATACTTTATAAGTATACAAATAAATAATAATATTATAGTTCCAACAAAATCGAGACATTTAATATATCGTGTTACACGTTTGAATAATGGTGTGCCATATTTACTATTCGTTGCTTGAGGAATATTAATTTTTTAATTATATTTTTATGACATTTTTTATCTAAAAAATAAAAAATAAATCATAATGTTGACAATAATTATGAAAATATTATCTCCTTGTACGATTTTACTTACAGACTTTTTTATACGTTACATTCATAAAAAAATCAATAATAATAAAATATTAAATGCATTTCATTTAGAGGATATAAATCGAGAATAATACGTTTTTTATAAAAACATATATTTATGTATTTATGTATATTTGAATGCATACTATATTATAATACTATATTTACTGTACTCGTTTCGTATCACTTTAAACCGACCATAAATATTAAAACCGACGCACAGAAACAATACTACTTTTGGTTATGTTTTTGTCTCTAGAAGTGTTTTATTTGCGAAGACGAATATTATACACGAGATATTTTCATCACGAAGTTGCAAGGTGGGTTTAACCCATAAGTTTCGAGAACGAGCGACGACGGTTGAAACGTCCATTCCTGAGATTCTATATCATACGTGCGTTATTATATATATATATATATAGTGTCGTGTAGCTGGAACGACATTAAACGTGTACGCCACGCGAACAAAAATAATTATTAAGGGATTTAAGACGTTTGCTGGGAGACGGCATAGCGGCCGTCTAAAAGTAGAGCGCAGTTGTAGTCGTTGAGCTGACTGACGTGTACGCAACGTTTGCAAAGGGTCGGTCAGTGTTTTTACTTTCTCGAAACAGTTTTTCTCTTTCTCTCCGCAACCTCCGCCTTGTCAGTCTATCCAACGCGTCCCTTCTCGTGTCAAAAACGTTGACGGCTGTCTCTCTCGGCCGACCGCGTGCGCTCATACACACACACGCGCGCGCGGCGCGTATATATATGTTGTATACGTATTATTCACCCGCGTGTGCACATATTATTTAGGTGAGAGTGGAAAGATAAGCCAAACGGGATTATCTACACAACGGACGAGTGCGGGACAAGTGTCGAGAGTATGAGGGCGGGTGGAATAAAATACGTTTGTAAAGTTTCACCGTGAAATATGGTCCACACACTTTCATGTCCGCCGGTAGTTACTATATAATATATATATATTATATCATATACGTGCGAACACACACACACAAACACACACGCGTGCGCTCGCGGTCGGTATATTATATTATATTATATTATATAGTCTGTGTACGAATAGAGTGGTCGGGAGTGTGTTATTATAATATTTCATAATATATATAACTCGTACGTTATATCACACGAAACTCGCATTGTGTGTATATGCACCGCACGCGAAAAGCTGCCCCGAAGGGCGAACGAGACGATATTAACATTTCCGCCGCGACGACAATATATAGTATATTATACTATTATATGAGAGTGTAACGTGCGCATTATATTATTAAAACTGCATATACGCTGTACGTATACAGAGCGCCACGCGAAGATTTGGCAACTATACATTGCAATCGCATTTGAAAGTGTCAAAATAATATACATTCCATTACATAATTATAATATTACAATTGACGGCGGCTATTTTCACACAACGGAAATATAATTGTATAATATGATACCGATTAGCCCTGTCAACGAATAATATACCACATACTAATAAGTAAAATACAGTCTATAACGATTGGGTACACGACTGATTATTTATTTTCCTAATCAGATTCAGCCAATATCTGTTTTATCGCGGGGGATATGAAATCTTATGAAAAGATTATTCCTATAACGAATTACCAAATTTAAACAAGAGAATATATTTAAGTATAATGACATAAAAATATATATCTAATGACGAGGAAGATACAACATAATATAACATTTATTCATCACTATATATTTATATTATTAATATCACTGTAATGACTTTGTCGGACATATTTAATATTGATCCAGAGGCCATGGTGATTTCAATTTTGCATAGAGAAATTTAGCTGTATTGCTAGTTAGACAGACACGTCCTCTGAGTCATTTGAAAATTATTCAAATAATATGCAAACCCACCATAAGTAACCACACACACGTGTACATTAAAATACACCCATGACAACGACCACCGCCACTAATAACATCAAACTTCTGTGGAATTCTAAGCCGACACTTTTCCGCCACAGCCGACGCCATTATGCACACATTATACCATCGTTTTCAACACGTCAAACGTCATATATTTGAATTTTCATTTCTCGAAACCTTATACTATAATAAACGCCCGTACATTATTATTATTTAATTTGCAATGCCCGTCCTGCGCGTGGTGCCACGATCATGACTTCAAGTTAAACACACGTCACGTTCGCTACGACGATGTTACGTATTTAGACGGACGATATGATGGTGTGTATTAATAATATTAATAAAAGGAATCATCCTTATTATTTACCAATTTAACCAATTTAAAGTACATTATATAATGACAAATCAAACTGATTACTTAATACTTTTCTAATTAAATTAAATCAAATCAAAAAGAAAGAAAAATTATTAATAGTTTAATTTAAAATATACTCTAGGCATAATATTATCAGTAAACAATTGTTTTTAAAAAAATTTTATCATTTAAAAGTAATATAAGTTTTTATTAGATGATTATTGTTAGGAATATTATAGATTTTGATTTTTGATTTTGATTTTCAAATATTAGTGAAAATTCGCTAAGACTAATTGGTTAGTCTGATAGGCAATACATTTACACTAAATTAAAGTAAGTTGTGCAATATACGTGAATAACTTTGACGAAATCCATTCGTCGTCGCTTCGCGTGATATCACCTGCCACTGAACATACGATTTATAAAAAAATATTGTGCGATTGTAAATCAGAATATACGTATAATATAATAATATCTATGATAGCGTGACATCCGAAACAATATAAATGTACAAATTTTGTCCCATTCGCTTCTTGGTACCCTGACCGAAATCACGTCGACTGTTCGTCATTTAAAGTTTCTATGTTCCTCACCCACCAGTAATACGAGGTTTCTACCGCTTCTACTTAATATACTTAACAATCGAGACGAACACAGGCTTGTACAAAACACCCGTACGTCGTCACGATTAGTCGAATTATTAAAATATAATACGTTCCAAAACTATCATGATGCATAATATTTTAGTTTCGGTTTTTATTGATTTTTACATTTTATTAACGCTAAAAAAGATTAACAAAATGCGTATTATAATATATTATATACAACACTGGCTAGTAACTCATAAAATTATTCAATATTCATTTATGTGTTTAATATAGATTTGTATTCGTTGATCAGTGCACATTCGATATCCACAGCAATGTATTTTAACGTGTATGCGTAAATTGATTAAAACGTAATAGTTATAAAATGTAAATATCGTGTACTAACACTACTAACATGTCATTTTAAAATTTTTAAGAAACTTAATATTTTTAACGCTTAAAATGTTTGCGATTTATATATAATTATAGTCAAAACGATATTGGTAGAAAACTCGTCAAAATAATTGAATTATGTTTAATATTGTGATATTATATTACAATTATTTAAAACTGTTATACTTAAATTTTATCGTACTTGAAGATTTGTTTAAATGAATAATATTGTATCCATTATATTATACTTGGAATACTAAAATAATTAGTTTATTTGTTTATTGTTGTATTAATAGTATTCGGTTCAATTTCACAAATTGATGAAGCTTTGAGTTCCACAAAAATAGTTTAAATTCTAAATCAACAATTATAATATAATGAAGGTGAATTTTGTATCATTCGAAAGACGATATTACAATAACCAGTATATTATATAAATGCATTATTTAAAATAATATATTTCATACATTATTTTCATTTTTATATCAACTACAGGCGTAATTCTAATATGGTTATAGTCGTATTGTAAAATATCGCAATATAATATTAGTTAATTTTAACAAGAAAAACACGATTATGATTACGAAAGCCATTGTGATTCACGAAGTAAATTGGTCGAAATAATTTTATTTTTAAATTATAAGAGTAAGTTTATTAAAATAATAATAATGTCAATGTGACTTAAGACGACAGTTAAAATGTTTTGATGTGTCATAAATAGTATTGTATTTTATATATTTTCTAGATTAAAAATAATATGAATTAATGTGCAACCAAAAAAAAAAAATGTTATTATCATTATAAAGTAAATAAACCACGGTTTTTTAAAAACTTTATAAAACAAGTTGAAATTGAAGACTCTCAAGGAGTAAATTCTAAATACAATAAAACATGAATGGATAATAATTAATATGTCAAACTAAATTAATTATTAATGTAAATTTAGAATAATTTTTCTATTCTTCAGGTTAGATTTAACATATTGAAGTATTTTAAAAATTAAAATTATTATTGAGAAATTCTAAAATGAAAAATTAATCGAAACCGTACAATAAACAAAACAACTATAAAAAATATTCCATTTGCAAATATTTAATATATTGACGTTAGCGCATTTAAATGGTTTAAGCAATTTCATACAGGCAATATTATGACAAAAGATAATCACGAACACATTAAGTAAAACAATAAAAATTATTTAATGTCCTTAAACAAAATACTTTCTTAATATTTTTAATTGAATTGAAATTCGTTAAATGTTTAATGTAATGCGATTAAATATACCTACCTGGCGGCTGATACAATTCAAACGAAATATTTCAAACAAACCGTCGTGGATATTCTATGATAGCTAATGACATAATATATAGCTTATATTAATATAATATATTTCAATGTTTTAACTTTACGGGTTGTGTCATAAAAACACACACGTAAATCAAAACCGTTAAATTCGTATAGCATCGTAACATATATATTATTTAACGGCAGCAATATATCTTGACACTAGAAACAATTCAGAAAATTACTAAAATAAAAATAACATATTATTTTCTAGCGTTAGAATCGTTAGATCTATGGTACTTTTGACTGAAAATCCAAAATAATTTAAGTAGTCATAAAAATTAAAAACCTATTGAATACAGCATACCACATCAACAATATTATTATATATTAAATAATTATAATTGTGTTTACAGAATTTGGAACTATTTTCTGGAAATTTCTTTTACACATATTAGATTTATGAGTTTTCCTCCTAATATTGTTCTTTTTATATGTTAAATAGTTAGTTAAATATAATGATTACCAATTTTCAAAATGTATATACCATTTTGAATTTGTTAAGTCATATAAATTAGTGAAGCTGTGTTAAGTTTGCCCCGACTTTATTTTTTTTAAATCGGACTAGGATGATTTTCAAATAAAAATTGATCTTAAAAGAAGACGCTAGCTGCACGTACGTTAATATTTTTGTTCCATCCATAATTTAAAAGGATAATCATACGTCGTCATGCATTGGCTGACCAATACACCAGTCATTACACCAGTGTTTAAAATCCACAGTAATGTTTTTTTATTATTTTATTATTATTTTAACAGGTAATTCAAAATAGGTAGTCATTTTGTTGAAGTTTAATGATTAATGTTTTCTAATTAACAATTTGACATATTACCTATACAATAGTGTAAACGAGTATGAAACAAAGAGTTGCTGTGTCAGCTATCAAAAGTAACTGAATTGAACACCAAATATTATTTCTCAGGTAATATTTACACATCTAAGTTTTATTTATTAACTACGACTCTGATTATAGTTTTGAAATATAGTTATCTAAAATATATGTTTATGTATTGTATAAAACGATATAAAGAAACAGAAATGTTTATTTATTCTTAATAATATAATATAATAATGAACAAAAACAGGTTAGGTATGTTTATAATATTAGTTATTACTGTTATTAGTATGTTATAAGGATATTTAAATCGTAAATACCATATACATATATATGTAATATGTATATTTGTTTTTAATATCGTTATGCTTAACTAAAATGTATTTTTACTATAATAATTTAAGGGATATGTGTCGTATTGCCATTGTAATGACTAATGAACAATTGCAATTGTAATAAATCGTGTTTTAATGTGGCAAGGGTATTATAATATTTATATATTGTGCCCTCAATCAGCAATAGTTCAATAATACAAAATACAAAGTCATATTATACTAGCTGTTGTCCAATAGGCGATTTGTAGCGAGATAAAGAGTCGTGGCATAAAAGAAATTTGTGTAGTTCTCGTGTTGCAATCAATATTATACACCACTGTGGTATATACTATAATAATTATATTATAATATCGTAAACATGGGCGCATACTCACATCAGTGCCAAAATGTGTCGAATCTTATATTACGGTACTATACAATGATATATGCATCGTAAAAATTACTATGGAACGTAATAATAACATGTTCAGATGGTGATAGGTACTTAAGCGATAGACTATCATTTTATCAAACTGATTTCTTCGACCAAACATTTCCAAAACTATAAATATTATTATAATATAATATAACGTGAATATATTATATTATAATTAAATAATAACTAATAAGAAGCTAATATTAAATGCCTACTAATATAAACTCATATGTACTACTCTTTGTACTGCTACTTTCTTTTTAGTGAAAAAACCACGTAACTTTATTATTACACTGATTCGTAGTTTATTAATATGTCGTTTACGTACGTTGTGAGTTTTGGTAGCACAATTTCTTAATAACTGAGAGTAACATAATGTGTTAATAATTTTAAAATGGTTTGCAAACATTTTGCCACCGACAAATTAATAATTAAAATAAAGCACTTCGTGACTTAGTATATACGCATGCGTTCTACATGCAGAGTAGCAATAGCACTCGACAAACGTAAAAAGCTGCAATAATGTGCATCTATCAACATCAAATAATAAATATAATATTACATTTTATGTGTCTAGATATACATATATATATATATAGACATATAGTTTAGGCACGATACACGATCCGTACAAATAAACTCAATGAATCATGTAAGTATTAGCCCGATGTATGATAAAGGTACCTAGTGGTTTTGTCACACACACACACACAATATAATGAAGCATCGTTTATTGTCAGTGGAAATATCACTGTACAAAATTATATGAAATACACGATTTTAGCCACGATCACACACGAAAGGTAATGGTTGTGTGAAGGGTCGATGAACATGGAGTGCCTCGTGACATGGCGCTGTGTGGCTATCAAGTGTAACGGACATGAATAGGCACTCGGCCGAACACGGAAGGCTCGAAAATATTTAAATAACCCACGAATAAACACTACATTGGAAATTTACCCTGAACTACGCCTTTAAATGTGAGTGTGTTTGTGTGTACTCAATATAGTCGGAGATGAAAAAAGCACGTAACGGTGGTCGGGTGACGTATACATGTCATATTATTATTGATATTATTATAACGAGTATATTATTATTATGTATATATACATTATACATATATTTTCAGTGACCCGTGACCGGCGGTCGGTCAGTGACGACACGAATCAGCACTCACGATGACGTGAAATTTTACATCATTTCGAATATCCACAGCTGTGGTTCGACGCGCAAATTTTGCAAACCGAGTCCGCTACTATAATCAGTTCGACGAATATCCTGCGAAAATTTAAGATTGTGTATTGTTTAATGGGTACTGAAAAATCCCACATTATCATTGCTGAATTGTATCATTTATATATATTAGTAGAAGGTAGTATTGGTATGAGACTATTTTTAAGATTAAATTATTTGAGTAAACCGTGAATTGCACCACATAAATTTTATTGGTCACTATGAAAAAAAACCAATTCGATCGGGTGATGGAGAAATGTGATAGTTTTGTGCATTATGTTTACTCGATTCTCTCTATTGCGTAAGGATCACGCATGCTCAAAACTACATTGCCAACCCAGCCGTCGTATGGTCGAACATTCATCAAGAGCCACTTCTGACTATTGGATAATCATTCTAACTAAGCGCCTGTGTCATTATCTAAATTTGTTGCGGTGATTTGATGTGGAGGAAAACTGCCTATTAAATAGAGAGAGAAATGGCACTCGGACGTTATTCTCGAAACGCCGCGCCGAGTGAAATAAATAACATTGTTGACGAGGAATATTATACAGCAAGTTATTTTTTTCCGGCTCTAAGGGATTTTCACGTTGGTCGAGACGGAACCTTTGATGAAGACTATCGCCGGCCGGAGACCCAATTTTTCGATTTTGTTGGATTCGTTTACGAATAAACGCAGACTATTTAAGCATATGGTACTTTTGAAACCATGTTTGTTATTATTACTTTGCCGTATATTATTTACGACACTATCCAATGGCTGAGTAATGTGTATATTAATAAAGGTACCATTGTTGAAAATCGCGTGTGACGATTACATGAATTTTATGACATTATATTTCATAGTAATGGTAAATACGATATTTACCTATATAATAAATTATTTATGAGTCACTAGACTACTAGAGGTAATTAAAACTACGAACAGGTGATAATAAAATAAAATAAACTGCTTTTTTCATTCATCAAGATTATTATGTTTTTCACCTATATAGGCTATATGACATATTGTCGCGTTGGATATACGCGCATACCGTTTTTAAATAATAACGAGATTTAAAATATAAAATCATTATTTAATATACACATATTTTATTAGACTGATAATGTTTAAAATAATCGAAAATAAACTCGGAATCTGTTGATTGGACACAATTCGATTTCTATCGGTCTGTAGACATTACGACGGTGTCGTTCGACTGTATGATAATAGGTTACATTATACATAAATACATAATATCTATTGGCACCAATACGTATTGTATTTGCGGTTGATAAAGCTGAATCGTGTTGTGTGTTATACAATTTATACACGACTGATGTCGCGTGGTATAGAGAATTGTACAGTCATCCGTAATCACCTGTCACGCGGTTTTTGCCAATCATTTCCTCTAACAAAAATACATATAAATATGTTAAATTATTCGTTAAAAGTTATGATACTGGAATCGTCACAGAAATAATATCATCACGTAAAAGTAAGTACATTAAAACTATTGTGCGAGGGAAGGGGGTAAAGAAGAATAAAACAAGACTTATTTTATTCGCCGCTAAAAAAGGCAGGTCAGTGGTCGTATGGTTTATACGATGAATTTAATGCGACGCGTATATTACATGATTTCCAAGGAAAATGGAATGATGGTCTCGCTATAATGGCGTTAAATGTTTATAGCTTTAGCGGTGGGCTGCAATTTTGAAACGTAGTAGTAATAATAATAATATCAACACGGGAAGTGCTCGGAAATTATACATCTTAATGTATTTTTAGTTTTTAATATTCATGTGGTATTGTACGATTTATCGCAGTTCAAGTAACTATATGACGTAATATTTATATGTATGTATATATAATTGGTATCCATAACTAAATTGTCTTACTCCAAAATTCAAAAATCGTCTTGGACTCTAAACGGTCGTGAAAAAATCGTCATTTCATTTCTGCACAAATGAAAACAATATTAACAATATTATTGTTCATGCATGTGTTGTTACCCTAGCTCGCGTAAACCTTTTTTTTTTATTCCCATATAGCCTTGTGAGTTTTTTTTCTTCGCAGGCCACCTATATACAGTACACACATAATAAAATATTATTTTATACGCGCACTCATTTCCATGTTATTGCCACGGCCGTGTATTGTACCCCGTTTTACGTACGGCGAGACATCGCAGCCACTGTCGACACGAGAATACGTTTCGAGCACGCTACTATAGGATACATCACGTATTTTATATTTTCAAGGGAAAAACAGGGAGAGGGTAAGATAGAGAGAGATACAGAGAGAGAGAAAGTTTCGAAAAAGAAGGAGAAGCATTTGTATACGGGCGCGCAAATCCTCAGCTATATTTAGGCTGCCGCGCGCAGGTATATACCCGTGAAATTACAACATTTTATTATTAAATTGCCCCCGAGACCGTGAATATAATTTACGTACATTATTAAACTACGGGATTACGAATTCGCAAACCACCCGGAGCACGGAAATTTTCGACCAAACAGTATACATACACGAGCGACAGCTAATATAAAATACGGTTTTGCGCCTATTCGGTACCGATGTAATAGAACCACCTCTTATATTTTTTGTCCTTCTGCTTTCTAGATCATTATTTTATATTATTATATCATATAGATGAATTTCGTCGATTTGATGAGTGAGTAAACGTTAATATAACATCTCAAATATTTTTTAGAGTATAATATTTTCACAAGTACAGCAGCGACAGTCCGCAGTAATAATATCAATTATTATATTTTTAAGGCCACAAATATATATTATATCTATATGTATAGGCGTCATTATTCATAAATCGTATACATTATTATATTATATCACACCTGATTGCAATTAAAATACATCGTAATAAAAGGTACATGCTATTCAGTTTTATCTTTTGTCGACACAAAAGAAAAGCATATACGCATATCCTATATTTTTTACATTATACGTCTAACTATCTGCTAAAAGGTGTAAGGTAACAAAAAGTGACATGTAGACATTGCCATAATTGTTTCAGAATATATTCATAACACATATTATAACGATGATATACGTTTATGTATATATATATAATATTATGGTAGTCTCCCGAGCCCCTTTAAACGTAGCCTTTATATAATATGATGATTATAAAATCAAAAGATATTATATTTTTTGAATTGGTTTATATCCTTTACAATATGTTTGTGGGTTTTAAAATAAAGAAGATACTACTATCACTCATTTTTTTATTTATTCATTTTTTTCGACATATAAACGAAAGCTCAGCTTTTACATAATAGGTCCTTTTTTTCTAAAAAACAATGCCACTACGATAACAAAGAATCACGGAGACGCATCTGACGACTAGACTAAAAAAAAAAATCCCGACAAAGAGAAAGAATAGAGCTATAACCATCCACTCCACAAAATAATATAATGTTATTATGGTGTTGAGGTTTAAATTAATTTTAAATAACTTTTTTTAATTTAAATGACATTTAACAATTGATACACCACTCAAACCTAATGCCTCTGCAAATATCGTTCTAATACTACACCAATATAATATTATTATAACGTTATAGATAAACACAACGCACTCAATTATTAGAGTTAATAACATAACTGGCAAAAAAAACTAAATTACAAAAACGACCAACCGCGCTAGAGTTCGGTGGCGTAACTCAGGGAAAGGTGCTAAAGAAGCTTCCTATTTACGGTATTATTATATTATTATTTTTATAAAACCAAAAGCCGTTAAAAATCTATTTTAATATACGCTGCATAATCTATAATATTATTAAGATAGGTTAAGTACCTTAGGGTCCTATATGGCTATATATTAAAATGTATATTCAAAATAAATATTTAAATAAATAAATACCATTTTAAATATAAATAAATTATTAAAATATTTAATACAACTTAAGATTAAGCTTAACCATCTACCATAGATATATTTATTTATATTTTATTTGTTTTGTCATGATTATATACCTAAAATAACTTTAGATCTACTTGTTATTTTACAACTATTTTAAAATTTGTCATGGATTTACTTTGGTAGAAATAAATAATTAAATAATAATTATAGCTAACTGTGAATGAGTAAATAATAATAGTATTCAATAAAGATATATCTTAAAAAATTATGCTAGAAGGTAGGATAAATTAAAATTTTAAAGCTACGTACATTTATATATTTCCATTTTGTTACATTAACACGATTATAAATATTTAGGATGATAAAACTGCCGCTAATAAAAATATGTTTGGCCTTAAGCCAAATCTTGCGTACGCTCTTATTCGAGCTAAATTATTTATGAGCGTTGTATTTGTTGTATTGTACTGGCGCATTTAAGGTACCAATTGCGTGAACCATAAGTATAAAAAAAATAAATTGAATATCAACATAAAAAGAATTCCAAGTACTCGTTGTTAAATAATAATAATTATAATACATAATATAGCTCGTTCAATTAATAAGAAATGTGTCCCAGTAACTACATAAAATATATGTATATAATTGTCCTGGTGTTCGTGCAATAATAACTATTCGACTCAAAGCTATACATATTTATGTATATGTCTGTATAATATACATCATGCATACGTACACATCTATTTAGAAATAATTATCAAAAGTGAATTTTTATAATGGTATTGGAACGAAGTCTTTAATTATTATAACGAACAGTCGTTATGTAGGTCTATTTTGTGTATTGTCAGCACAATAAGCCATTTTGAGTTGCTGGTGTGTGTAAGTAAGTGTATATACCTACCCTCTTGTGCTCGAATTCTGCACTGTTAGCAATTTCTCACCCTCCCTTCCACTCGACTCTGTGATGTTTTCCTTATATTAATTAGCGAAACAGAAGATAAACATAGACATGCGCATAAATGTAAATGCACATATATATCTTATATAGAATAATATAATGCGCATTATATATAATGTACAATATGACGTATGAGAATGTTATTTTATTTTTTGTTTTGTGCTCATATGATATATTATTATTAATAGATGAAAATCAGTTTACACATACTCGGCGCATTAGATTTATTGGGAAATGTTCGTGAAACCTTCGCAGAACTTTAACAGCAAATGATTTATTATGCGTTTCTCGTCGAAAATGAAAAAAACGCATATTTAAGCGTACGAATTATTTTAGGGATTCAAAGTATATCTGTGGTATGGGTACAAAGACAAAAGGCCGAATGATAATTAGTTGTATTTCCTGAAAGTGTGCGTGTGCTGTATTGTTGGCCTAAACGTGCATCGTCTTTGGGACCGACTGTGTGTATTATAGATGAGGAGGAAAAGTAAATGAATTATTTAATAGGAAATGTATTATGCAAGGTTCATTGAGCAGTTTGAGCAATTCAATTGCTGCTAAAATACAAGTTGAATATAACAACGATAATATTCATTCACATTCATATAATACAAGATGGGTTACGAGTATTTTTTTATTATTACTCAACCGAAGGGATATCTTTGAAACGCTATTAAAGCCTTTATATAAACCCATCATAATACTGTAATTGTTTTATTTTTATTTTTCATTCATAAAGCTGAAGATAAGAATAGTTTGTATTGTTGTGTATACATATATTATATTATATACTTAGACATTTTTAATACTCTGATGTCGCGTAGTTACTGAACATTATAGTCGCAATAAAAAATAATTTCCAAAACATCTGTTTGTAAAAAGTTTTAATGAGAAAGATATATATCCTTATCTATACAGAATATAGCTCTTAAGTGTCTTCGAGTACTAAATAATTTATTACACTTAATGGTATATGAACTATGATAAAAATAACTTATTTAACTACTTAATAAGCATTATACTACATAAAGCTATTTAAAACCTTTTTAAGTGACTTTGAAACTAAAATCGGCCAATTCAATATAACATATGTGATATTATAAATAATTATATGTATATATTCGTAAATTAAGTATTTTCAATTTAAAGAATTTGTCAAGACAAATAAAAAACAAAATAAATGTTTGGTTAATTATTAATAGTTAATACTCAAGACTAAGGAAAACGTTATGGAATTAAAAAAAAAAAATTTTAATGGGCACAATACTGTACTTTACTTAACTTCTAAAGGTTAATCGATTATAATGCAATAATATTACAATACCATTTCTATATAATAAAATACCTAATATATGTGGTTATTGGTCGATTTTTATTGCTCGGTGGTGGAGTACATTTTATTTATTGTTTTTACTGTCAAGTGGAAAAGCTAACGAAATACATAAATAGTATAGTAACGTTGTAATGTGTGCCGATATGTAACGTAAAAAAAAATAATAAAAACTTCTATATACAGTATACACTTTCATACTGATAAAGTAGTGTGTATTCTTCTTACTGTTATTGTTTAAAAAGAAAAAAAAACACTTGAGTCAGATATTCCAAAATATTATATTATTATTATGCCTCACGGGTGGGCGCATAATATCATACAATAAAATATCATATAAAACAGAATGCCACAAAGGACATGATATTCAACGTCGACGTTTGCAGGAGAAAAACGCCTTTGGTCCTCATAACGAAATAGGTCGTCATCGTCGACGACGACAACGATGCTCATGTAACGCATACATAATATTTATTATAATGTTGATGAAAACTTCCACTCAAAATATTTATTATACGCATAGAGGCGCATACACGGCGCGCATTTCCCGGAGGCTAAATGCGAAGTACTGCAGTAAGTAAGGTAAAGAGTCGTGTGTGCGTGTGTTTGTTTATTATATGGTTTATGCTGGAAAAACCCATTAAGTTGCACGAGAGCGAATATATAACGTTTTATACACCTATACTTTACGTACCTTTCCTCAACACACGTTAAACTTCAAATGAGTTCATGCAAAACACGCAGATACACAAATGATTCCCAATGCATTCTCACTAATACCCCCCGTCGTCACAACAAAGGCACTTTTTTCAACAAAGTAGCCATTATATATTTGTTGTGAAAAACTACAGCTAATTATTCGATCATCGACATTAAGTAGGTATGTATAAAATTATATATAAAATATACATATAGACTTATATATATATATATATATATATTATATTTTAGTATAGTCAGTACACACATGCAGTTATATTAAGCTACTTACGTTTGAATACACCTGTCGTTCAATGTTTTATGTGTTACGGTTATATTATATTATTATAAACTTGATAATATAAGTTTATAAAAAACTATTATTTTTCCAATACTACAAAATGTTTATATGTTCATATTGTAATAACATTTAAAATATATGTAAGTACTAAAAGTGATTCAATTAAATAAAAAATAATTTACTTTTACATGTGCAGTTGTAACGATTAGACATATAGTCCAGTATTTGTTTTCTCATCTAATCACTGCACATTCATTAAACATCGTTACGTCGACGTCTAACAAAGGTAATATTATGGATGATCATACAACATAATATGTTATAATAATATTACGCTAGCCGTACGCCCATACTAAAGATAATTAAAAATATCTGAACAAATTCTTATTAAATCTACCAATCTCATAATAACCAACAACCAACTTTTCATGCATGTGTTAACAAAGTACCAATACCCCATTTTTGGTTCAAAAATGACCTCCAAACAAAAACCAAAACAATAGTTAACTATAGTTTCAACATAATCGAAAATATGAGCGTATATCAATATACCACAAATCGAATATATTATAACCCTTGGTAAATTAATCTCACCGAAAGTCATTACGCATACCACCCCCACATCTAATGGCTGTTTTCGTGTGTATTTTTTACCACGAAACTATTTAAATTGACAGATCAAAACCCAACAACAAATCAGGATTAACTATAATTTTGGATAAAGAAATATTCAAATTTTTCTCACTATAATATAGTTTTATACACACTATTGAATGCTTTACTTTCCTGTTAGCGCGAAAAATAACGGGAAACAAAAAAGCCGACGAAGCAGCTAAAGAAGTTTCTACCAATAATAATACATCCAAAATAGAACTCTCATCTCTTAAAGACACAATTAGATGTTCCTTACTGCCTTAGAAAGGTACTATAAAGCACACTAACTACTATAGTACTATGCGACCAGAAATCTAATAATAAACTTCACCAAATCAAGACACTTTTATCTTCAAATCCGTATCCCCCCTCTTGTACAAAAGTAGAACAAATAATATGGTCACGTATAAAAATCGGCCACATAAAAAAGAACCGATATGTGAATTTTGCAATATATCTTTGAAATCCATAAAAAATATCCATCCTCCTGGAATGCCTATGCCTACTGGAATAGAGAACAATCTTTCAACAGCCAACGAATTTAGAAAATATTTTATCTATAAACAATTTTTATTTACTTATGTATTTCCTTTAAAAAACTAATATGTGCAACCAAATTTAAATATTTCACAAACATACTATTATTATTATTATTATTATTATTATTATTATTATTACCTAATGACCTTTGTATGATTATTACGAAGAATACATATAGTATATTATTAACGACATAAACTATATAATGTAAATGTAAAATCAGCCAATGAATTTATTTTTGAAGCCATACTAATAAATAAATTAAAAATAATAATATTTATTTTTAGCAAATATGTATCACCTTTTTGTGTATACGTAAAATATTATATAGTTAGTAACATTATAAATAATATAATATAGGTACTGCTAGCGTATCACAGAGGGGTAGTCAGTTGAACAACGCCTTTTTTGGAGGAGAAAAGAGGTGTATAGTAAAATATAATAAAATATCTACACGCTACTGAGAAGGGAAAAAACGACAATAATATAGTTTCAGAATAAAATAATATTATTATAGGTATATGTGTGTGTGACAAAGCATTGTGGAATTGTTAGTGAATAGCGTTAGAGATTTATAAGAGTTTGCATATTTCTAATACACCAGGAATCTACAGTAATTATTTTTTTAGCATATTTTGCATATTGTTTTCTTTAAATTGTTAATAAAATATTTTATATGTAGGTATCCAAAACAATATTCTATGAGATTAGTGTGGGTCGTATTTCTCTCATCATAAATAATGAATATTCAGAATAGAAAATAACTAAAGAGACCTTAAAGTAAGGAAACGATTCCATTCTAAAAACACGAATTATTACGATAATATAATGCTTAGGAGAAAAATAAAATCAATTTGACAAAATTAAGAATAGAGGAAACATAACTTGTTAGACAAGTATTGATAAAAAAATTTTTAAATTAACTTATGACTTATAAATGAGGTTGGAGAAAGATAAACAAAGAACATAAAGTAAAATATATAAAATCATTTTGAAAATAACCTTGTGTAATATAAGTCTTCACAATGTTCGTACATACTCAACTTAATTGATGAATTTACGTCACCTGTATAACAAATATACCTACCTACCTATCTATAAATCCTTAGTTAAATTGTAGCTGTATGTAAAAAGCAAAAGCTTTGACCAACACAAGTTGTAATTGATAAATAAAATGCTGCTTATATTATAATAATGTTACACTTCTCGTATACCTATGTGAAAAATATATTATGTATTTTTGATTAAAACTCGTCAAAAATTGTTTCATATGCGGTATACAAATAAAGGATACTTTTTATCAATAAGTAAATATTACAAGATATATTATAATTATACAATGAAACAAATTTGAAATAGATGAAAATAGCGATGGTCATACATAAAAATAATTTGTAATTTTATAGATAGGTACCAATATAATATATTACGCATTCTACACAGGCTACACAATAGTAACTTAATGGTTTATTATCGATTGTAATAATAAATTGATAATAATAACACTGCTTGTACTGATTATAAACGTCAAATATTTGAATGATAAAATATTAATTATCACTTCAATGTAAAACGGACGCAATTGTGAATAAAATCATTTTTAAATGTAATAAGTTTTTGTCCTTAAATTTACACAAATAACTAGGGGTTATAACCAAGTTTCATTCCTTTTATGAACCTCCCCACTAAAAATCCTAAACTTTTTATAAATATTTCATGATTGTACAATATACATATATCTTTCTATAAAAATTAGTATTAATTTTCAAAATTGGTTCAGTATATCCAGAGATTACCCCTAACAATATCAAAAAACGACTTCCCTTTATATAATATAAGTATAAGTATATATATAGATATAGATATATATAAGTATATAAAAAATAACTACACGAGTACGAGATTTTTTAACAATGTTTAAAGTATATACTATACTAGTTTGGTAAATTAAGATAATGATAAGTAATATGTACTAAAATAGGATCTGGCACATTTTGTTTTTCGAAAAAATAAATCGATATCATCATATTATTATTATTGTTGTTGTTACGAATATTGCGATTTTGTTTTTATGAATTACCTTGACAGTACAGTTGTACATGCGTGTGAGCATCCCATAGTCGACGCCATAGATACGCATTAAGTAAGCGTTATGACTACATAACAGAATGTGGTAATGGAAACGTAATGCCATCTTTGCAACTTTTGTTATTCATTTATCTTTATACCTATATACACACGCATTCTTCGAATGATCACCATTTTATTTATTTTATAAAGATTGTTGATGTTATTATTATTATACGGTATCATGTAGGATGTGTGGTGTGTATGTGTGTAGTGCGTGTATATATTTATATCGGATATGATATACGGTGAGCGTAATACCTAACCATTAAAAATGCGAATCCAACAAACGCGAATAAGCTATTCTACGAAAAAATCTCATTTATTTTCCGACAGCCGGGCGGTGCACATCTGCAGCCACCACTGAATTTTCTGCCACCCCAGTCGCGCGATGAGGTGTCAAGTTTAATGAAGCGAGATTGTCGTCGTCGTCATCGTTGCAAAATATGTATGAGTGCTGCAGCGGCAGCGAAAGAAAGTACGAGAAAAATGAAAATATGAGAAAAAATTCGAGGGCCCTCAAACATACGTCGCACGTGGAACACATTTTCCCGCTATAATGAAAGCGGCTGCGCGTGTGTGCGCGCGTGCATTTTACACTTTTTATTCGGACGGCCACGTTATTACAACGCATCTCCGACCCTATGGCGTATACTACTTCCGATGACGTTTTGTCAACTCTTGCCCACACAATATAGTCTACGATGTAACGTCGTCTCCACCGCCACTATTATAATAACAATGTACTATATACACATTATACACTAACAACTACACTTCAAACTATGACATACATACACTGAAGAATAAATTTACTATATGATATTATATTCGCAACATTTATTATCAATATTGTTTCATACTATACCAATAACATAATATAATATAATATATATTATATTTATTCATTATACTATGTTATATTGTACAAATAGCAATGAAAACATTGCAAAAATATTCTTAACAGAAACAATGATTTAATACATAATATTATATAAGTATATTAATATAATACCATTATTGTTTTATTATTTGTATCAAATATTTAATTAATAAAACTTAATGTCGACTAATCATACAATTATGTTGTGTGATTTTTGATAATTTTAATCATATTATTTTATCATTTAATGTGTAATTTATTCAGTTTTAAGGGGTAACTAAACCAAACATAAACTTCAATTATTTCCTGAATAATTTTTTTGATCAGAATTATTCTACTTGACCCTCATAAAAAATCTTTAAGCTGTTTTTAATTGTTGTTAATATCAATGATTTATATTTTAAGTTTTAAACTCCATTTTTATCGTATTTTTATTTTACATCTCTGAGTTGTTTAAAGTAAGGGGGTGTTTAAATAAAACCTTAAGAAACTTAGCCAATGATTCATTTCTTCTATAATACAACAACATAAGTGCTTTAAAACTTTAATGAAGAAAAAGAATTGCTTAAAAAGTGGTTAATTTAAATAAAAAATATAATCAAATTTTGAACGTTATTATAGCAATACTATTATTACTGTGAGCATTTAATAATATAATCCTTCTCAAAATTATAATACTGTGGTTGAAAATTATATTATTTTAAGTAAAGATTCAACCATATGTCTCGTAGTTTGAACAAATAAAATATAATTAAGTCGTACTATATTATTTATAAATGTATATTCATAAATTATTGTATCATAAATAATAAACAGTATGACAGTAAAATTAATTTATCAAACTTTAAATAGAAAATATTTTGGCGTATTATAAATTATAATAATATATAATAATATTGTATTATAATTATAGAAAATTCACTTTTAAAAAGTACTGCAATCGACGTCCGCAAGTAAATCATAGATTATTGTACGTTATGATTTTATGAAGAAAATCGGATTTATATTCCTTGTTAAATACCAGCAATGAAAACTATGGAATAACGAGGCGGAAAAAAAATAAAAGCAATGCAACGGCCAAATGTCGTAAATTTAAAAGGGAATTGACAACCACGGCACGCCACTAGTGGCGACGGAGAAGCAGCGTCGATCGACTACGGCGATGGTTACCGACAATTATTATTTGGTCCAGCATTCTTTATTTATTTATTTAATCGCAGTGAAGTTTCTAATTTCCATTTCCCTTTGTGTCGGTATCTTCTTTTTAACCATGGACTATCATTGTAACTTCCATCTAAATGATGCATTTACCCACTTACACTAAATAATATCTACACCGCCTAGAAACATTATATTTATCATAAGTATACGCCCACACCGATGAATACTAATCCACGTTGGACAAACATATTTGCAACTGAAAAACGACCAAGCAAAATAATTTATTCGACCGAAAACGGCGTCAAAGATGTTGGATGGGCGACCGAGAGTCAAAAATACATTCTCGGAAACATCGCATGCATTATGCATTAGTCTTCGGGCTATACGAAAATGTTTGTCAGGCTGGACATTGCGAGCATTAAACTGCTCGAGGACCTCCCTTCCTTCATTACTACCACCACCATTACAACCATTGTCAACGCTCACATCTCCGGTAAACATACACATTTATACATACTCATACGAAGTACAGCGCTTAGGCAGATTGAATCCACCATCCCCATCACCCCTACCCTTTCAATCATCTCATGGTCTATGGTAAAGGCTTGTCCTTTACCTTTACCGACTGTCACTTCTCACGTATCCTTTAATCTTGAAAAGTATAATACACGCATACGACCACTGCAAGGATTATCCATGGCAATGTCGACACGACCTTTTGACCTCGTTAAATGAGAAAAACGGGTATATCAGCAAACGATGGTAGGTATATATGATGCTGGTTACTACAGGTGTATTAGGTTAGGTATGTTGGATATGTATACCAATGTTATAGTATATTGGATACGTCAGGGGCGGATTTAGGTATATACTGGTCCCTGGACAGAATGCATTATGTGGGCCCCTTGTACATAAAGAAGGAAATATATTTTTTTACTTATTAAATAACATTTATTATCATATTTAGTAATAGTAAAAATTAATTACTTATTTAATAACAAATAATTATAAAAGCAATCAAATCGAGTATAACTAGTATAAGTAATATCATCTTAATAGTTTTCATGTATTTTTAATTATTATTAAATAATTTAAATATCATACAATTGTGGGGGTCCTTAATTTGTGGGGTCCCTTGGGCTGCAGCCCTCTCAGCTCTCCCCTAAATCTGGCCCTGGGATATGTTTATCAATGTTATACATCGTATATATTATATACTATTATTATAATGGTGTAATACTGCATCGACAGCGATTTTGCAGAGTCAAAAGTTATTCGAAAATAGCTAGAAAAACGGTATAAAATAATGTACGGAGTACTTATATTATCATGGGTGGTACACGTGTTTCGTGCCTGTCGAGATTTTTAACAATATAAGGATCACTACCAAATAACACGTTTTACCCACAACTATACATACCTACACATAATGAACGTTATAACCCTTGTTTTGTACAATCACGTAGTTCGTAAATCTATAAATCGAGTTATTCATCGCAGTTATTATATCTGCTGAATTCTATTATTTTTTTTTTTTTTATATGCAACAACGACATAATATGAAGTATCTGCTACAACTATTATTATCTCATCTACACAATAACACGATAAATATATATAATGTCTATTTGGAAAATTACTTATGCTAAAATTGATATATATGAAATATTAATAAAAAGTTAACTTATACTTTTATACTTCATCTATAAATAAGGAGATTTTAATAAAAAGATTAGATTACAAATTTTCCAAAATTTGACTTTTATCGGGATTCGACAACTTGATCAGTTTTTGATAAGAACATTTTCAGTAATTTAAATTATATACGGAATTCGACGTTTTAATCTTTTTGAATGTTCACCCTTAAAAAATTAAAATAAGTAATTGCTAAATGTCAGTAAAATATTGTGTTTATACTTCATATTGAATATATATTATATTAGTAAATAACCATTAAAAAACTAGAGAGTAAATCAAAATAAATTACTTATTTTATAAAATTAAAACGACAAATAATGATCGGCACCTCATAGGAAAATGGTCAGTCATAAGCTCAATTTTAGGCTTACATATGCGAAGGGCTTAGTTTGTTATATCAACACGGGTTGCCCTACGAACATTCATCAAAACTACCCTAAAGAACATTTTATAATTACATTTGGAACCTCTTCCATCTAAACATTCTTTGGTTTCGTATGAAGGGGTTATGCTTGTACCCACGAAATGCCCCATATAACGGAGTGTTTATTTAATTTTGTGGCAGACTTAATTTAGTTTTGAAAACTAACTCGAGTGAAGTCAACGAACACTATACATGTTGAATGCAGCGAAAGGGCCGGTGCACGTTTTAAGTGCCATAAAACCTGTGTTAGTATTTCGTTATTAAAATATCGTAATGAAATAGTTGGAAATTAACATACTAAATGTGTCGCTATAAACTGAATTTAACAAGCATTAGAAACAAATGGCAATGTACGTTTTGTTTAATTGACCGACGCATTGTGTGCTCACGCATTTGAACTAAGGATTAAACTACACGTTAATGGTTAACTAAAGTACGAGAAAAAGCCAAATAATAGTTTGACAGCAGATCCGGTGAGTATAAATCCATTTAAATTTCAATACAATAAAACTAAATAATTAAAAAAGTTGTTTATTATTGCATACAGTTTAATTACATGCAATTAAAATTTTTAAAAATAAAGATCAAATAACAAAATATACCTAAGAATTTCCGTATTGTTTATGTTAATCCTAGTTTGTACGATAAAAATAAAGTCATATGAATAACATGAATATTTTGAACATGATATATCTACTCTTGACGATGATACATATTAATATAGTAATATATTAATATATAATAAATTATTATATTAATATATACAGTAAATTATTATATTATTATTAAATAAATGTATATAATAGTGACGAGTAATAACCAATAGCTACTAAGTAAGATGAAAGCCCAATAATATTTTTAAAGTATTAATTTGTATATTCCATTAATCATTTTTGATAAGCTTTTATATTTTCTATGATTTAACTAAAAAAAATTTAAAAGTTTATTATGTATACTTTGGGGTAGGGTTCAGAGATTTATTTTTTTTTTAATTAAATTAAAATACCTAACATTTGTATTCAATCAAAAGTATACGTATGTTGACACAATTGATTTGATTTGCAGGCTTCTCATCAGAAAACGAGATGTTATGCAAACTCTATTACGTTTGAAGATTCATCAGCATAGACCAGTCGGAGTATTGCAATATTTACAGGCCATACTTATTATACGATTTGGATACTTCATCATGTTAAATAAATTAATTAGAGATTTCTCGATCTGATGTTTTACCAGTATTATTCGATTTTCCTATATAATGTGTCCGTGTGTGTACAAGTAAATGTATGTGTATACGGCTATCTATAGTTAAATATGCTGAGAGCCGGGTATTTTCGAGGAAAAGAGGAACAGAAGAGGAGGGTTGGACAATAGAACCGGAGTTTGTCCGAAGATGTCTGTCAGATGAAAACTCGCAACGACCATAACATTTTAATGCACAAACCGTGTCCCAAGTCTAATGGACTCTGGCTGCCGCTGTCATCATGACCGCGCGTTGGGACACTACCTAATTAGCCACAGCTACCATGTGTGTGTATGTGTGTGTTTTGAATTATTGACATTGTGATATTTTATACGAGTGTGTTTATGTCTACTTGGGTCATTTTATATATTTATATATAATATATTATATGCATTAATAATGTGACGTGACTGAGGCAAAGGCGCATACATGTATGTAAAATATGTATGTATCGAAAGAAAAAAAAATTTTAGAAACACATTATTTTCTAATGAAAATCAAATCATCAAGCTGTTGGAAAAAACTAGATTTTTAAACATGAGATACTATTATAATACAATTATATAGGACTTCAATTATCAAATTTTTCATGGCTTGAAAAAAAAAACAATAATTAAATAATATCCGTCAACTTTTCACGTTAAAGTTTTAATTACAATTATTAGATTTCTTCAAAATTTAATTTTCAAACCACTATTTTATTATAACTCTTCGACAATTTACTTGAAAAGTGTTAAAATTAAATTTCTATTAAAATGTAGCGATACGAGTATATTATTAAATTATTAAACCTAATTTTTAAATTATGGATCTAATTCAATGATTTTATTTTGTCATTAATAAAATATATTCAAGTAAAATCTATAAAAGTATTAATATTATAGTCACACTCTTGTAAAATTGTACGACAATAGTCAATTTAGTCATACAAAATACAAGAACTTGATTTTAATATAATTATTAACGTATCGAGATACAGATTTATGTGTAATTTATTATATTATAACTTAACGTTATTTGTACTAATTATAAATATGAATATTTAAATTGACAATAATATTAAAAATGACGACAAAATAAGACGAATTCAGTGAGATTATAAACTAGAGCCAAGCAAACAAAAAAAACTTTAAAATTATAAATACAAATCAGAATATTGTATTAAATGTTAATATTAATTTTGACGAAACTAAATTCAAAATAATTTAAATAAAAACAGTGAAAACACAGTGCAGTGATTTTACTATTATATTCGGTTTTCAAAAAAAAATTTAAACTTATATTTAAGGATAATTTATATAAAACTGCATATATGACACGTTATATATGTCATACGTGTTTTATGTAGGAAGGCCATGTGGTGTTTGCTGATGTAGCCACTATAGTGGAATTACACAACAATTTGAACTATATATATTCATATTAGTTTTTTTCTGCTATATTTCGTGATACGGTCAAAATTTTAATAAAAGCCATAAATATTAGGAAATATAGAATAAAAGTGTAAGCAAAATTAGTCCAATAAAAAAAAAAAATGTTTCAATTTGTAAAAAAAACTATAGAAATTTCTTTATATTCTCAAACGCCATAAATATTCTAGTACTATATTGTAACAAAAAATTTATGATTTCATCTTATAACCATTTTAAGTGTATTAAATACTTTTGGTGATTGTAATTAAATCAAATTTTAATAGGTACATAATTTAACAAATATTTTATAAACTTCTGTTCTGTAACTTCTCAAAAATAAACTATTATTATTGTTAATTCTTTATAATTTTAATAATATTATATGATATAAACTTGAAAAATTAATAATGATTCAATAAATTTAAGCTTATTACAATTCTTTAATTGTACTCGTTACTAGTATAATACTCGTTGAAAACCTTTTTTATGCATTTTTGTATCAATCCATAATAATTTATTTTAAATTAGGTATTATTAATAATAGTATTTTTTTTTTTCATTTCACTATTTGAATTTTCATTTAATATTAAAAATGACGTAAAATTACTTACACAAAGACAACTAAATAGTATTTAATACAATAGTTATTAAATAAATCTAAAATTACATTTTTTTTAAACTATAGAAGGTTTTAAATGCTATTAAAAACGTATATACCATTTATTTATTATGTATATTATTTATATTAAATAGTATATATATAGTAAAAGTAAATACTAATACATAATATAATATAATATCATGTAAATTTGTATTATTTTACTTAATTTTTAGACTTAAGTATTATAACAAAATCACTATCAATAAATATTATTGTAGATTTTGATTACTATTGAATATTATAAAATTGTTATTTATGTGTACAAATTTATTCAATTTAAATATATATTATAAAAAAACCTAAAGCATAAAATTATTGATTCTAAATTTGGCCATATATTTCATAATGAAATTTTTTTTTTGATTGAAAACAGTTTATGAATTTAATAATAACAAAACTGAATCAACAAAATCACATGTCTATTTTCCCCATTATTATTATAGAAACTAAAATTTCGATTTATTAGACGTTTATTATATTTTCAGTTAATAGATATTTGATATATTATTTAGTCCATGAAAACTGGAAAAAAAAACATTTTTAAAAGAGACAGAGCATTTAATTTTTTACTAAAAAATGCAATATAGCGAGGTTATATTTAGAAGTTATCGTACAATACTTGTACGAAGCGTCAGTTAGTCGTTTTTATTACCGTATTTTGTAACTTTTGTAAACACGTGGCATTCAAAACAACGATAAGACTTTTCAAGGAAAGTTTTCGATATGTTATAAAACGTAAAAAAAAAAATCCGAATGAAAACAAGAAAACACCTTTACCATGTGTTGCTTTATCTTTTCAAAGGATTTCACGTGAAAACCCATGCACGAAATCTTGGTACAATCAAACTATCGACATTATATGGGTGTCAACGAAAAGACAACAGAAACAGAAAGAGAGACAGATAAATAAAACGAGAATAAGAAATACGAGTACACCAATCATTTGAGCAGATGCATACAAAAATCGTTTATATTATTATGTAATTATTCAAGTTCGATAAATACAGACTGAATTAAATATTAGGTATAATATAAGGTTTTTCAATTAAGTTTATTTTGTATCTAATTTGACTATTTAAAAGATATGTATTCTCGATTTAGTGCAATGTACCAAAAGGTTTATATAATTTCAATTTATATGCACTATAGTTTATTTGTATCTACATATACTTGCCTAGTAATTTAATAAGGCAATTTGCAAATTCATAGTTTATAAGCAGTTCAAAAATCAAAAATATATTATAAACATTGTTATTATCTACAATATAAATAATTTAAAAAATGCATTAATTGGCCGAGATGAATGAAAATATTATCCGCCTTGAGACCTTCAGTTGTTCACTACACAGACACATAAAAAATGTGTCAAAAAAAATGTATAGACAAAAATAACTAAAATAAATTTCCATCACTATAAAATAATATTGTTTATTAAATCAATATCAATGAATTTCGGTGCTTATTAAATATTTTCAAAAGTTATGTATCACATACTTTGATCGGCTTGATCTAATAAAAAAATAAAAACAAAACAGTTTTCTGTAGTGTTTTATATAATATACATAGGTATACGTAAAAGCAGGAACAAAAAGAGACAAAGAGACAGAGACAGAGATTTCACTACAACCGTCAGCATACCCTTATTACTTGATAAAATTAAACTTCGAAATGAACGAACTTTATGGTAAATTTAAAATTTAGTTTTAAACTTCCCGCTCTATGTACCAACACTTTCCAACAAATCTACAAATTATAAAACTATTTTTTTGACATATTTTCGCCATTATTATGTTATTTTCATTGAAAAACTAATACATAATTAATGGTGTAAATTTTTGAATGTAAATTGTACATATAATATAATTTATATATATACACGAGATAAAAATATATATTATTTTCCAGTAAAGTCATTAATAACTATACGTATTATAGTAGGACTTCAAAATACCTTGTGGTCAATATTAAATTATGTGCAGCCTGTTCATTTCAAAGGCACCGTTTAATTAAATAATTGTATTGTTCTACAAAGGGTATCGAAGGGACTGCCTCTTTTATCACATGTCATTGAACCAGAGCAGTAACAGTAGTAGTAAATTTATTATTTTACAATCTCTTGTCACCAGTTTTTCCACCAACCAAAATATGATTATTGTAATCGTATTATAAATATTTAGTCATTAAAAGAACGACCATTATCTAGTTCCAAAAACAACGGAAACATTAATAGCACTTTTCGCAATGAAACATTGCTCGACAAATCAAAAACGCACCCTTTCCTCTATGTTCACTAACTGTACGCCATTTATTTGCCGTCGATATTTTTCATTTCCTGAATCAAACGTGCTTACCCGCCAGATTGATCGGTTGTATTGTCTAGCGTTAGGGGAGATTTTATATTTATTCATTTAGGTTTTTTAGGCATAAAATACACACAATATAAATTATGATATATATTGTGGTTATATCTTTACCATCACTTCTTTTTTTTTTATCGAATTAAATATTTTGGTGTTTATTGTTGTTCAATGGAAAAATTCGATACTTTATTATCTTCCGAAAACAGATTAACATAAAGACTTACATATAAAATAACTATTCCACGTTTATTTTATTCTAATAAACGTACATTATCATACGATATGAACGTGTTATATGCATTTTAAGTGGTTTTGATAATAATAATATTATATATAAAGTGGCGTATACCCTACAAGCGTGTATGCATTTAATTTCAAATGCCAATGTAAACTTGAAAAAATCAAAATAAATTGTATGCTACAAAATATAACAATACTATTTTTACCATAATTTATATATTTATCATTAAAAATATACACTAATACACTTAAATCAATTAATATTAACAGAATGTAATGTGTTCTATGAACTGCAGAAAATTACAATACACTAAAATAGATAATATAAGTTGTAGTTAAATAAACTACATAGGTACTAAATAGACAAAAACAGGAAAACTCAAAACAAAAAAGTTGGCAACTGTGCATTACTTTAATGTACATAAGGTACAGGTCAAATGAGTCACTCCAATGGGTGTGTTAAATTTGAATTTAATGATAAAATATCATTGTAAGCGAAAAACGTTTCTGAGGTAAGACTGTCTGTCAGTGTCAGCCTGTATCAGTAAATATATTTCATGATATGTTTTTTTGATATAATCATTTATTTTATTCTTAGTAGTATTACGATAGATTAATATAGTTTTTTCCAAAAATATAGTAGAAATCAGTAATAATACATTTCAAGGACTAGTCAATTGTTCTCGTTTTAACCTATTAAAATGAGTGCTTATTATAAATGGTAAACGAAAAATACAAAAAAAAAACTGATGATTTTATTTATTTAATTATATTTATTTATTTAATCAAGATTAATATTTTATCTTTATATGCACAGTGCACACATATAAAGTATACATCATTTAAAAAAATCTTATCGTATAAATTATGTTTATATGTAACATAAAAGTAAAAAACATAATAAGTGAGTGATACATATTAATAAAATTAAAGATGCAATTAATATATCAGACAAATATAAAGAACTACTCGTAAAAATTAAACATTTATTTTATTATCCGATGCATATTAATAGTTCTATGTGATATATTGTTATAACCAATATAACCGTACTTGTTTTAAACATATATATAAATAGGTTGGTGCAGGGACCTAGCATTTCGCTCGTTATAAGAAGTATTTTGTTCTAAGAGATTCTCATTATAGTAATTTCTACTGTATTGCATTTATAACATTAGTATTATTATGATCATTAATAATTATATATAACTGTAAACAATAGTATATTAACTTGTATAATTCAAAATGAAATAAAATCTTTCTATAATTACCGTAGCACAGTAAAATTACATTATTATTAATAAAAAATATAAAATACCTTAATATAAATAAAAGTTTTCATTGTGTATAATGAAATTCATAATAATAAATTGAATTTTAAAATGTTAGCTTTTATAAATAATGTTTTAAATGTATCGCAAAATAATAAACATCGTTAAAATACATATTATGTAAATTTAAACTTCTTTAAATGTTTATAAAAATAATTGTGCTTATAAGTTTATTAGATTTGTGAGTTCTAATATGAGATATTTATAAGGAATATTATGTTACATTTTCAAACCTTGAGTATAAAAATAAGAGATTTTATAATTTTTTTGCTACAAAATACTAAAATTATTATTTTTAATAAAGGATACAAAATATAATATAAAAGGCCTAGAATTCAGTTTTCAAATTTTATTAATAAACAGATACATTGTTATGAGTTACTAACTACAAAATAATTTGTAATTTTCGAAATCTTAACGAATTTTGTCAACTATATTATATTATTATAGACAGTATATCATATATTATATATTTTTATTACATCTTCGATTACAGTTGTGTAAAAACATTGAATTTATCAATATCTCGATATTTTGTTTTTGTTTTTATTCATAACAAAGATAAATGTACAAACACAATACATTGATTTAAATTAAACTAAAGATATAATATATTAAACCACGGTTCTAAATGACCACAAATGCTTATAATGATATATAATAAAATTTTAAATACTTAATTAAAATTTATTTACTGTAAGATATATATCCATAATTTTTTAATGTTTTATTTTTATTACCTATAAGAAAAACATTTAATTTTCCTAGAAATATATTGTTGAACCATAGTATTATTGGTTACTTTTTATACATAAATTTAATATTTAAAATTAAATTAAATTAGTAATATTTTGTGGTAAGAATTATATTTTTCCATTTATTTTATAAAATTAAATTAAACTATGTTAAAAAAAAAAACTTTAATTTTTAATCTATTTTAATTGACAATGTTTTAATTTATTTTAGTAATTAAATATATTTTAAGACGTTCAACTCGTGACTAAAAATAATAAAAAGGACTTTCATTCAGTGATTTATAAAGTTAAATATAAAAATAATTGATAATAAAATAATCATTGGGCTCGAAATGCCATCCACCAAACATTTTAAATAATGTCTAAATACACCATTATTTAATAACTTTTTTTTAAATTAAATTAATTTATGAAAGTTTAATTATTGATTCTCTGAGGTAAACTCATTAAAATTTAGAATTTTTAAAGTATATATGATTATATTAAAATAAAATTATCTGCATTATGCCTCTAAATAGTTTAAATTCTTGTGTAACTACACCGGAGTTACAAGAGTAATAGCTAGAAAATAGTTGTAAGTCTTTAATATTCAATGTTTTTGTTTATATAGCGATATGTACAAAGTTAGACTTCTGCCTTCATATTATTTGGGTGAAGGGAATATGTTCTAATAGTTCAACGCTATACCACTTTATTTATGTGTAATAACTATGTGTATTATAAAACAAATGTATCATTTAAGTGACTATAGGTACAAATAAAGCTTAAATTGTAACTGATTATTTATATTTTTCAATATAAGCCCAAAACTATTTATATAAAGTTGTTATATATTATAATTTGTGATTATTTATACAATTACAATATTAGTTAATACTATACTGCAACGATTCAAGAATAATATAATGTTTGTTCTATTATAGTAAATAATAATTTTTATTTGTAAAAATGTACTGAGTAATCTTTATGACCAAAGTTCTCCGAAAACTCATATTTTAACTATATATATTTATTTTATATAGTCGTGTTTTCAAACTAATGACAAACTAAATGATATTAATAATATATAATGCCTGAAGAATGGTGTAAGACCATGTACAGTTATTAACATGAAATTCCTTAAAATGTTTTAATTAACTTTAATTCAAACAAAAATAAATTTAACTATAAATAATCATGCTTATCACGGGAAATGGCAAATAAGATAAATATAATAATTATTATACGATAAACAACCACAAATTCAAATTGGAATAAGCATTAGATCCCACATACACATTTGTGTACGCGAATTGCCTATATAACGCGCCGTCATATAATGAGTTTTTATTTTGTATTACAATAAAATAAAATTGTAATAAAGTATAACTTATTATATGTAGATATAATTAATAAATATTGACAGTAACATAGTCTGTGTGATGGACATGGTGTTGGTAACACAGAAATAGTATGTGTCCTACTTAAATGAGTTGTTGATGACTGGTGGAAGTCATTTATTCTACGAGCGCGTATGTGTATTTGTGTGCGATAGTAAAAGCTGTGGTGCCAGGTACCTAGGGACGAAGAAACGTTCACCGGAATGTTTGGTACGGGTATAATTGATTGCACTGCAAAATGTGATTTATAAAATGTCGCAAGTTGAAGAAAGTGTCCTTACAAAGTCGCGTATCAATAGACAATAATATAGTGTAGTGTAGGTGGTGTTTAACAGTGAGTGCCCGTCACTACCAAGCTTTAAAAGTCATTACATACAAGTTATAGATTATACGCGATATTAAAATGAATTTAAAATAAAGCAAATTAATTATTTTTGCTACAAAAAAACCTTGATGGTATTATTTTCTTCTTAAAATCGTATTGTTTTAAATTTTTTAAATGTATAGAACTATTATAATAATACGTTTCCATTAATCACAAACAGTGCATTATCATAAAAATTTAATCCAAAAAAAAAATGTCTTTAAAAAAATTATATTCAAATATAATCTTAAAATAATGATTAGAAGCTACAAAAAAAAAAAAATTATTAAAGGAAACTGTAATTCAAAAGTATCTTATTTTTAAATTCAAATTACGTAAACATAAATTAATGTAATAAATCATATTTTGTATAAACATATTAAAGACACCTTTTCATGTAGGATAAAAAATATTTTGTGTTACATTATAAATGTTAACAATTTGATTATATTATTCATTTTTTAATTACAGATATTGGATTAATTTATTATGCAATAACCCCCAGAAATTAAACACTAAACATTTTAAATTGTAATTCAAGAACTAAAATCGTAACAAAAAGAACCGGTTTTGGAACTGGAACCCTTAGAATATTGGAAACCAGACCCTCTAATTTAAATTAATTTAAAAACCGGAACTTTACCGAAACCATTAATTTTTTGAAAGGTTTTTTACGATTAATTTTGGTTTTGTAAATGATTAAATATTATAGTATAGATATAGAATGTAGTAATAATAAATAAAAAATTGGAGATATTTTAAATTTAAAGTACTGAATACTAATACAATAAATATTAAATAGTAATTAGTACATAACAATTAAAGTATAAATTAGGTATATAAAATAAAAATAAAACAAAAAGGCTAATTTGAAACTGGATTCTGTACATTAAGTGACAGTGATCAGTATTTTTTTTGCTTATTTAGTCTTCTCTTTTTTTCTAAACAATGGGTAGAATATCTGGTTGAAAATTGGTGTATACCTGCCATAACTGATGCTAATTTACACTACTAATATTTTATAATATTTCTTAAAAAATCGGAACATAATTAAATTTTTTTTAGATAAGTATAAAACCTAGACAGAAATATTATTATATTTTTCATTTTTAAGAAGAAACCGAAACCTAAATTTGAAAACCGAAAAAGAACCGATACCAAATTCCTTTAGAAACCTAACCGAATCCAGAACCATACAAATCATCAAGGTTCTAGTCTTTTTTACTTTATTTAATAAAAATAAAAATATAGTATGAAAACAAAAAATACTAAAAACTATTTAAAACTATTTACATAATATTTAAAAAGTTTTTTTTCTCTAAATATAATATTGTCATGATATTTTTTCAAAACGAACATGATTGTATAACAATTTAAAAAACTATTAATAATGTTATATATAACACTGTAAGTATATGATATGATATATTATACAAACATATAAAAGTATCTAAGTGTCATTGTATAAATTACAATCAAATCATTTTTGAAAATAATTAAATTTTGAATTACTTTTATATAATTAATTAGTAAATTCAGTTATAATTCATCAGAATCATTCCATATAAAATCTACATAGAATTGTTAACACATCAATATAATTAAAATTACTAACTACATCATCTTTACCATACTGAACTTTAAATTTTGGGAAAGAATAGTTTTTTTTTTTATTTATAATAGTATATTAATTTCCGATTAATTATTACAAATATTTTAGATTCACGAAGGGTACAGTATCTCGAAAAAAAAACTATTATATATTTAAAAATAAAATACTTAAGTCGATATTTTGGACTGAAATACAATATTACTAAAGAAAATATAACGAGATATCATTCAATCATTAAGGGATACTACGATTTCAATCATAAAAGCTCTGACAAAATGTAATACTAAAAATATTACGATAATTGTATGTAAAATTCTATATGGTATTTTAAAATTGTTCCTAAAAAAGAGGTCTAAATTAATTAAATTTTAGACAATTTGAATATATTTTTATTTGTTTAAAAGAACAACAAATCCATAATTTTATTTTATTAAGCATAAACAAATAAATAATAACAGAAAAAACAAGTATTCTACTCCACATTAAATAAAAAACAAATATATTCAAGAATAACAGTTAACCACTCAGAATTGTTTATTTATCAGAAAACAGGAAAACACACATAAAACACAAGATCTATAGTGAATTTTTAACTCTAGATACTTACTATAATATTGAAACAAACCTGTAGTTCTCTACACCAATATCTTAAAAAATTAGATTCTTTTACAAATTACAATCATAATTGTAGACAAATTCTTGAAATTTATAGAAAGCAAAAGTTTTAATGATTATATTTTTATAGTTTTGGCTAAAAAATTTAATAATTTAAATTTAAATTTAATAATATTGAGGTTCGGTATATCATTTTGTATTTTTTACAATACTTTTATCTTCATTTCTTTATGCATTATTATGTACAGAGCGGAACATGTTATTATCAATTCAGTTAAATTAAAGAACATTTATTAATGTCATTAATCAGACTTGGAAGTGCTACTTTTTAAATAATAAAATAATATTTTATTGTGAAAAACACATTTAAACGGAAAGATTTTGACAACAATAATGGCGCTAAAAGATGATAAAATATTATTTTTATTTTCATTTAAACTATATATATTTTATGACCTTTCATACTAACAGTCAAATATAAGAACCTAACCATAGACTTATTTAAAAACAATATAATAAGCATGGTTGATATTTAATTATAGTTTTAAGGGTTGAATAGTAGACGTAATGTACTGCAAATATTATTCAATACTATCTAATCTGTAATATTTTAACAAAAGTATTTATTATGCGGTCACAGATGTAACTAAACGCATATCCTTAGTAAATCGACAACATTTATTTTCGTGAAGAATACAAAATATATACTTTGTTTAGTACTGAACCCAAACAAACAAAAAAAGAAGCAATTTTTCATGATAAGCACCAATGAGTCTATGTATATATATATATATATGTATAGAAAAAAAACTACATAGTAAAAATTATAAATTTTTATTTTTATTTTATTGGCACCGTCAACGCCAGAACGCTGATTTATGTGTGCCGGTTTTTGTTGTTTTAGCGTTGTCTATTTTCCATTTGGATGCAAAACTCGAAAATCCTCTTGGTCCTACTTCACGCATATTGATTTAATAACACACATAGAGCTACGGTGTTTTCAGCTTTGTATGACGGCAGTGGCGAAAGCAAAGAAGGATGGCAATGACTGATTGCCGTCGTCACGTTGCTGGAGGTGGTAGTAGTTGTGGTGATGGTTAGTGATGGTTGGGGTGGTAGAGATGGAGGTTGGTGAACGATAAGTGTAGAAAAGGTAGACGAACTTGTGTTACTGGATGTTAGTAATGAAAGAAGAGAGTAGAATATATGTACAAAACTCAGCGACTGACAAACAGACAATGACAAATCAAATAACTTTTCTTTCTCGATATTATTGACAGAGATAATAATGAACACATAATTTGATATAATAACTAGTGTATTTAATACATTTTCATAATGACAAACATCGTAAATGTTTTGTTTTTAAACCAAACACGATACTTTATATTATTTTATATGTTTTAAACTTCTAACGAACATTAAAGGTACTGTCGTCTGTCAGCTACGTAAACTAAGTATTACGGCTTTCGGCTTACCCCACTAATCAAAACACAAACAAACTTAACGTATAATAGAACTTAGTATTAACAAGGTCATTTCAATTTTATGTGACAAAAATAGAGGGATTTGTTTATGACTTTAACGTAATCCTCTACTTAACTAAACTCCTAACTACCTATTTACTGCATATCTCTTAATAATTCAAACAATTCAATCTTATTACAAATTCTAAGAGCCAAGTTAAATAATTGAGAATAATGATAAAGTCGTTATAACATTTATAAAATTTTTATACGATAATATTCAACATTTTAGTTGTTTTTTACAAGTTTTTATTAGAAAAAGTTGCATTTTTTTTTTTTTGTTAGTGGTATTTAATATGCTTTGTACTGATAATATTATGCCAACTATTAATTATGATAGATTTTTATGAATAAACAAAAAAACATTACATTTTATTTTTTTGTAATCATTCAACTATTCAAAATTGTTTTTAAAAATATTTTTGTTTTACAGATATATATCCATATATCCAGTATTATTAGTTTACATATTTAAAATACATTTTAAGATTGAGTTCCTTATAAAAGTATTAACCCTATTATTTATAAATAATTTATATCAATTACTCTTATAACATTAGGTACAAATGGAATGTAAATAAATCCACATAAATGCAATTTGTAATCAATCATATTCGCTATGTTATTTTCGAAGCAAAAGCATCAAAATGATTAATGTTAAACACGTAGTTAAACAATTCACATATGTTACATTAAAGAAACAAAAATATCAAAGAATATTTTCAAATAAGAGTTTTAAGTTATTAATTATAATAGAATATATAATAATAAGTATAGATATAAACATATAACATCGTAATTGTGTAAAATTATATTATAAAACACAACATTCGAGTTCACTTAGTTCCTTATAATATATAAATTATAAATGATGCGATGAATATATATATTTTACAATTTTACAATAATTACATGCGTGTGTGTGTGTTTTTTGTGTATCTGATATCACTCTTAGATGCAGTAAAGAAGCTTAAAAATATTTTCCTCTGTCTATAATCTTGAAAATATAATTCAAGATTTCTTATAAATTTTTCTTACAAAAATTAAAAAATGTCAAACATTTATAATCACAATTTTTTATAAACATTTGTAATTTAAATTTTGACAACATTGGTTATTTATTAAAAAATATTGATTTAAAATGTTTTATTTAATTAAAAAAAATATATATTAAAAGTAGAGACTTGATACCATTCGTTATTACCACAAATATTATATATATATATATATATATATATATATGTATAATAGACATAATAATTTAAAAATATATTAATTCTAATTTTAAACTATGTTTACCTAGAAACTATTCACAGAGTTCCTTGTTATGTTGGTATTACACTATTACCTAATAAATTAATAACAATAATATGATATGATATGACATTAATTTAATGTATAATAATATAAAATGTCTTTAGAAATTAAGGCTGACACAACAAAAAGAACGCCAAGAAACTAAAAACTTATTTAACTATAACATTTTGAGAGGTATAGAATGGAGAGAAAAACCTATATTATTATATAATTACTCGCTTTTACAACTATAACAATTCTTCGCTTGTTATATGGCCAAAAATTCTCATACCATTTTTACCGATTTATAGATAGCGCGGCATCGAAATGGCTGTGATGTTCTTAACGTATACTGTCTGAAATGTAATATTGAAACCTTCGATAGGATTTCCTTGGCCATTAGCGGTGCATTCAATGTGCTCAACTTGCACAGACTGATGGAGGGAAAATCGTACCGTTCGTTAGAATTATTGAGAAAAATCGTGTGGCCATTATATTATACCCTTTACAAGGCTCTGAACTGTACTTCAGCCACCAACCACACACTCGTTTCATTACCCCAGAGCACGTTTCCGTTTGGTCACATATTATTAAAAAGGGGAAATAGTATCGATTTTTGTCACGGTGAATTAATGTTTTATTTTCCGTTAGTGGTCTTTAGAGAAGAAAAAAATCATCCAGTTCCTGTTTTGAACAAGGAAAATGACCGATAAATAATGTTTACATCCCAATAACTCTATACGAGTAAAGACTGTAATGAAATAATATATAATAATATAAAAGTCAAACGAAGCTTGAGAACAAAATTTACTTTATATATTATGTGCAGTCAATTGATGCAAAGAAAACGAAAAATGTTTCAATGAAAAAACATAAAGTTACGTATACAATAGCACCATAATACAGATATTTATGATATAAATTTCACATTTCAATATGAACCACAAAATATAATTCTAAAATGTCGGTAAAATAATGTGTCGTACAAACAATAACATGTATACTAATTCGATTATTAACATTTGTACGTTTTCAACATTATATTTTTATCGATGCCATGTAATTTAATTAATTTTATATTACAATTAAATCAAATTACTTGAACGTAAAACTTGTATATTATATACGTAGTAATATTTTTCAATATTTCATGAAATACAATACAGATTGACCTTGCAATTATTGTGGTTTACTGTATAATATTTTTATGTTTTTTAAATAAAAGACATATCGAACGTTTTATTTGTTTTCCGTTTATATAATTATACTTATCATACCTAATTAAGTAATAATATAATATGTCATACGCTTATAAACATTTTTTACAGAAGCTTAGAAAAGGTTAACTATATAATTTTACATCATATAATATATAATTTGAATTTTATTTTCATAATAATTATTATTATTATCATTGTTATTATTATAAATGATAGCAATATCATCATTACACCAATGTACGATAATTTAATTAAATTGAAATAAATAGGATTCAAATCAAAAATAATATGTTATAATATGATGATATCACTATTAATTATTTTGAAATGACGGATCAACGACTAAGTTATCTATCATAAATATAGGATATATTGTTTTTTATTTATTAAAAGTAATAACAAATAGTATTCAATAGGACTATTTAAATGTTAAAATGACTTCATCTTTGATATGATTATAAATTTATGAGAAATTTCCAAGTAACATGATAAATCAAACATTCTAATCCAAAAAAAAACAGACTTTGTGATAAATATATTATTTTAATAATGCAGAAGCTTCAGCAGGAAGAAAATAGTATATAGTAAGTATTCAAATTATACTACTACAGTAATTTTCTCGAGTTCGAAATCTTTGTCAAAGTAACAGCACAACAGCAACACTCGAAGAATACGATTGTGTACAACGTTGTTTATGAAATATAATAAAAACTGTACCAAAAGTGAATATTTCTAAAGGTTTAAAGGTCAAATAGATCTGACGAGAAAGGGATAAAGTGTGTAGAATGCGAAGGTCCACCCACACGCCCTTTCTAAACCAACTAACCCCCACCACACCAGTAAAATCCGTTGGAGACGCCTTACGGTATCTTATTTACATAATAATTCTCGAGAATGGCTGTAGCGAAGAGATGAAGTGGCAGTCATCAGCGTTAGAAGTAACAGCTCACCGCTATAGCAACTATATTTATATGGTCTGATACAACAAGCACTGTTGTGTCATCTGTGGCCGGTGACTTGGAAAATGGACGTTAAGCGGCTTATGTGTATATTCACATCGTTTTCGGTGCCGTTTATTTCAACGAAACAACCAGCGTACCTTAGTTAAAACGCCCAAAGTATAGTAGAGACCGATGAGGTCTAATGATTTCGCTGCGAGATTTACAACAGATTTTCCAGGTTGCCGACGTGTACACAATATATAATATACCACTGATGCTGGAAAATGGAAAATACTAAATAAATAATGCAGACCAGAGAGAAAAAACTTGAATAAAACCTGTTTGATTTATTTATGGGTGATCTAATACAAAAATAGCCTATGCACAAGAAAAAGTCGTCAGCGGTCCAGTTACGTATGTTGCTACTGTCGCCACTGCAGAGTATTTACAACAAGCATACACTACTACCAATCCACTAAACACCATACCACATTTCGGTGATTCCATTAAAACGTCAGCTTCTGTGTGAAACAATGACATAGCATAATATGAAATTCATCATCTAATGTGATTTGTCATTGTTGCTGTTACCGCTGCTCGATCCCCCAAAATAAAAACAACGATAGTGCGTAGAACAGCAGTTATGGTGGCGAGAAATACTCTAAAAATCCATTATTATTATTATTATTATTATAAAAGAGCCTTACACTGTTTGCCACTTTTATACCGTCTACCGTCACCATCCCGAAATGATCAGCTTAATGATTTATTTTTTTCGGCACACTGTAACATTCTCATTGAATAGATTTTAAAATATTTATACATTATATTTTTTTAAAACAAAACAACGGCAATGTTTTTAACTCTCAATAGCGATCACTAACGTTATTTATCTACCAGATCATTCGAAAATAACTTCATTGTTGTCACGGAAAGAACACCATATTTTTTACTTATCTTATTTTTGACTTCTGAACGTCAATTTGATTCATATACGTTCAAATTTTTCACAAGTGATTAGGGTTATTAGGATCAGTGACTTTACTAACATTAACTTCCGCTAAACTGTGTTGTTAAACGTGTTCAAACTGTACACAAACAAAGTTATTACTTATAAACGGATTACCACATCATTTCACGCAACAAGCATATCCTACGCTAAGACTATGTAAGACGTTTATCAGAAGAAAAACAAAAGATGTTGTACACACACATATTAAGTCTTTGATATTAAGTATTTTAGCTAAGTATTTGAAATTTTAACAACAATATGGTCCTTATTTGAATGAAAATAATATGCTATGTACATATGGGTATCCTACATTTTCTATTAATAGTACAAAGGATTACGGAATATTCATAACAAAAAAGTTAAAAACTGTTTTACAAAAAAAAAAAACGTTTTTATAAAATCCCGATTCTTTATCCAAAATAATAATTGATATCAATTTTACACACATTGACTTCGGTATTTTTAACAATTAAATAATTCATTAAATTAAATGAAGATAAAACTATTAGGTTCATCGTGATGGTAAACTTCTCCTAAATAATTCCATGACGCGCATATGTAAACTGATACTTATAGGTATTTATAATCACCAGGTTCGGTTCGTTCATAAGTTTCCATGAAATCTCCGGTTACCTAATTGCTCATTTCGAAGTTCTCTTGATGCTTTTTTTTGTAATAAATGTAAATACATTGACAAGAATGCGTAAAAAAAATCATTCTATTGTTTGGCACGTCATTAGACGACACCAATGACTATTGTCACTATATAACACAAACAGAGCTAAATTAAATAGTTCGTGTTTCTCTGCATATACACAAACCATATAGTAACACCAATGATTGATAACTGTTTATCGGGTACAGGTGAAGGTACAATAGAGTTACTCGTACTATTGGTGAAGAATTGCACGAAAATCCAAACACAATGCCTTCCTGTACTACAACTCCAGTACCAAAGTAATCGATATTTAAAATAAAAATGAAAAATATGTATTTATCGTTTATAGATAAGCAGTTAAAACCTATTAATAATAAAGTTTTCAATATTTATTTTTATTATTATAATTATGTATACATATGAATTTTTGTGTATAGAAATAAATTAATACGACTTAAATAATATTTGTATTGAGAACTTATTTTTTTTATAAATAAGATGCATTATCCATTCTATAATATAATGGTTTGGATTTACGCTTAAATAACTAAACTGAAAATTAAAAAGCTGGATAAAGACTCATCTTATTAAACTTTGTATGTAAATATGTAATATTATATACATCTTTGATACATTGTCAGTATGAAAGATAGGATAAACGATGACTGTTTTAATTAAATAATACATTTATAATTATATAACTATAACATTATAGTAACGTTTTCGTACAGCGATAATATGTCATATTATTTCATCAATCTCAAAGTATTCATTTTTTATTCTATTTTCTATTTTAAATGAACAATTTAACTTATTTAATTTAAAAAAATATAAAATAATTTTGCAGAAAAATTGAATTGTTATCAATATCAACAGTTGAATTTATTCTTCTTAAATTTGAACTGTTGCCTACATATAATTTGTATTCAATAAATTTAATATAAAATCACAGATAGATTTTTAAAGAAGTCGGAAGAGGTATTCACTCTTATGAACTTGAAATAGGTTTTCTAAATATAGAAACAATTACGCTAAATAAGAACCACTCTTTTCCTCGATAAATTATGAAGCAGATGACTTTATTATACAACTAATTCGAGGAACCGTATAATTTCTTATATGCATACACATAATTCTTATTTTTACTGAAGACCTAAAGACCACAGAAAATCTGCTCTAATATAATGGTGAGTTTTCATATAATAAATACAATTTTATCTATTAAATATAGTTTATATAACATAAAAATCACTTACCTTAGACAACTTAAGTTATAAATTTTTCTTTAAGTAGTCCGTTTGAGAACCTATAAAAAACATTTTTATTAGTATAGTTAGGTATTACAAATTTGTTTTTTACGGTTTCTTATCAATTAATTTTCTTTAAAATAATACTTTTTTGTTAAAATAAAGAAATCTAAGTATTTTTTACACTTTTTTTTCTATACCCATAGCTTGTATATTTCATACTTATTTTTAAAATATATTGTTTCAAAACATTTTGTTCTAATGCTAACATTCAATTTCCCCATAAAAATAATATTCAAACTTAAACTTAAAACTTTTTGGTAATCGTTATAATACCTAAATTATAATATTTTAGTATACACTATTGGTTTCTATTTATGAAATACACACGTAGGCTCTATTAAAAATATAACTGTTTTTTTATGTATAACGAGAATAATCCTTGAAAACAAAAACTATTACATGAAATAAATTTAGTTTATATGGTAATTATTAATTTCAAAGTGGAAGAAGTATTCGTTTAAATTATTTAAAATTTTACTTTCAATCACTGTTGTTATTTTTCGTAAGGGTCACAACTGCACGCCACGGCGTGGTGTAGTATATAATACCTTCAGCTAAGCTCATATTATAATAAATCATAATACGAATAGTTATTATAATATGGCTAATTCGCTAACACCGTCTAGGCGCTTGACAATGAGAGAATCAACGCGCACGCGCGCAAACACGTACGTGAATTTATAATAATATACCGCCACTCTGTCGTTGCTAATTTATCATCGTTCCTACGGTGCTCGCTATTCTCCCAGATTGCAAGCGTGTGGCATATACCTACAATCTACATATATACTATCATAACTATACGTCACATATATTACGTGGTACATAACAATAATGTATATCCGGCGACAGCGACGTCGACACCTTCCCCTCCCCACTCGCATGTCCGTGAATCTTAGCTATCAAGTCGTCTACCGCAAGTCTCCGGTGCGTGAAAACCAGTAAACGGATTACACCTCCACGTAAACGCGTGAAAGTGTGAGCCGGGACTTTCGGACGACAGACGGGGAACGCGGTCGTGCTAGAGGGTGATATAGTGAAGACGCGACGGGTTCGTATATTTAGGGGAGTAGCAACCGATCGTTTAGTAATACGCAATATACATATTATACACATACATATTACTATACTGTACGTTTAAGTGTGTGTGTGTGTGTGTGTGTGTGTGTGTGTGTGTGTGTGTGTATCTGAGTTCAACGACGCGCAACAGCAGCGAGGGTGTCGTTTTTGATCGAGGGTAATAATAATTAGCGAAGCAACTAGTGATGCGTGAAACAGCGCTACACCCAGTTTCTCAAAATTATACGGCCACACCACCATCGTCGTTGGCATCACAGCTTCAGACCACCGTTATATCCGTTTAAATATTTTTTATAATAATATAATATATAAGTTATATAATTGTATAACACAATACGTGTTGATCGATAACGACTCTACGATATCATTACATCGTTTCATCATCTCGTCAGTCGTACATCATAATATTCAAGTATCCGAATACCAACATAATATTATAATCGGAACAGATCTCGTTTCACTGTAGGCAAAAATCGAATAGTATATACAATCTATCGAAAAATATTGTAGTTTTTTTTGTAATCGACCTTTGCTGCTGTTACTCTATGACGTTTACTCTAGTTTTTGAGTCTTCGAGATTGTATTTAAAAATTACAGCGGACATAGTACGACTGATACCATACCAAACGAAATATTTTTGAAATATGGTAAATACGATGTATCTAAACAATAATTACGGTGAAAACATCTGCATGGATGTTTGAAAAAACCAATTAATTTGTATTCACAACAGGAAGTCATCTCGAAATTATGTAATCCATTTAAAAATAATGATTTTTTATGATATTTAATGTAATTAATTAATAATTTAATAATTATTCAGCATATCGTTTTCATTTATGAGTTTCAAATTATAATATTTTTATTCGATCTGTTGTGATATTACACAACTCACAAAGTCTTTAATTTAATTAATTAATTTTAAAATTAAATACTGAAACCTAAATCAATTGAATATATTTTAGATAACAATAAATTTCGTAACTATAATAGCGTTTTCCTATTTATGTAAATACACAATACACGTACATAAGTGTGTGAGTGTTTATGTTAACAGACACACATATATATTATAGATGACCAATACATTTTTTTATATGGATAAAACAATTTATTGTGTAAATAATAATCATAAAATTAAAAATTAAAAATCGTCTTATACTATATTATACTCTTTATAATATATTGGTACATTTTTTAAATTAAAATATATCACCCAAAATTCCATTACTATGAATATATTTAAACAAATCAAAAAAATAAAAATATTTAAATAAGCCTAAAATAGTTTGTTTAATGTTTATCTGAGGTAATATTAATCTGAATAAAGTTTTGACACGTCATCAATATATTATTTAAAACCATATTGTATTGCAATATGGCATTGTGGCAATGCTTACGAATTTACCACATAGAGTTTTTGTTTTAAACTAAAAAAATGACTCATTATTACTGATTCCTATATCAACGAGTTTATTATATAATATTAATAAATCACTGTTTGGTATAATTTATTCAGATACAAATTAGAATTTTTATATGAAAAAAAAAATGATAAAACGTTAGTAACAGCTCAGTATTGTATATTTAATCAAGTGAGTGGTAACAATGAAGAAGATTTATGATGGCGTCAGTATAGGTAACGGAATAATATAATATTGGTGAAATGGTGTGTAAAACAATTCTGTGGTATAAAATTATCACAACCAATAGTAGTTCAATTAGTTAATTAAACGGATTCATCAGTATCTTAACTTAGTAATATTTTAAATTCATAAGTCACGTAGGTCCAAACTATTTTTACTTAAATAGTTTAGTCTACGCAATTTGGCTTATTTCAAGACTGTTAAATTTAGGTGGAAAATAACAGTATATTTAATTAGTTATGTTCACAATTACGTGTGTTACCTACTACATTATGAAAAAAAGAGATACAAATTCAGTTTAAAATGCTAAATAAACAACACGCTGTAATGCTGTGTATATACGTCTGCAATGACTAAGCAGCAGCTTCCTATAGATACTTTGATAATACTGCAGGGCATAAATAAATAATAATAAAACAGAACCCGACGTTTGTGCTCCTCTTAAGACAGTTTCACCAAATTTAAGATATAAACTTATTTTCCTCGTATTCAATTCTTGCACGTATTATGTATTATATGTTTGACGAAGGATAATTGGCCATTGAAATTGAATAAAAAATATTAGAAGAAAAAGTATACTAAGTTGAGAGTTTCAAAAATAATAAGGATGAAAAACATGGAATTATTATGATAATGAATAATATATATATATATTATTGTATACCTATATAGTACATACAAAGTATCTGCATTATGAACTCTGATTTCTATAGTTTTTTTTTTTTTTAGATAGAGATTTATTTGTTTGCATTTCCATAAAAATAAAAATTAACCTAAATAAATAAATACTGTTTCGAAATGTTAGCATACAACACAATCGAGTCGTAATTTAATAAACCTCTAATAAACTGACAATCATATGCAATCATGATTAAGTTAGGTTATTTAAACAAAATAGATACAGAGAACAATGTGTTTGTTAGTTAATAATAATCAACAGCTAAGTATAATATTAAATAGTAAAGAAAATAAATCAATATTAAAATTGCCAAGATAAATTATTATTATGAAACTATTGTAGGTTTTTTCGTATTAAAAAGTATAACAAAATTAGTTTTTTATCCATAGTGTGGGGACAAAAAATAAACAATAATTTTATTATTTTACTGGAGTAATATAAAATTATCAACCAAATAATAATCAAAAATGTTCAAAACATAATATTAAGTACCCAAATAAAAATCTGAAATCAGAAAAAGATTTTTATTTATTTTATTTTATGATTATTTCACAAGTATTTTCTAATGAAATTGTTATAATAACTTTTTTATAATCCCTTCAATACCCATGTGTTACATTATAAAAATATTAACTTTTGTTCTAAAAATTATTCTTCAACATTAATAGTTGATATTCAAATAGAAATTTACTTAATCTATAAATTGTTATTTAACTAATTTCCTAAAATAAAATGATAACAAAATAATTTTTAAACCCTAAAGATTTAAAATATAAGCATTTGAACTAAAAATAAAATAATATGAAGTTAAAAAAAAAATTTCCAATCGTTTCATATAAGTTCTATAAATTATACGTGAAATTTAACTGGCCCCAATGCTATATTTCAAATATTAAATATAAATATTAAATTGTGTTAAAAAAAGTTAAATAAAATTAACAGTAGTGGATCAAAGAAAAAAGGTCTTATTATTTTAAAATATAAATCAGTCACCTCATATTATATCTTGGACGCGAACCACGGTTTCAACAGGCAAATCGCTACAAGGATCATAGGGGTAATATTACCAAATTATAATATAATAAGTAATTGATTTAAAGATATATAATCGTCCCCGATAATTTAGCGTCTTTTCAATCATTACACTTTTCACAAATATAGAATGTTAGAATTTTTTTTTTTAATTTAATTTTATTTATAAAATTGATTTAATGTTTATCTATCTATAATCTAGTATTGAACTATATATAATATTATGTCAATTGTATATTTTATGACTTTTTTTTTGCTTTCTATTTTCTCTGGTAAGCTAGATTTTCACTTTTAAAAAGATGGTCCACTAGTAACATTAAGTTCCCCATCTCTACTATAAACAGTATCGTTTCATAACAAATATATGTCATTGGCAATATCTCTCGAAAAAATTATTTTTAACTTTTTAATTTTAAAATATATGTAAGAATTTTGGTAAATAATTAAAATCTTATTAAATACCCAAGTTTACAGACATAACCGACTATTATCAAACTTGTAACAACAGCAAAGAAAAAACTTATTATTACAAAAAAATAATAATGTTAATATAATACTAAAAATTTTAACCTGTATTATAGTGTAGTAATCCGTAAACAAACATTTTATACATATTTTAATAATGATAAGAAATTGATTGATTTACTGGTATTAATACGTCTATATTTTTAATAACTATCCTTCAGGACAATTTTCCAAAGTACAATAAGTATTACATGCAACCGACGTTGTCAAGTAAAACTGAAAAATGGGAACGCATCGGCAAGGTTCATTCATTGGTGACGGCCAAGTTTTTCCATTTACACGTAACGATCGTACTATATACTTCTGCTACTGTCATTGGTCGTCATGAAGAGATGCAAAGAAAATAAACAACCGTCAACCACATATACCGATACTATGTGGAATGTAAAAAGGAGAAAAAAGGTTTTAACAATGGATTTTTACCGAAAACCTTCAGCACTAGCGTCAAAAAATAAAAAATAAAAAAAAAAACGCATTTCAATGTCATCCACCCGAGTATGCGTGGGTGATATTGACTGTACTTTTCTCAGTCGTCGTTGTTCCTGACAATGCTGCCTACCTACATAATATGCAGATATACTGCGTGGTGAAAAATACAAATCTGATAGTCGCAAATTATTGCTTCTCTTCGTTTACCAAAAGCTACCTCATTCTGAGCAATTTCCAGTGTCCTATCAAGTTTCATTGTCAATTAACTATTGTACTCACATACTAACACATTCATCAGCACCATAAAAAATTGTTTAAAAAAGCCATTATGAAAGTATTAATGACTATGATGCACCATACTGATTTCAACCAGGTTTAATTTTTATTAAAACTTATCTACAAACCAGAAAACATCCAAAATTTTACATTTTTACTACATAATCACTTGACATCTATTGACTGGTACACATATTTTTCCTATTATTATTACCACTTTATGCTCAAACAATAAAACTATTCAATAATAATAATAAAAAATTATGAATTATTTTTTCTATCAGTAATAATATGTCCCATTAATTATAATATCTTAATTTTAATTTATGTAATTTAAATTGTCCAAACTATAAAATGCAGCAAATATGGTACATATTCTTTTAGAATGGTTATTATTTATCCATGTCAAGTGAAAATAAAAATATAATTATTATTTATATAAGTATAAAGATCTATTATCAACTCAATATATTAATTATTTAAAAAAATAATAAAACAAAACATATTAATATTATTAATAGAATATTGTATAACTTTAATTTAATATTAAGTACAATAAAATTATGAACCATGGCTTTTGAGTAATCTATATAATACATCGAAGGTTGATACAATGTATCATATAAAGACTTCCACCTTTATAGAACAGAAAAAATTAAGACTGCCATAAATCAGTATTAAAAAATATATAACAAACGTATTTAAAAAGTTCAAAATAATTGAAACACTTGAGTAAATTGGTAAGACCGTGTCTCTAGAGATCGTTTATAAGCGTGACGATAAGAAATAGACTGTCAAACGCGTAAAGATTGATCGACGTTTACCTGTCCACGAATTTCACATCCTCACTTTCCTGTTTATATATTTATCGATGAAACATTTGATAACAAATTTCTCAACTTTAAAAAATCTCAAAAAAATTTCAATCAAAAGAAGAAAAAAGTAATAAATAATAAGTCTTTGCCCTATGTCTTCTTTTTAATTATAATATAAATAATATAATATTTTAGTTATAATTCACTGGCTATAATAGAAACATTAGTATAATTAATATTTAAAAAATACTTGAATAAAATCTATATTACTAATACTTATAAGTGTTTTTATTATCTCAAGATTAAATTTTAAAAATATCATAAACCAACTAAATTTTCTTAAAATCGATATTAAATTTCCAAATTAAATATTTTCAAATCCAAATACTTTTCAATAACGAAAAATAATATATAAAAAAAGATCATGTGTATTATGATTAAGACTAGAATGTTTTGATGAGTAAAATATGATTAAAATTAACAAAATATTATGAAAACAAAACTTGTATAATAGTCTAATGTAATGGAAAAGTTTATATCTAACTTTAATAAAAGTTAAATTAACAATTTTAAGATTTCCAACAAACATGAAAAATAGACTTTAAACCAACATTTGAATGAGTAACTCGAGGTCATTAAGTTAAATATAATAAATATTATATAAACGTAAAACATAACTATTTCTTTATCAAAAGATATAGTAGTATGTTGTAAATTTAACTTAATGTAACTTAAGATTTTGTAAAGGTATATTAAATATATTTATTTTTCAATTTTTTTGTTGCCAGTGAAGACTTATTTTGCTTAAAAAATAAATTATTAAAAAAAAATGAATAATATATATTAATGATAGCTTCACTTCAATTATTTATTTATCTAACTATTACAGATTAATTATTGTTTACAAATTCATTACCATCACAAAAAGGAACTATTTCTCTAAAAGTAAGCAAAGCGAGGTGAGTCATTATGATCCATACTCTTTATACAGTATGGATTTTATAATAATATATTTTCTGTAATTCTTACAATTATATAATTTAAAATATTAATTTAAGTAAATTGAATATATTTAATGACAATTTTACATTGAATTAATACAATATAAAATTGTTTATGTAATTTAATATTTTGATTTTACAATGATGTGTGTATTTTTATTTTTATTTTTTTATGTTTGTGTCTGTCATCACGTTTTGAAGTAGCAATAATGCTTCGGTTTTTGACTTCTGTCCATCTTTGAAAAGGAAAATTCATCTAGTTGGTACATTTGGAGGGTCAAAAGTAAAAAATTTCCAGTAGTTTTCAAAAGCGTCGGGGAAAACCCTGAAAAAATAACGGAAAAAACGGGAATTTTTACGCTTAACCACTTTTTGACAAAATCGACTTTTTGATTTTGCTGTAACTCAAAAACGAATCATTGTAAATACTTATTACATATACTATATTTTCACCAAATGTTTATAATAGCGTTATCTATTTACGATTAAATTTTCAAAATATTTTGACCTTTTTGCTATAGACAATTGAAATTTTCGACTTTTCTAAGTTTTTTTTTTTGAAATACCGATAAAAAAAATATGGCTACCTAAAAAATCTTTAAAATTTAATACAAGGGTTATTATAAGTTTTACTTATCGTAGTAAAAAATAATCAAAAATTGTTAATCACAATTTTTGTTTATAAGCATTTGAAGTTCAAATATTTACAAAATATATCAAAATCGCGAAAATTTGCAAGGAATTTTGAAGTTGAAAATTCATAAAAATTTTGTGATTTATATCTAAGATTAAAAAACCTAATTCCAGGGTGTCTATAAGTTTTTTTTCAAGTAAGTGTAAAAAAAAAATTCCAGCGTCAATATAGAAAACATTGTACCTATAAGCGTATGAAGTTTATTTTTTTACAAAATCGCGTAAGATAACGATTTATTACAATTTAAATATAGGTAATAATATAATATATCCTACTAATTATCATTGACTGACAAATCATCTCCGTTTAGAATCGTTTTTCGCATACAATGATACCTTTCATTGTATTCAAATTTAACACATCCATTATAGTGACCAGTGACCCACTATCCATCTCTACTATACAGCAGAGCGATACCCACTTTTTTTTTAAATAATAATATTTAATAGTAATACAAAATAACTTACGACTTGACATGTTATTTATCAAAAATTCTCAATTAATTGAAAAATGTTAAATCGTAAATTGCAATATGCCGTAAAATATAAACCTTTCGAAAGCATTAAAACAAACGTTAAAATATTTATTTATGTATAGCACTCAATTAAAACTACCAAAATATTATAAAATTTACTTTTATATAATCTGTGTTTAATTTTTTAAAAGTAACGTTGTATCGTACAAAGAATATAACATAAAACTATTGGAGAACTCGAAAAAATAAACATTTTACAACTAATAATTACTAGCTACCTATTAATTTAAAATATTCACAACTATAATGATATAGATAATTTTAAAATTTAATATAATATTTAATTATATTTATAAAAAATTAGTATGCGATTATATGCATAGGTTAAAGACTAAAATTAATATGGTAATAATTAGAGTAGATAATAATCGATTTTTAAAGTTTATCACCATTGAATAGAAAGTGAATAATTCATAATATTATACGTATATCCGTATATGAATCAATTAGTAATATAAAAATTAATACGTTATTATTATATGAGTTGGTAATAATTTTAAATATGCATAATGATATATTACAACGTATCATAAGTAAAATACTTGATTTGAAACGCACGAAAATATATATTGAGCTTGAATATAAAAGCACATAAAATTATATAAGTAATATTCATATAATAAAAATGAATATAATAATATTATGATGATAATGTTATCATTATAACATGTGTTATAATAATTAAAATTGTTTTTTAAGTAATTCATATAACAAAATCAACTTGAGAATGTTAAATTTACCATACAACAAAAAATATAAAAAAAGGAACCAATAAATAACGGAGTAATTTGATTTTTAAATAATATACTCGTACATTTTATAGATATTAGTTATATTAATTATTTAAGTATCTAATAATATGTAATATACAAATTATATCAGCAATTATAAATTAGATTGTATTAACTATTGATTAATAAAAATAAAAAACTTCATTTGTTTACTTGTCGGGTACATTTAGTTGGTGATTTTACTTCAAATGTAATACTAACTTCATGTAACGACCCCATACGGCTTAAAACGATTAAAATTTTCAACTTATTAGTTAGGTTTTGCACGGAATTTCTAAGTCCCCACCTTGTTAATGCGGACTTACGATGAAATCCTTTTCGGTCAGGTAACATCCCAATGGACGGTTTTCGCGAGTAAAACGGGCCCTAAGTATATATATTTTTTTTCTCTTTCTCATTTTTTTTACAACCATTAAAACTCCGACCGTTATTTTTAATAGCCTCTGCCAACACAGTACCTATAGTTGAAGATGCGGACGACCTCGTTATTTTTTGGGTAAACTTTTTAATTAACTCTGGTGCGTCCTTTAGCCTTATTTCATAAATATCACCCATTATATAAGCTATCCAGTTTATTGTCTCAAATATAAATAGTAGCCATAAAATTATGTTCATGTTCAATTTTAGACTAACCATAGGACCAAAAAAAAAATCCATTCAATACAGAAGTAATGTAAGCTCGTCAAATCAATAATTTCTTGTAAAATAATTACATTTTAACTGACAAAAAGTTTTTATGGGATAGAAATAACAATTGCACGTCAAGAACATTATACAGAATACATTCTACATAATTTACTACATCACATTTTATTTTATAAAATACCATACATACAAGTTAGGTTGTACATATATTAACAAAAAACATGATTTAAAAAAAAAAAACATAAAACTAACTTTTTTTAATAGATAATTTTAAATATATATTTCATGACGAGGTAGTCAAGTGTTGATTTATTAACCAACTATAATATGTTTTAGATTATTATTTTTATTCATATATTGGTTAATTGTATAATTTAATTCGTTTTAAATATTATATTGTTTTAAACATATATAATTTTAAATTCATTCTATTTTTAACCTAATTTTTATATTAAGTTTCTTATTGTGAAATTATTATGATCATAAATGTTAATCTTTTTTTATTGGAACGAAACATAGTCACAATTATTTGAAGTATTAGAGTGTGGAAAAATGTGCATTTCACGCGAAGATAAGTGGTTTTTACGTTATGTTGAATTATAATTATTTTGAAGGTCATATACACAAAACTCGTGGCTGTTAAGTTTAATTTTCCAATTAAACTTTTAACAAAACCAATTCGTTAAGCTCCAAGGATGTTACAAACACGATGAATTCCATTGCATGTCTAATAAAAATAAGGAAATGGTAGAGTAAAAGAAAAATAACAGTTCAGACTGCTACTACTCGAGGGTGATATTGCTAAAAGTTACATTCACATTGGAAAACTTATTTCATCATATAGGGGACGAAAAGTTTGAAGCTTAATGAAAAGTACTTTTACGACAAATTGAAAGTAAAAACAACTATAATTTTAGTTTTTCAAAGAGAAAGTCTACGATCATGATAACGATGATTTTTGATGTGGATCAAGGAATACACAGTTCATTTAAAAATTACTTATTGTTTTTTTAAGTATTTTTTCTTTTAAAAAAAATTATCATTAATGTGTAGAATAGTAAATAATAATTTTCCATTTTAATTATTTCAAGTATATATTTCTATAAGTTTTCTTAATCCTACAAAAAATTTTAAAGAACCTTATTTAAAATTCACTATATGCCAAGGGGTCAATTTATTTTCTATTCTTCTTGTGAATTCCACATTAATTACGGTTCCCTACTCAACGTCAAAAACAGTCACTCACAAAATAATTTCCTAGGCTGAATAAAAACCAGCCTTAGAATATACAGATTTATCTCAACTATAACTTACAAACTCAACAATTAATATCTCATTAAAATACTTTAGGAAAACGTCAATGATATAAGAACTATGTGATGGTATATGGTATGGAATTATATGTATCTGATCTAAACAAATAATGTAAAATAATATTAACGATTTTAATATAAAGATATATTGAATAATAATTATATTCTATTTTCTATTATAATTATCTTTATAGTAAATCTGTTGGCCATTAGTTATTGTGTATAATATAATTTGTGTTTATGTGTGATTTTATTAATATTTAATGTAAACAAAAAACCTTTTTTTATAGAAATCAAACATAATATTTCATCAAAAATTATATTTGAACGTCAAACATCTTTTTAACTACACAAAAGGAACCCGTTTAAATTTTACATAATTTACAAGAATAAAAACTTACTTGAACTTAATTTATTTAAATATAGTCGATATTTTATTATTAAAAAAACATATTCATTACGTGTTCATCTAAAATTTGAATAAATAAACTAAATTTCTTCTAATTTTTTTTTTATTTGTATTTATTTATACTGAATTGATAAACAAAAAATTTAAAACGTAATATAGTATGAATAATGTTAATTATTAATCAATAAAATATAACAATTTGTAAACATATTTATTTATATTATACATTTATCAATTCTAAAAATCTAATAACTTTATATTTATGTATTTATTTTATTTAAATGTTATATATTTTTACGAAAACAATTAATTTTTATTATAATTACTTCATAATTGTTATTGTTAAAACTAATAATGTCATTCAAAGTTATTGTTAATACTACGTGTGTGTATTTCGTGACTGCGCGTGTGTGTATTTTAATTAATTAAAAAAAAAGACTAAATGTAAAGTAGATAATAAAAAAATAAAATGTTTGAAAAAATATTTTGATTGTATACTATAGCAGAGAGAGGTAGTTTGGAAAAATATGAATATAACAAATGATGAATGGGAGCTTGGGCCCAACTGAACGGAACTACCATGGTTTTTTTAAACAACTCTTTGACAAATGAGATATAAAAAAATTATTTAAAAATTATTTTTAAATAAAATAGCAGAATAGTTTGAAATGAGACCGAAAATATGTAATGTGTATAAAAACTTTTGAATGAGATTATTAGTAGGTGATGTATTATAATGTTTATTAGGTAATTAAAATAATAAACACATTTATATGGTTTCTATATTTATATATAAAAATAATATTTTGTTTTTAAAGAGAAGATGATATTATTATTATATTTTATTTTTGGAAAATTTAATAAAAGGTTCCTCATAAATTGTTCTTGTGAGAGTATAACATTTTCAATAACACAATACTCATTTTTTATACACATTTCAAGTTTAAATTTCAACAAAATTGAATATTTTAACGAAAAATAATGATTAGTTATTTTATTTGATTTAAAATAATAAATTAAAAAACTTGGAATTTTTAACTACTAAATGTAACTAAGAACTATACTATTACTGTACTAAAAACAATACAATTTTTAAATTATTTATATTAGTTTAAGCAATTAATACCAGAAAGATTTTCATACTGTTCTACGTCCGTAGGTATTGATTTAAAATAGTTAATGGCAACTAGGTAATAATATTAAAATAAAAACTATTCAACATATTATTATAAGTGATTTATTTTTGGCAAAAATTAGTTCAATCTACTATTGTAAAACTAATAAATATTATAATAAACAAATTCATTAATATATATTAAAATACCATTAGGAATATAATATACTGACAAATCGTAACACCCAGAACCATTGTTCATCTTATGCAAAGATTTATCACTGAATTAAAATTTAATGTATCCATTATAGTGACCTATAAAACGAGAACAGAGATAGACCGAAGAAATAGTGTACTATATTATATTTGTGTATATTTGTTGGCAATTTGAGAAGTGCAAAGAATCTAATTAATTAATTGCGAATTAAAAAACTACTAAAAATTAACTACTGTTTTTAGTCATATTATGAACAAATTTACAACCATGAGTCGTGACACTTTATTGCCTATTTAATTCATCGTATAACGTCGCAGTCATCTATACATCTCACACTAGCGACTATTTCAACTAAACGGAATCAAAATAAAGAAAGGTGCTATGAAGACACGGAGTTGAAACTTCATTATTCTTTACGATGTACGTGATAAAAATGGATCAACTGTTTATAGTTGCAATAATAAAAAAGTCATCGGACCTTACTTTTTCAAAAGATAAAAAAAAAACAAATAATTCATAACATTATAAGAGTCATTTTATTCTGGGCAATTTTTTTAGTACTTTAAAGTTTTAGTGAACACTATTTTATGACTTTTGGCTTGAGCTAATATATCGTATTTTATTTTCTTAAAAATATATAACCTCAAAATTTGTCAAAAACACAAATTATATCAATGGTAATATTTGATTATTAATATTATGTATATATTAAATGTTTTATTAAATTACTATACATGATTACTATTCGTTTTCACTAGAAACTGTTTATATCGACTATAATATTATACGGTATATAATAACGTAATAACGCAGTAACTTTTTTTAAAATCCAAGAATTTAACTGTCAAATATTTTACTCAATTTCTCAGCCTGATTGTGATTTTTTTTTCAATATGAACATAAGTGTATACTTTTGGATTAATTAAATTATACTATTTGATTCTTATAGATCATCCGTATTAAATTATTATAAAAAAGGAATAATATTAAATAAATTAGAAAAATCAACCCAATTGAAATATAATTATATTAACAAGGTGGCCAAGACATAGAAACTGCATCGATGACACAAAAAAGTCACAATGTGTCCACGAAAAAATCCTTAAACTTTCTGACGGATGAGATTCGTGTGTTTCCCAACTTTTGTTGTACGCTGTTTTATTGTCCATTTTTACAAACTTCTGACATTCACCGGGAAAACTTTTTAGTCTTATGTTTTCTTAGCGAATGGTTATTTAAATGGGATGTTTTCTTAGCTCTTATTGTAAAATATCAAACTAGAAAGAAAGAAGAGAAAGAAAGAATGATATTTATACGTATAAATAAAAATTTTAGTATAAAAGGGAATATTAGAATAAATAATTATCTGAATATTTAACCAACAATAATTAACATTGCTAGTTTCCTTGTTTTTAGAAACAATCAAATGTTCAATAAGCGTCGAATACTATTTTTCATGCAAACAAATTAATTAAAGCCATTTACTGAACGTACCTTTTTAATAAAATATTAGCTTAAAATATAACAATCAGATTAAATTTAAAATATAACAATACTAAAATCATGAAAATAATAAAATTTAGATTATGAGTGTAAACTATGGAAGTTATAAGATTTAAAATCAGAATAAGTTTAACTAAAATGTGTAAAAAAAATATACATAATTTCAACAAACCTAACGTCTCAGTGAATAAATTGTATTTAATTACTTTGCATCTAAATTAAAACTATTGTATTAATTATTTATTTGCCCTAATTCTAAATGTATTATTAAACATACTATTTAATCGTTTTGTGTTTGCCTCCATTTAAATATGAAATACTCACAAAATAAATAAGGTAGAATAAACTTGAGATTAAATTAAAAACAAATAAAATATATTGTCTTTCTTCATAATACTATTTAATATTATATACTTTATATGCATTATTATACTATAATTGCGCATTATTGAATCATAATTTATAGATATATATAATATATAATATTAAATAATTAACTATTTTAAAGTTGATATCAGAGTCACCTTACTTATATTAATTTCAAAAATAAAATGTATAAGCTTATATTATGTTGTGCCATCTATGCACATACTTTATTATGATAAATTTTTAATAAATTATATTTAATTCAAAGTATCATTATAGAACTATTATAACACGGTTCAAACAGTAAGATTTGATATTTTGAACGAGGTAAAGTAATTTTATTTTTACTACCTCATACGTGGTGTAGAATAATAAGAGATTACATTTAAAAACAGGACTCAGACATTATATAGCAACAAAAATAAAAAAGACTGTGCTGTTGGTTACAGATAAACTCAACTAATTTTACACCTCTTACACAAAAATGTTTTTCCCAGCCACTGTACAATGTACATACATAATATTACATACTCACATACACACACGCAAACACTATACGACATACACCACACTCGCGCACCTAACAGTACGTGCGTGAAACGATAGGGAAAACCTCGACTAATTTTCTGATAACATTCTCACTGATGAAATTTATTGCGCACTCGTGGACACCAAGTGATAACGTTCAATTTCCTTGTGTATTTTTGTGATATATTATATTTTTAGTGAACAAATTACTTGAAACCACCCCCCATCACATAATGTTGAGCAATATAAAATATCATATATCACAATATATATTTATTATATACACAATAATATATTTAATAATATAAATAGGTTATCGGTTTCTGGAGATTCTTTTAGGATAAATTTAAAACAAAAATTTGGTTAATAGAATTATTATAATATATGTAAATAAACATTGTTTATTTCAGTGAAATAATACAAGTGAATGAATCTAGGAAATTATATATTTGATATAAGACATAATATTATAATATTAGAAATTCTTATATGGATAATATATAGGTTATGTACCTAGAAATAAAACGTGTTTCTTATTTATTTTAATTTATTTTCCTATATAAAATATATAACATAATATAAAAAATGAATTTTCTTTAGAAAAATTCGATGTTTATACAAAATAATAAACGATAAGGCATAAAAAACGTCTATGTTCATTTAATAAAATTATTTAACATAATAATCTCAGTATTTATTACATGAAAATTATTGGTGTTTAGTTGAGTACAAAACTAACCATAAAGTACAAAATGTACAATTTGTATATGATGAGATTTTTATTTACCAAATAGACATTACGTTGTAAATTACTTTTCATTACCAAACATGAATTGAGAAAAAATTATGCTTTTGTTTTAAATTATAAATCAAAATTAAGTTGATTCATAGCCACGGTTTGTTTGGTTAGCATATTAGGATATGTATTATCACTTATCAGTTGAAAAAAATATATTATTATAAATATATGAAATTAAAACCAATAATAATAGAGTTAAACCCATTATTCATACGTTGGGGTAAATAGGTAGAGAGAAATATAATTCGTGTTTATTATTAGGTTCGATCGACTGTCATAACAGAATGATACAACGCCACAACACCATTAAATGTAAAATCAGTCTTTTATCTTGCGTCTTTGGATCTTACAAATTGCTTTGCAGTGTATAACATTTTTTTCACGCACTCCATTTGGACTTTTTTACGCTATTCCGGCAATTTTTGCTTTCTATTTTTTTCTACCTCCTGACTCTGAACATACGTGACTGTTTTTAACAAAATAAATGCATGAGAAACTTATTGCAAATCTGTAAACATTTCCCGACCAGAAAAACACCATGTTAGCCAAATAACTTTCGACCACGCATCAACATTTTGCTAGTAACTATTGAACTGGACTAAAAATGAATACCTATTACTTATTAGAGTGACAAGTGACAACTTTAAATTAATGTTTAAATATCAAATCATACTAAGTTACTTTATATAAAGTAAGTTACTAATATATAAATATAAATTCTGCGGGAATTTGTATAAACCTTTTACTCTCAATAAATATATGCCAAAAGAAAAACACTGTAAAACCATGATCTACTTAAAGTTTAAATGTGATAAGAACCCTAAAAAAAGTTATTATAACACGATATAGCAAGAATACAAATAGAATACATTATATTATACATTAATCTTTTTTATAATTAATTAATTTTATAAATTATCCCATTTACTTATATATCATAAAACACTAAAATCGATTAATTTGTTAAGTATCATAATACCAATGAGCTTAGTTAAACATATAACCTAGGGAATATACCAAGAATGTACTAATAATACATTGAGGACTATCAATTTATATCTACAAACATTATGAAAATAATATTTTGACTTATTGCGAAATCATTGTATGTTTAATAATTTAATATCTAGATTATAACAACAAATGAAACAAAAGGTTCAAATTGATTGATATAATTTATAATTCTTCTATACTTAATAGTTAATACATAAAAATCTATTTAAGTAAAATATATAACTATTACAAATTAGTAACTGTAGTACTTAACATGTCCAAATATATACTAAAAACATATGAAACTTGAGTTATGATTAAATATACTTATGTTTACCATTAAATAATTATTCAACTTTAAATCACTTTTAATGTACATAATATATGTAAAATAATAACAGATTGCTTAAAATTTAGGAATCTATAACTTTTTGAAATAAAAATGTTTCATGATATCCCAAATCCATTATTTTTAGTCAAATAGCAACACATTCATTAAATAAAAATCAATTAATTACTAAAATAACCAGTGGCCTGTAAATGGTGGGGCGAGACCCCTCCCCACGAAATGAAAACAACTATTTAAAATACTGTGTTTCCTCCCTCCTTTCCCTCTAAAAAAATCCAAATATATAATCGGCCCCCTTCAAAATGAAAACCTATATACGCCACTGATAATAACTAAAATAATATATACTAATATGAATCGTATTATGTATATACATATATATCATTTTAATTTAAAGAATATAAAATCTCCTCTATCATATTAAATTAAAAATAATTATACGCTTTACATCAGTGTTTCCCAAAGGGTGTAAACATATAATGATTTGTTTCAAAATACTTAAATATAACTAATATAAAAATTAACTTTAAAATTACAAAAAAAGATATATAATAATAAATGTTAGTGTAAAACGTGTGCTTGATGTTTGCATAATAGTTCAATTCTAAGAGGGATTGACAATTAACACACCAGCATTTCTTGTTCAACTGATAAAAGTAGTTCACGTTTTTTATTTCTAATATTTGTTAGTGCGGAAAACCTAAGTTCACAGAGGTAGGTATGTTGTAGAAAATGGTAATAATATATTTATTGAAATTTCTGTAATTATCGGATACTATGTTTTAATAAGACTCCAAAACTGGAACAGTTTAAGTTCATTATATACATTTTAATTTCAATGAACGATCAGATTGAAGTTCTAAAAGTTGTTCTTGTTCAACTAATCCTGTAGATGTGATATTACATCTGATGTTACTGAAAAAGGATTGCGCACCCAATCATATTCGTTAATAGGCAAAGATGGGAAGTATCTTTTCATTTTTTCTTTTAAAATTATGAAATTATTAATTATCAAATCAGATGTTACTTACGTATTATTCGATAAGTAGATAATATTTATTCAAAGTGTGCCGTGACTTATAATAACTAATAATAATGTTCCGCGATAGAAAAAGTTTGGGAACCGCTACTTTATACATTATATTTTTCATCGTACTTATTAGTTTTAACAATCTTTCTTTTTTTTCTCACGCTTAGATTTGATGAGAAACGTGTGTTTTATAAAAATGTATCGAGAAGTAAAATTTAAAATATAACTAATAAAATTAATAACAATAAAAAAATTTATAAGTTTTTTTAACTTTTAAATGTTTCTCTTAAACGTAAATAGTATTTATAGGAACCACTATGATGATGAAATATTTTATCACTTATATTAATTAATTTAAGCTTTCAACAAGATATAATTTAATACTTTTACTATAGTAAATATAAGAATAACATTTAACTACAATAAAATTATTATAGCTTTTGTTTTATTATTATCATTATTGTCACTGCGTAAACGGTGTTTTGCTTTTATTCCACCGTTACCGCTATCCATCGTTTTTTACTAGTTAATTACGAATTACGATAACAGTTTTTTCCTTGTACGCTTTTCTGTACACTTACCGTTTAATTTATTAAACCGTTTTTCTGTACTACTATATTCATTACTAGACAAACACTTTCATCCATCACCTGACTTAATAGTTTACACCCTGAAGTAAGATACGTCATACACACTTGGGAATTCAAGCACACTGCACACATTTTTACTTTTATTTAAATATTACATTATATAAATAGACATAATTTAATTATATTTAACAGTTAAACACGTTTTTATCTTAAATTAATATAATCATAAACTATTATGCTAATATAATGAATATAATTAAAATTTGAAATTTTAGATAAAAGTTACATTATTTCTTGGCACAGCGAAATTTCACTAAGCACTTCATGTCTGCATGTATACCAAAGTATAACATAACTGTATATAAAAACTACAAATAAAATGATAAAATAAATTAAATTACCTGATAAGCCCCGTAAATTCTTTATTTGAAATACGTTCTCAATGAATCTAAAACAAACCAATCAAACATCTAAATTGAAATAAATTGTGAACAATAACATTATACTATATTTATTTATACGGGATATGCAGGGTATATACTTATCCTGTTAGCTGGGTGCAGAAAATATTTTTTATAGAACATACGAAAAAAGTCCCAAAATACAAAGTACAATTGATGTTTGTCAATTAATTGTGTAACAAAAATTATAAAATTATATCCCTACACAAATATTTATAAAAATGTTTTTATTTTTCAACACTTCTAAAAACCTATTATTTTCTAATAATAAGTAAAAAATAATAATAACAATTGCGATAATAAATGTGTTAAGGCAATAATGTAAGTATTATTTTATTTAGAGGTATTTATATTTTTAAAGAACACATTTTATAAGCTGCATACCTTGCGACCAAAGTATGCACTATGCGCCCACTATAATATTACGCCGTAGTTAAATTAGAAGTATAGGGTTCAAAATCAGTATAATACATTATTTATATTTATACCATTATTATTAACTAAATCGACAGTAAGAACGGTCAGACTAGAGAAGGTATTTCTAAGTATATACCATACATTCACTATGTACAATAGCGCATCTTGCTGTTCGAGGAAGTTAAAAGTTACGAGGAAGCTAGCAGATGCATTTATTCTCACGGTACAACATAAGAGGTTTAGAGAAAAAAGAAATAAGATAAAAGTATTTATTGGGTTCAAAAATTAAAAAAAATAAATCAAAGGACCATTTTGAAAATGCTGTTCAAATTTCTAGATAACAAAAAAAATAATATATCTATCATGTATTTTTATCAATATTTAAACTACCTACGAATATATTAATTTTACTATTTTTTTTCTTATATATTTAGTGTAAATGCATTTAATTATTGTTATTCATTTTATTTTTTATGTCTAATCATTTTTATTCTATTTGAGAATAATAATAATATTATAAAATAGAATTAACATATTTATTAATCTATGATTTATTTAAAAAATATTGTTTAATATCAGTTAAAATATATAATATTAAACATAATAATTATTATTTAACCAATAAATCTTTCATAAATCCTTACATGTAAAAAATATATTTTTAAAATAATATTGAAAAATTATTATTTATAATTGCTTAAATATTTTGTAATTTGTTTTTATTTTATAACATGCATATGATATTACGAAAAAAAAACTGGTAGGTAGTTGCGGTAATAGGACAATTCACATACAGAAAATAAATAATATCCCTTTAAAAATATACCTCTGTTATAAAAATACGCGTGGATATTCTGATGTTTATACATGGAATACAATTTGAAAGTAAATACAGAGGTAATCATAATATTAAATCATAATTATAAATTTTAATTTATTTTTATTGTTATGAATAGTAAATTTATTTACATATTTCGTATTGACATTTGAAAATTAAATTTTATTTTATTTTTTATGACCTTAATAATTGTAATTTTATAATTGTATCGATTAATAGTTATTACATTTATAGAATAGTACTTATAACATGAAATATAAATTGAAGTCTACAACTCAAAACTTTCCATTTTAAAAAAAATCCAGTAATTTCTACATTATTTGGCAACACAGATTTCATACTATTTCAGACATATTTTTCTCATTTTCTTTCATTAATATTCGCATATAATACTTTATTCTCGATTATGTTGAAATGTACCTTTTGTTTTTAGTTTCTTCTCTTTGCTTTAGAACTTAGTCCTGTGGGATCTTATTTATCTTAATAACAAATTGCACCAACATGAATATTACCCACAAGCAAACAAAACGATAAATTGTAAAACGTCGCTTCATATAATTTCAATCACAATCATCAAACCAGTATGACAGGTATTCTATCTCTGTATATATTATGTGTGTGTGTGTATTTACAACTCTACAATAGTATCAATAGCCAGCTATTATTGATTTTATTATGTAACTATTGTTTTCTATTTTGCTCACTTTAATAAAAACAATAATATGCTCTCGGTATAGTCCATAAAAATGACATATGAGTCGTTAAATATGATAAATGATTCCGTTTATTAATATTGATGATTCCATATTCTATTTTTGAAATTTCAATTATGTTTTTAATGCTTTCCAACTTTTAAAGGTTTTCTTATACTTTTTGTTTAATTAATAAATAAACAGAACAACAAAAATAAATTATAGAAAATAATAAAATATTTCAATTATATACCTTTACTTTGTTGAAAATCTATATTTTATATCTTAAGTGATTTAGAAAATGTAGTTATTACACCTAAAGTATACAGAAATATGAAACAAAATAAATACAAATTTCTTTTGTTAAATAAAAAATATGATCAAAAGTTGTATTGAATAGTAAATCAACGAATATTAGTTTTAAGCTATATATAAAAAGTATTACAAAGTATGTTCTGAACTTGTTTTTCGAATTCAGCTTAAAGCTTTAGTTTATATTTTTGTTTACACAAATATATATATATATATAGATACACACAACATTGTATGTTATATACTTATATATATATTTTTATAATAAAACTATCTAAATTGTATAAATTTTTAAATAAATTAAATAACTCATATACTCGGAATAAAGAAAATAATATAACAATATTATTTATTACATTATCACAATATTAAATTAACAACATATTATGTACAGTAAGTTAAATAAGATAATAATATTAATTATACTATATTATAATAATGAGTATACGATTTATTTTTTGTACCCAAAAGTTTTACAATATATATTTGCCATAGATACTTTCCTACAGCCGATTTTAATAATATTAGCAAGTAAATGATTTAATTGTTTCATACATTCATACATATTATTCAAGATTATTATTAATTAAGATTTTATTCAAAATATTATTATAGCTAACTTATTTTTAATTTGAATGAATATTGTTTTTACAAGAGCTTCCATAGAAACAACTTAATTTTAAAATATTTCATACTAAATTTAATGATCTAAATTTTATTTTTTATTTTTATGATAACAATTTACATTATTTTTCAAAAAAAAAAGTATTTAAACTTTGAAAAACGATTCAAAAAGAAGCTCACTACTTTATGAGAAATGTATTTTGATTTGTAACACATATAGTATGTTTAATTTAGATTTAATAATGATACGTTTTTTTTATATTTTATAAAAGATATTATTTACAATCTGTATATATAAAATAATACAAGAGTAAATAGATTAACATAGAGAACTAAGTAGTGGCAACGTAGAGGAAGGAAGTGTTTATTGAAACTACTTCTAATTTAGAATTATATAAATTGGAATGCTTGAAGTTTGGTTAGGTTTGAATTTTTTAAAGCTCCCTAAAGTTCGATTCCATATGTTATTGCTGTATGTACTATTTGTTTGTAAACTAGTGTTTTGTTATTTAGAGACATTTTACTTCGGAGTAGTTTTCTTAGTTTGTGAAGCCCGATGTTAAGTGATGTTCTTATTGATTATTAATTATATTAAAAAATTATAGTAAAAACAAATTAATATTTTTAATTATAAAATTACTAAGAGTTTACCTTTACATTAAAATTTCTATTTTAGATAGCTAAAAATTAAACTCCCTAAAAATTATATTATAAGAAATCTAATATCACTGGCATTACATTTTAATATTTATGAAAAAGTGATAGTTGTTAAGTATAGTAAGAGGTAAATTCATATGAGTAATTAATATTAAATAATATTTAAAAATTTTAACTCGTATATCTAAAAAAAATTCTCATCATTTACGAAATAATCAATTTGATAATAATTCATAAAATTCATAACATTTTAAATGACTAAAATTTAATATTTGTATTCAGTTAGGTTAATTATATTAAGCAGCTGTCAAAAAAATATAATGATCGTTTTAGTAATTAAATTAACTGTTTTTGTTAGTGAATATATATGAATAATATTTTAATTTTTTTGTTTTTTATAGCATACAGTATTATTTAATTATTACCAAAACTTGGTAAAATATAAAAATATAATTTATTTATAATTATTTTAAATAAAATCAGTACAAAAATAGAGTTTAGATAATAAATCATAGTCTTAAGTCGTATTTATAATAATAATGAATAAGATAGTTTTTTATTCTTTATTTGATTGCAAAACTAAAATTTTAGCTGATGGTTTTTTTTTTATTGCTTCAGTAGGTATAACTAATTTTATTTCTTTAATCATTGTATTATTTTTGATTCTATATACCTAGCATTATTAAAAATTTACACAAAATAAAAGCTATTTAATTTCCATAAGAATTAGTCAAATATTGTTGTTATGTAAAAAATATACGAATAATATGTTAATTTTTCTCTATTCCGTTGAAAATGTTTATTAGATATAAATTATTTACATTTCAATTAGGTAAAACAAAATATTTTAAGGATTGAAAATATTTGAAGTTCAATCATGCAGGTGTCCAAGTTTTGAAATTTCGATTAATTAGTTTCCATGTAATATTTTTAGCAGTAAAACCAACAATAAAATTAAGTTCATAAATTGCACAATTTGTCCAGGACTTAAATTAAAATAGTTTTTATTATTGAATACTTTTGAAAGGCCTACTAAGGAATTAAGATATTTGAATAACAACTTTACTAGTCTATATTACATTGACAGGGTTAAATTATTATTCATTCAACCATCGGGGATTTTGGTCGCGTGAGTATGATACGACCAAATGATACCGGATAATTTGCACCCTGTTTCGACGCCATGAACCTATTGTTAAAGACAACAGGGTTAGGGGAACAAAGTTTTATCATTCGGCCTTTGTGTACTGTGAGCAAAGAGAAATGCTTGAAATTACACCGACATTAGTTCCAGGCAAAACCCCGTAGCCAAATACTATACCCGTAATTTAATGTTCTTCAAAATACATAGTTTGGAATATTTAAAAGTTAAGGGAGTTAAATAATTAGAAAAAAAAGAAATTAATGTTTCCATGAAAACTATTGATAATACAAGTAATAATAATAATGTGGTTATTCATTTTAATAATATATTTTTTAATTAAATAAATATAATAATAGTGTAATTATTGAGTATAAAACATTATTATTATAGCCACCTCACCAATAAAAAAAACTATACGTACAGTATAAAATTTTGAAAATAAAACTATAATAGAACCATAGATTAAGTTAAAATGCCTAAACATTAATATATTATAATTATTATACAATACTTTGATTCAAAAAAATTAAATAAAACAATTTAAACAACGATATTAATTTCTTTTTTTTATATAATTTGAATAGATAATCTAGATAGGTATCCTAATTTTTTTCACATTCATCTTTACGTTTTAAGTGTTTTGACTATATGTTTTTTATTACTTTTATTGACTAAAATTGTATTTTATACATAGGTTCATACATTTTTTCAAACATAGCGGATGTACAAGTTCGTTATACTGAATAATATAGATAATAATGTTTCCTGTTGTATTTTAATATCAAACAACCTTTACTTTATTTTCTTATTTTGTTCAGATTTACTTTAAATAATTGAAAAAGTAATACAAAAACATTCAGTGTATAAAGTTTATTAAATGTAAATTAAATATAGATAATAATAGTTGTGTGATATTATAATAATAATATAGATTTAAAATTTTAAATCGTCTCATTGCTCTAAAATTACCATTTTTTTTTTTTAATATTTATAACTATTTCTGATTAAAATAACAGCTTTATCAATTTTAAAAATTACTAAATTTTAAATTATGTACGTTATTTATATTATCCTAATTATGAAAAGTAAAATACTCAATTAATTAAAATTTTTCTTACGGAAATCTCAAAAGTCTCAAACATATATTGATATGTCATCAAATTACATAGTTTATAATCATAATTTAATTATTGCTAAAAAAAACATTACATATATAATTAACATAAGTACCTCTGTATACGAATATGCAGAATATTAGTAAAAGGTTTCCATTAAAGTTAAATTAACGTACACATTCTTCCAAACTTTTAACTTTTGGAAACTGTTATAAAAAATAATTATTACTATTAAATTTGTGTTTACAAAGAAAAAATATATTAATATAAAATATATCTGTGTAAATAGTACATATTACATACTATGTTTAGTTAAAAACAAAAGTACGTTAATAGTTATAGAAACAACAAAAAAACAAAATGTAACTTCAAAATTATACACGCTAAAATTTTCAGCATATTTCCTCAGAATCATTGGATTTATAGTTTATTAGAATAATAAAGTATTTCAGCCATGATTCAAAAGAATCTTTAATCTACAGAAAATATCAATACCATAATAATAGAAGAAGTTAAATAATAAATACTAACAATAATATCTATTTCAAATTTATTTTTAAATTAATATATTATGATCATTGTAGGTACTTGTATATTATTGTACTTGTGCATAAAAAATAGTTGTAATACCTATGACTAATAAAAATATTATAAAATAATCATTATAAAAACATTAAAAGCTTAGGTACCTATAAGTTATATAAGTATTGGACATATATGATTATATATATACTCACACTTATTCATACTCACATAATTATATAATTCTAGCTGACCGTATTCAAAACTTAAAACAATGATGCACTTCATTGATTTTAATATGACATACTTCAATAACTTAAAAGGTATCCTTCATTATAGCTTTATTTGTAGACAACCCTATCCTATACTTTTGTAGAGCTGTAAGAATACGTTTGATATTTAATACCAATATTAATATTAATTAGTGGTCTAGCCACTATTTATTATTCCAAAGCGGTAATGTTAGAACAAAAATATACTTAATTGCTAAAAGGCCAAAGGCATGGAACTCATGAGAAAATTACAAGAAATAGTTTTATAAAAATAATATTAACTAATGTCATAAGATAATATTATTATATTATATTATTTAAATAAATCTTAATTTAAAATGTTTTATGTAAGTACATATATTATAATCTTCTATAAATATCTATATATACCCACGTATTGGCTTATGTTTTTAATCATTTTACAACATTATCTCATTTTATAATTAGCTCACCTATCTCCTTAATTCTTATATTGTAAATGATTCATTAACAAGATTCAGCTATTTTTAGAGCATTCTTTGCTAAAATAGAAGATGATTCTATATTAATATAATACGAACTAAGTTTTATAACCATGAAATAATAAATAATTAACAACCACGTATCAATCTAATTTCTGAATAATATTTTCATGAATTCAGACACCTAAAGTAATGGTTTTTATCTCTGACATACAATATACAAGTAACAAGTTATATATAGCTAGTGAGAATTTGATTTTTCCGGATCCGCCGGAAATTCCGTGCATAAAAAACACCACCCCTGCAGTAATCTCCTGCGTGCACATCATAACTGCTTGGAAAATTACTGTGACAAAAACTTCTAAATAGTAATATCAATTTTAAATAAGTTCTTTTTATCAGCTCATGCAAAATATCAACGTATTTGCTTATTTTTTGGTATAGACATTAAATGTTAAATCACTAATTAGATAACTTTATAATAAATTAAGCATGTTTAAAAGTATTAATTATATTGAAATTTTCTCTTTGTACACCCAATTTTATTTTAAATTCCTTAAAATGTTCTGACCATTTTTTGACACGATAAAATGTGTTGACCCAATTATCTTTTGATATAATGCAAGTAATCGTTCATAAGCTGTTATACGTAAGGATTCATTTGAACACTATAGTCTAAAGGCAGTAACTCTCTGATAAATAGGAAAGGTGGTTAAGTTAAATAATAGGGACTCGGTGAGGCTCACAGAAAAAACTTGTACCTATATGGTGTGAAGAGTATGCAATATCAACTCATCGCCTTAACAACGTCGATCAAACGAAGCCTTACTTACGAAACACGTAGCTTTGGAAAGAGGTCAAGTAGCGTTAGAAGAGTTACACACAACTGACGCTTAAAGAATTAAAATAAAAAAAGAAGCGTCCACCACATTTGCAAGTTGTCATCAATAATAATTATATTCTATGTATATCAAACAAACCAAATAGCTTATCTTTATTTAATTTCATAGGCAGTTAACATTTTGTAAAAATATGTAATAAATATTATCTTGTTTTCTCGGAAATATTTCTATAATACGACAAATAATTTTTATTTAAGTTTTAAACAATTATAAACTGCTAAAAACTTATTATTCTTTGATCGATCATAATAGTAATTTAAACAATAATGATTTAATACTCAAATAATAAACCCAATAAAAAATCAGATGAGGACAAAATCAGTTACCGATATTACATTTTTATTTCAAAATAAAATACTTTATGAAATGGAATGATAATTAGGTACTCACCTACTAATAAAATCAAATATAACAGTTATAATATAATAATTGAATAATAAAAATAACATACAATTCAATTCACAATCATTTTAATATGTTAAATAGGAATAGATAATTAAAATAGTTAATTATGAAAATATATTGAAGTATATTGTATCAATAATAATTAAGTATAATTTATTGTAATCATAAGATTTACACATTTTCTACGGAATATAAATACTAATTAAAAATTTAGTATTTTAAAAAATTGTAATAATATGACAAACAGATAATTTTACGAGAGACGTTTAAAAAATTGTTCATAACTAACCAAAAATCTAATGTATTGACAATATTAACATCATATTAACACCAATAACCATTATAATTTAAACAAACAATATACAATGTACGAAGTTTTATTAATAAAAACTCAATGATTTCAAGCAACGAAATACATTTCATTTACTGACGACCTACTAAGAAGTTCTGATTACAAAAAAAAAAAAATAATAATCATAAACTTGGCAAGGAAAATTTCTAGTTTATTAAATTTATACATACTTTTGGGTCAGCCGTGTACGTAAGAAACAGATAAAAATGTGTTAATAATAAAAACAACGGAATAATGATTGCAATTTCGAAAAAATGGAAAATAAATCATAGCTCCGATGACCTCATCAAAATAAAAAGATAACATATCGGTGTTCAATATTTTATAATATTATATAATTATAACAATAATAAGAAAAACAATAACAACAACAGCAACAACAACATTAATGTAGATAAAACGTGTAAACGACTTACGTGTATAACGTGGAAACGTGCCAACACGTGTGTATTCTGCCAGTGCGGAATACGTACGTTGGCGCTGGTGGATGGCCCGTCAAAAGCCCCCTTTGATGCCGAAACCGGCAAAAATTTTGTCTGTTGTCTTGTCGTCGTCTTATGGGCAAAAGTGTAATAATTTTACGATGATCACAAATTTTTTTATTATTACTTTTTTAGTATTATATTTTTATTTTATGTCTTGACCACTCAGAGTACGCACGACTTCTCGTCGTCGAGTGATCTCATCCGATAACGATCGATTAGTAATATTTCGTTCGACAGACAACGTGTCGGAATTCAGAGACTATATAATATTACAACAATAATATTTTTTCACATATATAAATGCATACATACATACATATACATAAATAAGTATACACTTCTAAGTATATGATATATATAAATACATAGATATATATATATATATATGGATTGTGTGTGTGTATGTGTGTATTTTCGGGGTTTTTTTATGAGTGTTTATGTAAGTAAATTTGTTTTGGACAGAGTGAAAAAGACGTGCAAGTTGTGTGACACAAGACAAATGCGTGTTGTGGTCTCGTGGTGGACTGACGTCGACAGAAATGGTACCACTGACCGGCAGCGGTGGTGCGACGACACCGGCGCTTCGCGAAAATAAGCGCACGCGCGTTTATATGTGTGTGTGTGTGTGTGTTTACGTCGGTGTATTATGTGTATAATAAATGTGCTCAAACGCGCGCATGCGCGTTTGGGTGCGTGTCGGCGATCCGCGCGAAATCGGTGCTCGGCGACGGCGTGACGACGCTCGACGCGATTCCGGCGCACTATAGTGGCCGGCGCTACGGTGGCGCGACCGCGCGGACGACCAACGAGGCGCTACGAACGCTCCGCCGCCGCCACAGCCGTGGCCGTCTCTACCGCGATGTCCCTATCGATTCGTATGTATAATGGTATACGCGCGCGATGCGGCGCCACCTCGGCCGTCGCCACCGCCGTCGCCGCCACCGCCAACGACGGCCACGGCGGCGGCAGCGACGAACGACTCGCTCGACGGACACGCAACACGCACAGGCGCGCGCGACCGCCACCGCTGCTATTCCATAAACCATATCGTCTTACCTGCCACCGCCTTTACCTATCTCTTCCCCGCCCCTTCCAAGTCTAAAGGGGGTGCGGTGGGGTGCTGCCTGTGGATCCGCATTCGGTAATGTGTATACATAATATGCACACGCACTGACCTCACTGTGCGAACACTGCTAACGTTAGGTATACCTACTGCTAATGTAATATTATACCTATCTACGTAGCTGCACATAATACATCGTGAATGTATTTTTCTGTTCGATTATTATTATTTTAATGTCTGCAGCCTATGATTGTAAACTATAGTGTTTTAAGTATCAATTATGAAAAAATAAAAACAGTTACGTGATGTACATAGATATATTATTTAAAGACCCTTTTAATGTGTGTACTGTATAATAATATCATCGACAACGGTGAGTTTGAATACAGATAAGTTTTTTTTTTGTTCCAACTCATTTCGAAAGCTTATTGTAATCTACTTTTTATCACACCGAATGTCCGTTTATTTACATATTAAAACAAAAAAAACATACAAACATATAGTTCTAAATCAACATTTGGACATATTTTCGTCTATTCGACACGATGTCTTAAACTGATAAAATCTTGTAAATAAAACACGAAACTCGAGTTGACAGTATTGAAAAAAAGTTGACAGACACATCCATAATCAATAACATTTTTTTCATAAAAATTGAAAGTTCTGATTATTATTTTAGTGTAAATAATAAATAAGCCCTTTATTTATACAGTACTACAATTTAAAAAATCACAATAAATTCAATCACATTAATTAATGGCAAAATGTATGAAATAATAATCTTAAGTATCAATCAGCCCATCCTACGTAGGTTCAATTTCTTTTTTTTCTTGGTAAGAGGGTGGAGACCGAAAAATGTAAGCTAAACAGACATGAAGAGGTAATTTTTAAAGAATATTTTTTAAATTGTAAAGCTATATACCTGATAACTTGCAAAAACATTTAAATATTTTGAAAAGTCCGAAATACAAACACAAATAATGTTCTTTATGTATTAATATAAAAGGTCAATTCACTAATGTTAAAGCTAACAATGTGATATTCGTTCTGTCGGGTATGCATTATGTTACCCGTGGTTCAGAGAGAGAAACAAATATAACACTCATATTCTTAAGTCTTAATCAATATTATTCACTTTTAATGACAAATACAAATAGTTAAAACATCACCAAAATATATTTAGATTGCTGCAGCTCTGGTTGCAGTTAGTTAAATTTTAGTAATATTAAAAAACAAATTTTAAAATAAATATTAAGTATATAATTAAATGATTGTATTTGTTAAAAATATTTTAGAATAAATACTAAATTGGTTTTTGAGGTAATAAGCCATCCAAGCATTTTCCCAAATTGAGCTTACGCCTTTCTTCCAAAACAGATATGGGTACTATCTAAGATAGGAATTAAATTTGTATCTCTTATCTTTAAAATATGTTAATTATATCTAATATCGAGTATTTTGAATTTATAGATACTTTGTTTACGTGCATCATCTATTTTATTTTTGTACAAAGATACTAAATACAAATTAAAAATTATTTATTAATTTTATTATTTAACCAAAAAATTTAATATTTCTTGAAAATTATATGTCGTTATTCTCAAAATAATTTCTCATTTGAAACAAATTCAATTAATATATAATTTATTAATTTATATAATAACTATTGATAATTGTAATTTTTAATATTTTGCTTAATAATAATAATATAATATACAATTCTACAATAAAACACTTTTAACATAAGAAGTCAATATACTTATCAAATGTATAAAAGAAACTATTTCTGTCAATTTTAAACAATATAACAATGTAGATTGGTAATATAGTTTAATTTACTACCTAATCAATAAGGTTTTAAAACAACGCATTGTAATAAAACGAATACAATTATTTAAATTTAATTTAATTAATTTTTTTATAAAACTATATACTAAATCACTGAAAATATTTATTTAAATTAGCTTGCCTTCTGTTTATTAATTTCACTTAATTTTAATAAGAACATTATTTTAGTACTATTATCATTTCTGGACACAATCATAGAAAATATTAATATCAAAAATTCTAAAATGTGTTTATACCAAAAAAATTCAATTAATACTATTCAAACCCAAAATTGTACAATAAAATTAAGTTTTCATTAAATTATTTATTTTAAGAGTAAAAAGTATTCGTCGTTTATTTGCACAATTATGCAAAAAAATGAAAATAAATATTTACGTTATTTTTATGCAACTGAAGTCCGCCAAAACTAAATTTTAAATCATTTAATCAACTAATTTATAGTATTAAACGATTTCAAATTATTCATAAAAATACCTATCAAGCATACAATATATATATATTATATATATATACAAAAACAAGCAATAGTAAATAAGAAAAAAATTTTAATTAATTAATTATATACCTATACTGAAAATATATTATTTTTGTTTACATAATAATGTATTAAAAAAAATACTGATGTACAATAAGTATAGTAATTTGTAATGTTCATCCTATAAAAAAAAATAAAAATCTGACTAAAAAAATCCTATAAAATATTGAAATAAAAAAATACAAATAGAGTTTACACAGTAAAAAAAACTATTATTAGGAAAGAAATAATTTCATTTGAATCTTTTAAGATTATACTTTACAAGAATACAAGCGATGTATACTTCTATCTTAAGGAACTCAAACCCATCAGTTTTACCAGAAAATATTGCATTACGATACAGTTTGTACAACAACTGAAAGTTATTTTGTTTATATTATTGAAATAAATTTAATTTAAACTTCAATTGTATGTACATAGAGAGAAATAGAGTCTGAGATAAAAAAAAATCAACCCTATTTATTCATGGGAGTATTGTTATTTTTGTATTTGTATTCTATAATATATAATATAATATACAAATAATATAATATTCCTATAATCGTCAAAATACACTTCAATGTTTAAAAATATAATATTTATATACAGGTGTCATATTATAAGCAACAACTACTTTAATTATACGGTATAGGTCTATAATGTTTTATACAACTATTAACAAAAAATACTGTTTAAGCAAATAAAATAGTTAATTTTCAAAACAGAATACTTATCTATTGGCCAACTATTTATTACACATGGAATTTAACCTAGCTATTTTTAGTTGTCCTTTACTACTATTAGTAACGGAATTACCTACGAATTAATTAAGGTTATTATTTAACACATATTACACAAAAATATAAAATAGATTTACAGGCTACCTTTCTATTATAAAAGTTTTAAATATAACATAATTATTAAAATTCAAGATTTTGAAGAAATCACATAATTTAAGAACAAATATATTCCTCTTAATAAAAAAATCTAAAAATAATCAAACTGTCAATATGTATCTATTTTTGTACAAGAATTTATTTTATTTGTATTAAGCGCATGCTTTTTTTTTATTATTATTAATATCTAATACATTATAAGCTACTTACATTATTCAGAAAAAATAAAAAAATGCACAAAATTAAGTTATTATAATCCATATAATGTAAAGAATGTTACTAAAAATAATAACATAACAATGAAAATAATAATAGAATCTGACCAGTGGTGGATCTAGGATTTTTTTTGAGGGGGGGGGGACATTTTCATATTATATTTATAATCATTTTGTAAACATAATATTTAGAATTTTATTTTAGGCCTTAAATACATAATATAACTTTCAAAGGGAAGCCGGGTTCCTCGGGGCCTTCCTTGAATCCGCCACTAATTCTAACTATTAATTTGTAAACCCTAATGTTTAGTTAAAATTATTTCGATATCTATACGTATAGATATAACTATGAACTAACTACCTATAATATAATAATATTAGATAATGTCGCAGTCGGGGTGTTTATTGTTAAATATAAAATTTCCTACTTCCTAAATAGGTATGTAATTTAAATAATATTCTACAAAAACAAACACAATACCATTGACTAAAGATCATACGATATAAAAAAATTTAATTTATAAGTAAACATAAGTCCTGGTTTTATTAACCATCCTAATAAATTCGTTGTATTAATATTGTCACATCATAATGATATTATAACAGAATGATGAGATATGCGTCATGCGTCTGTTTATAAGTGTACTATATTCCCCTAATCTAGGTAATCCTATAAAGCAGGAGTCTCCAACCTTTTTAAACTAGTGTACTTAATTTGAAATTTGAATCTATTGAATAAACCTTATTTATTTCATTTTTAATACTTAACCATATATTTTGTTGTAGAAAAAGTTGTAGTTATTGATTCAATACAATCATATACTCGTAATATTTTTGATCATATAAATAAAATAATAAATAATAATATAATAATAATTGTATATACCTATCTAGATTATGAACATAATCAACCAACAACCAACAATGGTAAAATAATAATTTATCGCGATCGACGTTTATTTGATTAAATATTTACCAGTCAATCTCGATCAGCAATAATTGACTAATGGAAGATCCCAGTTAAGAACCTATTGCCTAAACTATAAATTATTTATTTATAAAGACATAACAACTAGTAATACTAAATTGACTAAATGATTTTGAATTTCGATCAATTTTACTCAATACATTTTTACAATCTGATGATTATGTTTTTAATATAATTATTTTATATTAGACGAGAATACCAACTATAGTTTGAAAATTGAATATAAACGGGACGGGCGAATCACTATCACAGTTGTTGTAGTACAGTAACACGTATCACACATTCTCGTTTTTCAGTTTTCCACAACAAATACACGCGGGAAAAAAGAAAAAAATATGATGGCATAATTTATTATTATATACATAATATTGCAATTTACATATAAACTATCATGTATAACCTATCTTTGTTTTATTCATTCTTTAAAAAGATTTACGTTTGTTCGTGTGAACATATTATTGTAATCCCTAACTGACGACGTTCGCGGAACCAACGATATGTTATATTTATATATTACTACCCTACCTAATCGGTTATTAATATATAAATGTATAAATATTGTCGTGTATTATTCTTTACCTGATATGATAAACGTAGTAACAGACGACAACTAACTCCCAATGAGACACGATTAAACACGTAATGAAACACCACGCGAAAAACACTCACCGCGACATAGAGGACGCACTACCTAGATGTCTGCAGAAAACTTATGCGATACGCTCACCACGGACGGTAATGACGGACTGAAATATTGAATCAGATATATACATAGGTAGATGCATTGATTATAGAATAAATTATATTATTATAACCATATGGTAATAAGTAATAACTAATAGATACCCAAAAATAATAATTGATGCCGCCGCCGCCACTTATTTGCCGTCCTAAGAAATATTGTTACACCTGGAAAATTACCAGCAGAACAACTGCAGAACCCGTAATCCTTGCATAAATACCAACTTAAAAATAATTCAACTACCAAAATTATAAATTTAAAACCTAGGTAAGGTATATCGATATGAGAATATGTATAGACTATATTATATATAGAATGAACGTAAGTGTTTCGTAATATCTCAGATTCTCAGCTGTAATTTAACTAAAATTTGAATTTAAAAATGTTTATAAATATTACATACCTACTGCCAAAGTTAATATTTTACGTATTAGATATGTTGGTAACGTTTAGGACGGGACTTACACGGCTTATAATATTCTTTCTGTATACGATATACCTCAATCGCTACGACAATATGGCGACCCGCCCGCGCGAAAAGTATTTTCTATTATCGCTAAAATCACAAAAGGCAACAACTAATAATACGTTCTGAGTATTTTTTTCATTACCATATTAATATTTTTCAAGAAAGTAGATAAATTTCGCTCAATTCGACGAATAATGACTAACTAATGAAATAAAATTTACTTTACTATTTATTTGAGTAGGAAAATATAAGGTATTCATAAACCAAAAACGTGAAACAAAAATAAAAGTAATTAAAAACATTATAATACAGAAAATATTATCTACTAAAAATTATATTTAAACATTTTGAACATTTATAATTTACTTACTTCAAATTTTTATTTAGCTCAATAATTTATGTTTATGTTTAAATCTACTTGTAACATAAATCAATTTTAAGGACTTCATATTTTGAACAATTGAAATGGATATTTGCCAAGCAAACATGACCACGAATTCTGTTTTTAAAAATGGAAATATTTGAAACTGAGATATCTATTTATGAACTACTTCATCTAATTAGAAAACACGAATTTTGATTTGAAGCCAAACTTGCTATTTTAACGGTAATTAATTCTTTTTAAGACCACTAAAAACATTTTAAATTAGTTAATACGTCATTCCATTTAATTAGATACGGTACATTTGAAATTTTTATTTACTGTGTGATTTTATACCCTACAACATAAACAGTATATTATATCTAAGCATTATATTTTAAGAAAATAAACTACTCATAAGTAATAATATCATAAAGTTCCTTAATAAATAATATGTTATATATTTAAAAATATTTTAGAGGGCATCGCCTATCATTTGTGTTAAATTAACCTGTGTTGTACAGTGATTTTACATGAAATAATAATCAATTAAATGCATACTAATATATTATATAACTTTAAATACTTATAACTCATAAACTACTCGTCCTAAATTTGATTTTTATGTATCAAAATACTCAGAAAATTATTCTGTTTTGGAATATGAAATTAAAACTCGTTATTCAAAAAAGTAAAAACTTAAAAATATAATTTTTTAATAAAAACGTTGTCTTTTAACAATTTGAAACTATGTAAAAATCAAAATTTGAATATATGCATAATTTAAGCATAATAATGGAGTGAGCATGCTTATAAAATCACCTTGTATATTATGTTTAAACATTATAATAGTTTTAATACAAACTTAAATAAAACCACCATCTTTTCACGCTCACTTCAATGCACTATTCAGAAAATTTACATGTTAAAATCAGATAAAAAAAACTTTAAAAGCAATAGATAAATATAAAAACAAAAATGTAACGTATCATGAATATGTAAAAAATTCGCATTTAATTATGATTAAGGTTGGGTTGTTTTGAAAAAAAATAAGTGTCATTGATTATTATTTAGAATAAAAATGTCTACTATAATGAGTATAAGCTACTAGCTCCTAGTTGAAAATTAACTCCCCAAATGGGTGCGTTGCGATTACGTATGCGCCTTTTTCACTATTACGATTGCGTACGTTATACCAACCACCTACCCAAACTTAAAGCAACGTTGCCGTTGTTTACAATCGTGAAAATATGTAAAATTATTTATTTTATAAAATAATTGCTATCTATGATAAAGTTTAATAAACGTTTCTGTGACTCACGATTTAAGATATATTATATCTTAAAGCCGTGTTGTGACTATTATTCTTGGTGCCAAATTTTTCAGAATTGGTTATCGATACCGAAGTTTTAATTTATAATTTACACTTTTATTGTATTATATATACATGTATGTATGTATATGTTTAATTTATAGTAAGTACTATTAATTTTATTTCAATAATATCAGTTATTTAAAATTATATTATTATTTTTTTTTATTTATTACATAAACCTGATTGAATAATAGGTACGTAATATTAATAGAAACGCACACTTTTTATTACATATCTTGACAATTAATTTACTATGTTTATTTGAAAATATTACTATTGCTATTAATACTGAATACTAAGAAGTATCTATATGTTGGCAACGTTGCACTCATTTTCGTACGTAATCATAATGTTTTTTGGGTAGAGAAATCGTACTCAATCGTGCTACTAAAAAATATAAACGTACGTAATCGTATATCACCGTCCCAAATATTTTTTTTTGTTTGCGCCTATGTTCGTAGATTAATTTATTATAGATATCTAATAAACTATAATAGATAGATAAATGGATTGCTGTTTTTTTTAATTACATGTTTAGTACTTCCTAGTTAAAGCAATTACTATTTAGTTTTTAATTCCATGTAATGCTCATCCGGATTATCGTGACTACCGTCATATTATCAGAATTCGTATATTATAGTACACCGCTATTATTATCTTAAATTTTGTTCTATACTATTCTATGTTCTCGTAGCGTGCTCTGCAAGCAATGGTAATGTCATTAATCATTATAATACAGTTAAATGAACTTCAAATTAAAAAAAAAAATTGGTCAAAAAATAGTATTAGTTTATAGTTTATGTTTATTTTACAAGTCAATAATTAGTACCATTATTTAATTTACATTTTTTTACGGTAAAAAGTTGTGCCGATATAATTTAAATATAAAATTGCCTATAATACGTATAATAATATTTCCGTCCACGGCAACGCGTCGACGGATCGTTCGAATTTATCAGTACTGGAAACTCTGCGGGCCGCATCAATATTGATACGACGTTTGTTCACATATATTATGATGCTTCTGCAAGTACAAAGAGAAATGTTTTTTTCTGCTTTGTATCACAACATAGCAGATTTTGTTAATCTGACCAGAAAAACGAACCGATTGCAGTTAATACTTATTGAAACTGAACTGAAAAATGAAAATAATAAAATAATGTTATTTGTGACAGGCTTGCTGCAGGTTTGAAAAAAAGAACAATATAAATAACTTTAGAAATTATGCGCACGCGTTGGTACCACTATACGCAATTAAAAATTAAAATTGAATTCCGTAAAAAATAATTATTCCGAAGACATCTCTCAAATCTTGACTCCAACCATATGTACATTATATGTACAAGGTACAACCACGATTCACTGAATTCTATGACAGTTGAAATTCAATTTACCACTATGATGTGAAATCTCTGAATATGTTTCTAAGTAACTGGCGAGCTATATTATAAGAAACAGTGAAGCCAGAAATCCCTCAAGTGGGTAGGAGAGGGAAGCACAAGATAAAATATCAAATTCATACATATAAAATATATCTTAATTTACATAGTAAGTAGGTAAATAAGCTAAATCAAATTAAGTATGTATTATCAATTATTTTGATCCATCTTGTATTTGCATTCTCCGAGCCAGTATTTGTTATGCAATCTTGCGTCATTTCCTCTACTGTTACATTTTATCCCTTATTTATATTTATTAAAGCCAAGCTATTCAGCCTTTCCTGTATTCCTTTCATATATTATATAATATCATACGAATAGGTATTATAATTTATAACGTGACGTACCGATTGGACGATAAGTCAATTCGCCGACACATCATATTGCCGAAATGCCGACACCCGATTTGCCGATATCCGACATCTGACACACACATTATATTTAGTTCAAAATGAATTATACTTAAAAATATAATTTTTTTATTGTTTTAAATTATTTGTATAAATCATGAACATTGTTCAAGTCAACTATCAACTATATATAAAAATACCTAATCTTATTGTCTTCTAAATGAAAATGAAAGATTATTGTGTCCAAGTATTTCAAAATACAAATCGTCTTATTTCGTAGCCTAAAATTATAATTTGAAACGTTATTAGAAAAATATGTATTATTAAATGTCATTCAACTTTATAAATGGTATACCTTTCTTTTGCAAATGATAATTTTTCTTCTAATTTTCTATATTATTATATTTTAGTTTTCATCTTTTGTGGCCAATCGCAGTTTTTTTTGTACTAAGGGGTCAAGCTCGAAATTTGTTTATTAAATAAAATTATTTTTGTATTTTGTGAAACTATGATTTTTTGGTGAATCGGTACTTTTTCAATTTTTACCAGCGACTAATTTTTGCGTCGGCGAATCGGACCCCTCCATAGGACCCTAGATCATTTTTTAGATACCCATTCACATTTCAAGAGATAAAAGGTACACCTGCGCCGAGCTACCATTGTAATATAATATAGAAGCGTTCATTTTTAAGTCTAAAGCCGAGTTTCCATATTATATAGTGTTGTGTAGCTAATTTAATAGAATATTCAACTTGTAAGTAACATAGTACCGTCATTTTTTTACCTAGGTACGTATTAAATCCTGTTGTATTATAATACCAAGCTTAATGTAATATTATGGTTTATAGATATTATGCACAATACACAAGTACTTAATATACAGCTGCAGTTGTAAGCGATTTATATAACAATAATACACCAATTTCAATGATAAAATTTATAAATCGCATGGTAATAGTTACGGAAGTACACAAGTTGTGTCCCATAAAAAAAGTATTTATATACGAATTGCGTCCCACAATATCAGGGATGCAACAACTATAATTATTAAATAAATTATTTATTCATTTACAGTAGAACCTCGATAAGTCGAAAACCTTGATAAGTCAAAATAAATGCCATTCCCTTGCGAAAACCTTGATTACTCGAAAAAATAACTATAGATAACTCGAACATTCTTAATTCCGAATATAGACAGATAATGGCGGATAATTTAACCTAATCACGTTTATTATGTATTTTTCATTCGATTTATTTTTATTACATTCGGTATTGACAATTGCGATCGATTAGTTACTCGTGTTCGGTGGTATCGAATGTAAAAATTATTAATTATTTAATCATATTTTTATCATAATTTTGTAGCAATAATTTTAAAATAATATCAATAACAATACACACTATAATTATATATATATATACTATAACGTTTATAACTATATAATAATTAAAAAATATAATATACGTACATACATTTCAAAAACTTTTTGAGTCGCTATTGTTTCCTAAAACATTGATAACTCAAAAATCTTAGTCAAAAACCTCGATAAGTAAAAAAAAATATGCATTTCCCTTAAATCTCGACTTAGGATCATGGTTTGGAGTTCTACTGTATTTTATATGAGCTTGGGAAATCCAGAAAATTGTGAAACTAAATGCTATATATATATGTATATATAATACAAAAGTTAACCGATATAATATAGAGTCTAAGCTTTTAATGATTGGGAAAAAATGCATTCAATATCGTTATTTATAATATTTTGTAATATATTACACAAAAAAATATATTATAGGCCCCCAGGTTTCCTTAAATATAGATAAATACACCCACGAAGAACCCCTAAAAACAAAAAAAATTCTGTTACCCTAACCAATTTAATAGTGGAATGTAATTTGTTTATACCTTATTTACGGCATCACGCAACTTTACTAAGTTACCCCGGTAGGTACACTATTATACACACTAATAGAATAATACATAATATAGTATATTGGGCATTGTTAGTTATTGTGGTTTCTTATGGTAACGTGGTAGAGGTTATAGTGGTTACCATAATTGTGTTATTTTTTTTAAATGTATTCCCATCTGGCATCTAAATTCCAACATTAATATTATTTTATTTACATATGTAAACTATATGTTTTTTCTAACACATGTATTCCCTTCATATACTTTAACTATACAATTATATAATAACTATACATTTATTAACTTTGATTAAAATTTATATACATATCACACACACTAAAAATCGACGGATGTCGTATATGTGAAATGTGACTATGTGGATTTATACAATTCATATATGTAGACACATTATAATATTATTATTTAAATATAATAAATTCTAAACAACGACAACACAAATGTATAAAATCGTATAAATAAAACTGTTTATCCTACGTACGGCGCGTAAGCTATTTGGTCGAAAATCTAACGGTAGAATAAACGTGAAAAAATAATACTAACGGACTGTCGATAGAAATTACCGCGGATACTCACTCACGAGTATATTCTATGGTATCTGAACTACGGCCGCCCGGGTCGCCGTATTTACGATACTCGAGAACAAGACAAGTAACACCGCGATATTTTCTGTTGGGTAGTCTCAAAGGAAATGTGGACGCTAACCGTTTCTTCCAAGTCACCCATGCAGTCCGATTCCTGATATAATATTGACAATAATATGAATCCATTAAAACTGATCATCAGAAAACGTATCAAATATTTTATTATTTTTGACTATAACACTATCATCGACTAAGCAGTAATACGAAAATCGAATTAAATATAATATTAAAATAATAGATATCATATACTCAATCAAAATTTATAATAAAATATTAAAATATGCCTGGACCAGATCCTAATGTCTTATTACATCGTGGTTTAACATTAGTAGTTAGAACTTACTAATTTATAGCTTGTAATATATATAATATACAATACAATGTAATTTATTAACAATGTATATTTCTTTAAGAAATGGTTTTTTATATAAAATAAAAAACATACACCCTTAAAGCAATAAACTCTTAAGAGCATTAACGATAATATATTTGATTTCCATTACTGAATACTTGTAATTTGTCAATGAACTAATACTATTTGTATTTTGTAGTACGGAGTTAGATATTCAATCACAATAACCAATTTTGTGCAAATACATCTTTAAATAAATAGTTTAAATACAATAAATAATTTACTAAATATGCAAAAATTAAATACCTAATATAAGTTTATTTTAGTTTTTAGTTTTTTTTTTAATTAAATTATTCTACTCGTTATGTAAATATTTAGCATAATAAATTTCTAAAATTATATATTTCGTGTGCAATATAATCAAAAATTATTAGATATGTATTATAATTCAACAATAAAACATTGTTATGCAAATCATTTAAGCATTTAATTTGTAGTAAAATCGATCTATAATTTTATTAAACTACCTAATTAAAAATATATGAAAATTATTTTCATAATAATATTATACACCAAACATAATTGTTATTACTTAAAAAATTTTTTAGTCATTTAAAATATGTTTTTAATTTGTATATCCTAAAATAATATATTATTAATATAACTTAAATATAAATCAAACATTTTATAACTTGTAATTAAGTCCGTTTTCTTAATTTAGTGAATAATTCTATTGTCAAGAATTTTCCTATATTTTTTCAAAACCTTATAAGAAAACTGCTCAATGTTCACATAAAATTAATATGAGTTACATTCAAAATTGTAAACACTGATATTATCAATGAAATAGGATGTAGTGTGTGCCCCATGAGAATTTACTAATTTAAAGTGGTAGGACAATGGAAACTCCATTATCCCACTATTCTAAATTAGTAAATTCTCACGGGACCATCTGTACGTCACTAAAGAATAAATAATACAAACAACGTTAAAGAGCATCCTGTGTTGGACATTAATTTATTGTTTGTATTCGATTTTTTTTAGTAGGTATTTACTTTTAATAATCAACAAATAAAAACAATTTATCCAAACGTCGATAACTAAGTTATATTTTACAAAAAAATTAAAATTAAAACAATTAACAGCACGAATATTATATATGTTTGTTGTTCCTAACTAAATAAATGTATAAATTAATTAATAGGTAAACGAGTTGATGACAATTATAAGAAAAAAAAATAGATCTAAAACCTAGTAATTGAGATATTACTTTTTTAATTCTATATAATAAAAACTATATTTATTATTATTATTATATCAGGTATATTATTTATACTTAAATCTGTCGGAAAAAATTATTTCTATTAAAAACTAGTTACATTTTAACCAGAAAATATTTGTATAATTTACTATACGTCTGTATATTATAATAATAACATTATATTATTTATTATAACAACAAAAATTCAAAATAATCAAGATTTTATGAAAAAATAATTAAGAGAGCATTTAAAAGACACGAAAATAATCATATTTTAAGTTAAACAATTTTTAACTATTGAAAATTGCAATTAAGGTATTAAATGATGGTATAAATAATTATAAATTATATAATAAACATATTTTTACAGTCTGTGATGGAAAACTCTTAAAAGTATTTTTAACGAATAAACATGATAAATGATAATACGTAGATGTCGGATAATATTAATAATTATAATAACAATAAATTAAATTAATAAATTGTATAATTTTCAACAGAATTAATTGATAAATATATGTTTTTTGTGTTTTATGAAAATTGTAATTTATAATAACCGGTGATTCATATGATTCGAATTAGTAATAATGTTGGTTCTATTACCTACCACCTACCTACATAATAATTAATATTAATATATTATATTATATATAATAGTTCGTAATTTAAATATTTATTTTTATAATTTTCTTTTAAGTATATTACTTGTTATTTGTTATTGGTATACCGTTATTTATAGTTAAGGAAACTACAAAATAAAATTCATCGAATCAGTATAATAATGATTCTTTAACAGTGCAATACAATGCACATAATTTTGCAAGAAAATACAATTTATAAATAACGTTATTAATTTCTCATTTCTAAATAATTTATTATTTTTATAAATATAGGTACGAGTGGAACCGATTCAAAATATGGTAAAGCTAAATAAACAAACTAAAATTTATTATAAAAATATTTTAAAATAATACCTTATTATAATATATAAATAGGTAGTTATTTTTCATAAACTCATAAATATGTTATTACTTGATTTACTTCACTATTTCAGTGATTAAGGTATTTTTATATGATAAACAGACTATGATACATTTTATATTTCTATGTACCTACTTACCTACAAATTATAAATGGGCGGGATTTTTTTACAACATGATGTTTTTATAATACTATTTATTATGCAAATAATTTAATTAAACAATTATCAATAAATGACCACAATGTCAGAGGCTTATCATTAAAACATAAATGTATGTATATGTATGTATATAATATATTATCAAAATATTATTTTATTTCAGATTTTTATAATTAAATTTAAAAAGAAAAACGCACAAACCATTTACTAATTTGATTTTAAATACTACAAACCCTTATTCACATTGGTACGAATAAATATAAGGGGAAATGTGTTTTTAATTTTAGTAATGTTTTTATGTATTTCATGGCTGAAAAATAATTACACTGAAAAATATTTCAAATTTAATCGTGATTTTCTTTATACATTATACCTGGTACCTACTAACTATAACAGGACTATAGTAACCTAAATATCCTTATAATTTCGTGAATCACATTCAGATATAATATTATCATCATATAATACGTACACTTAATATATTATCAGTCGCGATAAGTCAACCATCGAAGCAAGTCGTTCGTTAATTGTCGCTCCGTATCTACGTTTTGCTATCGCCTTTTGTATAATGCCGGCGTCGTCTTCGGGCGGCGACGACAATCGTCCGCACGCTCTTAACAATTCAGTCGGTAAAATAAAAAAAGCACCAAATGCTTCCAGACCACACAACACGGATCAGGAATGGACCACCAAGACAAGTAAAAAAGCATCTCAATCTAAGAAGGTATCAACTCCAACTAGCCCTATATCTCCCACTCTACAGCAGATTAAAAATAATCCACCAGTATTAAATATGCCCAACAATACATTCGATTACGACATTTCGTTATCTCATTCTACTAATGACACGGCCTCTAATAATATGAATATAGATATAGATTTATCGCATTCTACAACCGATCACGCTAATGTTCCCGTTTCCGCAAATACAACATACACCGCTGATATTTCAAACACTAATATAAATTACGATTCCAACGATATACAGTCCTTACGTAATTCCGAACAACTTAATAAATTTTTCTCCGCGGATTATAACGGTCCGTTCACTACCATTGCGGAACATTCAGATATCAACCTAAAAATTGATCACTGGCACCCGTTAAAATATGCAAAAATTTTTTCCACCAATTTCATTGGCATCAACAACATCAAACCAATTGGTCATAAAAAAATCAAAATCACCTTCAATACTAAAGTTTCAGCCAACAACTTTCTCACCTCCCCTCTACTCGCAAACATTGGATTTACAGCATATATTCCATCTACGCTTATCTACTCTTTCGGAATTATCAGAGTCGATAGTTCCCTAACCGAAGAAGATTTCTGGGAAGGACTTGATAACACAGTCCGCGCTATTGCCTTCAAACGCATTTCAATCAAAAAGGATAATGTCCTAACGCCTACTCGTGTCGTGGAAATAAAATTTTTATCCCCCAAAATCCCAGATGCCGTATCAATTTACAACGTCATTTTCAAAATTTCTCCTAGCGTCCGTTCTCCCATACAGTGCAATAACTGTTTGCGATTTGGCCACACGGCTAAATTCTGTCGCAGTAAATCCAAATGCAGCCACTGTGGCTTAAATGACCATTCATTAACTACTTGCCCTTCAATCAACGCAACAGATCCAGTTTGCATCTTCTGTAAACTCCCCCACCTCTCCACTGACCGGAATTGCCAAGAGTGGTCATTCCAAAGGGATGTTAAGAAAATTATGGCTACGGAAAACTTACCCTTCCGCGAAGCAGTCTCTCTCAAGAAAAATAATTACTCCTCAAGTGCATTTAGCTATTCAAATATTGTTAATAAACAGTCTGTGTTAAATCCTTCTCATCAAGTTCCGGATACCTCCACTAACTCTTTCCCCCCGTTAACCTCTCAATCACATTACCACCATACACCTCATAGGAAGTATAACAATCATTCTTCTCACTCTAAACAAAAACAATTTCACGTTCCCAACCAATCTAATTTTTCCCTACCAAATGGGCACTTCATAGATTATGCTAGTAAAAATCGGTCCCAGGATCCCAAACCTCCTCAATTTGATCTAACCTGGGTCAATGCCTTCTGCATCAAACTCTCCGAATCCTTATCCAACTCCCCTAGCCTCTCTCCCTTATCTCCCTCTTCCCTTCAAAACTTAATTGAATCATCCCTTATGTCTTGTCTCTCAATTCCAAAAATCTCCGTTATTTCTTCTAATGGTCAATATTCTACAATGGAATGTTCGTAGTCTTCCTGCAAGACTACCTTCTATCCAACACCTCGTATCTTCCTATAATTGTTCCATAATACTTATTTCTGAGACTTGGTTACTTCCATCCCGTAATTGCTTTATTCCTCATTTTAATTTATTCAGACAAGATCGAGTCGATGGCTACGGGGGCGTCGCAATTGCCGCCCATACCTCACTTAATGTATCTTTAATAGAAATTAAACCCCCCTTAAAACAACTTCTCTTGGAAAATAATATCGATTTAATTGGTCTAAAAATAACAAATATTGACGGTTTACCTAATACATCATTCTGGTCCTGCTACAGTCCAAATGATTCACCTATCCCCTTTGAAGTATGGTACTCTCTCTTCCAACTCACAGATCACAACTCTTTCTTTACAGGTGACTTTAATGCCCATCACCCAGCCTGGGGTTCCACTACGTCCACCAGACGGGGTAACTTAATCTACGATGCGTTGAACTCTTCTAATCTTAATATACTTAATAACGGCTCACCTACGCATGTAGGCAGACCCAACTCAACCAATTCGTGTATTGATTTATCCTTATCCACTCCAAATTTATTCTGGCTTTCAACCTGGCGCATTATAGACGATCCTAACGGAAGTGATCATTTACCTATTATCATATCTGTCAATGTTACAAACCCTAACTCCTTACCAAATAACAGATCTACCTTACCCAATTATCTCTCCCCCAATCTCAAATTTAACCTCAATAAAGCTGACTGGCCCCTTTTTTCTCAACTCATCAATTCCTCTATCCCTCTTCTCAACACTTACACATGTCCATTAAAAGATTATGAACAGTTCACTCATATGATCTTAGATATTTCTAAGAAAACAATTCCTATCAAACGTAATAACCTTAACAATTTCCCTCCCTCTCCCCCGTGGTGGAACTCCTCCTGTTCCAAAGCAGTTTCCAACCGCAAATCCTTATATAAAACCTTCATTCGCTCAGGCTCCGTTCAAGATTATCTTACTTATCGCAATGCCAGCGCTGCAACCACACGTCTCTTAAAAGAATCTAAAAGACTAGCTTGGAAACAATTTTGTACGAACCTCAACCCTTCTTCATCCATTCAATCTACCTGGACCACCGCTAAACGCTTTCGCAATAGTATTGTTACTCGCTCTCGTCCTCACAATGACAGTTGGTTCAATGATTTCTGTTGTAAAGTAGCACCATGTTATGTCCCTTCATCTTCTGAAGCCTTACATAATTCAATTTTGCCTGCCTCAAATACACTTACTAATCACATAATCTCCATGCCTATAACCTTAAGTGAGCTAAACGCCGCCATCGCCTCACGTAAATCAATCGCCTCCGGCCCTGACAACATTTCCCCTGTTATGCTCAAACACCTTCCTACTAATGCCGTCGAGTACCTCTTGAATATACTCAACAAAATTCTCCTCCTCAATAAAATTCCTGACTCCTGGAAAGAGTTTATAGTCATACCTATTCCCAAAGCCAACTCTACCACTGCATTTAGGCCCATCGCCCTGTCCTCAGCGTTATGCAAAACCATGGAATTTATTCTAAAAAACCGCCTAGATTGGTGGCTCGAACATAACTCTATTCTCTCTGACAACCTATATGCTTTCAGAAAAGGAAGAGGTACACTTGATTGCCTCGCAAATTTTTCGAGTAAAATATACCAATCTTTTAACAACAAACATTTTTTACCTGCAGCCTTTATCGACATTCGTGGTGCCTTTGACTCTGTCCATATACCAACTCTCCTATCTCACCTTAATTCACTCCAACTACCCCCTATATTCATTAACCTTGTCTCCCTCCTGTTTTCACATAGAACTCTAAAATTCACATCCCCATACGGCTCTACAAACATACGCTCCACTTACACAGGTCTACCCCAAGGTAGCTGCCTAAGTCCCATTCTTTTTAATTTGTATATGAATTTCATTATTAAACAACTAAATACACTTGGACATGAGTGCCTAGTGTATGCTGATGATCTTGTCATATTCTCCTACAATTCAAATATCGATCTCGCTATTGACTCTTTAAACAATTCGCTCAATCTCCTACAAAACCTTCTATCTTCTTCCTTTTTCTCTGTAGCTCCCGAAAAATGTAAGGCCATGATTTTCACTAGAAGACGTTACCTTCTCTCTTTAGATATCACTATAAACGATTTTCCAATTCCAATTGTCCAGAACATAAAGTATTTAGGACTAACACTAGACTCCAAATTACGCTGGGCTCCGCATCTTCAACATCTCATTAAATTTACCTCTCTTTGGGCCAATTTCCTTAGATCAATTTCCAATACGTGGTGGGGATCACATCCCTCCACACTTTTAATCATTTACAAAGCTGTTATAAGGTCCAAACTTGACTATGGATGCTTTTTATCAGGCTCCGCATCCTATTCACATTGGAAAAAAATTAACAATCTCCAAAACTCCTGCCTTAAGTCAATTATTGGTGCCCTTAAATCTACCCCTAATGCGGCCGTTGAGATCGAGACGGCATGCCCCCCCCTTTAATATCAGAAACAGATGGTTGGCTGGTAAATTTCTACTAAAAAACTTCTCCCTTCGTCATTCCACAATATTTAATTCCTTTCTTGACATATACTTCTCCTGGCGTTACGTTAAAAAATCTCTCCCAATTCTTGCCTCCACGGCATACTCCTTATCTTCAATCCGTAATTTTGTTACCAATTCTAAAATATTACCCTTATATGAAATTAATTATTTGGCTCTCTCCTACTCACCTATAGTTCACACCAACAGACATTTTCTGAACTTTACTTCCAAGGCACTTAAATCTATATCACCCATCATCGTCAACAATCTTTTCTTAGACTACATTCAAAATAATTTTCCAAATTCCACCCTAATTTATACAGATGGTTCAGTTTCCCCTCTTTCGGCTGGTTACGCTTTTTTCATTCCTGACTTACACATCTCCATGTCTAATAATCTACCCTCTTCTGCCTCATCATTCACTACGGAATGCTTCGCAATATTAGAAGCCCTTTCGACCATCTCTGCCCTCCCCCCCAGCAGTTATCTCATCGTCTCCGATTCCTTATCATGTCTTCTTAGCCTCTCCTCCGATTTTTTCAATTCCCGTCCTTCTCCTATTTCCATTAGGATCAGGCAACTTCTATATGAACTTACCCTTTCAGATTTTATAGTTGAATTCCTTTGGGTGCCCGGCCATTCTGGTATAAAAGGAAATGAAATAGCGGACTCCATTGCAAAATCTACCTCCTCGTTCTGCTGTCCTTCTCCTACTCTAATTCCCTGGACCGATTTTTGTCCCTTATTAAAATACCATATTTATAATTTATGGCGCAACCAATGGAACGGACTAGCCCCCAATTATGCCTCTTGGTACAAAAATATCTCACCATCTATCCCCTCTCACCCTTGGTTTCACAACCTCAAATTAAATCGTAAAATAATTACCTCTTTTTCACGTCTAAGATTTGGACACACCTTACTACCTTCTCACTCTTATAAACTTTCTCTCAATGACTCTCCTTTATGTATGTTCCACGTTCACGATCCCATGATTTGCGATATCTCACATATACTTTTTCACTGTCCCTCTCTGGTTCCCCAACGCAATACCCTCTTCACCCTAATCCACTCCTTTAATGTCAAACTCGACACTCAATCCATTCTCTCTTCACCAAATGTACCAATTATTACCTCACTTATATCCTTCATCAACCAGACTGGTTTAAAAATTTAATTTATTTGTAATATTATTTTTGTTGTTAATATTGTTTTCTATGTAATATTTATAATCATAATTGTCGAAGCTAATTGTTTACAAAGTTTCTTTTAATAAAAAAAAAAAAAAAAAAAAAAAAAAAAAATATATTATATTTAATATTTTAAATTACAATATGCATAGTTGAGGACTTAAGGTGGATAAACGATAATGCGTGACTATTACTTTAGCAAATTGTTATTGTTCTACGCAATACTTTTACGACGACACACTTAAATTTGAACACGCAACACAAAAATAATAGCACAACAGAGATCATAACAATATTCCCACATTTATCTAATTTTGATTTCTGATAATATAATAATACTTGCTGAAGTTTACTTATCGTAATGTTATATAAGCAGTAATATAAATATTAAATAGTATAAAAGTATAACTTTTACATACCTGATTTTGTTTTTAACGCCTTTTTAAAATCCAGGTGAAAATGCAACACAAAATAGAAGTCTAAAAAATAAAATTACGACTATGAAACACTGTTACTTATTAGTTATTTCTGCAACCGATTTAATAACAAGTATTACACAATTTACATCATCGTTCTCCCACTAAAATAACGCGTCTCAGTATCGTCGTGAATATATATTTTGTTGCTATGTGAAGGTCAATCAGTTGTCGGACAGTATTGTATAGTAACACTCCTTAATTGAATCTTAAATATACGCATGGTTGCTCTGGTACCACAGTTTTTGAATTGTTTTGAATCATACACGTCATAACACATTTATATTACTATTAAACACAATATATTTTTCAAACTGTTAATTGCTTATTATCTTTTTTTAATTGTATTAAATTAATTTTAAAACAATGCAAATTCGTATAACCATTAACATAATTATATAAATCTGTGTATTTAATGTACATAATTAATTGTATATACTTGAAAAAAGTTGTTATTGGTTTAAAAGGACATTTTTATATTTGTAGTTATTTGTTGATAGATGTTTATTTTTTCAAAATATTCAAAAATGTAATTGTTACAAAAGAATTATATCAGCTGAAAGTCTCCAATTTAAAACTTATAATCTAGGTTTTGTACATAAATTTTAAATAATTCAATATGTAATTTATTTAAAATATAATTTATTTTAAAAACCAACATATTATTTATTTATGAATAATATATACCAATATACCTAATACATACTTATAGTTGAATTACCTATCCCTAATTTAAAATAATTAAATTCAATTAATCATATTTAATTAAAGGTCGCAATACCCATATGTGTTATTTTCATTTATTTTTAAAAATAAAAACATTATCTGTACGTACTTCAGTAATTTTCGTCAGTTATTTACGGTATTTTAATTTTAGCTTAAAAGCCATAATTTTATTGATATAAATATTTCAGGATTAATTTATCACAAGTCATTGGAGTACCATTATTGGCGTTTTTCTTCATCAAGCTGTAACGTTGTCTTAATCATTTAGATATAACACTTATAGTAAAAATATTGACTAAATATTATTATATATTTAATAGTAAGTATTAAAAATTTATTTATTTGCTTATAATCTATAAATAAGAATAAAATGCAAATGATATATACACTTATAATATAATAACCATTTCCGGGTAACTTTCTGCATTGAATTATTTAGCTTATTCCATTTCAAAAATTAAAGTTTAAGTAGCACCATTTTAAAGTATATAAAAAATGTTAAATATCTTATGTTTAGAATAATGTATACTCAACATTAAACTATTCATTCATTGCATATTGGTAATAATTAGTAAACCCCCATTTGTTTTGTATACACCGCATGTATACTTATTAGTTATTACTTATTAGTTATTACCAAGTTATAGAGACAGTAGTTAATTTTCAAAATAAGATCATTTAGTATTATTTTACTTATTTTAATTTATTATTATTTCAATACTTAAGTATATTTATACACAATACTATAAAACCAATGGTAATAATAATTATTATTATAGTTACATTAAATAAATCATACATTCAAATTACAAACTAACAAATTTAGTTACATTATTGTAGCAGTATCACATTTATTTATTTAAATAACTTTATAAGTATCTACTTAATATTTATTTATTTAATTTGTTTATTTAAAATACAGTTTATGAAATTCAAGTACACATAATATATTATTAATTGAAATTCCAACTTTTTATAACTGCGACTTTTTTAATTTACTATACGTCTTTGAAAAATGTCATAATAAAATCAAGAACTTTATAGGTATCATTTAGAATCTAAAATATATATAACTTAAAAAATAAAAAATTCAAAAGAAATTGCAGTGTAGAACACAAATTAAATAATATACATTGTTTGTATGACATAGGTGATAGGTATATACAACAACGTACACGTTACAAGCATTATTAATTATATTACTTCAAGAATAAAAAGTTTTTTTACATATCATAATTAAAAGTGACTCAATTTCCATCGAAAAACGTATTTTATAAAGTCTCTTACCATAATTGTTGAAATAAAACCAATTGGCAATATAAATAATTATTCAAAATGGCTTTTGAAATCAAAAGTTATTTACTGAAAAATGTTCCAAATAAAATAATTATTATTTATTTATTTATCAAATCGTAACATTTGAGTGTATGATTATAATTATGCAATTAAATAGGTATAAATAATTTGATGTGGACAATATAGTTATATAGATTTTATTTTATTTATAATATATACTTAAATATTTTTTAACAATTAGAACATCAAATCTATTTTTAATTTACAATCATAAAAATCCGTATTCTATAACATTAATTGACATAAAATGAATTATTAATTTACAATCTGTTAAAAACATAAATTATATTTTTAATTAACATAATCAAATAATAATATTCCCTTTTTACTATTGGAATTTGGCATTAGTTTTTGAATGTAGAATGACCAACGTGTCGATAAAATTCGAGTCCAATTTGTTATTGGTTTGTTTAGTTTTTACTCTCTAAAAAATAATAACACACCATATTATTACACTTCACGTATATCATAAAATAATTAAATGCTATACATTAGTTGTATAAATGTATAATTAATAATGAACCTAAGTATCCAGTAAATATTATTTTTCTTTTGTAATATTCTTCTACAGCAAATAGTTTATTAAATACACTTACATAATATAAATACATATATTATATATTATATATATTTGTAATATATTCAAGGTATAATATATATTGATATTCAATGTCCAGTGCATCAGGCTTCAGGAAACCTATAATTTTCCCTTATGGCTTTCAACCTTTCAACCTTTGCATAGGATATTTTATTGGGTGACATCAAAGTAAAGGCACTTTAGTTATATCACTGCATGAATTAACAAGCAACATTTAAAATTAATTTAAGTGATAATTCGGAACATTTAAAAAATACAATAATGTAAAATATAGAAAATAAAATAAAAATATATTCTTAAAGTACATTTAATACTACATAGTAATATATTTATGACATATTTTGTCCTATGCATTATATTAACTATTTAATATATTTTATTGTTCATTAAAACCATTTGCTCGAATGACATTAACGATAGACGGTGGACTACAATTTTATAACCATTCCTAATGTAAGCTTTACTATAGCTGTGGTCCACTCTGTAGGTAAACTTTAAAATATGCGTATACCAAGGGGATGCTAAAGGTTTTCGAAATAACGAATGACTCTTTCACATGTATAGACGCGTGAGATAAGAAACCTTTCTAACGAAACTTTCGTCCTTTTTAATTTAGGTATATATAGCATTATAGGAACGTACACTCATCCGATGACTATGACGAGGGATTCAGCAGCAGAAACCTTTTCGAATAATAATATATATACGCACACTAATGCGCACTAAACACACAGTGGCGTTTAATTGATGAGGGCATTTCGGAACTGTATGCATTATACACGCCGTTCCCGAGTCGAAAAGAAATGGCATTATAAATGGAAAATTCATAGCCGCGCGCGCTCGCGCCATCGTCCGCCCCCGCACTAAACCTCTTCATGACGATATTGTAGTGTATATATGTATGCGTGTGCGTATACGCGCTTATGCGTATATTATAGAGAATATATATATTATACAATACACTGGCATGCGAGATCGCGTTGAATTATTCAACGCACCCTAGCCCGTTGCGTTAGAATGATCTGCTCTCCACTCGCACTACTACCAGTTACCACTAACTAAGTATAACATACATATATATTGTATACTACTAGTAGTACTACTATTACCACGGATTAAATAAAGTATTATTTAATTTGTGTTATACTATTATTTTAGCAGATAACTACTTAACAACCGGCATAAATTGCTTCCCGTCGTGTATTAGTATTATAGTCCCTACATACATAAGTACTTGATATTTTTTTTGGATTTCAGATACTTGTTTTATAATTTCGTACAAAATTAAACACGCTAAAATTAAAATAAGGTATACATTAAAGCTGAATTCCGTTGGAATATAATATGTTTCCAATCGATTTAAAAAGTATTCTATCGTTATTTTATAAAAATAAACGTACCTATTCCTACCAACCAAAAACTTAGTTAGACTAATTCCAGTTCTAACGATCTTTCATAGGCCGATTTCTTTTAACATTATTTTTTATTGAGCAGTTTATTACAATATGAACAATAATCTTAAGTGATAAACTGATACCTAATTGATACAATAATAATATACAGAAAGGAATATTGAATATTGAAGAGACCTCCCAGTAAAGATATTTAGACATAACTATTTTAATTATTTTTTTAAACGCATTTATATTATTATTTAAATACTGATTGAAAAATATATTTACGCGCTTATTCATTGTTTAAATATATTTCAAAATCACTTATAACAAGTACCTATGTACGTCAGATAGACGACAGTTGTAGTAGTATCGGCATCGATATAGTAACTTAGCTTATTCTGCATATTTTATGTTGTATATTAATTACACCATAATTTTTCCATTGCATAAATCATGTCTAGCGACGAGCCTTTCTATATATTCATATAAAGTATATTATTATAATATACAATAATATAATCTATCAAAACGACGCAAACTGTTCATGCCAGACCATGGTGTGTCGGTCAGCTGAATTATTAAAAACAAAATTTTTGAAGTCGTTAAACCTTGGTATCACCTCTGCTTTTGTTCAAATATATATACTCATTGTTCTCGTATTAAGTGGTTATTACTTAATATATTATCATAACCATTTGTAGTCATTGAAATATGCTGGACATCGTGTAAATAAATTCCAACACCACCCTATTTCTAGTCATAAGGACTAATGTATACCACTCGTACCATAAATTTGAAATGGGTTTTTAGAACTGCCTCCTGTCCTATATACTGTGGTTAAGTCGTAAGTTATGTAGTTTGAGTGAAGTTAAAAAAAAAAACTATTCGTAGCGATTTTATATTCTTACAGCGTAAACGTAATAATATAAAATATTTTACTTGTATAATACTATTATTACAAATTATGGTCCACTTCGTATAATATGAATACTGTATACAATAATAATTAATTGTCTGACGTATAGAATTATGAATAGTTTTGAATGCAATCATCAATGATCAGAAGAGAATAAAGGATTTTTCTTTGTTTAACTGTATATTTTATACACGATTGAACGAACATTAAGGAATATACAATAATATATCGTAACAATTTGGATATTATATCTCACTGTCTTGTTACAATTGTAACATGTACATTGTAAATTGTCCACATAAGTATACATCATATTAATTATATTAATTAAATTTCATTACCGGTAAAGTGTGTGTCTATGTACGAACAATGTATTGCTTACTAATACTATTTTATGAATTATGACTTTCGGATGATTATGTCAATGATTATTACGAGAACGTGATACCCGTTATTTGTGGTATCCGCCAATCGTTAACTATACCTACGCATAATTTAGTAAATGTACATTGTTTTTAATCGAATAGAACTAAACAATATTTCAAAAATAATGGATAGAGTAATAAATAATAATTGTAAAATCTACATCATCAAAATATTCAAAATCATTGATAAAAATAAAAAATGGTGAAAAATATATCGGACATCCTATGTTATTTTCAGATTAAATATTAGTTTGATGATTTTTTGAATGGTATTTAGGAAACATTTAAAACTGAAGTTTTATGAAATACAACTTTGAGAAGAGTTTAAAAAAAATAAACAGTTTATATGATAAAAATAAAAATATGATAAATGAATAATACTTATGATAAACATAATACGTAAAAATAAATAGGTATATATATTTATATATTTTCATATGCACATCTTTATCACTTTCATTAAAATAATATGTTTATAAATCATATTATACCTAACTCGTAATTGCATATATTTATATATATTTTATTTGTCTGTACTTGATTATAATGTCTGCACATCTAAATCAATTGATAATAAATTAATAATTAATAATATTTTACTATTTTTGGAAACCTTTTATGTTATAAAAATAAATAATAATTTCGATAATATAAAGTTGAAGCTAATTGAAAACTAAATTATTTTATCACATCATTTAAACTTTTTTTTTAATACCAGTGTAAATAACATTATATTCAAAACAAAAAAAAAGAGTTTGATCCTTCTTGGTTATGTTGGCCAACCAACTTTATGGATCTACCCTTATAGTCAATATTAGTACTATCCATACACTAACTATACAACGAATATACTTCATTTAAAATAAAATGTATGTAATATACTAATATGTATAAAAAATACAATATAATCATATTTAATTAAATCCAAGTAAAATCTATTCAGTTAATATATGTGAACATTGGATGCTAAATATTAACCTTCATAATAATAAAAAATAAATTACTATAGAAAAATTTCTTTTTATATTATTATTATTAAAAATTATTCAAATCACTGTCTAATAATGTGAACAAAGTGACAAACTTATAACATCATCAGTCATTGCCAAAACAATACGTACTTATTATGTCATTATTTTCATCACCCAAACTAAAATCTTAACTATAATCATTGTTCTTTCATATCCATCACTATAACCTAACCTAAGAATGAATAATTAATATTATAACAAAAACTTTTTGTTAACAATTTTATTTTTCATTTAAATTTATTGTAGGTAGATTATAAACTATACAGCATATCTGTAGATCTAACATCGAGTGTATAACAAATCAAAAAATAAAAATAAACAAATCATGTAGTTTATTATATACATTAAAAAAAAATTACTTTACTTAAATATATCTAAATAATCAAAACAATATGGTAAAAATATATGTATAACATGTTTAAACCTTATATTTGTAGTATTCTGTTTACATTTTTTTATTGACTTTCATCATGATTTTTGTTAATACCACGACACTGGTGTTTAACTTCTAATGTAATACATTTGATAAAACTAACTTTTGTTTTTGACCAATTATTTAGTATATATCTATGTTAAATTTACTCATTATTGTTTATGCTTTATAGGTACCTAAATATTCTATTAAGGCCAAACAGTTAATAGATAATGGTAAAAAAATTTACATTGTTCACAATATCAAAAAAAAAAAAGGATTTTTTTCCTTTCTTTTAATCTAAGTATAAGATATTAGTACATTGTGCATTACTATAAATTAATGTGTACCTATTCAATATTTATTTGAATCCAACAATATTAATTTTGAAATAATTTATAATCGGGTATAAATAAATTATTTTAGTCTTGTAGTTTGTATAGTCGTATATTTAAATTATGCATATAATATGTTATAATATAAATCTATATAACATGTATAGACATATAGTATGAATATTAGGCACCTAATAGGTTAACAATATCATTCTAAAAATATTTTATGATATATTTTATCATTTATCAATTTCCCACGAAAGTTATTTTTAGAATCTGGAAAAACAAACAAAAATTTAAAGGAAAAGCCGGAAATTTTACGAAAATCCAATGTTTGACAAAATTGATGTTTCTTTTTATGTAACTCGAAAACGAATAACTGTAGAAACAAGACATTTTTACCAAATGTTTAAATAATCTTTTAAATTTAGAATAAAATTGTTTAGCTTTTTATAGGCATAAGAAATTTTCAATTTTATTTTCATTAAATGTTGATAAAGAATTATTTTCCGGGTGAAAAGTCATTCTTATATTTGTATAAAAATATTAAAAATACATAGGCACAATTTTTTTGTATTCATTTGAAGTTCCAATGTGGACGAAATTATACTTAGTTAAACGATAAATATGTTAATTATTTTGTTATAATTTAGCTAGTTTTCACATTTAACTCTAAAATTCAACAATCCTTTAAAACATCTGTTCTAGTATAGCTTACTTTAAATTATATTATGTACATATAGTTATTTATTATTTGTTTTTGATATAGGTATTAATTATTAAGTACTCATCTTTAGTGTATAAAATTTAATATTTTAATGTTTTATGTTAATGATGCAATAAATATACTAAAATGATAAGAACTACTTACTCATTAAATGTTTTCAATATTTACGAGGTAAGATTCTGACTTAATTATTTAAGAACTAAAATTCTATAATAACTTCAACAGTTCAACACTGTTTCTCAACTAAAACAGATAAGTAAAATAAAATACTTTCAATCGTAATAAATGAATCATTGTACAAGACAAAATAACATAAATAGTTTATACGTAAAGGCAAGTACATAAATGTCATAAATGCTTGTTAAATTATTCTTTATATATATTTTGAATCATTCTCTTATAAAGCGTATTTAAATAAATTTGTCAATATTTTGTTGTAAAATAGAAAACTATCAAATATTAGCTAGTAAAAAAAAAAAAAAAAATGTTATGGAACGAAAACAAAACTAGTTTTACAATATTAATAATGTTATCAGGGAATTTTTGATCACTTTTAGATATTTAAAAAATAATACTGTTACTTATACTGCAGCAGTAACCTGAATTAGTTGAATTGACGATATTTATCAAGACTCGGGCATGTGGTTTACAGAATACTATAGCTATATTATTTAATTATTTGTGACATTTCAATTTGGTCTTCATGACTTTAATCACACCTAACATAATTTATATATAATTTTAAATAATAATATCTTTAAATATTTGATAATAATATAATATATTATTTAATATTTTTACAATTTATTTATTTCTTTTATTGTATTGTTAACTATTTTAACTAATTTACTTATCGAGAACAATTTTACATATTAAATGTATTTTTAATTTAAAGTTTTATTATAATCACATTTTAGCATATATGTAGATTATTAATGCATTTTAGAAACTTCAAATAATAATTCTATATAACATATATTATAAATCGGTTATAAAGCAATAATGGACAATGGTTTAAATAATAATATTTATAGGTATACGTTTTAAAATAACATCGATTTCGACACGAAAATTTCTCAGGAGAAAATGTATCTAATGCAATAGTTCTTCCACGATTGATGGTTTGCAGGAAAAAATATTCACCGGTTGACTTTTCGTAATCAAAGAATGATACGCTTTGTATCCGCAAGCGAAGGCAAACTAAGATTATCTCACAGACATCTTTACGCATTAAGATTAGTAAATACATCTATGAATTATCTTTGTTCGTGATCGTCTGGAAGAACCGTGCGATTTCAACGTGATACGTCATGTACAGTCGTACACGTATTATATTATCCATCCATTTCAAATTATTCACGTTTATAATACAGCTGAATATAACATTACGGAACACTTAAATCGATCGGTAACAAATGAATAACTCGCAGGTCACGTGTTCGAAAACCAAGTATTCGGATGCAATGCGATTATGTGAACGAATAATATGTATATGTGTTTTCGAAAGGTTGTCAGTTTGAAAAATGGTAATTGACAATTATAATGCGGCAACGGATAAGATAATTTCGTGCCAGATAAATCGAGTAATTGTGATTACGTACATTGAATTATTATCTTCAGTACCGTTTTGAAAAGTGTAACGTCTTAAAGTATCGATGTGACGTCGAAATGTTGTGATCTCATAATCTCTTCTTAACAATAATATTATTCTATAATACACCCATTTAAAAGGTGATGTTACATATTAAAATACCTTCAAAGTCATTATAAGATGAAGCAAAAACAAATATGAGCAGTCATATCAAAAATATAATCCAATTAAGAGTCATATATGGTACAATATAATTATTTATGTAATATTTCTATTTCACGAAAAAAATTATTTCATGAAGTGGTATTGACTTATTCAGTTACTTGTCTAAGGGGTTTAGTCCCACTCCACAAACATACACACGCACACACACTGACACACTTGCAATACCACTATCAATTTTATATTCTAACCTTAGGGAAGTTAATAGTATTATCTTGTATCTTCGCCATGATCAAAATTAAAATCTTGGTTTAAAAAAATTAACACGCTTTAGGTAGTGAACCGTTAACACTGCATTGCGACTGTGTCTGTCTGCATAACATAACACATAAGAAAATTGTCAAAGTCTAAACGTAATCGTTTATACTGAATCTCGATAATAATATCATAATTAATAATAATTATTAACCAATAATTTCGCATTTAAAAATTTTAGATATCACAAGAAATTGTAACGCAATTCAGACGTGCACAAGACAAACCTGGGACGCAATTATTAATATTATACCTTTTTATACCGTTTTACACAAAACGCAATTCGTAAGCAGCGTTGTAGAAATGGTCTTTCTCAGGACTTTTTTTGTTTAGAATGTTGTTATGTATAATCGAACACCCTGTTACTAACACTGTATACAGTCCACTACAAACTTAAATCGTGGTTGATACTTGAATATTGTAAAACAGCTGTTGCCACGTATTTTTAGTTTTTACTGCTTACTATTTTTCGGCAGCCAGTGATCATGACACATTATGAAATTAAGGGTCGTCACGTCTTGCGTATATTATATATGTGTTGACAAGACGTCGCATACAATTTAAATTTATTTAAACTTAGCCATAACGATTAACTGTAGATGGTTATCTCGGCGTTGGTGAATTGCGACCCCCAGGTTTATGAAAGGTACATACGAGTGGCAGCCACACTATAATTATTACTATATATTTATTATTAAATATACCTATAGTGTACATACATCACAATGTTTATATCGAAATAAGTATTTAAAGTAATTTACTAAATTAATTGTTAATATAACGTATTTTCCAAATATTCAATAAAGAATTAAATCAAATTAACCAACTTTGTTAGACATCAAATCAATAATAATAATAATTAGGGCTGGGATTTTAATGCCCTAAAAAACCCCGAAAAATGCCCTAAAAAAATGACAAAACTCGTACTGAACGTCGTACGATAATATCATCGGACGTCGATTTTACCGATTTAAGATTATTTAACAGGATATGCGGGTAGAGGTTACTCAAACCTTGTCCGATAATATAATACGAATTACGAGTACCTACTTATAAGTTATAATCTGTTATATTTATTTATAATAGATTATTCAAAAAAACAATATGTACCTATTATTTGATTCATTTCAAGTTAATACATCTCTTGAGATACATTATTATATGTTTTCAATTATTTCCGAGTTCTAAATAACATAATAGTTTCTTGCGGAAAAAAACCATAACTTCGGTACTAAGAACAATAATAATATATATTAATCCAACATTATTACGTGAACGGGTGATGTCAAACCAAAGTAGTACACACATTACTTTCAATACGACATTATAATATTAAACAATAGCGATAGTCGATTAGCGGTATCATAAAAATAATAATATTATTAGTCTTCTCTATTGATACTACAATATGATGAAGAATAATGTCAATGGTAGCAGTGACGTCATATCAAGACTGTTTTTTTTTTAGTCGATCGCCCCAAAAAAAACTAGGTAAGATAATACTTTTGTTAGGGTGTAAAAATATATTTATATGATAATATTTATATTAATATTAATTTAATATTTCAGTGGGATAATCATTATAAAACAGGTACATTTCACTGAGATACCATAAAAATCAGCACATTACATATAGGTAACAAAATGTATTCTATATTGTTGTACGCAATAGAAAAAACTGGAAAGATAATATTATATTGAACGCATAACGCATAAGGTATTTAATATTGGAAGTTATAAGTTAAGTATAATAAACTTACATTAATGTTGATTAATATTGTAAAATAATATTAAAAATATATTAAAACAAAAAAAAAAAAAAAACATTAACAGGCAGGTTATAATGTTATGTGTGAGCGGGTGGGTAGCTTCGATATTTGCCCTTATGGATACATAAATATTAAATATTCATGATGCCAATCACTCGGTGGTAGGTATTATTCCGACGCAACAATCCACGGGCCACGACATAAAAATATATACCAACGCTCCTCGACTGCTGCTGCTGCAAACATCGCTGCCATCGTCGTCTTTGGTGGGGAAACTCGAAGACGGCACGACAACCGGGCACGCCGGTCGTCCAATGGGGCCGTCGACGTCGCGTCTTTTCCACAACCACCGCGGCTGGCTGGCTCCCGAGACGACGGCGTGACTTCGAGTTCTGGTGCTCACTCGTGTCGCACACGTTCACCTGTTAAAACGCGCGCGCAAAGCAGCACGATGCGTTGCTCCGACGTAGTGTCTACCGTGGGCCGTCATCGCCATCATCGTAACCATCATAATCATCATCTAGGGCTGCAGATGCTCGCCGCATTGCTCTGTCTGACGTCCGGTAAGTCTCGTTTTCCGAAGTTATTCGACCTCACACACCTTATATTATTTTGTTAGTTTAGTTATAATAATATTATACATGATAACAATATAACTTCGTGATATTTATAGTAATATATACTTATATTTATATATACGAGTATATAATTGAATAATGTCTTTGCCACTATTATATTAGACGTGTCCTGATCGATGAATCTCTGTTCGATATATTACTATTAATTATCATTATTTGACACGAGTTCCTTCAAACTTAATATATTAGGTATAAAATATAAATAACATACATATTATTGATTTTAAAGGTGTAAATGCGTAAATAATAATTTCTTTAAAATCCGACAGGAGTTTTTTTTTCAAATAAACGTATTATATTTTCAACACAATAGTTGTAAAGTATTAAAAAGGTTTCTTTTGAAAAGAAAATTACTTAAATTTATAAAATTAATAAACACGTTAAAGAAATTTACAAAAAAAGGCACGTTTAAGTTGTGACACTTTTATCAAAAAGTGTTTTCTTTTTTTCCCCTTCTATTATAATATAAATATAAGTATATAACTATTTTTAATCATGGTACAAGGCATTTAATATATTTTTATACTTTAAATCATAATTTTTGATAAATATTTTGCACACTTAGTCTTTATAAACGTATCAACTGTTAAAAACCATTTATCAACCTGCATCAGATATTAATATTACATTTTTATAAATTGTTTTTTTTAATATTTGATTTGACAATATAATACCATTATAATATACATCACATGACTCAAACGCATTCTCAGAAACAAAGTTTAATCTATTACATAAAATATTTGTTTTTCTTTTAATTTGAACGTCTTATATTTTGTTCGTAAATAGTTAATTATATTGGTAAACACATAAATCAGGAAATTTTAGAAAATTGTATGCTGCCTATCATATGAAAATTATACGTTGGATAGGTGTCTTTTAACATATTATTCACTTATTGTGTTATGCCAACACATTGTCCACCAATCTATTCCTGTCTATTATAATATATACGAAATAACTATGGTAAAGAAAAATATAACAATGGCGACGACACGGATTTACCGGTATAAAGTCACGCGCGTGTTCAGCTCAGGCAAATGATTTTTTTTCTTTTTTATTTGTTTAGTTTTTATTTTCTTGGATGGTTTTCACCTCTTCATTGAAATTCAGCATCCGGATAGAGACAAAACCCCATGGTTTCCCCATTCGTTCGGCCTAATTATTATTATAGTTTATACGAGAAAACCACAACCGTGTTTAGAGCATTTAGGTATAACTAAACAAGATTCTATGAACTAACAATATTCTCTACAACAAGAAAAACTAATTCAGAGGGTTGGACCAATAACCGACATTTTTATACCGATTAACATACTAAACAATATTGATTAAACCAATTCAAGTTAATACTGATTTTACGGTGTCACTCGTTTTAAATAATTATATGACGATATGAAAAAATACAATTTAAAAATATAATAATAATATATAAGACGATAGATATATAAAAACTAAAAAGTATTATTAAAATATCTATAAACAATTAATAATTTCATACATATATTTAGTCAATCAGCCACTCCCATCATACTAATCAATTCCACTGTTCTGATAAAGTACACAACTATATGAGTGCTGGCAAAACTGCATTTTAAAATAACTGATCGTTGTTGACCCTTTATGCCTATAGGGACATGTCTTATTTGATGATTATTAACGGTCCCATTGTTCCTGACGCTGAAATCGCATATTTGTTTTTATTTTTGTTAACATCACGGAGGTCATTGTGACTATTATTGCTCAAGTTAGTTGGCAATAAAATATGATTTTACTTTTCCACATTTGCTGCCTTTCACCATAACTACCATCGTCAGCTCTACCATACTCTAATTCTAATCAAAGAGTAATCACCGACATATACCACGCCGGGGCGGTGACACTCCCTCATACTACAGCCACGTTTAACTTGATTAAACAGATCAAATTATACATGTGTGTATAATATGTATTTATTATACATAATATAGTGTATGGGCAATAGGTATATATATTATATTATATACTCAGAAACTTGTCGATCCACTTTGTAAAATATAAGGTATGGACACGAAGTCGAATTCATTGTGAAAATTACCACATTATAAAATATACATTTAAAACTCCTACATATATAAATGAGTATAATAATGTTTTGGTGAATTAGTCAGGCGTTAAACAACACTATAGCCGATAATTAAAATGGCTATCATGGGACAAGAGAATGACATACGATTGAAGAAAATATAGCAACAGAAGACTCAGACCAGTCGTTAGTGCATTCATTTGTATACTCAGAAGTGGCACTAACGGTATCTCTCTCGGGTGGCTAGAAAATAAATTATCATAAATACGCTTTTAGGATAATTTTTTATTAAACAGTAGTAAAACCATAGTGGGTCCAGTTACATAAACTTAACAAGAAAAATCTACTATATTATATATATATATATATATATATATATATATATATATACACCATATGTCATGTACTAAACATAAACACAAATAGAATACGATTTCTATAGATGAGAAATTTCACTAAAGTAAATTACGAAATATAATATACTGCATAATATCGTGTATGAAACTATATCACAATAATAAATTAATAACTATTCACATAAATCACAAACTGTAATGATATTAATTTCAAAAGCTACGAATAATGAGGAGTATATTATGTGCTCGATATGGCTATAATACACTATCATATTGACAAATTAAGACGATACGAACTCGAGCGACGCCTAAGATGATTGGGGAGGAGTTGAGATTTCGAGAGACAGCAAGTTATACCAGTGTAACTAATTGCCTTGGTGCGTTTGTCGCCACTGCATTGCATTCACGGTATAATTAAATAGAAGATCGCTGCAACGCTAGTGAAAACTATATAACTTAATACGCATATACCTACCACTGTGAGCCTGCACCATCAGAGGTTTCATTTTGTGTTCGAAAACTTTATGTAGGTACTGAACCTCGTATATCGTGTTGCTTCTATTCACTACCACTACATCCTCCTACAACATGCATAATATATACACTATGTATATACGAGTAATTCTCACAGCTAAGTTGGATCTTTATGAGACCTTTGATGTGGCCAAAAATACTTGACCATAGTTTCAAATTCACTTGGAAAACTATAAGTTGGCCATTGTCCGGTGTGTGTATTTACACCGTGAATTGTTTGAAATACACGAAAAAATCATTACATCAATATATTTATTTCGTGTATGAAATCGTTTAAATGTAATTTTTATAACAACATATACTAGGGATACCGTTATATAAAATTTAATATAATATAATATAATATAGACCTTATAATTTTAATAACCACGTGTATCAACTTAGTTGTATTTAATGGAATATGTTTCTTATTTTTCTCGTTTTTATATTTATAAATATTTGGATTTATATTGTAATTATAGGTTTTAAATATTATTTCATTGGATTACAAAATTACATAATTTTAAAGTCTTATACATATAATTATTATTATTGAAGCCAAATAATAGTGGTCTAAATATTTTATTATTATAACTGCTAAAATGTATTGCGCTTAAATATTTTCATAATGAATAATAACGAAGTGTTTAGACAAAACAAGAGTACAGCATAATTATCCTAAAATATTCTAAATAATAAATAATAATAGATGAATAATATTATATTTTTACTTTAATTATAATCATCAAAGTAATTTAAAAGTAAAATGTTTAATTTCACGTAAATTATACATTTAGGTCATTGATAAACTAGGAAAAAACCAGAATAGGTACCAAAATATATTTTATATTATACTCGTATAATTAAATATTTCTAAATAATACATAAACCTCAATACTTAGTTCTTCATTGTCAAGTAAATAATTTAAAGTGACACTTTCACAAAAAAAACGTAAAATGGATGCAAATTTACTTGTTAAAAGTTTTATTTTGCATACAGAAATTAATTTCCATAAATTTAATAAACAAATTTTTTGGGGTAAACTTGAAAAAAATGAGTTTTCACTAAATCGTTTGGTATGAAGACATTCACATTTAAAAGTATATACTATCAAGAGTAACTATGCATATTAATAATTATATATATATATATATGTATATGAAAATAATTAGTGAAATTTAAATTAAAAAATTGTATTAATCAGGTAGGTATTTTATAAAAAAAAATACCTAGTTCATAATGCCAAAATGTTGTATTCTTATTTTCAACTGAGATGATATTGTACCACAACGGATACATAAAAGTTTAAAAATACAATACACAATTTTCAATTTAACTATCGATTGAAATAACATATTTTTAATAAATAATAAAAAAACATAAAAAATTAAAGACTTATTATTTTATATTATTATTCGTGAGGTACTAGTTGTATTTTTTCATAGATTTCGAGAAATAAGTAATATTTTCAAAAATTCAGTAATTTATTATTTTTAAACTATACATATTTATTTATTGATATTAATCTGAATTTTTATTTTTTATTTAATAACCATACAGAATTAATTAACCTAGAATACTTGCACTATTTTATAAGCTGAATACAATTTAATATTACTATAGTAGTAAAAATCAATCTAGTATACTTCTTAACCATCTTTACCATGTGCAAATGAAAATATACTTAGGCCATTTCTTTAATACACTATTTTGTTTACTTTATATAGTTGTACACATTAGTATGTTTTTAAAATTATATTTAATTTAAATTCTACTTCTTTTTATAATTAGACCTAGCAATTTACATAACAATAAAATAAACTAATGATACATATGTAAATTAGATAGTAATTTAAATTTTTTTTAACCATAATAATAAAACATGAAATATACCTAAAAGAATTTTTGTAAATAAAATGATTACAAAAGAGTTTTTAGTTTTTAAATTTTCGCAAAATTAAGATAATGGTATTATTTATTATGTTTAAAGAAAAAGTAATATTTTATACTTTTATCAAACCTATTATTTTGATTATAAATGCTTATTAAATAACTGTAATATTTTGACCTATTCTTTATTTAATTAAAAATACTTCAAAGTTTTTAAAAATATACTTTAGAAAAATATAATTTACTATGTATTTATTATTATGTGGTATTAATTAATCAAATGCAATAATTAGATAATTAAACATACCTACTTATATATTATACTTATACTTATATGATTATTAAAAAAGTATGACTTTAGAATTAATAATAGAACTTAAATAAATTTAAATCGTGGTGGATTTGTTTTTAAATTTTTTTAAATAATTTGAAAAATTAAATGCTTACTATACTATAAAGAAAATTTTATTTTAACAAATAATGGGTTAAACTATGCAATTTTATTACCATAGTCTGCAGAGTACAGGTACAAACTATAATATGAACATTTCTAAAATAATATAATAACCACACTTAAGCATCACAGTACGTATATAATGTAATTATCGAGTAATAAGATTAAAGGATATTACAGAACCTAGTACCTACGTACAAGAAGCTTATAACAAAATCAATATAATGATATTATGTGCGTTCCGACTTTTCGAATAAAATGCTGGCCAATTTTCGTGGTACCAACCTATAATATAATATAAATACGTGGATAAATGTACACACGAGTATAATAGGTACATACATAATATAAAATTTAATAGTTATCTTGTACATATAAAGATATAAATAAATATAAAATATGATTTGGGGGACTAATAAAAAACAAAGGAGGGTAAAATAAATATTATATATAATATATAAATAAAACTGCTACTGTCGCCGCCGGATAGACTGATGGAAAATATACATTCGAACGAGGAGAAATTGGCAATGATGATGAATACGTATATACGTGTATGTATACATCATATATGTATGTATGTATGTATATTATATGCACACATACACACACATTCACTATATTTTATGCGTTATTTTTTTTTTTTTAATTTTTTTTTTCTGTGGCTCATGCCGCCAACTCTGGACGATTTTCCAGAAGCATTCACGCGCAAATTGCGGCTTGGCTGATGATTTATCAGTCGGCCCAGTTATTAATTACTATCGGACACTACGGCACTGAACCGCTTTTGACCGCAACACGACCCGTCTTGCCGAAACCAAAATAAATTAGTCAAACCGAGAGCAATCCAAACACCTCGCGCCAATGCCGCGGTCACTGGATAACGGAGGCAAGCGCATATTACGCGAAATTTATAACAGTTACATGCTTTAGGAACACGAACGTGTATTACAATATAATATTATTATACTATGTGTGCGGACGTATAGTAGTAATAATAATAATAATAATAATAATAATACGGAAAACATAAATATTTAGTTTAATGAAAGAGAGGGAGATTGAAGAGAACACTGTAACGACGACATTAGTACGCGAGACGGTAGCACTTAATGGCCTAAATGGATTTAAGACCGTATTAAATGTTATTGCCTCGGTTGTGCTGTTATCCCAGATCGTAATCGCCCACCGTCGATGATTTAGGCGAATACATTTTTGGTACGGATTTGATCATTAGAAATTACACTAAGTTCTATTACAATTATTATTAATTGGGCAGAAATAATAATTTTAGTATGAAAATTTACGATTTATTTTCTGACTTTAGTATTTTATACCTTACGAAGAGAAATATCTGTTTTTCAACATCTCTCAATATCGGACATTATTTTACTTCATTGCCGATTTTATTTATTGATTAATTTTAATGCACATTTAGATATAGTACTGAATAATGTTTACATATAATATAAAACAATAATATATAAGTTCAATAATAATATAGTCATTGGCGAGTTTGATCAAACATCTTAAGACTATGAAAATAATAAGATTTGTTTAAAATAACTACCAAATACTACGATAACTTTCCAACTGTCGAAAATAATAATTTTCTAACGTAGTCTAAATCCGGTTTACAAATTTATTTAGTGTTTCACGATGATTATCAATAACACAATTTACTTTTAAAAAAAAATAGACCATACTAATTCACACTGATTTTATGCATACATAATAATATCATAATATACTGAACACTGTAAAATTAAATAATCAATAGTCAATATAAAATTATTCACAATAACGGGATGATATAAGTTTGTTAGAAATGCATGATTTTTTTTTTAATTCCAATATGAAAAATGTAATTACGTTAAAAATTGTATGATATTATTATAATTATCGGATCTATTATTTCTATTAAAATCTGTTTATATCCATTCGCAGTATAAATATAAACTTTTAACTAACTTGACAAGCTTTGCTAATGTTTAGTTTATAAACGTTGAAGATAAAATTCTGGTATTATTTTACGTTTGGTTAGCCGAAATAATCCAATGTATACACAATATTATGAACAGATCCATTATGGTTAAAAATAAAGGTAGGGTTATTTAGCGTAATCCCAAAAGTCTATAACATTATTATTTATAATAAATATAAGAAAAAAACATCCACAAAGGAAACTTTGATGATTCAAATCAAGTAACTATAATACAAATAGTGGCTATAATAATATTATATGGCAATAAACTGACAGTTTTGTTGTCACAGTAATATCTTTACACATTTTAAAGTAATTTAATAGCTAGTGATAGTTATAAATCTAATTATATGTATATTTTCTACTCAATTACAATTATGTTTATTAATTAAATTAAAAAACAATGGAGTGAATATTTTATCTTATTTTTTTGTATAGTTCAACTTGATAACATTTTTAGTTAGATATTTTAAAATAACTATTCATATTATGTGAAATTTCTTATACTTGATTCCATATAAGTAGCCAAAAAATTTAAAAAAAAAATGAATATAAATAATAATTTTAATTTTTTTAAAGTTTTAAGAGGTTATAGTTAAAAAGGTCTACTGAATATAATATATAACAAGAAACATTGTAAAGCTTATAATTTTCAATCACGTTCAAATTACTTAACAGCTTACAAAAAGAAAATAATTATTTTAAAAGGCCTAAAATATTTTTATTCAAATAATATTAATTCAATAGTAATAGTAATAAATATAGTGGAGTAACATCAGGTAAAATTGTATTATCATAAATAGGAACCTACCACAGTAGCTACACACACTAGCACAGTAGTTAGCTCATTGGCATTTCAAAATGATATATTTCTTATTATGTTTAATCAACTATTGTACGATTGTTAATGCTCATGATTAATTAAATAATGAAATTCGTTTTTTAAATTAAATCCTATTTTTAATTTTAAATTACTCGACAGTGATTTTATTTTCGATGTACATAAATTCAATTAATTAAATAATTACTAAAAGAACTTTCGTAATTTTTAAATGTGTTTTACATATTAAATACTATACAATAATAATTGCATATTATAGGTATCATATTTTAATTGTTGTACATACAATAAATAGTAAATACTAATAAAAACAAGTTAACAGTACCACATTTTAAATATATGTTATTAAATATTTAAATACCATGATTGAACTCTATCAAACCATTTTAATATTTTAAATCTGTAGGATTGTAAAATCATAAACATAATCAACATTAATTTTACTATGTGTGTAATTTTATTTTTTATATCTACTACAAAATTCCATTTTTTCAAACTTGTTTACGTTACACTTACTTATTCTCTTTACTATTGTTATTATTATTACCTATAATACTACTCTGTAATAAATAATAATTATCGAGATATAAGTATAGTTATAGTTATATATATATATTAAAAATAAATGATTTTGATTAAACTATATATTGTTCTCTAAATATCTGTATCTCTAGCTAAAATTACATTTATAACTATACATTTAGGTAGACAATAAAAATATTAAACCATTTTTTTTTATGTAATGCTTAATCAATGATAGAACTAAAACATGTTGTTACATTAATAATAAAATAACTAATAAGTTGAAATAAACTGTAGACGACATATTATATGACAAATGTGTTCGAAAAATGAAATGGGTTCGAACTTTTAGCGAATTGATCAATTGCACGTGATTGAAACGAAGGAATGCGTCCTTTTTTTATATGATTTACGTTTCAACAGTCTTATGAACTCTACCAAACACATATAAAGTCACGCGACAAAATTATCTTTCGATCATAAATGAAATTTTGTATTTCGAGAAGAGCTAACATCAATAATCAACACTTCTTATTCATAATGACAGTGGTGACTCTTATTATGATGTCGTTTCACAATCACTTAAAATAATCCACATAATTTATAAATGTTTTTTTGAAATTTATTATTTATAAAACAGATAGTTAGTACCTTACTTATGAGTTGGTTGATATTTGATAAAAAATTAATTTTTTAAACCAAAATTATAAAATAAATTGACAAAAAAATAATTGCTTTTATAATTGTATGCTTTAATTTTTTTTTAATAATAAATTAGAAAGAAAACACTGTCACACAAACACGTTAATCAGTTAGTTAGCTTATAAGTTTCAAATAACGTTGTCTGTGTAGACGTGTAGTACCATAGAATTATAGAAATAAACATAAGCTTATTGCAATTTTTGTGGGGTGATAATAATAATTTATTTTGTGAAAACGATTAACAGTTTTTTGCTTTTAATTTGATTGGTGAATATAATTATTGTCATCGGTTATTATTATAAATCAGCGATATAGAATTATGGAACAATCCATGATATAATTAACTACTTAGTACTTAATAAATATGTTATCAAAAAGTTTTTCCTCGTATTTTCTGCGTATCTGATAAAGATATCGACAAGTTTCTAATGAAACTTGACATGTGACGTGATCATTCAGCCGCTGAAGATTGCTTATTAGTTTCTGACACATAAAATTACTTAATCAAATTATTGTTAGGAATTAGGAGGGTTGATCTGATCTGAAACCTTCATTCAATACATGTAGTCATGTAGACTGTATAGAACTATAGACACATTTGTCGATGTCACAGTCGTGTACGCCTTTCATAATACAGGTTTGTCTGTAGTATACATATAATATAATTATAGCATACACACACACACGTTAATATGCGATAATGAAATCATTATCGGAAAGAAACGTTTTTTTCTCGCATTTAATCGCCCTCGCACTTTCGAAACTTATACGAGTGACTGCTGTCACCGGACTACATTATTACGATACTACATTTAATAACAAAAAAAAAACCGTTGTAAAATATCCCGTTCACCACCGTCGTCCTTGGCAGTCATATACCGAACGACGACAAAAATATTCACTGTATCCAACGTTTCTATTGGAAATAGAAAAACTTTCGTTATTCCAAATTGCGAAGCTATCAAAACACATATTGCAAAGGCCAACGTATTGAATTCGCTGCTAGAAAAACGGGAACAATATGTATTATATTACATGCGTGAATCGATCATCTAAAATGTGTTCAAAGTTTCAAACGACCTTCAACGAGAGAAGACTTCGTTTAAATATTTCTTTAACGCTAATAGTAAGTTTATATGTGCACACCGCACGTATAGTCCTGACCTAATATCGAGATAATACTGTTATAGTAATAATTTTAAATGGTTATCGAATATTTAATGCCGCGGCCGTAATTGTACCTTTGAGTTTTGGCCGAATCTATATTATTATTATATTATATAATCATTTATATCACAAAAACAAAAAACCTTTACTCAAAATCACAGTCTACAATAACAGATAGGTAGTGTCACACAATTATAAATAATCGCAATATTTTCCTCGCATGTTATTACGTAATTCATCAGTCAATAATCAATGCTCGTATAACAGAAAATATATTCGTAATTTATTTATCTACATTAACACTAATCTATATTTTTGAAAATAATTATAATATTTGTTTCTCTCCGACTTCTTTTTAAAAATTTGAAAAATTTTAACTTTTCAAACGGTTCCATAATGTATACATTCAGTTCTAATTCTCCAAAGAAACATTTTTCTAAAAATGTTGATTTATTTTAATGACTAAGTAGTAAATTGTATTAATTATTAATAAATAATTATATCAATTTAAAATTTATACTACATAATGAAAACATAGTTTTACTGCCGTTTGAAAATTTCATATTTTTTATAAACCGATGCCCGTTAAAGAATTATATGGATTCTGTGATCTAAATAGTCCTAATTGGGTTGGTTCTAAATTTAATAACAAAACTACATAATTATATAGTTATAGCGTAGGTACTTAGAGTAATTATACCATTTACTTACAATTTTATAATTTGTTATTGCATAAAATTAAATAATCTTTTCTTTTTCACTTCAAAAATTAAACTGTTCTATAAAAGTTGTTAATATGTTACATAAATAATTGATTAGATTGGATTATGCAATACGTGTAAATATAAACTATTATTTTCAACAATAATGTTTATATTACGTTATATATAAATAAATAACTATACAGTATACATACAGCAATGGAATTTCATGATTTACTAATTGCATTGTGAATGTTATGACCGAATAAATGCAATAACCATCACAATAAAAAATAATTTAAGTTCGATTTCGATTTTGAATTTCATGTGTGATATAATATTATAACGATGCCCAAGTTTGGGATCGTTCCGTTTCAGCTTTATCGATACAGCTTTTGTTCAAAATACATCGTGTGCATATGGGGTAGACACGACTTTGTCGTTTACTAAAAGTACCTATCCTTATTCGGGCGCCCGAGTCGACTTTCTACTGAAATTTCAAGCATCGTCTAAATGTAATGGAGAATATAATATAAAATCAAAGTCCTATTGTTATGATAATTTGTGCAATTCACTGTCGTTTAATGCTATTATTGTTGATGGTATAATAAAAATGAAACAAAATAATAACAATAACAATAAATAGATAAATAGAACAATGGGCAGTAAAGATAAACATAAAGTACGTAAAACTATTCATTTTTCAATATTATTCATGCAAACATATCTTGGACCTGGATCGATTTTCAATTAAAACGATTAAAATTCGTCTTACTTGTACATAAAAATGGCATCTTGATAGTTAAATGGAAAAAAAACTCTACGGTTAGGTACTTCTTTGGTAACTCTTATGATAGCGACCAATTCGATATATAAATAATCGGATTGAATACGATCAACCAAACGTAGGTATATACGATCCGCAAAAAAAAGTGTGAAGTTTCTTTAGAAATAAGGAGCTGCAGTATATATATATATATATATATAGCTGTGTATTGTGTGTAATAGAAAAGTCAATCGGGTACTTTACAGGTCAACAGATTTTCCTCTCTATTCTATATACTAGGTTGACATGATTAAAATTGCCGACGACTACAAAAGCGTTTCCGTACGAGGTGACACGTAAAAGTCCCAACGCAAATGCATCGTGAAGGAGACTTCCTCCCCTCCTGGCGCTCATCCCACAATACCTGGCAACCCTTTTTAGAGCACTCCGACTCGTTTATACCGTCCATCCACGCGCCTATATAATATTGTAATCTATGTGACAACAGCAAAGTAACTTATAAATGCATCCCTCTATTTTTTACCGCAATTCGTCGTCGTGGTTTCGTTGAAACCCGTTATATTACACTACTCACAATATGAGACTGGTAATTAAAATTTTCTTCCGCTCTAATTGAAAATGTGGGATATAATTGTTTATCGTGACTACCGACTGAACAAAGCGAAACACGTTCATCCACACTACATCGTGTTTATATGTACGTAAGTATATGTATGTGTACGACCTGTACATGAATAATGTACGATGATATACGTATGCAGGTTATTGGGCCATCTACGGTTTACGCGGATTATGATCTTGTAATAATTATCATTTTTTTTTTATGTGTGACCTGACCCGAAACAATAATATTATCTTGCAACCAGTTTCTTTCAATGGACCGTTTGCAATAATATGTTAACTATTCAGCAATAAAAATAAAAAAAAGTTCTGATACAATTAAATATGTTATAATACGATATGGCGTATTGATTTCGACAAGGGGTTTTATGATAACCAAGGTCCGAACAAACACGATTAATTTAGATAATATTATGAAATATGAATCGACTGTTCTCATAAAAAATTCGTTAAACAAATAAACATGCCTTACTTCATCATAGAAATAACTATAGTTATTTAAAATTATTTCGAAAATTAATACTACTTATAGTTATAAGTTTATATACGTATAGTGTATACTATATTTCCAAAATAATAAATCTCTAATATGATAAGTTATCTATATTGAAATAGTATGTTTTTATATACATATATATATAAATATCTGTTTAATGTGAAAATTTGTTTTTGGAAAACTTTCATTCTGTTATTCCGAAAAAGTAACAATGATTTATTTACTTGTACAATTGTATGTTAGTTTTTCATTTCTAATTAGCTTTCAACAATATGTATTTGTGTTCACGTATGATTCTAACGCAAAAGAAATAATTAATTCCGGCTGCAGAGTGTTATGTCTTATTAGGTATCCGAGTTACAAATTTAAATACCATAACATTTAAAGTAAATTTTTTATATTCCTAAGTTGAACATTATTGAAACTCACCTTTCTAAATTTTTACACTTTCACTTTAATTGTGAACCTTATGCAATTCAAACCTTGAACTATAATCATTGACAGATATTATAATGCCACGTGCACTATACGCTTGTACGGTCATTATGAATACAAACAATAATACAAATAACTATAACATTCGCAACAACTTAACGATATAAATATTAGTTTTATACAGAACTACACTTGTATTTTTATTTTTTAATTAATAAAAAAGTTAAGATTATAAGAACTCTATTGGCTATTAAAGATATTAAAGTTGTTTCAAGTAATTAAAAGTTATCAGGTAAAAATACAAAATATGAATGTGAAAAATTATAGTTCAAGTTATATGTAAATAATACAAGATTTCTTACTAAGTTTTATAAATTAGATTTATAATTTTAAAAACCCTAAATAATAATATGTTAATCTTATTTAAATTAGACGTATTTAACTTTTTTATTATCCTATTTAAAATACATTCGTTGGGTATAATATTGTATTTTTATATTTTTATTTCAGTTGTAACTAGCGCCGCAGAATATTACGGAAAATACTTGGGCCCTTTGAAGTCTTATCATCATGGTTTAGGTGGAGACGTATATGCTGTAGACGCTAGAACATTGCACATCAGAAATTTCGTTTACGACGGTGAAGGACCAGGTAATCATTACTTTATACTATTTAGAAGTGTATAGTTAACATAATTTCATAACCAAATCGGAAACAACTATAACGGAAAGCGTTAAAAATCAAATCAAGCTAATATATTAAAATAAATTTTTTTATACTCGTATGTATTAATAATAAAATCAAGTTTATATTAGTGCTCTACAATATTTACTTAATCTGGACAGATAATTTAACTTTAAAAAATATTAAAATGTATAAATAGATTTAACTTCTATTTTTGTATTCACAGAATATTATTCATACTTATATTTTTTTCAGGGGGCAGGATAATTTATTTATTTTATGATAATTTTAATCACATATAAACTATTTAACTGAAATAATTACGTATGTGTTGATTGAAATGCACAAGCTAATGCAATTTTAAGCTTTACATTTTGTAGTGGTGTCAATGATTGAACTTATTGTATAGTATCCAATTTTACATTACCTATTATTTATTCAACTAAAATACATTCATCAGCTAATAAATTTGAAAGACTGGCATCAACAGTATATCATCTATGTATTGATCAAACTGATGGGTAAAACAATAATTTATATTTTATTAAATTAGGTTAGGTTAGATTTGATACAAAATTACAAAATGTTTATATAATAAATAATGATTATTATTTATCTCAATAATATCACATTTTAAATTCTACACGATAATATTGTATGCGTATTTTCAGCCGCATATTTTTACGGTTCTAACGGCAAACAACCCGGCATCAACGGATACAGGATTCGTGACGAGAAAGCAACGTGAGTACTATTATTATTATTATTATTATTATACACATTCTGTTCGCGTGAAAAAAAAACCCTTTTTATATATGATTTTATTTTTTTCTTGCCACAGAACCAACCCGCTGAAACGGTACAGAAACGAACACTTGACAATCACTCTGCCGGAGGGTTTGACACTGCACGATATCAAGTGGTTTTACGTTTGGTGCGAAGACTTCTCGGTGAGTGCATATTACAGACGAAATAACGAGTTCGGCCGCCACGTCTGTCGTCTGCCCAGTTTTGCGTATACTTGACTTACAGGAAGAGCTTTATTTATGCACATTTACACAAATTAATACTCGCAGATGTCGCACTTACACGTGCGCGCACACACGAACACACTACACACATGACACACGACACACATAATATATACATTTTGTTGTACATACACGTATGTAAGTTTGGTATTCATATCGATATCATTTATTAGAGAAACCTGGTACTACACATTCTGTATAGGATTATCGTGATAAAAACATATCCGTAGCATTCATTTGGTTCAAACAGCGTACGTATAATATGCAAACGTATATTATATCTAACGGTAGCAGACGGTCCTGACCACTTTCTCCGGTTAATTCATACGCGTATATTATACGTGTGCACTGCTATATCGTGTAAGGCCTCCGTAGTTGCTTTAATGAAACCAAATCAAAAAAAAAAAAAAACAACTTGAAAACACTCGGTCGTAATTGTGCTTTCTCGGTCACTTGTTTAATTCGCTATTCCAGCTCTTAACAACCATCAAATAACGAGCCGGTTATATTGTGTTACGACGAAAAAAAAGAAAAAGTAATAAACAAAATTAAAATGCCGTAGACAGTGCGTTATTATTTTTTTACTATTTCTAATGTTGAATCCGTATCGTCGTAGAAAGGTATGTTAACAAATCGCTTTACCTTCGACCTTCTGATGGCCATCGCCGACGGCTGGCTCCGAAATAATTATACGAGCACTTAACTGGACTGTTAATATGCCGCATTTAATAACGAATATTTAGATTCAGCGTTTTGTGTTATAATAATCTGTATACTTTCAATTGATTCCTATCTAATAAACGATTACATACTTCATAATTATAGAACAGTTAATTTAAATTATTATACAATAATAATAGTATCATCGTTCATCATTACAATATTTAATTATATATATATATATATCATTAAGTCTTTTAAACAAAATATTACAATATTCTAATTTCTAATCGTCAAATTGGTTGAAGTCATGGATATTTCTGTTTTATTAATACTTCACTGTTTCGTATTAAATTTATTACGAGTAGTACAACTTTTAAAAATCTATCCATTTATTTTGTCGATGTTTTACGCCTATAGAAATAATTAAGCTACAATAAATTAATGTCTTAATAATCTTATTTAAGATTTATGTTTTAAAAGGTTAATTTTGGAGACGTAAAAATTCCTTACAATCTGGATTACCCAAAACCTCAAAAAATCGACAGTTTGTCCGGAATTCATGGAGTTTCTTCAGAAAACATAGTCGTAGTTGATGCCCAGACATTGCTGATACCAGGGTTTTCCTACGATGGCGAAGCACCAGGTAACGATCAAACAATATTACAACAACAAATAACAATTAATTATTATTGACATATAATTATTGATTTTAAATTTGTTCTTACCTTGACATAAATGGGTTCACTTTTATTATTCAGAAACTTTAATTATAAAATAATTGAATTGATTTATATGACCTTATGAAACTTTTTGATTTAATTCATATTTTAGTAATATTAAATGTTTAACTATAATATTGTTATATACTGTTATATTAACATAGAAAGTAAATTAAAATTTTAAAACTGTAGGTATTTTAGTATTTTTTCATAATTTCATATAGCCATTGCAAAGAAAAGGGAAAAAACCACAGTTCATATCGTGGTCATGCATTAAGCTTTTTGTTTAAACTTTAAACATTTAAAAAAATTACCATTGTGTGACTTTTACTATACAATATTTAAAACTTTCATACATTTTACTGAAACGATCCAAGTGCACAATACTCAGTAAAAGGAGATAGAATGGGTTTCCAAATGTTTTTGCTCGAAAGAATATCAGTTGCCAAGTATGAGATCCTATTATGAAAAGTTATTTTTGCTATAAAGTACATAGTATATATTTTATTCGTTGCTAAAAAATAAAAATAAATAAATAAATACCACATACAGTGTATAAAAGTTAACTTGGACCATAACGATTTTATTTTTAGATGCCAAGTTTTGGGTGGGCGCCGGCGACAAACCGACTCCTCAGGGCATTAGGGTGGCGGATGAGAATGGAAAAGAAATGCCTTTACGTCGGTATGATCGTAAGACTATTGTACTAACGTTACCGGGCGATCTTACTATATTCGATATCGGCCACTTCGGTATATGGTGTGAGGCTTTCACAGTGGACTTTGGCCATGTGTCCGTGCCGTCAGTTCTTAGCGTACCTCCATCACTTAAAATGCTTGGAGTGTTGCCTCAGGTCAGTACACGATTTATTATAATAATTTGTTATTGTATAATTCACGTAAATAGTGTATTCGGCAAACATTCGTGCGGTGTTGTTCTCCACAGGGATGAATTTAATTTAGATGCTAATGTATATATGAAATATGCATGCAAATATATTATGTTGTATTATAGTGCACTATTGATAGTATTTTTTAATAAAGTATCTTTAACTGATTTTTCAATTTTCCGACCAAATATGGAAATATTTCGTATATACTATCTAGCTGTATATTATAAAAAAATGATTATTTTAACCACAATTATAAACTAAGGAAACTGAGCATCATACTTATTTATTAAAAGTAAAGTATTTTAAATAATATGAAAATTATTTTTCAAATCATAATAACATGAATAATCCAAAATGTAAATCTAAACTCAAACATTCTAACGTATAATTTTACAACCATAATAATACCCCGTAAGCGTGACATAATCTTAACAAAATATATTGTATAATAATATATATTTGAATTACGTATTGAAAGTAGGTACCTAGCATTTCTAATTTTAAAATATTAAAATATAAACAAATAACCAATATTCAATTTTACTTGTTGGTTTATTTTTAAGTATAACGTTTGATATTTTTACGTTGTATAGCAGGATAATGTATAGTGCGAACACTGCGAACAGAAGTATTAACTGTAAAGGAATAATACAAATATAAAACATATTATATAAAAACATTAATAATGATTTCAGATGTATTTTAAAATTATTATTGTTACTTATGGTTTATAATATTTATGCCACATATACCTACAAGTACTTACATTTATAGTATCATATTTTAGTATTTGTAAGGTCTATGGGATCATGGAATATAATACTATATATTACGTGTCTACTATCCATTAACATATTACAACGTGACTTTACTGTGTATGAACATATACATACTTACAGACTACAGTGAGGATTGATGTCATAGTAATAAAATAATAAACATACTCCACATTGTATAACGTACCTATTTATACCTACAGTACATAGTATTATAATACATAAATCTCTGTGTATACATGTTTGATTAGAGATGAGTGAGGTACAAAACATTTTTATTAAAATACAAAAAAAATTATGAATAATATTCATGTTTACAACTTAAATATAAAATACCCTTTTTTAAAACTACTGTAAAGACTTATAAGGGTTTAATTTTTCATAATAATTTTAATGTTTTGAAAAAATGTACAAAAACCATGGTCCTCAATATTGTAGTATAATTTATAGGTATATGAGGAGCGTACATTTGAGTATCTTTTGAATTAAGTAAATATACCTGGGTGCGAAAATTCTGCTGAACCTACAGCAATTATCAAATATATCTAAAAAAAAAAAAAAACTAAACCAATGATTCTAATGACGCCGGAATTTCTGTTTTTCTTCTCAACCAAAAAAAAATTATTTTCCCGTTAACGAATATTCGCCAAATTTACATGCGTGAATTGTACGTCCCCGCTGCCACCGCCGTCACCGAAACCGAGCCCACCCGTTGCACCACCCCGTACCCGTTGCAGCTGCAGCGATTGCAAGCGCTGATCGAAACGCATTCCGTTGTCCGTGTTGCAGAAGCCGAAAGTGCCGACGGCCACCGGTCCAACCGCGGCGGCTGCAACGGGTCTGCAACAACAGCAGCAGCAGACGACGACGCGCAAATCCGCGGGAACCGCGCAGATCCATCATCCGCTGCCAGCCACTACGTATAGGCCGATCGTCAAACTTCCGGTCCAGCCGCAACAAAAAATCTAAGCACCGACCGGATATAGCGCGTATAATATATGACATTATGAAAGTCAACGTTTTGCTGTTCAAGTCTTAACCGTGCCCCGCGAACGTCCGTGATCGACCCAACGTTATGCATTATTATTATTATTTTTGTTCTATGAATCTACGAAATGATCTGTTAACGAATTATCATTCAATCGATATGTAATATAATGTAATGTAATATAATATACGAATGTTCAACAATAACCTACGCCTTGGTAGTATACCTGTAATTATACCTACTTAAATGCGCTAATTTATTATCTCGACTTACGTACGTCGTAGCCACTCATCGGTAACGCGTCTTTACTCTCGTTATTAGGACGAGACGGAATACAAACGGATCGCTCAGAATAATATCTTCATGTACCTAAAAACACGCACATTTACAAACCTATATGTATACCAGCTATGCCGTTATATGTATCCAGCGCGCCAGTCTTGCATTTTATTTCGTTTGATAATTATTATTAACGCCGTTAGCTGGTTGTAAAATTATCTTAATAATTGTAAAAGTGCTGAGTTCAAACCGAATAATATTGTAGTGTTGTACGTTCGCTATAAACCATGAATTACCTATTATCATATAAAAAATAAACAACTGTTTAGTATTTAGATACTGCACGTTCACTATTACAGTACTAATCTTTTATTTTCTGTAACTTAAATGGTACACGAAATACATCTTTATTGTAATAAAATGTTGTTTTGAATATAATAATAAAATATTTAAAAATAATACATAATTTTATTTAACAAATATTTAATAAGACTAATAGAGGTAGAAATGAAATTAAACTCAACATTTAAACATTCTTAATAAATAAATGCCGAACTTTTATTTTTAGTAATGATATAATTTATCATCAATAAACTAATATTAGTAATAACAATGTAAACTTTTAGTTTTATGTGTTTTTCTTTCAAATGTAAAAATATAAAACATTGAAGCACAAACACATAATATTATACATAAAATGTTGTATTTAAACTTTTATTTGATTTAAGTTTTCAAAAATGGTGTACTCGATGTCTGGATAGTGGATATGTTTATTGCTTATAATACGAAATTATGGGAAAATAGTAGAATTATGTTAAATTTATGGATTTAACATTAATAATATTATACAGGTATCCAAAATAACTTTACCCTTGGACTTTACCTCTTAACATTGCGTGATTTGTGTGTAAATATTAAATTTTTTAAGTTATCGATAATTTAAATATCAAAAAAATAATATTTAAGTAATATTTATTACTTGTAAACCTATCCGTTAGACGTCGATAAATAGGTATCTACGATATAATAATCATATACTATTATATATTATTATAACGCGACACACAAAAATCTAATGTATAATCGAGTTTATACAGCCTACTAATAAATAATAATATATCAAAAATCAATATACAACTGATATTTATTTTACTATCATATACGTCTATCGATTCAATTACAAAAATAAATGACAATTATAATACTGATTTAAATATTTACTTAATATTTCGTAATTTGGAGGGGTGGAACATTAGCGGAATATTAAAACAAGAGGAATTTCAATATTGTTTAAAAATAAAATTAAAAGATTTAGTTCACTTTATTATATTCAATCCAACATTTACTCCAAGTAACAAATTTACGGATTCAGAATTTCACTATCAGAATAATGTGATTTCGTTCCAACTGTGCTTGTATTTTAAAACGAGAAGAGAAACAATACTTAAGTCTTCGTAATCACCCCACCGTGAGGCGTAGACAATAATATTACCAGCAGTGTATTGCTCGATAAGGACAGTTATGCATGTTTAAACAAACAAAAACTAAACGATACATCGATTAGCACTACGATTTTTGACAAGCAATATAAAAATCTATTTTTCACTAACTACTAAAAGGATGTGGAATAAAATAAAATAAAATATCCAAAAAAAACCCAGATAACTAGTCGAACTAATGCGTTTACGAAATTTAATATTTAAAAACTATTATTCTAACTATATTAGGTTCATATTACATCGTATAATACGTGTTACGCTCAATTTTCGTTTCGAGCTTAATATTATATTACGGGCGCTAATTTTTTGATCGCCGTCATGATATGAGCAAGTCTCGTATAACATTTTCGGCTATCGTTATGTCTTTTTGCGACCCACCGGAATATTTCCGGCATTCTAAACAGTTCCACCCGGGCCTTCATCCACGATATAATATTGCAAACATTTACTTTCGAACGCCATAATGTCAAACACGGACAGATGATAATAATATGTTTAAAATTAAATTTACAACGATCGTAACACTACATACAACGTCATAATAATAATAATATAACAATAACAGCATTAATACGCAACACCGGTAAATTGTATTGTAATACAATAACGTCAAGAAGTACGTCGTTCGCGACGCCTCCGCACAGCCAAGGGGTACGGCTGTAGTATCCACATAGTAAATTGTTATTATATTATCAGGTCGGTGCGCGCGATTATGGCCAAGAAGAAGAAGAAGAAGAAGACGCCGACGACGACAACAATAATAATAATAAAATATAGTATAATGTAGTGTTTCTGTCATTACGCAACGAGTCTTCTTCTTTCGATTTCCGTCGCGCACGAATTGTTTTCCAAACCGACCACGAAGACGACGCCGCGCGTACCGGTTACGACGACTGCGGCGACCGACGCTTCTTCGCATCCGCCGCCGCCGCCGCTCTACTCCTACGCGCGCCCGACTAACCCCGTCGTAGCGTTACGCAATATTATACGATCGACGCCGCGCGCGGTCGTCGTCGTGTGTGACCTTTGCGCGAGACCAATTATAATTATTACTATTATAACAATCCGTCGTGTGAACTATTGTCTCGGCGATGCTAAGACACGGCCTTTCCACGCGCTTTCTTTTTACGTCGAATCGCCGTTTCAGCGCATTTTAAAGACGATTTTGAAAAACTCTTTTTACTTGAAATATAAAAATAATAATATTATTCGTCTACACGCGACCAATAATCGTTTTCTATTATATTTCAGGCTACATGCACACTTGGTGGTAACGGTAATATCGTAGGTAAATTGTACTATCTTAATTCATGTCTGCAGTTTTCCGTCGCTATCTAGGATCGTTGTCGTTTAGATAAATGTGCATATCGACCAATCGCGAAACAAATAATTATTTTCGGATACGGTGGTATTTATCGTCTTGACACAAAAAATTTGTTTTTGCGGATAAGGATACAATCTAGTGTTTTTTACACGTTTTCTTTGGAGAGTCTTTTGACGACTACTGCAGCTGCACGTCCGTCAATTACACAGTTTGAAAATAATTATCATTTCGTGTGTTTAAATCGTAAATATTCTCGAAACATGTTCAGAATAAGCGCATAGTACTTTGGTGCGCAGCCAATTTTAAATTTAACGAATTTCGACTTTTGGTGTTTGCTATACAGCTAAGATATACCTATACCAGTGTGTTATAGTAGGGTCACACATTTTTCACACGCGAAACAACGCATGTTATTCTAATCGAGTGAATAAAATTCATCATGAGCCGTACAAACGAGTTGTTCGTTTAGAACCTCCTGAATGTGTTGTTTTGTTTTTTATTTTTGTCGATTATACTTATGCAGCTGTATTTCTTATATCGCACACTCGTCTCACCCGTATGGCCGTATGCAATATTGTCGTATTTTCATTCGTCCGTCAACCGATAACGGATTCAAGTCGTCATCACAGACTATACATCGGTGGATAGGCACAATGTTTTCTAAACTGTATTCAAACTTAAATTCGAACGAACTGTATTAATACATGAATTATCGTCATTATTATTGTTGGTTACAGTGTTGTCGTTATGTATGCCTAACTATTTTATGGTATGTATTGCACAACACCACGCGGCCCGCCGTGGACGACCCGCAGAGAGAACATTACGCTGTTTGCAAGAGAACAAAATATAACGTATATAATAACAAACACCTTCACTATCCGCCGTCACGCGCCAACGTGGGATGCGTATAATAATATTGTAATGTACGCCATTCGATAAAACGAAATAAAAATACCTCCACGTCAAGTATAATATATTATAATAAATAGTATCTACTCGTACTATGCCTATGTATAATATTATTTTATACTCGCTGTGCGACAGTAACACTAGCCGACGGTTATAAATTCGTTTTTAAATTCTGATAGGTCTGTCAATGACTCGTAAGCTTGCATTCCAATCCAATTCTGTAAGGCATAGTCACTGTAAGGTGCAATGTATCGTGCATTTTCTTCCCCCTCTTTCTCCCTCACTATATTCATGTATATATATTTCTTTATTTTTTTTTTTTTTTACTCCAATTTCGTGATTTTTTCTCTCAGCTCGGGTGTCCAATTACAAGCGCGCCTAACAATTTCAAGCAATCTATCAAAATGTGTATAAATACATATATATATACTACTTTCTTTACAGTTTCTCTTTAAGCAACCGCCCATTATTAAGCTAGATAAACTACGAGGTTTTAACTAGCATGTAGAAGAAAGGCAATAATCATTATTGCTTCGTATAATCTCTGTATACTTGTAGCTACTTCTCATCTGACACATACACAATATTAATCATTGTACATTATGGAGTTCGGTGTAATTCAAAAACAGTATACAGATAACAATTCTTTCAATTCCTACGACCAACAGTGGTTCGGAATACAAATGAATAATTCAATTAAAATACCCCTTCGCTATAGATAAACAGATAGATAGATATATACCTATTATAACTACATATTTAAAACATTTTTACTTATTACCACAATACCACTGTCCGACAATTTAAAATTCGCTATTCACATACTTTTAAAATATTTGATTAAATTATTTCGCCCTAAGAGTTCTGTAAAAAATTAAATGTATTTGAAGTCATTTTGTAGTATTTATAACTTTTACGCAGTAAAATAAAGATGATTATTTAAATTTCACTTTTATTCAAGTCAACATTTAATCTAAAAGATACCAACAAACACAAATTAGTTTATGCACCACTAAAGTTTCTCTGCAGTTGCCTTTTTCCTGGTTTCTATACTCGGTCAATAAACATTATTTGTATATTTATTTAATGTTCTTTAGTCCTTTTTGCGATTTTATTTAGTTATAAACATTATAGGAATAATAATAAAAATAATAAATTACACCTATATAGGGGAATGATTTCTAAAAATTATATATATACGTAGTACACCCTATCCACATTAAATACCATGCAAATTTTTTTATTATAATGCTATACTCTAAATATAATTTTAAAGACAATTTAGCACTCCGCGAAATCAAAAATATAATAATTATTAATATAATTTGTATTTTGCAAACAAATTTAAGACAAATTTAAATTTCAGTATTAGGTACACCATAATAAAGGCAAGCACAATATGATAAATAAATTCTTAAATTGATTTTGGGTTTTTTTTAACGTCCACCGATTGTTATGCATTGAATGGATAGGTTAAATTGAGAATTCTACAGTTTTATAACCATCGTAAAATATTTTTTTATAAGTATATTATATTTAAAAACGATAAGCTAGATAGATCTTGAAAAACCAAGCTAAAGATATGTAAGATGTACATTAATATAATATAATATGATAAATAAGTAAATTATACATATATACCTTTAATCATCATACATATATCTGCTATAATACAGTTAAAAAATTCAAAGTAGTATCACATTTATCATAGAATAACGTATTACACTGTGACTGTTATCCACAAAATATATTATATGCAATTAAATACGTGCACTTTTAAAACACGATCCATGAAATATGACATAGTTTATACAGCTCGAAAAAATAAAAACAAATAATGCCCAGCTAATATAATTAAATCTAAGAAATATTTATTACCATAATAACCAGTAGGCTTATCATAATGTATCATAATATTAAAATAGATATTTCTACATGCTGTTACATATGGATACATTCCATCACGATCTTATGTAACTATGAAAATGAGTGATTTATATACGTTATTCATGTTTAATTCATCATACATTTAAATATAATATGATTAATTATTATGAATTATTTATTATTATATATGTTTTTAATATGCGTTATTTTGTTTTAGTCGAAATTAAACTGTGAAGTACTCCATGAGCCTTTAGGATACGAAGTACGTTGGGCAATAGCAGGTGACAGCATTGTAGTTCAGCTGGTCGCTAAGTTAGGTAAGTTATGTAAAATATTAAAATTTGTAATAAAAAAAATATTGTTTTAATTTTCAATTTAAAATTTAATTCTATAATTTTTAATCTATATTAAAACTAGATTTTGATGTGCGTGCAATATAAGCTCTACAATTTTAAAATTTTATTGTAAGTTATATTTGTAAAATATTTTGTTTTACAAGAGAATTATACATATCTCCAAAATGCACATATGTTATAGCGCATAAGTACAAGTGTTAAATATTAAACATATAATAAATTTTAAATACCTAAAAGGAAGACTAAACCTGTGGTTCAATCCACTCGGTGAAATAATTAAGCTGAACAGTATTGTGTTAACATTTTTAAAATGCAAACTATAATACCTTTTATTAAAATAATTGTTACTTAATTTATTTTATTTATAATAGTTTAAAGTATTTAAACAATTTTGGTACTTTGCAGTTACAAAAAAAAATAAACATTATTAAAGAATATCGTCAATATTGAATCTTAGTATGTATTATCAATAATTAATCTGGTTTTCGACAGAAATCTCAAAATATATATAAATATTATAATAAAGCCTAAAGGTGATATACAAAACTAGTACACTAAATTAAAATTGGTCTTAAATATTTCTCGTCACGTTTTTCAATACTAAATGTATCGTTGGTCTAATATTACTTATTTCCTTACACAATCTTGACATATCACGAATTATTATTATTGCTTTAATCAACAATATTTCTCACACTTTTCCTCCCAAACTACTACATAATCAAAGTTGCAAATTTCAAACATGATTTACTATTCTCACATAACGTGCCTGGTTCCTTTTTATTTATTAGGCAATTATTAATTATTATGAGTTAATTCAGCAGAAGTTGAATAATAGTTTATTTTTATTATTTATTTTTAGTACCTACTTTAAGTTATTAAAAATTATTCTAAAACATTTATTATAAAATCTCATTTTTAATGAAAGTAAAATTTGTTAAGAAAAGTCATTATTGTAAAATGTAAAGTACCTTAAAGTGTGCCGCTTCTATAGATTTAATTTAATTAAAACATAAATTAACAATTTTATCCATCTTGTTTCTATACCTTATATTATGTAAAAATAATCAAGAATATTAAATCGACTTATTTTTAATTACTTAGCAATAAATAATTAGTTATTTGTTAGTTAGTTATACATAATAGTTAATAGAATATTATACTTATTAGTAATTAGAATACAATTTAATAAAACTCTATACACTTTATATTTTGCTTATACTATATTTTTATAAATAATGAATTAATGAACAACCCGTACATTAATACAATTAAATTTTAAATAAACCATCATTTAAAATGTATATTTAATATTAAGTGGGTAATAAAAAAAAATTAAATTTATATTTTATTTATTTTTATTGATGAAATTTTTTATGCACAATATTTTATTGCATTACCTATGATATAGTTCAAAAAGACTACTGCATTTGTTTTTTTATGTCTCATTTTCCTTCAAACGTAATAATATTTTTATCAACATAATTAAATCTAAAATTCAATGTTTTTATTTTATTAGACATTATACTACATTATAACTTAACGCATTACGTCAAAATTTTTAATATACTGTTGATTTTTAGAAGACAACCAATACATGTCTTTTGGTATATCTGGTTCACCTACATCAAATCGCATGATTGGAGGTGATGTAGTTGTAGCCGGAGTAGATCAAACCACAATCAGTGGCTTTGCTCAAGATTATTACTTATTGGATAAATCACAGTGCATTGTACAACAAGATACTGGACAAGTCAGCGGTAGTTGTCCTGATTCCAATATTCAGGTATACAAATTGTTATTTGTTAAACAAATAACAAATTTAACACAATTAAATATTTGATGCTTTCTTAATAAGATGTTACTTTATTTAAGTTCATTAATCATTATGTAGTATCCATATATAATACATTAAGTTTGTGTTTGATTGTAGTTTAAATGAATTATCAAATACCATTAAAACATTATTTAAATACATTAATTTATATTAATTTAACACTGATTTTTCTGATTTCGATAATTATAGTTTTATTATATATTCTATACAACACTAAAATAGTTATAGTTGTTTTTTCGAATTTTACATTATTTTAAGTAGTTTTTTAAACAGAAAATAAATTAATAATTTATAATATGTTAATAATGTAGAAAAATGTCATTGTGGCACAAATAGATTTAAAAACGATAGGATATTTAAATAAATGATCTTTCCTAGGGCCCGGCCGGTGAAAGTGTTCGTTTATTGAATGCAGCAATAGTCAATGGATATTCGATAGTCACATACCAGAGGCCATTAAAGTCAAAAGATAATCTTGACTTACCAATATTGACTAATAACAGTCAGCCAATAATTTGGGCAGTCGGTCCTTTGAATGACAAACACGAGGTTTCATATCATCCAATATTTTCGAAAGGTACTTATTTATTTATTTATTAGTAACGTTATATTTTATATTACCTAGTATATTATGATATTATTATTTATACTATAATTTATTAATAATCATATTATAAAGATGTATCTATCAGTGAATATGATACACTCATATTCTTACCCAATGAACTTTATTGTGTATTGTATACCTACCTATATCTATATTAGTATATACATGAAGAATCAGAATCATACATTGACATCGAACACATTCAATAACCGTATTTCTATTGTTACATGAATACAAAGGATACACGTCGAGATTAGAACCGTCACTGTACCATATTTTTTTTTTGTATACCTATAACATTATATTATTATTGTAGTCGCTAACAAATTAAATACGCCCATATTCCATATAAATCCTTGTAAAAAATTTAATATTTGATTTACCTACCAGATATTATTTTATTTAATACGGAACACGGTAGTCTGTGTTATTTTTAAAATCTTAATACATCATAGACTGAAACGACTGAATTTATAAAATAATATATAATATGTCATTATGTCAAGGTATTATGCCCCCGAAAGCCCACTAAAAACGTCATAACTTCTTGGTTTACATTTCATATGCTCTTATACTGAACTTTAAATTTATACTTAAATCAAAGGAGCCCTTTTATTTTTATGATAAAACATTATTATTCTTATTTTTTTTCTTTTGGTCATCATAATTTCAATATTTTAAAGTTTATAAAAGTATATATATATATAATATAATTATTATAATATTTGAGGGAAAAATAAATTATAATTATTGACAAATTTGTATTTATAATTTATTTCCAAATGTATAACTTATTGGTACAAGGACTATGATTGTATACTAACTTATATATTATTGTATTTTTTATAGAAACGATAAAAATTGATTTTGGCCGTTTACCAGAATGGAACTGTCCTATACCAGATACAGATACTAAATCGGTTGCAGTTCATAACGAAGTTACAACCGTAAAAAGTTCAACAGATATTATTGCAACCAGCCAAAGTTCAATAAAAGAGGTTAATACGATTTTTTCATATATTCTATTCCAGTAGGTAAGCTTATCGTCTACAAATATATATTTTTCAGGTAACCCCTACTAAGAAAATTCGCCCCCGTCCGGTTCCCAAACCCGCCCCAGTAGAAAATAACAATGTTGCATGGGATATCCCAGCCATTCAATGTTACGAACCAGACGATGGTGTTTTCTATGCTCAAATGGGCCCTACTGGAGGAAAACACGGATATTCTGCTATTACAGGTTAGTTATTGCTTATCATTCAGATAAAAATACAAAAATATAAAAAATAAACTATGTAGGTACTTATAATTATGAATTGTAAGTGAATAACATTTTATTTAATTTTTATAGGACACGTTGGATGGGGAATTTCATGGTACATAAACGGATTACTCATACCAGAAATAAATGTCGTCAGAGGACAAACATACACATTTGTAGTTGAAGGAGGATTAGATACAGAAATACCAGCGAAATACCACCCATTTTATATTACTGATGATCCTGTTGGCGGTTATGGTTACAAAACAGCCGAAGAAAGAGATGTAATTATTTTTTAGTGCACACATTATAATCGTGCTTTTTAAACTTATTTACACATTTTACACTTAATGTAAGTTTAGTGTTTATAGATAATGTTTTTATTAATTTTATCTTTTATTTGACAGAACATACGAATATTTGCTGGTGTAAGCGTTAGCAAATCAGGAGAAGTAATCCCAACAGGTGTTGGTCGTTTGTGCAATTGGACTCCAGATCCACAACAGCCTTCTGCAGATGAATTTGTTTCCTTTGGCGCTTATCAAAGAACTTTAAGTCTGGCATGTGATAACGGAGATCCTGGAATAGTACAATGGACTCCGGATGCAGACACACCGGATACCGTTTATTACCATGTAATTAAAATGATTTATTAATTTAAAATATAAAACCATTAATATACCTATATAAATACATTTTCCTATAACTTAAGTAAATTATCTAAATATTTTAAAACAATTATAATATTATTTAATTCAGTACTTTTACTTATTAAAAATAGTTGATTAAAATATTAAAACTTATTATGCACTTAGGTTTTTTTTTTTTAATTGATTTATTTATATATATTTTAAATTTTTTAATATAATTAAAAATTATCAAATTATTTTTAAAAAATTATTTATTTTTTACTGTTTTTTATAGTGTTTCACGCATCGCCACTTGGGTTGGAAAATTAACGTATTGGATGCATGTGATAAAGAACAGCCTAACTCTGAGCCTAGTGCGGTGCCTGTTTCAGAAGATTTACAGTCTAGAGGTAGCATTCAATACACAACGAGAGTGAAACCAGACGTTGAGAATAAACAGTTTTTTAATAATAATGAGCCTTTGAAGAATAACATCAACCTACAATCAGACCACAAAGGACATAATATGCCATTAATTCCCTCTGCATTGGAAGAAAATCTTAAAACCGATTTTTATAAATCTTCAACTAATCGCGATCAATTTGTTTATAATACCTACAAATTCCCTCCAGCTACGTCACAACAAAACACTCTTTACACATATCCAAACTCAAATTATACATATGGAAACGTGCCATTTTATATGCCGAAATCTCACTACGGAAGTCCGCAACCTGTGACCTCTCCTACTTACAATTACATGATACCGTCATATAATGTTAACAATAATAATTATAGACCCATTAGACAACCGGTCATTCCACATTTCCAAGCGCAACCTAATATTCTCCCAGACCAACATTCGGCACAAATGGTTTTCACCCCTAAGCAGCCGGTTGCTGTAAAACATGGTTACCGAGTATCGGGTAAGAGGTTACCGTCAAATGTACCCATGCCTAATGGTGCTCATCACTCTGTCGTATACAAGAAACCCGTTTACAAATTTAACACACAATCGCCATTACCTTTAGTAAACCACTACAGTCCGGTACCGTCTATTTCTCAGCCAATGCTCTCAGTCTACCCCGGTTATTTCCAACAGCAACAGCAACCGCTTATCCAGCAGCAGCTGCAGCAGCCAATGTTCCATCAGCAGCAGAAACCAATGTTTTATCAGCAACAGCAACCACTAGTACAACAACCCAGCACTTCGGTATCGCAATCCGTTTCCGTGTCATATTCCTCATCCAAATACCCAAAAACTCAACAAATGACTGGCTACGTACCAATTCAAAGCAGACAAGAGACCGATGTACAACAACACCAATCACAAGGTGGTTTCAATCCAAACACCGTAATAGTCGAAGGTGGTTTCAAGCCAATATTACCCGGTGGTAGTGGTATTCTGCAAGACAGATCTGACAAAGAAATCAGTGATACTGTAGGTGATTATGATGAAACGGCGACGGTTAGGCATTACGAAAAGAAAATGAGTAAAAAACTAATATCTAGAAAACCTACAGTCAAACACATGGACGTCAAAACAAAAGAGGACACCACGGAACCACAAATTACAATCGTCACTACAACCGAAAATGTAGACTACAAAAACAGAGCAAACACGGAAAACACCATGGAATTGAATCAAACTACCGGAATACTTGTTTTATAATAATATAATAATATAGTAGATAGTGATCTATTTATATTGTATACATTATTACATTAATGCCATCGTATTTGCCCATTCGGCGTTATACCTTATACTTATTATATTAAAATTTAATATTAAATATAGAGTAAATATATTTTTTTTACAAACATTTACTTATTAGTTTGTTGCACTTTAATTATTTTAAAAAAAACTATTTGTTATAAGTTTGATAGTTTATTACATTATAATATAAGTACTTTTTTTTATTTGGCTTAAAATACGCCATTAAAATAACACGTTCATAAATACAAATATGTGTCTATTTATTTATTTTAAACTTTAATTTTTCCAAATTTTGATAAATTTAAATAATATTCCTATTGAATAAAAAAAAAAAATAATAAAAATTTTATTTTTACAATATAATAGCATTGATTAATCATAATTTGTTAAATTTAGTTTTAGTAGTAATAATTGAATTTTAATACATTAATGACATTAATTTTCAAATCATTATAGGGTCTACAATATTTATTAAACTTTCATAGATTATTATTATATTATACTTAAAGTCAAATAATTCAGAAACTGTATACTCATTGAAATTTCGATATATATTTAAATAAATAAACATTTTCAAAAAATTAATCTTTCAATTTACAATGAAACATAATGATTCTCATTTAAAAAAATAGTTTGTTTCACCTCAGAATACAGTAAACTCTTTAAATTATACACAATACACACATACAAATCTAAAGATTTGAAAATATAGTTTTTCTGTTTATTTAAAAATGTGATGAAGGGGATCGATGACGTACAGTTATTTTAGTCAAAACATACACATCTTTTGACCATGCGACCGATCGACCTAATAATGCGAAAATATTTCTGAAAACTGATTTGATTTCGTTATTATGTCTACTGGAGATCGGTCAGTCCACTTTTCCCAATTTCACCCCCTCCCTCCCACAACTGTAATTTAATTTGAATATTTTGAAATTTTTGAATTTTGAAAACGTTAATAATTTGGATTTAAATTAGAATTTTTAAAATGTGGACTGTCCGATCTCAAGTAGACATAATAAAGAATTAAAATCAGTTTTCAGAAATATTTTCGCATAATTAGGTCGATCGGTAGGATGATCAAAAAGTACATAGTTTTAGTCAAATAAAACACACGTTCTGAATCGTTCGCGCGCATGACGGTGCGGCGGTGTCTTGTACGGCGCATGCCGCGTGCGGAAGCGTTCCTCCACCACTACCGTTCCGCCACAAATATCGCATGCCACCGTCTGCGACGGATTACCTACTTAGAATTTAGAAATATTAATATACTATTAATTCTAGGTACGATACAACTATAAATATCTTATATGTATTAATATATTGATAATTTGTAATGAATTTAAAATAAAGAAATATAAAATAAAATATTGTTCTGAATGTGTTCATTTGAGCTTCGCCTCACACCAACACGTCACTACATAAGTTTTTTCCCTAATGTAAAATAGTAAGACACATTTCCGTACTTAGATTGTTTATAAAAAGTGTGTCAAGTGTGATTTTTTTTTTATTGATAATAACTGGTAAAATAGGAAATAAAAATCAAGATTACTCAAATTGAAAAAAAAATAGAGGAAATGTTTCATCAATTGTAAATTGGTAAACACATCGCATAAAAAATACAGTAAGTGAATAAACTAAGCGGAATAATAATATAAATAAATATTTTATTTAATAAAATGAATACAAACAGCGAAAGAAAAAATTAAGGTAAGCACCCTTATTGAATCATTCTGAAATAGTATTATTAAATAGTATAATAAATAGTATTATAAATGAGTATTGTATCATTTGTATTATACGTAATACCGCTGTAAAAGTTTAGGAAACGCTTGTGTTCAATGTATGGTATTATTGATACTACTCCCCGTAAAAAGTAAAATGATAATTTTATTTTTACGTTATATATTGCGATACAGACGTTAAGTCATTTCTAATATAATGTGATTACCTGCAGTAGGTTTTACAAAGATGAGTTTTTATTTTTTTATATCTTTATAACCGCTGGTTTAGATCAAAAGGAGTGTTCTAAAAGTTGTACGAAGAAACTTTTTAGATAAAAAATGTCATCTAGTCGGTACTTCATAGAGGTCATTTTTCGATTTTCACTGCAGCTGGTAGTCTCCATGAGTATAAAAGCCATAGACAAATTGCGAAAAGATTATGTCATGCGGTGGCTTACCCCATTTTTAACTAACCCATTATTTAAAAAATAATAACCCAGGAGACTTATCATTGTCAGTTGTCACCAGTTATTTTTAATTTAGTATAATTGTTATTAAGCATAATATTATTATTACATCGTATAGTTATAATATTTCATGGAAATTATTTCAACTTAATTTAGATATCTCAGGTATATTATAATTTTTAAAACGTTTGTTTTATTTCTTATCAAACTTACATTTTTATTTGCAAGAACGAAAAAATACAAAATTCAAGCTCGTCCATTTATTTTATGAACTACATATATTTTTTAACATAAAAATACAACCAACTAGAGAGGTTCTCGCGAAACATTTCATGTTTAAATTTTATCGAATGTTTAACATTTTCTATTATCATACGACAATAGTTTTTGTAATGCCTAACTAGTCCAATGACTTATGGCATAGATCCTATACCTTGGCCATAAATCATAATATAATTATTTCAGCCTTCATGGATGCTATAATATTTGATAGAACAACACAGTTACATATCGAAGACAAATGCAAGTCTTGGCCATTTTTTTTTTTTTTTACTTGGTGAACATAATTCTATACTTATGTAAGCATCAAATTATGGTAAAACGTAATTTTTGACTAATGATTAGAATAAATAAATTGTGCATCAGGATTCGAATTAAAGATAAACGTCAAACATTCATACTGATACGTAATGAATGGTGATCGGTGGTCGTCATCATGAATGACGACAGGTGTGAACAAAATCGCCGACCCTCGAAATCGCATTTCAAATTTTCAATCGGAAACGAAACCATACCTTTAGCAGTTTAGTCGTAACAGATGACGACACAAAATTACGGCAATCACAGATAGGCAATCAAATGTACACCATTTACTCAGTATATTATTTTTCTGACACATTTGTTTCGTAAATTTGTTTTATTAATCAACATGAAAAATTATGACTGCCTTATTTTGATTCGAGGCATTTCAACTTAAAAATTCTCAACTGGATTTCTTACAGCGAAAAAATAAAAATCGCCACATTTCGGTTTATGGCAGTAATGAATATTATCACCTTTATTAGCCGGGCAATAGACTGTTTACCCAAAAATGACCTTTTGCATTTCGCCCAAGAATATTATAGCACTTTTTGACCAAATTTTTCTATTTATTTTCTATTTTTTTTATATTAAATTTTTTTTTGTAATTTATAATATTTTTAATACAAATAATTTATATTCTTTTTTATTCTTAACACTATATTGTAATTAACTAATAAATGACAAATAGTTACAAATGTACAATGTACAAATACACAACATATTTTTAGAGAATAATAAAAGTCACCTCCTCGCGGTACTCTTTGAGCAATGCTTAATGGTTTTATAAAATTAATTTACACAAATAAATTCCCAAAGTGTGTATTATAAAAATGTGGTCAAAAAGTGAAATAATATTCTTGAGCGAAAGAAGACGTGGGTAAAAAGCGAAAGGTTATTTTTGGGCGAAATATTGCTGCCCTTATTAGTCACAACCTCAATAATGACTACGGTATTGATTATAATCATATGACAATTAATTAATAAAGTGGTGACATAAAACTTAATATGGTAATTTTTTTCCGATTCTTATTGCTTAACTGCCATAATAAGGTGTGTGCGAAAAAAAAATCAACGGTACTGATAATCAAAAATCGTTGTTCGATTGCTGTAATAATAGAACACGTATAGGGTAGCCACTAGCCAGGGTAGGTACAATTCAGCTTTTTAAGAAAAAATATAGTTGTATCAACGTATCGGCTCAAAATCTATTGTTGAACGAGTAGTTCAAAAAGTTACATATACTAATAGCCAATAGGTACATTATACAAGTTATTGATATTAATTTATCATTAAATCTAGAACTACTTTTTTTACAGACCATCAAACAGCAAACAAAAACGAAAAATAGTTCGAATACATAGCGAATTTTTTAACAAATTATTCAAATGCAGTGGCACGGAAAAAACTTATTTTAGTCGAGTTTAAAGTAATATTATAGTATTCGTATGACACTATGGCTATTTAATTAAATTGCGTTCTTCGCCACGCGTTGTATATTATAACACTATTTTTTTTTTAAACTGTAGACGAACTGACAAATTATAATAATAATTATTGGTTCACATACAACATGCATATAATATAGTAATAGTTGTATATGCAATATGCATGATATATACAACAATATTTATTAACCAACTTTGCCTGATTGACTTGTAGGTATGTTTTAAATATGTACAGACGTACAGTATTTTCAGGTATATCTATATATAAAAATAATAATTAATTTTTTAGAATATGGAAAGATTGAAAAATTCGTAAAAATACAAAAAAGGATTTTCAATTAGTTAAACTCAATTTTCAATAATTCTATAGAATTTATAAAATGGAGAATACGCGAATTTGGATACTTAAACTTAAATGTGGTAGTTGTGAGGTAACAAATGATTTACAAATTCTAGAAATGAGTTTGCAAATTGTTGCAAACTTCACTGAATTTGGCCCCTTCGCTAAATTTTTTTCAGTCACAACTTTGCTCCGACCAACTAACAAATTCCAAAAATCAACTTACAATTACTTACAAATTAAGCTAAACAACTTACAATCTGTCCGGTGTAATTTTGTAAAAATGGGGGGGGGCTAGTATAAAGTTGGCACCTCAAGTTAATTTTGGCTATTTCATCAAATCAATGAACTTACAAATTCAAAAATTCAATTTACAATAATTACCTACAAATCGAGCTTTTATACTTACAATTTGTTCCGTGTAATTTGGAAAAAAATCGGGGGGCTAGTGTGAAGTTGGTAGTGGCGTAGCCAGGGGGGGTGTTGAAACCCCCCACCCTTTGGCCGTATTTTTATCAAAAATATAATGTTTTTAATATAGGAATACAATCATTTAGTCGTGGTGAAAGTATTCTGTTATGCCGTATTCACGTTATCGACTGCACTGGTGATAATAATCATTATCATTCAATTCAATTATTTTATTATTTTAACACGGTTGTACATTTATTTTATTTTATTACTAAACCCGCCCCTAAAAAAAATCCTGGCTACGCCACTGGTAGTTGGCCCCTTCAAGTTAATTTTGATAATTGCTTCGAACTTATTAACTTACAATTACTTACAAATTGAGATTCTCAACTTACAATTTACCCGGTTTAATATGGACATAATGGGGGGGGGGGCAACTTCACACACATCCAAAATCCACAACATGAATAATTCAATATAATACTCCTTCTATTAATAATACAATGTAGTCGTGGTGGATATAAATAATTTCGCATTTATTTTTACACGATTTTGCAGTTTATAAATAGGTACGCATTTATAAATAATATGACTAAAATGTGTAAAGTCAATCGACGAATAAATTAATTTTTATTTTCCTATCCATTCTGCAATTATTAAATTTAATTCAACCCAAGGAAATTAAATTGTAATTAATATTATTTCAGTACATTTGTTCAAGTATAATCATAATTCATAGCGGCTGTTCTTAAATAATCATTTTTTAATTAATGGACCGTGTAATTAAAATATTTATGACAAAATTATTATTATTTTTAATTTAATTTTTTTTTTTTTATATATAAAATTATTAACTTTTACTAGATATACTGAGTAAGCCATACATTTAAATATTTAATATTTAATTTATACAGATGTTTGAACTATATAATAAACTAGTGTTTTGTTTAATTTCATACTTTATAATACAATATAATAGGTTGTAGCTCATAAGTCATAACAGTCATAACACTCATAACTATAAATAAAAATACTTACTAAAATTAAAATCTATAGTTACTTTAGACTTTAATAGGTACAGATTCAAAATTCTATATTGTATTTAAAACTTCATTCCATTTTCAATGTTATGTAAATACCTAAGGTTTATAAAAATAAATGTGATACAATATCGTCAATATCCCTCCGAAGTATATACTCGTAATATTGTTTAAACAGTATACAGTACACAGTATACGCGCCCCACTCACCCATCCACAAAAAAATAAATTACAATCACAGAATACAATATGAAATAAGAAACGATAAGGAAATAATTCTAAGATAAAAACGAAGATAGGTAACACTATATAACAGCCTATTCTATTGATTACATCACAAATTATGCAGCAATAACGCGTGAAGTCTGGTTTAAAATGTTATAATTTATCATATATAATAATATACCTACCTATTGTTGAGTAAAATAATGTTTTAATAACATTAAATCCTTGTGGTGATTACAATATAATATTGATCCTATTCATTCGTTATTACTGCTCTAATAAACCGCTTCTAAGGATTAAGACATAATTAAAGAGGTTCAGGATCCGGAGGAGTATATTATACAACATTGAACATACAATACACACATAACACATTATAAAAAGACTTTTATAAATTTAACTCAGAAATCTGTTTGCGATAATATGGACTAAATCGTTAAAATAATTACCCTTATACCCCCAAGAATTCTAGACTTCTTTTTTATGCCATTTATTATTATTATCATTATTGACATTACTCATTAACCATCATTTTACAGTATATTTTGGTATTCGTTTAGTCCTATACAATTATAACAATTACGTTATGAAGGTATTGCAAAAGGTAGTCAATAATATAAATAGAAAAACCAAACGACTAAATCTTACTCAACAGCTGTAGATAGCCGGGCAATAGACAAACGCAAAAAATAATAGTACCTACCTATATTAAAATATAATGTGTGAGATCGGCTACGGGTAATAAAGGCTACCGCGCCAAAGCTGTTCGATGTCGGATGTATAAATACGGCGAAGTCGACATTGGAAGTCGGTGTACACAGCTCGCGATCATAGTTTCTGTATTTATAAACTTTGTTTACACGTTGTGCAACGGCGTGTATGTGCCTAGCTAATACCTATATTGGTTATTATTGTTGTTCCGATCGATGCCGTGGCGATCGGATCATTCGGATCGATCAACGGGAACCCCCACTCGTGCCGACAATAATATAAATAATACAATAATTGAAGTTTAACACGACAACGCCCGATTAGCAGTAATGAATTTATCGTTGTCATTACGGCGACCACAAAATAATAAATAATTAATATTTATAAATATTAAATACAATAGTATTTGTTAATAACACCGCACGTACATGGCAGTCGTAACTGCCGAGAGTACGGCGAGCGTGTGTGAATAGTAATAGCAAAAAGTCCCCGGCGAGTACCGTGGCGTCGTCTAAGGTGAAAACGCTCGAAACACTTTCCAATTTAGTGTTTTTTGTTTCGCTCTGCGGTTCGCGACGCGCACGCGACAATAACATAATATGTAATATTATTTTCGACGATCCGTGACAAAACCAGTAGTCACTCGAACACGTTTGGGACGATAAACATTCGACGACAACGGTGTAACATCGTCACATCGGTTGCCGACGATTCGTCGTGTCGTGCCCGAAAATACGACTTCATCACGGGCGTTATTAGATACAATTATTATTATTATCATCGTCGTCGTAGGTACGTCGAGACGCGGCGCAAGACTATCGCGTATTATTGGCGTCTGTCGGACTCGTGGCTCGTGCCGTCGTCGTGTATTACGTAAGCGTATTTTCACCGACTCGGCGGCAGTCGCGGTCGCAGCAGCTGTTGTCGACGGGAATCAAACGGAACAGCGTACAGCGGCTGGTGACCACCGGTACGTCGTCGCGGTTTTGGTGGGTAGTGGGTACAGTGGACGGCGCACGCCACCTCCAATCGGCATGACAGCGTCGAATCGACCCGCCGACGAACGTGCTTAAACGTCGACGAATCGGCGCGTGTTTCGCGTGATATTTCGCCGTTGTTGTTTGTATACATTTTGCGAGCGTGTTGACCGCAATTCGTTAATCGCATAGTGGCTAATAATAATTCGATAATCTTAATCTAATAATATCGTTTATCCGATTATCGTCTCCGTTTCACGCGTCTGAGATTGTTTTCGATTTCGGCGGCGTGGACTACAGACCACAGAGTATCGCGGTATGGTAATGTGGAGTGTGGACGACTGACGAGTGACGGGCGGCGACGACACGCATCATCGGATCACGGTTTTGATAAACTGATAACGGCACGGTACACCGTTGATAACGAAAAGTTATATTATTATTTTCTCGTTGATAGCCACTACTCAAGTCTGGTCTACTCTCGATTTCTATTGCGCAAAGTCGATACTGCTGATACACTCAACATGAAAATTTAACGTCGAACCCCGGACCGCGACCGTTTTGCGAGGATATCGTTTGTTTTTAGTTTTCTCCTCTTTGTCATAAGTCGTGAACTGACTTTTGTCTTCGGCGACTTTTAAAAAGTTGTGATAAGCACACTTAGCGGTGGTTCGTCTGTCCTACGTGCATAACGCTTGATTTCATGTACGTTGATCGTATGCATTAACAGCCTCGTTGTCTTCGTCGTCTTCGCCGTCATGAGTACGACATATTACGATCCGGATGGTTTACAGAGCGTCAAACGCAGACGTACTTCTAACTTCCGTGACACGTATTTGCGTAATCGCGAGTATGGCTTCCGACCCAAGTATGGCGATCAAAGTCGTTTACATTGCGAGATGTATACATCCATTTATCCCATCGCTAAATGGGAATACGACGTTTCAAACAATGACATCACCAATCCGGCTGGTATATTCAATTTGGAATTCTCCCCAGATGGGTAAGCATTATCCTCTACTTCTTACTTTTTTAGATATTTACAAAATTATTATTTGTTTATGGCCAATTAGTTGTACATAATTGTATATATCAATTTTATTACAATATATTGCTTTATACTAATTGTATCAGTCCTTTTTGTTTTGATTCACTGTTTTGACGATTATAGATATACCTGTGTATAATAATGAATATGCACAAGTGATAGACTTTAGCCTTTTAGGTGTTAAGTGGTCAGAAGTCTTGATTGAATTTGATGACGACATATATAAAAACTTGCAAAAAATCTTATTTGAAATCTTGTTGAAAATACTACTAGTACTATTGTCTATTTTCTTTTTCAATATTTAATTTTCTGTAGATCTGTTTACAAACAATTTCTGTATTATCATTGAATAATTACTGTTAGATAAATAAATTTAAAACATTTTTTCAATTTCCAAATTTGGAATTAATAATTTTATAATTTTTGTTGGTAATACACATGTTACTCTAATATTTAAATATTCTAAAAAAAAACTCATAACCTTTCCGATCATGGTCAATTATATATAGTAAAGGTATTTATATATATATATTTATCATCAAATGACTAATACCAATAATAACCTTCACCTTTGATTAAAACATTTTTAGCCGTAGTAATATTTTCAAAAATAATTCAGTTAAAATAAATTGAATGCCCAAAATGTCATACAGTTTATTATAAAATATAATTTTCTATAAAATGTTTACATAAAAATATTCAAGGACTTTATAGAAACTTAGAAAAAAAACGAATAAAAATTGCAAATTATGATCTTTTTTAAAATATTAAATGTTTTATACATAATAAAGATAAGTTATTTAATGATGGCGTCGTGGAAATAATGTGTAAGGGGTCCCCACGACGTCGTCGATTTAAACTGAAAAAAAAAAGTTATTTGATTATAATTCACTTTATTTTCTAGGAAAATATTGGCAGCAGCATGCGAAAAGAAGAGCATTATGTTATTTGATCCTGTTACTCAAAAGTATATAACATCAATAAAAAAAGCCCATAATGATTGTGTTAATTGTATTAAGTAAGTACTTAATTATTTTTAAATCTATAATTTTCTTTTTATAGATAAAATTTAAGTTGAATAAAAGAAAAGCACTGTTATGTATATCATTTTGACTAGAGGGAAACATAGCCCATGTCCTATAATAAATATTTAAATTTTTTACATTTAAGTAATAATTTATTTGTTTTACGACATGATATATAATTAAAAATTAAAACTTACTTTATCTATCACCAACATTTGTCTTATATCTATAAATAAAATATTAAGCAAATGTATATGTTCACTATCACTTTTATATTTTTACATTTATAACATATTATTTTTCACAATATTTTAATAAAAATATATTAATAAATTAGTGTATTTCTTTAAAAAACAGTTTACAAATATTATTTCGCAAAATAGTAGTTAAAATTGGTACAATTTTTAGAATTTAAAGACATTTTTTTATAGTTTTATAATATTAATTTTATTTAATTTTTTATCTTATTACATATAATTGTATGTGTGTTATAAAATTCTTAAACTTGATAATAGTTATTAAAATTATATTTTATTATTATCTATTCTTTATTTTAGGTTTTTAGATTCTCGTATGTTTGCAACTTGTAGTGATGACACAACAATAGCATTATGGGATGTTCGAAATCTTAAAGACAATATAAGGGTATTGAGAGGGCATTGCAATTGGGTAAAAAGTATTGAATATTCAGCAAAAGACAATTTACTTGTTTCCAGTGGATTTGATGGGCAAATTTATACATGGGATATTAATAGGTAAAAATATTTTAAGTGATTAATAACATAATAATTAGAGTTAGAATGTTTATGACCTTAAAAACACTAAAAAATGCATGTAAATATGCACAATAAATATCAAAATGTGTCTTTTTAAAATTAGTTTACTACTAATCCAAAATGTATTCTTAATTAATTTACAACTATTTTAATAATTTTAAACTTAAATACAAATTTAAGATATACAAATATGAGATTTTTGAAATTAAAAATATAGGTGCTTAAATATAATTTTGTTTTTACTCAAATGTATTTGTGTAGTCAAGCAGTATTGGAACATTTAACTTTTGATATTTTTAGTGAAAATAAAACGCATATACTAATATAATTCAATAACACTGGCCATGGCACACCATACACTAAACTAAAGATTTTATAATGTAAGTCATTATGTCCTATCGGCATCATCACACTATTGCAATCATCGTTCGTAAAAATGATTGTATTGATTAATAAGCGTAGAGTTATAGTAAAGATAAATCACTAATAAAGATAAGTTAATAATATAAACTACACGTTTTTCTTGTTTTTGTTAGTTGTGAAACTAACAATGCCTACCTATGGGTTTATATTTATGTTTATAATATATTTAAGTTATTTTTTTGGCAATATATGCATTTATTTACAATTTTTTGGTGAAATATGCATTTATTTCTAAAAATCCCTTAATATGCAAAAATATGTAAAATTAAATTAAATGTTTCTGATTTTATGTCATACAAACCAAATTTCTTACTGGGTTTGCAATGTGTACGACTAAAAGAAAAAATATGCAAAAGTCATAAACATCCTAACCTTAATAATAATAAACATGAATTTATTGTATTTAACAAAATTATTATTTGTTTTCAATATAGTTACTCAGAAGAAGGGAGAGTTCCCAATAACTCTGTATGTCACATTAATGGACTTATGCGTATTAAACTTCTTCCTGATTCTAGCAAATTAATTGTTTGCACGACAAGTGGCTTCATATTACTTATAAACAATTTAGACTTGGAGACACTTGGTACAGATATTCAAGGATTCAAAGTAATTTTTATATTTCAAATATCTATTATTTATAACTTTATAAGTTTTTAGATTCTGAACGAAGTGAGGAATGTATTGATTTTACAATGATGTATGTTTTTTTTTTTTTGTGTCATCACGATTTGGAGTAGAAATAATGCTTTGATTTTTGACTTCAGCCCCTCTTTGTAAAGAAAAATTCATCTAGTTGATGGAAAAAATTCCAGTAGTTTTCAAAAGCGTTAGGAAAAACCCTAAAAAAGTGACGAAAAAACGGGAATTTTTACGTATAATCACTTTTCAACAAAATCGATTTTTTTTATTTTGCTGTAACTCGAAAACAAATCATTGTAAATACTTTAAATTTTTACCAAATGTTTATATTAACGTTCTCTATTTATAATTAAATTTTCAAAATATTTTGACCTTTTTTAAACTATTTATAGATGATTGAAATTTTCGATTTTTCTGTTTTTTTTTTTTTTTTTTGAAATGCCCATAAAAAAAATTTGGCTTTACATAAAATCATTAAAATTTAATACAAGGCTTATTATATGTTGTATTTATCGTAGTAATAAAAAATTCAAAAATCGTTAGTCACAATTTTTGTTTATAAACATTTAAAATTCAAATGTTTACGAAATATATCAAAATCGCGAAAATTTACAAGGAATTTTGATATTGAAAATTCATAAATTTTTTGTGATTTATACCTAAGAGATAAAAAAATTCTACACAAAGTTATCAATAAGTTTTCCTTGAAGTAACTGTAAAAAAAAATTCTAGCGTCAATATAGAAATATTTTATGATCGTATAAAATTTAATTTTTTTACGAAATCGAGTAAAATAACGATATATTACAATTTAAATATAGGTAATAATATAATATATCCTATTAATTATCCTAGATTGACAAATCAACTCCGTTTAGAATTGTTTTTGTAAACAATGATACCTGTCATTGCATTCAAATTTAACACATCCATTATAGTGATCTACTATACAGCAGAGCAATACCCATTTGCCCACCTTTTTTTTATTAAGCATTGCAGAACAATTTTTATTTAAACAAAATTTATCTTGAAATAATAATAACCTCGTAATAATGGGCTAGAAACTTTCTTAATGAATTTCTATTTCTTGAAACTATAACAACTACAGTACCATTAATTACTTTGATAAAAAATTTTTTTTATAATTATCTTCTAATAATGTACCTAAATTACTATATTTGGTATTATCATTTATATATTTGTTTTTATAATATTATTTTACAATAAATAATTCTACAAAAACTATTACTTATTTGTTTAAAAGTCAGTATACAATTAAAACTTATTTAATATTATTCTTTATTTTATTTTTATTAATATTTTAAGTTAAAAATGTTTATTGCTAAAAAGATTTTCTGTCATTTAAACGAATTAAAAAAAAATATATAAATTATTTTTAATTTTTTTTTTTTTTAATTTAATTAAATGTTTTTATTTCACATTAGTTATTATATAGAATTTTATTTTATTATAGGTCATGTTTTAGTTTTTAGAGGTTTATATTATAAATATCTTTGCTTGATATATAAATATATCTTATTTTATTTTGAATTGTAATTAATACGTTAAAAACCTTAAAATATTATTTTTAGCCAAACATGTATCGTTTGATGCAACTGAGTAAAACTACCATTCCTAATGCAGCTGCACACACACACATGTTTACTCGAAAACGAAACCGTGTTGAATTCATTGTAGATTTTCCTAGAAATGATGATGCCGAAATAATATCTTCTATCCAGGTAATACTTTCATATATATATATCAAAATTATTTAAGTAAAAAACATTTTATTATTAGGTACACCCACAAGGTTGGAATGTATTAAGTCGAAATGTTACCACTGATGAACAGTCTGAATGGACATGTGTACATGATATACAAGACTTTGCTGTTCCTAAACAACAACAAAATGAACCTGAAGAACTGAGTTCTGAAGAAGCAAACTCATTGGAACATTCTTTAGCTGATGACCCAATGTAATCAACAATTAAAAATACATTTTGAAAGTGATCTGTACATTTCTTTCCATTTTTTAGGGAAGGAAGACTACATCGACGCACTCATGTTGTGATTCCTCGAGACATAAATGTTGGCATAAGTAGTATGATACCATTTTCTGTGTTAGGACCAACTAGAGGTAATCGCCAAGCTGACTTATGGGAAGCAATGATGAATGTCAATAGTGGTAATCGCATAAGAAGTTTAAGATATTTATCAGGCATGTATATTATACTATTAAATATTAAATTTAAATATATTTACTAAGTAATATTTTTTATTGCTCAATAGAATTAAGTTAGTTAATTTTACAATTCACATTACCCATAAGTTATGACTTATGACTGAAAACCTAAAAAACACTTATTAGTTATTAGTTTACTAAAACTGCAACAATAATTTATTGATAAAGCTTGAAAATATAATAAGGTTTCTCATAAACAGCTCATACTGTAACCAAAAAATCTATGGAAATTTGGATGAAATTAGATATTTAAATGAAGAATAGCAATTTCAATAATTTTTTGTAATTCTAAAATATTATTTGTAGGAAATGAAACTTTTATTTACAATATTATATTTTATATATACACAAGGATATTTTTAATATATTTAAATTAAGTTAAAGCTATTTTCTATTTATATTACGGACCTTTTCACACTGTTTTATAGTAAGGCTATATTAATTCAAAAGTTAATAACAATACTAAATAATATAAATGTACCTATACTATTATAATAATAAAATAAATGCAATATTTTCAGAATTTAAAAAAATATTAAATTAAACTAACCTTTTATATTAGTTAAATAAATTACTTAAATGACAATATCAAATACATATTATTATTACATTTACCTACTAATATAAACAGTCTTGGCTTAGAATTATTTATAACTGAATTAAATAAAACACCTACATTACCATAACTTACTCAATAATAAGATTTATTAATTATTCGACACTTACTGTGCTGTAAAGTGGTTACTTTTCATTATTTTTTTTTACCAATTATTAAGAAAAGTATTGTACATTTTTCTTTGACACCCTCAAAGTAGCAATTAAATTCACCTTGCAATCTAAATTATATTAAAGTTAAAGATTTTTACTCCTCCAAAAGACAATGATAATCAATAATTAAAAAGTAATTTATGAAATTTCTGTATAGGTATATAAAGTATTTTTTGGTTAGCACGATAATATGTTATGTAATTTTGATAAATTAAAATTATTTCCCTCACCAATGTTTAATCGAGCAATATTAAACTAGTACTTACTTTTATAATTTATTCAGATTAAGAGTGAATTATATTGATCATATCCATGCATGTCTGGCAGGTAGCAGCTCAGTTAACATGTATGAGAGTGATACACTCTTAACCTGAACAGATTATAGATTAGTTTTGTAAAACTATTTCTTATTTCAGAATATTATTGAAAGTAATATACTTTACTTTTTTTTTAAATTTTTCTATAATTTTTCTAATTTTTACAAATAAAGTCCTTAAATAAACATGATATGTGTTTAAAGGTTTTAAAAGTAAGAAATTGCATAATATTCTTTCAATTTTACTATTTCTCACATTTGGATATTGAAACATTAAAACATTAAAATAGTTATTACGATAAAATTCTGTAATTAGGATAATATTCTGAGACAACAAAGTGTTTTTTAATTTTTTATAATATTCTACTCTTAATACTGATGTTATGTGTTACTTAATAATTAATATTTAAAAATGATATTTTAGAAGGACGAGAGCGAATATTAGGAACATATTCTGGTGTACGGATCGTACGTAGTGCAACTGGATTACAAGATCAAGACCAAGACGACATGGAGGAAATGATAGCAGATGATGATACCGCTTCAGAGCGATTAGTCACAGTATTATTTAACCGGAATGGCAATCGTGTGCCTGATATCAGAATGCGTGGTTATCTATCCCCAAATTCTAGAATTGATATCACTCGACCAAGTAGACGTAGTACGGTAGAAGTAGGAACTGGTACAGATGCAGTGGTGTTTATTGGCAATAGGCAACGTCGTAACAACTATGTTCTGAATTGTATGAATAGATTTCAAGTGCCCCTTAATCATAAAATACACAAAAATTTTAATCGTCTTACACATTTTATTGAAGAGGCAAATGTGGGTAGAGGGTACATCAAAGAACTTTGTTATTCTAGCGATGGGCGTATAATATGTTCACCCTTCAGTCATGGAGTAAGACTATTATCATTTTCGCCCAACTGTGATGAATTATCTACTTTGCTTCCAAAACTGCCAGGTGTAAAACTTCATGAGATTGGTACAAACGTTTCTCATTCTAACATTGTACTCTGTACCAAATTCTCACCAGTCCATCCTTTGCTCGTATCTGGTTGTTTAGCTGGTCGAATCGTTTGGTACCAACCGAGACTATAATTAATACTTAATGACTATAATATTGTATGTATATTATGTTTTTTATTTATAATAATCTACTATTCAAGTTTTGAATAATACATTTTTTGTTTGTTTTAACATTGAAACTTAATGCCACTGTATGTATAGAACATACAAAGACAACATATCTTCTCATGTATAAATATGTTACTTGTATCGAATATGTCAACGATTATATTCATAAACAATATTTAAGGTCTAGTTTACTCCAAATAGTTTTTTTTCGTATGGATGTAATGAAATATATAAAAAGTTAGTCACTTGTACGCAAAATATGTATGCTCAATAAGTAAGAGACTGTATAAACATCATTTATTCTTGTCTTTCTTTTTTCTTTTTCTTTAAAAAAAAAAGATTAAATGATCGCAATAGTTTAATTTTTTTATCTAGACAATTTCCAACTGTTGTACATTTTGCAACACGATCTTTTTTGATACTACTAGACCTTAAGAACAATGCAGTGGCTTATTTGTAATACAACAATAATCTCAGTTTTCATAAAATTCTACAACTTGATACAACAAGCATTAGTAAACATTTTACTGGGTGAATCATGTATCTACCAGACTAATTGGTATTAAGAAAGTTCTAAAATACTTATAATATCAATGGAATTGATAAGGACTTCAACAATATTTGCTTATCGTGATAAATATTTTTAAATCTCACAATTTATTTCGATAACGCTATTAACAAAAATTGATTTATTACCAATGTTGAATCCATGATAAAAGAACTTATTTTGGTAAAAAAAATTACTACCTACTGTTACTATTATTATAATCTCGGGTAAGTGCATTCTAGCTTTGTCTAATAATTATAAGGTGCCTTAAAAAATAATTTTTGTTTCGTCTAAATAGTAAATGTTATTGACACTTCCAACTAAGAATGTTTTGTTAGGTTCTCTCTGTAATATAATATTTTTCCGATAATAATGTAAATTATTATTTATTATTGTTTGTTTTTCATTATAATTACCTCATGTTAATGTAAATAGGGGATTAAATATTATATCAAAATTAATTATTATTATTATTAAATATTTGTATCCAGAGCAATAAAAAAAAATTTTACAAATTGTATGTATCATAGTACATGCTATATGTATATATATATATATATCATAAACATATATACTATATGTAGTAATATATTAATTATCCATTATTGTTTTTTCGATACTATCTCGTGTTTATTCCTTTCGAACACTTATGGTCACTATACTATTCCTCTGCACTGTCGTTTTTGTTTTTTATCCATTTTGAAGGCTTACTGAATTAGTTTTACTGACATTAAACACACACTCCCTTTGTATGCCTTAATATATATAATAAAATAAAACATTTGTAAAGCTCGAATCAACGTGTATATTGTTTATAATTTCAAAATATCGTAATACAAGTTGTTAATAATCTTATAACCATAAACATAATATTATTAGATAAATATAATATGCATACTTATATAAAAAAAAATAAAAATGATTACCTATAATAATAAATCGATATACAAATATATCATAAAACAAGACTACTTGATCTGCATACGTGTTCTATTTAGCATTTATACACGTATCATGTATGAACACGTTAAGAATACAATCGAATGACAATAATGTTTTTCACGTAAGAAGTAGAAATACAACAAAAAGTCTGTAGGTAATAATACAATATATAAATATTGTCTAAAGTAATTTATTTAATAAGAGTTGTGTTAACATTCGTACAAAGGATAAACGCGTTTTATAATATCCAATAAGTACCTGCTCCATTTCCATAAAAATAAATTTAAAAAAAAATATAAACAAAGAGTGTTCAAATTAATTAAATTGGGAAATGTTCACAATAAAAATGAAGTACGCCGTTGTCCTTCTTTAGCCATCACCTACACACAGGTGCAAGTCACTAGACTAAATGATGAAGTCCGTGTTTATTAATGTACCGTTGGCGGGCTTCATCAATTAATTTTGCTTTCCTTTCCATAAATGATCCAACCCCAAAATTATTGGGTTCCGTTTTTTTGGACTATAAAAATTTACCAAAAAAATCATTAATCATTGAAAACATTATAAAAGTACAAGGCTACTAAACAAACTATAAAATATGATCGAAGTGTGAAACTTAATTTGTTTTCAAATTCATGACCTAAATAACTTGCAGTAAAAATTTAAAATTGGTCAATGATAATGTTTACTTTTTATGAAATAAATAATGTTAGCGCACTACTAGTTTTCACTGTCTGGGCCTTCCTTAAGAGGAAGCAATACTCGCATGTGTTGTATCCGTCTTACAATTGCGTAACATAGCAAATGTACACTCAGCAGATTACGTTTAGCTCTGTTAGTTTAAAAATTAGAGTGAATCGACACATTATCTGTGTTTGTATGTAAGTTTTTTATAATTATTCAGTTTTTAAGTGAGTTACATGCATTTTTAATTTATACTATATTGTACACGCATAACTTGCTAAAAAAATTGAACTAGAATAAAAAATCAATATAGATAATATTCTTACCATTAAGTTTCATAATAGGTCGATTCACTCTAGCTTTTAAACTAATGGAGCTAAACAACTGCTGGGTCTAACTTTGGTAGTTACGTACCAATAATTTTGACAGAGACAATAAATGTGGTTGTGGCGTTCTCTTAACATAGATAAAATGCCAAAATCACTATTTTTTTTATATTTTTAGTATTCTTAGAATAAAATCACCTATTATATAAATTATGGAGTGGACCAGTGGAGTATTAAGTAAAATTAAATTAATTTATAATTTATATAATATGACATATTACCGTTGTTTTTGGTACTTTGGAAGACTGTGGCAATGGAGTAAACTTAATAGTACCATCAAGTATATTAGTAATTGTTATATCAACACATCTTGTTCGCTCTGTGTAATAAAAAATAACCATTGAATGAAATTATAATATAATAATATAATTGTATAATAATGACACATAAATTCGTGAAATAAAACATGTTTAAACATTTTTATGTAAATCTTCATTTATGTAAATGATCTTAAAAATGTATGAATAAGAAAAAAATCTATTTTATAAATAAAACTTAATACCATCCTATAACCAGTTTCAAAAGAAAATAATCACTTTTTGTGCATACTGACTGACAATAATGAGGCCAAATTTCCCCCCACCTTACTAGCTGACGTTTACTGAAATTAACACACAATATTATAATGCACATAATTAGTAATATTATTATTAGAGCTTGGATTTTGCAGCAAATGCTTCATGTTCTTTTGATGGGTGTGTGATAGAAAGATAATAAAATATTATATGTAAAAACATTTTCAATCATTCTGATTTCAATAAAATCAACTTTTTTTGGTAATTTCCCCATTTGGTTATTATTATTATTTTTTTCACAATTTTAATTTAACATATTTCTATGTATATTATACTTCAACTATACTATTATTGTCAGAAACTATAAATAAATTATATATTATAAATTCACAATTGTGAAATGAATAAAATATTAATACTTTTTTTGTTCATGCATTTTTTATAAATGTTTTTATTGGACTTGCAAATTAACTAATATTTTTATCGTTTAAACATTTAAAAAATGATAATATTTTTTAAATGTAGATATATTAGTATTTTAAGTTTCAATACAATTCTGAACTTGATAGACATTTAAATTATTGATACCTTCTTTTATAAACTGCTACAAGCAATAATTTAAAAAAATTGAATGCTCTTGAACAGAATAGTAATGACATAAACCTCAAAATATGCAAAATAAAATTTCAAATATTATATTCTGTCAACCTTGAAGTAAATTTACATGTTATTTAAAATGAAATATAACTGGGAAAGATTGATAAGCATATGCATAAACTTGATTAATGACCTTTTTAAAATAATTTATATTAGAAATAAGTAAATATAAAATCATATTAATTTTATAAGTATAAGTTTATTGGTTAACTTACTTAAATTGGCAACAATGACATTTTTAGGAACATATGGAAGAACATCAGTAACTTGTGCAGCCATTCTTAATATTTCTGGATCTTCTTCAAAATTCTCCAGAATTGCATGTTTATTATGCTTTTTAGCTTTTTCTGCCAACTCCAAGAAATATTTTTTTTTATATTCATCCTAAAATTAAAATTGAATTATTTAATCAAGGTAGCAGCTGATATTAATTTTAGTACATAGAATAAAATAATATTATTCCATACTAAGATTTCAAATTTTTTTCTATCATACTTTATCATTCTTAGTAATATTTGAAGTAGATATGTTGAGTTCTTGTGAAATAGCTTTTTCCACCCTGGACATTAAAGTTTCATTAGATTCGTCATTGGATCTTTGAATCACTTCAAGAAGTCTGTTGTTATTTTTAAAATAATTTGAATTTGAATATTAAATTACGTACATGCTAATTATAACAGTTGAAAATTCACTTACTTGTACTCAAATTTAGTAAATGGAACAAAAAAAAACCAAAATATTTCTGAAATATTTTTTGATCCAAGAACTGATAGATTAATATTAACAAATGATGGTCGAGTAACTGTTAAAACTACTGGTTGTAAATTGTCACTTATTAAAGCTGGTACATTCGAAAATCTAATGTTTTGATAAAAAAAAATAATCATAATTTTATAAGTATCTAAAAATAAATAACACTTTAATATTTACTTAAGTAAAGCATATTTTCCATTAGTAGAAGCTCCTTCTGGAAACAAGAGCAACGACTTTTTATTGTTGTTAACTAAAAATTGTTTCAATACAGTCATCTCTGATGTAACATTGTCATTAGTCAATGTAGATATCAGCCCAAAATACAATGCTACAGGTGTACTGAATAAATTTGTTGGCTGAAAAGTTGAAATAAAAATAATAAATATAACAAATTATGAAAAATTACAATTGATAATAAATTATATACATACAGTAAAACATCCCGTTACCAAATGCAACGCAATATGATCAAACAATGACAAATAATTTGAAACCAACACTCTGCTATTCTTAAATGAAGAGTTTTCTTTTTCAACTACAATTAGTCCAAGAACACCAGACATAATTTTTAAAAGTGGCCTGTAAACGTAAACCTTATTTATTAGTACACACTCATAATAATATACAGCCGATTTATAAATATAATTTACCTGCGGATATTTGGGTAATTGCTCAAAATAACTGTTAAGAGTAATGCATTTATTGCAATAAAAACTCTCAAAACAACTAGTATAAGTCCAAATGGAAAATAAGCAATTATTCCTAGTGTTTCATTTACAGTTTTTGGAAACCTAAAAATTATAACCATTATATTTTTATAATTATACATTGCAGTTTATTAGCTTAATGGTAAACATTTAAAAAAAATATATTTTAAGTGTAATAACTAAAATAATTAACATATTAATACAATGAAAATATGTGACACTTATATACATCCAATCTTACATCTACGTAATTCCTTGCAAACGAAATACATCAAATCCCATTTAACCACAAGTGTTGTCATGTATTTTGTTAACATAAATACTCAAGACGTGAAAAAACGAAATGAAACCGATTGAACATTAGAAATTATAACACAATAATAATAAATTGCTCACCTTGATTTTTCCACTAAATTTTCGACTTCGATATTTGGGCTCATTGTTCAGAAGATATTGTGTTGCCGATTTAATTGTGGAACAAAATGTTTGATTCGATTTCAATTAGCCGAATGTATTCCAACTTCGCGAACAGCGGAATTGTCATTTATTATAAAAAATTGAATAAACATAATAATAATATTAGAATAATACGATCATTGCATTATCAATTATTATAATCCTCCTCCATTGATAAGTGATAACAGGTCTGATATCTAATATTGCTCAGTAGTTACTCAGTTTACAGTTGTAGATACTAAATATATATATATATATATATACATTATATATATATATATATATACATTATATATATATATATATACATTATATATATATATATATATACATTATATATATATATATATATACATTATATACTATGTAGCACACTACGTAAACACAGGTAAATACTAAATAGGTTCCTCGTCGCTCCACAGCAATATAGCACACGAGTGTTTAAATTCTACGATAAAGAATTAGTAAAATCAATTACTTAATATAATAATATTTTTTGTAACAGTCAGATTTGCTTCAGAGTTGTAAATTACAACTTGTAATAGTAGTTGCGTTTAGGCTAGACATACATGATTGACACTTCCATTTTGTCAAAAATGTCAAATCAGTTAAGATGATAATTGATAATGTTATAACAGTAGTATATTTTTTTTAAATAATTTGTCACGTCTTGTCGAGCAGACATTCTATACACTATAATAATATAGTATCAGTCCTCAGTCCTATAAGAACGTAAGATGTAACCCGTTGTGAACTAAAATGTGCCAAGTGCCCAAGTGGCAATAGCTATTTAAGATTTGGGGATTTCGGTCATAAACGATAATAGCAGTGCTCTCTATCGGCACCTTTTTTCAATTTTTTCAATGCGTGCACCCACTCCGTACACGATTGACGCACACTTTCGTAACCAGATGTACCTGTCGTATACTATTTGAGATTAAAAATAAAAATACTTTGAAGATGTTTGTTCAACTACGCGCACGACAAACAGAAAACAATTATTAAAGAAAATAGAAGTAGGTAATATATTTATATACGTAAATATAATATTTTTTTAATTTCAGCTCTTCTTTAAATCTTAGAACAATAACACAGTTTTTTTCAATCACAATTCACAGATTAGTAAATTTAAAATTGTACATAATATAATTGATTATTTATAATTATAATAATGATAATAATCCTTTTATGTATAAAAGAACGTGCCTTTTTTAAGTTCCAATTTTGTGGCGACGCTATTTAACATTTTTTTTCACTGAGTTCTTTCCACGATTAAAGATATCTTTTTTAATCGTGGTTCTTTCAAATATTTTTGTCTGAGGGATGGGTGAGGGGGAATTATATTTAAAGGTTACGGTTACAAATTTTAATTATAATTATAGAATCATTTTTAATAATAATATGTGTGTATAAGTCATTAGAATAATTTTTTACAGTTATTATTATTAATACATTTTTTTTATATAATATATAATTCAGCTACTAGGTACTATTTAGCACTTTATTAAACTAAGTAAAATACATTTTTTTCTTCTTTAAAACACAACAATGTGCGTTGATTTAAGAATGTCATTTAGAGAAAGGAAAAACTACACACGTATTACGTAGGTGAAGCCGGGTAATTCAGCTATATATTATATTCTATATTTCGATGTATACCATAGAGTAATTAGGTATACTCAATATATAATCATCATATTATTATTATTTATTAAGCGAGTTTCTTTCTAACCATTTATACCATGATATATATTTTTAACCGTGGTAGATGCTAAGATATTTTAGTAATGTCCCTGTCAAAATCTATATTAATATTTATAATTATAATATATGTACATTATTTATTAATTTTATTATTTTGCCAAGTCATTTACGTCTCGTTTATAGTGTTTACTGTTTAGTGTTTATATACCTCAAGCCCTCAACTACCCACGTTAACATAAATTCTAACATTTCAGTTTTATTGCGCTATATGGTAATTCATACATTTTCAAAGTCAAGTATAAAAATACGTATTGTATAATATCAAAATAAATTAGTTTATCCAATATCGGTACTGTATACTAATACTGTATAATTGAAAATTAAAAGTTTAAAATTATGTTTCGTAAATTGATCTTGGCGCAATCGAAATTATATAGACAACCTAACATGGTACAGAATTCTAATGGTAAGAAATAAATCTTTCAGCTTTGGATAAATAAAAAATGAAAAATGTAATTCTGTGTGAATAATTTGTCATCTTGGTATATTTCTATGTAGACAGATATCAAAAGGTAGTGATCACTTTACTAATATATTATAATTTACAATATTTTTTTTACATTTACATAGTGCTTCATTTACATGGCAAAAAGGACATAAAACAAGATGAACCCAAACAGAAACAACCAGTCTATGAATGTTTTTGTCCTCCAATACATTACAAAATACTGACTATGGATGATATGCAATTGCCATATGGTAATTGGAAAGAACAAAATGCAAAAAGAAACAAATCTTACAATAAAATTTTCTTGTTTGGTTTAGTTTCATTGATTGGTTCTATAATAGTTGTAAGTCAAACTTAAATATTTTAGACAATTTCTTCTTGTATAAGTGATAGGATAAAAACCTAAAACTGTAGTTTACATGATATTGCAGTATTTTAAAATTGTTATTTATCGATACCATAAAATATTAAAATAGTACCTAATAAGACATATAGTATAAACTTCAGTCTACAAGGCAGTACAACTAGTACAAGCTAATGTAGTACCTACCAACTATTTAGTATATAATATGATAAATATATATTTATAACTAATATATAACGCTTTAATTATCATAAAGTGGATTGAATATGGTGAAACCCTGCAAAATGAACACTATACATTGTATTATAGCACTAAATATTAAAACTTACTGCCCTATCGCCTATGTGAAAATTTTCAGACTGGAGCCTTTACCTAATAATAAAAATGAAAAACAGTCACACCTTATTATATCTTTAAAAAATATTATTTCCTTACATGTCATAGTTAATATGATTAATTTTAATTAGTTAAATTTTTTTTTTTTTATAAAATCAAACATAAAAATTAACTCTTCTTGTTTTTATGGCAGCAGTCATTAATGATTTTGTTTGTATCCAATTCATTATTATTAGATAGTAATACAAAAATTCTGTAGATAGATAGATATTAGTTTTTTTATGTCTTATTATCGTCAGACACATAATATTATCACGAGTCATGACTTATACACTACACAGTACACACATCAACATAATTATGTATAATAATAAAAGAAGTTTTAAATTTTCAAATATTGTGTATACTCTATACCTGCATTTCAGCACCTATTCTGTATTACAATACACTTAACTGCTTTCTCACATAGATACTCGTAATTTGAATTATTCTCTAAATTCAAAAAAGTAAAAACATAATTATTGAAGTATTATATTAAAATAAATATTATAATATGTGTATATTATAGATTATAGTATAGGAATATCGTACCTACATAAGATTTTTAATCTAGGGACCCCTGTGAATTGCACACCCAACACTCTCGATAATTGCACCACTGCTTACAGTCATAAATTAAAAATTCTAATCTGTTGAGACCTAGAAATTCTAACTGCAGTTCTATCTATATATAATTAAAAGTTATCAATAAAATGATCGTCACAACTACTATAAAAATTAAAAAATGAAGCCTACAAAAAAAAAATCTAGGTATATGTTTTTGTTGTTGAAGAATACACAAAAACCCAAAGGTTACAATTTCACTAATCTATTATCTATGTATATATTTTTATTTATTTCATCTCAATTATTTTCATAGATTGATTAAAATGATCTATCTTCATTCTTCTATAAGCATTGATTGTCTTGAAAGTAAAGCGTTAACTGTTTCATAATATATTAAAAATTAATATAAGAACAAATAAAATAAAATTAGATCTGAATTACTCATTAATAGATCCACACTAATAATCTAGAGACATAAATATCTATTTAATAACTGACATTTTGACATTAGAATATTTATAGATAGTTTTTTTTATATATACAATAACAGGCATAGAATTAAAATAAGTATGATCAAGGTAGTGCATACATCTTTGACCGAATGATTTTTTTAAATTAATTACTTCAGTATCATAAGCTATGATTTCTCTTTTATTTACCATTTCATTTAAATTATTAAATTTATCCAGTTTTTTAAATTATTTATTACCCATAAAATGGCCTATTATAATATGGACTTTAATCAAAAAATTTATTAGACATTTCAACATTCATTCAATGAGTACTATCCTAACAATGTTAGATTCTAAGCAAATTGTGAATACCATGTTTAATTTTATACTGGTAAAGGAAAAAAATAGATTTGTAAAGGGGGTTATACAAAGTACGTTTTAGCTATGTGAGGCTTGTTCAATTTTAATTTAATCGTGAAATGAATATAAAATTTATCCATTTTATTAAATTAATAATGTATATTTCAGGCATAATATTATGTGATACTACTAATATTTAAGAATAAACATTTACACTTATATTTTAATGTTGCATCATCAACATGTTAATAAATATTTAATTAGTATTTGAATAAAAGTAGATATCAAATTGTACAAGTAATCATATTTTAATTTTTTTTTCAGCTAAAAGAATCTATGTTTTTCAACGCATTTCCACCTCCTTATCCCTTTGCTAAAGTCAGAGAAAATATATTTGAATGCGCTGATGATGATGATGAAGACTGTGAATTTGAATGTGAATGTGAATGTTAAGATGAAAATGTTAGTAACCAATATGTGTTTTAATTGTTATCTAAAAGTTAATATTATTTCATAAAAAAATAATCATTATTATATAAAGAATTTTATTTTGTTAAACATACTACCTACATAAATATTAACATTAAAAACCTAAATAAACCTATACTAACTTTGTATTTTGTTTTTATTTAAATTTCAAACATTTTTATATAACATGAAACTATTAATTCCTAAATTTACAATGTTTCCCTAATTATTAGGGTCTAATGCAATAAAATTAAGGTTAGATTTCTCTAAAATTTGATATTGGAAAATGGATGTTACACATGGCACATAATGTTAGATAAAATTTTCTGTTTAAAAAGTTGTTCACTAAAAAAAAAAGTAGTTAATATTATTGTAAAATTACTTGGTAATAATACTTTTAGAATAACTTAGAATATTCTTTAGAATTTAAGATGAATAAATTGATCGAGGTAAAGAACAAATATTAAATGTAAAACCTGTGTATACAATATATACATATTATTACACATTTATTTCTAAAAGAGTCATCAAAAAAATATTTCATAAATATTAAATGGTATATCTGTGTTATAATTTTAAATAATTGAATGTTAGTATTACATATACCTATTATCTAAAACATTGGGAAGATCACTCCCCTTTATTTGTGCGTGTATTCATATACGTGATACATACTTTTTAGTACCTATTCACAAATTATAATTTATGATAGATTATGGTATCATTGGTATCCACCGTCTAATGAAGTATATTATAATAAATATTTTATTTTCGAGAGTCGTAATTCATATATCTACTCATTTCGATTATTGTATTTGTATTTTACACAAATAATAATTAATAAATATTATATATATATAATATATATTATGTAGGCGCATCGCGTATAACCAATATACATAAATAGCTAGCCGCTAGGTAGGTTTACATAATATTATAAGTTATTATGAACAAAAAAAAATAGAATTTTAATAGAATTTAAAAAAATTTATAATATTAATTATTTAAACTACGCAATAAAAGATTCCATTACGGCACATAACTTTAATTGGTTTGCTAAATCCAAAGGGTGTTGCTAGCAAGACAAATAAATTACGAGAAATCCAACGGTTGCTATAAAGCACACGAAAGACATTTAGACATATTTGAAACAGCTTGGTGCCCGATCAAAGAAAATTAGCATAAATATAGGAGTACTAATGATTGTGTAATGGACTTGTTTGAAAATTTGAAACAACTTTTGGCACGCGTTCACAGGAGAACCGGATGAACTTCGGGCAAATTTATCGACTATCAGTTGAAACGCTTATGTATTCGATTCCGTATGTAGCACCAGCAAGGGAATTGCGGGTTTGCAGACGTATAACTCAAAAGATAGCGAAATGAATCGGTGAAGGGCAGTCGGACCAGGACGCATTGGCTACATCGACTATACAGCACTGGTACCGGCGCGCTGTATCTATTACAACGTACAGTCGAACACAATTTAGCAGGTGGGGCATCGATGTAGCGGGTTCTTTTGGAACTGTTGTACTGCTTGGTGCTTTCGCGCTTTTTGTGTTTTACGGTTTCATCGTCATTTCCGCCAGCTACTTCGCGATTCGATGAATCAAATGCCTCGATTTCCTGGTTCGGTACCCACTAGCTTAGACACGTGCAGCTCGACCTACAGCCGAACTTCTCGTCACGTCTACCTGGTCGGTCGCTTGCGCATCCACAGAATGAACAAGTGCTCGTCGTCGTCGTACACGAGCAGCCCTGTAGGCTGTGACCTGGTCCAGCGCCGGCTTCACGGACGTGGGCAGCATTTCCATCACATACTTACAGTCGTTTAGCGACAGTCGATCTTCTGACTCGTCCACTTGTTGATTGTCATCGTCATACTCTTCTTGTTCTAGATCCCAATCGTGATCATGGTCTAAGTCTTGGTCTTGAGTCTGATCCAGATCATGATTCCAGTCTTGTTTCTGCTATTGTGATTGTGGATGCTGATGCTGATGCATGTCATAGTTATCGGCGTAGAGCATTTCTTCCGACTCTGTCGATGACACCGCCGTCTGAATTACGTTCGGTTGTACGCTGTAGTCACCGCACCGCCGTCACAACCCAGCAACAAAAACGTGGCGTTGTTGCTGCTCTAGCCCACGTTGGTTGGTATTATCAGCGTGGCGACACAGTCAGTCTAACAGTCTGCCGAAGGTCCTCTTGGTGCAATAGATCCGCAAAACCTTCATAACGATCGCGTACGAATTAGATAATATTTAACCAATTGAACTAATTTTGATTATATATCGATGTACTATACATAAAAAAGTCGTAAGACATTTTATTAAATAATGTCATTATTAGTGGTTAAAGATTACACCCCTATACATATTATACTGTATGGGTAGATGATTACCTTAGGTATGAGGCGGAGTGTCAGAACAATATAAACTTAATATTTTTAAACCAAATTTACCCCACCCTTTTAAAAGAAATTTTCTGGCCAATCTCGGAGAAACACATCATACATTGTATAACCCAATGTCTTTTCTCCTAAAATTGTTTTGTGGTTATAATTATTCTAATTCTATCCTAATATATTAATATAGTTGTCTTTATCTTATAAAATTATAACATTTATAACAATATTATAAATTCCATTATTTTTGTTAGGCATCACTCTATTTAGTCTGTTTTTCGCTAAATGGACATGTACTGATATTATATATACGAAGTCTACGTATTACACGACCATTATTTCTCCCATGTTTGTCCAGATGCCTATATACCTGTTTATAATACACAGTGTATTTATACCATGCTAATATTATATACTTTTAGCTAAGATAACTTTTAATTAAACCCCGATAATTAATATAATAACAAACACTAAGTATAATATATAGATTATAATTTATGGAAATAAGCTAAACTAAGGAAGCTACTCCGTCTAACATTTACGTATACATTTCCCTCTACAAAATTAAACTTGCATAATATTAAATAATATTATTAAAAATATTTTATACGAATACCAATAGGTAAATAAAAATTTAAATTCACTTGACATTTTTGTTTTATCCGTTATACCTACCTACAATAATTACAACATATTATATACCTATACTGGATCCAATTGATTGATATTAATATATAATATAATATAGTGTATAACCATTAATCACGATGTGGTTATAACATAGTATAATAATATTTTCCAATAAACTATTGTATTGCGTTGTTAAAATTATGAAGTGGTAACTATACCTCCAACTCAACATTTTAGGGCAAGTTGTAGCACTCACTCAATATATTATATACCTAGTGGCTAGCAGCGATGTACGGCCGACTTATTAGTTACCTACCTATTTTCGAGGTTATATTTTCCTTGTGGTATACATCTAATTATTATTATTATCGTTGATTCCCCATACTATGATTATGCTAGAAGGACGATGGTCGAGGACCAAGGTTCCTATAACTTAATAATTTTTATTTTCTAGAACTCTTTACTCAACTGTTTTTTCTTTCCAATTAAAGAAAGTATGAAAATATTAATTTTAGGAAGGATAAAGACCGTCACGAGTAAACTTTAATATAACCGAAAAAGTAAGAAGTTTCGAATTAAAATGTTTTGTACATATTATTGTTATTATTATTATTATTACCTACTATAAAAGGGGTTTTCCGTTAATAACGTTAATGGAAAAGAAGCGTATAAAAATGTAAATAAACGATAGTACTGTGGGCGTTTTTATTTTTCTGTTTTAATTTCTTTTGAAGTAGGTACCTATCAACAGAAAGAAGTAAGAACTGTCAGTAATAGAACTATAACATTGTGATGATATTCGTAGACATTACATTATGTTTGTATTATAACAATAGAATTTTACTTAATTTATAATCTAATATTCTTATCTCAGAAAGTTAGAACACTTGTGCCTTTAAGGCTATAATTAAAATTAAAACTTTAACTATATACCATAATAACGTAATTAAAATAAATTGTCTAACAACTATAATTCTAAAGTATAATAACGTTTGTATAGAACGCGGGCGTTTGTAAACAAACATCATCATTTTCTACTGTTATACAAAAAATATATATATATATCAACTCATCATAGGCGTAAATTGGGGAGGGGGGACTTAGGCGGCTTAGCCCCCTACATTTTTTTAAGTTCTTCAAGAAATTTAATTTATTTATTAGAACAAATTATAAAATGTAAAACATAATTCCTAATCAGGATAGCCGATAGGTAGGTATGTGTTATGTGAACATTTAAGCTTTATGTATGAATTTTGTATCGTACATTTGTAATAAAATTAAAATGATTGAGTTATACGTTAATAAATTTTATAACGACAACGATAAAAAGTTATATATTATACGCCGTTAAATAAATAATTTTGAAGTTTTTATATACATATATTGTATAATAAATGTTACAATAAAATTTTTAAATGTATATGTAGTGACTAGGGGGTGCGGGGGCAAAGCCTTCCACGGGCCTGTTCTATGTTTATATTTTTAGTCCCCTCCCCTTCTAACAAGGTAAATTTACGCCTATGCAACTCGTACACTAATACTACCTTAGAATTTAGAGTATATACAGTGGTATATGATCTAGGAATACTACCTTTGTACCAAAATCAATTCAGCGGTTTTGATTTGGGTAACCAGGTTAGGTAACATGGAAATCAACTCGTAGCCAAGGATCGCAATATCGATTTTGGCGGCAACTTTCCGGATACATACGTCGGCGGAATATATAATATTATGTGCCATGAAACTCTAAAATTCCACTCTGTTATGAACAAAATTTTCCAGAGGTCAGTCTTAAGTAAACGACCGTCCGTCGCTCTACGTGTAATCCTCGTCCTTGGCGATCCGGTGCTGAATCGAATCTCGTTTTCACGTCACCGTCCGCGAGTGCGTATTATTTTCCAACATGACGTGTAATTGTATAAAGGTGTGCAGTGCGACGACGATATTCCAGCGAAATAATAATAGTCTTATATTGAGTATGTTCTCTAGCCTTGTCATAGTCATCATGGTCATCGTCCGTAACGAAACGGTCCGCCGAAACGCATCACTCGTTTTCCGAGGATTATGGTACGCGCCGAGGTAAGTGTTAGGTCGCTGCGATCCACACCATCAGCAATTTATCTATACATTACATATTTTATTATATTAAAACATTCTACAAAACGATCCATGAGCTAAAGATTAAATCTTAACTCATATTTTACGGTGTAATGCGTGTAGGTATTTAAGTTTGAATATAACTTAAATAGAATTTAATAAGATTTATTAATAGAATTCCCTTAATAGCATAATGCGTATATACCGATAATTATTTTGTTAAACATATTCAGGGGCCAAATAGAGCTGAATAATAGCCATAGGAATAATCATATTTGTTTCTCAGCCCTAAACAAGTTATAATCCAAAAAATGTTTCACTACAAAGCTTACGGTACCATCGTGATATATTATATAGCTGGTAAATAATTTTCATGAAAATGATAACAAATATTCGTTGATTTAGAAGAAACTAGAGTTCCTCTATTATTACCAATACGAACGCCATTATTCACATAATTAAATAACATATTAATAAAAACCTATTTTATTAAAAATTTTTATTCAGTTTTCGTCTGAATTAAATAGATTGTACTTAACAATTACACAAAATGAGTTCATGAATAAAAATTTTGAGCAAATATATTTCTAATAATTTTATTATTTTTCATTTTATTGAAATTTTTACTTTTTTTCTACAAATCATATTAACTATACAATTATATATAGTTGTATGCAATTAATGTACAGCTGTTTTAAAATATAGTTATATTTACTAACCTTTTTTTGTTACATTTTGGATTAGGAAGTATTGTGTAAATCATTGAACATTAAAAAAACATATGATAATTATTTTACAGTACATTTTACACTCATTCTCGAGCATTATAAAATATATAATTCTATAATATGTATTATTAGATTATGTATTAATTCCGGATATTATGAATTATAGAAAATTACATAAAAAGTAAATATTTTATAAAACTACTGTCTATTGTAAATTGTATTGTTAAGTAGGTATTTGATTGACACAATAAATGTTTTTGTTTAGTCATTTAATAAGTTTTTGTTTGATATATTTGTTTTATTAATAAACGTTAGTAATAAAACGTAAAATTAGTTCATGACGTATAGAAACTGTAACGATGTGCTATAAGTTGTTTTTATAACCTATGTAAGAACAACTTTTGAATAGCTTTATATTGAATTTTTAAACCATTTGACCAGGGAAGATGTTATCGACACATTGAAAATAATTCAAAAGAATAAATAATTTCAAATATCTATAAATAACCCCAAGACAGCCAAAATAAAAAAATTGATTTTATTAAAAACGAGTTTTTAGTAATATAATAGGTTGTATATTTTGTTAGTTTATCTTCGAATTTATTTTCTAATTTTCTCAATACAATATGTATGTGTCATATGGTTGTAACTTGTAGGTGAGTGTCAGTACAAACTACAAAATGTAAACGACAACTTAACACTATAAAGTTGTACGCCGCGATGTTGGTCCGATTATTGTCACGATTTGCGACTATCGTGATATTTATCACAAATCGTATTACTATATAACTATGGTAAGTCCTAACAATAACGAGGTTTTGAGTATTAAAATCCGATCAATCGTATTATCAGTTGTTATATGAGCGCAATGACATACCGAGCCTTAATTATATCGTTATTATTTATTATTAATGAATGTATGCGCACCATGATTTCGTGTTATATATATATTATTATTATTATAAAGTCTAAAAAGAGAGGAATATTATTATAATTTTGACGTTGTCAATGGTGTGTGTGTGTGTGTGTGTGTGTGTGTGTGTGTGTAGTGTACGCGCGCCGCTCGGCATCGGCGACGGTGCTCGGGGGTGGGCGAAATGTCGACGTGACGCGCCGATCGAGACGTGAATGCCTATAGTACGGTGCAGTCCCGTGCGCGCCGGCTCCTTTGCCGCGTCTCTACCGGTGTCCAACTCGTCCGCGCAGTGAATGTGCCGTATATTACCGCTATAAACCGAAGTTCAGTCGCCGCCACCGCTGTATACGGACGATATCCGACACATTTTGTACTTACGATAATGTAGTATACCTTATATTACAGTTTACGTACTCATATTATTGGCATGTGCTAGAATTTGGACACGGATCGAGGTAAAGAAAATAATATACTATATATATATATATATATAAACTTATATAGATATATTTAACATTTTAACGTAGTTAACGAGGACTCGAGAAGTTTACCAAGTTAAAACCGATTTATTACATTTATAGGTATCTATATCTTTTAATGAGCTTAGTGAGCATACACAATAAATACATTCGTATAACTGCAGTTAAAACATGACGGTGGCTTGTATATTATACTACTGTCTGTTAGGTACAGCATTTTAAACAACCAAATATATTATAATATACATACATCATTTTATATTTATATTACAAGAACGTGTTTTTTCTTGAAATTTGGGTACCTAGCAATAATTTAGTTCGAAAATTATCTGTATGAAAACGATTTAAATATCTTAATAATGCGTATAGTGTAGGTATAGTGTACACCTATATCTACCGTAATACAGAACTTTTTTTTAATTAATCTATTTTATCTAAATGACATGTAGATTGTAGGTAGGTACCTTTATAAATTTAGAGTTTTTACAAAATCTAAAGTATATACAAAATTTCAAATGTTTGTTGCACAGTGCTTTAATTTAGTACATTTAATGAATTAAATTAATTAATGAATTATTACTTAATTATTCATAAATGATTTTAAAACTTTATATCGTTAAAAAAATTGTTAAAAACATACATTTTAGTAAGTTATTAAATGTCGAGAAAACAATACTAAATGTACATGTAATATTAAGTTATTGTATATTAATATTATATGCTTATATAACTAATAGTATTCAATTTAATTACGACTAGATAATATACTAATCATTTTAAAATATATAAATTTGTAAATATAAAACCAAATAACCATCCATAACATTACAGTGTATGATCTAAACATTCTAAACTGAGTATCCTATATACAATATATTGTAGACATGTTATAACAATATACTTAATGAAATAAAAATATAATTTATAATCTGGGTTTTTAAATTTACTTATTATTATATTATTATTATTATTATTATTATGATTAAATAACAAAGTAATTTTATTTAAAATTTGTAGTAGATAATGCATTTTTTTTTATTTTTTGTTTTTTTTTTTGTAAATATAGTATCATTAGTATCAAGTAGTTTTAGTTTTAACTTATAATTAATATTATTTCTTTATTTGATTATGCTATAACGGTAAAAATAATTATAACTATTAGTATCAATGACCAAATTTCAATACAATATTGCTTAACAAATATAAGTTAATAGTTTATTATAACAAAATAAAATTTTTAAAGTATTGATTTTCTTTACATAATTTCAAATGCATGGTTTTGAATGGAAAATATTATTATTATTGAGTTTTTTGATTTAAAATAATATTACTGAAACCCGTATACCCACATTTATGTAAGAAAATCAGTAATTTTTTTAGTCAATCTTTTCAAATTTACAATTTTTAGTGAGGAACGAAATAACTATTGATTCTATTTCCTGTAGATATTCAAATAAACATCCCCCGTTTTTGTTTGTATAGTTAGATATTCAAATACCATATCATAACTTTTTAACATGGAGGTGCTAAGAGGACTTCCTATTTCAACAACAGGGGTGACGATAATTACAAGGGTGTCTGTGAAGTATAATAATATTCGTTTTGGTTGCACTATTTCGGGTTCTCACTCCCTCTTTCACTTTTTTGTTGTTTATATTATGGATATTAAAACGTCCACACCCGCCGATGACACACTCGATAATATGTTTTCTCCATTGTTTCACGCCTACAAATTCATAAATCCTTAAGGCCTAAATAGCACTATATGATGAAACTTCCTTGATAATTTACATAAATCAATATGATTAACATTTTTTGTATTACTGATTGATCATATTAAAGATGTTGATTTTAACTTTAGTTGTAATTTGTTATCAATTAACTAACATGTCTAACAAATTTGTGATTATGATATATTTATACATAATGTTCGTAAGTTAGTACGTATAGGAACTAATAAGTCCAAAAATCAATACATTACAATAAAAATATGGTGATTTTAAATTCTAGTACAATGATATTCATTTAAAGATAATATACTAAGCCTTGATTTTAATTTTTTAGAAACATTAAAGTAGAATTGTCTACAGTGGGTGACAAGTTTTAATTATCTCTTTATGGACGGTCTTGCAATTTACTCGCATACGTTCCACGTCAGTCTATATTAAGCACGCCACGCTGAACACTCAATGCTCGAACCCTTTATAGCTAAATCCAGTCTCCAGATTTATCATTAAGATTGATATATCCACCCTTTGAAAATAAAACCTAGTAAAAACTTATACTTATTTATATTTCATATACATTTTACTCAACACTGATTGCATATTAACAACATAATAATCGATAATAATCATATATTTATGTGTATGATGCATTAAATATAATATTACTTATACAGAAAAAATAGGAAATAATTTAAAAACATAAGAACTTTTTTCAATTATAAATATTGTCAATCATTTTTCATTATATCTATTGTTATTGAACACGTCATAGAATTTTACAAAATAACTACCAAATTAAATAGCTAAACATTTTGAACAAACGTAAAATATCCGAAATTCACAACTATCTTTATTAATTACCTACATATTTCTAATTTATTCTGAATTATAATAATACATAGGTACTATAATATTTAATATATTACCTACTGTACGTTTAACAACAATAATATGTATTAATTGAAAATTATGATAATGCGTGGTCACATAGTTGCATTATATTAATGTTTGTATAAATAACTGTAAAATAGATTATACTAAAAAAAAATTTTAAATTACTAAACAAAATTAATTTTTGATGTAATAAAAATTAAGTTTTAAAACATTTTATATTTTATTCTTAAAATATTATCAATTTAAATGGTAAATAAGTTATTTAAAAAAGCCCCGTGTGAAACAATATGCTCATCTGCTCGAATAATTTTAACCATCCCATGATTAGATAAGACTACGGATTTACAATTTATATTGGGTAAATAAATCTTGTGTTTGTGCCCAGTGTATAATGGTTTTTAAACGTTCACATAAAATGTCGAAGGGTGAGCAAGATATCATCACCTTGCCACTACGCTCATACACACGCGCTCACAAGACGCACGCATGTGTATATTATACTGTATAAATATATAATATATATAGAACAACAATAAGACTGAAAACGATAAGTGGAATTTTTGTTTAATTACTTATGAACCCCAACCAAACTTAACCAGTTGCTATTGTCTGCCAGTAAGAACGAAAGAAAAATATTTATTTCATCGGTTTGTTAAAAACACTTTGAGAATACAAAGACATACATTTAGACCAATAAAATTTTCTTTACATATTTAAAAGAAATAGTTTATATGTTATATTTATGTTTGAATTTGGTACATGTTTTCGATACACCTGTCAGACATACGAGTAAAGTATTATAAAAACGCTCATGTTATGTACGTGTATATATTCTGTGCAATGAAATTTCCCGTCGGCCGGCAAACTTTTTTTTCTATAGTATATTTATTTTTAGTGCATACAGGGGCCAGTAACCCTTTAAAGCGCCCGTCTCTGGCATCTTCCATCTCAAATTAAACGCATACATATTATTATACATATTCCCCTGGGATCCAGGAAAATTTCATCTAACACATTCATTACTGACTATCACTTAAGAGTGTGTATATAAATTTACTTTATCTTTATAATCTTTCGCATTTGTTTACTCATTAGTAATTATATATAACATAATATAAAAAATATACAAAATATAATATATACAAAATTCAAAATATTATACACGTATAATATGTAACATTCGATGGTTATTTCCTATTGCATGGTTGTAACTTATAACGTTTACAGGTTACAACGGCTATAAATCTATAATTATACTTGAAACATACTTTATTCGAACAATTATAATATATTATAATTTCTAATAGGTACCTACTACAGTATACACATATGAATATATGATACTATTGATACTTACTTTAAATTTAATTTTATGTTATAATTATAAACACATATTTTTGATGTTTTGTAATATTTTTTGTTTTAAATAGAAAACAACACATTTTATTTTGTATTTTTTATACATTCTAATGTTTTAGTCGTTTTAGAAAATCTTATCAATAGACTATACATTAAGATATAGGTATTATCATACAAATTAAAAAGTACTTAATTAAATTCTATACATATTTAGGATTGTATTTATAACTAGGTAGTAACTAGTAGGTACCTACTTAATAGCAAATTATTTATTAATAATATATGGTATCTTGTTATTACATATTTTTTTCATTAATTATAGGTACATATTACACAATGCACATGTATGAAGCTTTAGAAAACTTATATTTTATTTAATATATTAAATATTCATTGTTTTATTTACAAGAATACAAGGTAATAATAAATATTATTACAGTGTATTTCACTTCAAGTATCCATTTATAATATCATTTACACAAATAACATTTTGAATAAGAGAATTTAATTTAATCCAATAAAAATATTTACCTGCGTATATCCATAGTATTAAATTTATATATGTAAGTGGTTGTAATTAGTTATTAATTTATTGTATGTGTTATCTATAACTTGTATTATCAAAATCGTAATAATTCATCTGTTGATAAGTTCAAACATACATTATTGGTTTTTTATTTAACCATATTAATTTTGTTTACTCTATTAAACATAAATTAACACTTATTTGATTTTACATTCAAAAGTATATTTGGATCATTAATTATTCATTAATTCGTTATTATTTATTATAAATAATTATTTGGATTTTACAAATTATAAGAATAATTACTTTTGAATTAAAAATATAAAATTTTTCTTTGTAATAAATAATAATATTATTATAAAAAATAATACACGTAATATATTCAAGGTCACGGGGCATGTTTATTATTTAGCTTATCAACTTTTAAAACCGAATATCAATAAAACGATCTTCTAATTAGTAATTAGAGTATCTAATAATAAATATTATTCACTTTAAATATTCACTATTCAGTATTTTTTTATTCAGTATCTATTCTCTATTTTCATTATTTTTTTAAATATATCAAATTAGACTTAATTATTAGTTTATTTAAATTAAGTAAGATACTAAGATCAATGTTACAACTTCTTATAATTTTGTTATTAAATATTTTAAGAGAAAGAAAATAGTATGAGTAGTATGACATAAATATGTTAACGAGAAAGATAAATAACACGACAAATGAGCACTATATAACACTAGGAAATAAAGTCTAAATGGATTATTAAATAGAAGTGTTATACTTGACAAATTTATTGTTTACAGTTAGTAGTAACAAATAACTATAACAGCGTTACTAGTGTAAAATATATATATTATAATCGGAGAGATGGATTGATACTGTCATGGGTTGTAAAGTATTCCTTACATTATTATTTATCAATATATTATAATATTAAGCGTACTCAAAATTATTATGTTCTATTCAAAACAAATACGTATTGGGAAACGCCATATCATAGAAATAGTATAATATATTCTATTATACTCATTTTCCTCACTTCCTCAGTAACTGAAGACATTAAAATTTAAATATTGCAGAAAAATACTTTTTGGAATTAAATATTGTTGATAAGCTAAAACTGTATAATTTTTGAGAATATGGATACCTAAATTGAAAAATGTTAACAAATTTAATTTGGAATATCAGACTTCAAAGTAGAAATTAAATTTGTAAAGTGAATATGTTTTTAGTATTTTTACGCGAAGATTTTTCAATCATAATAATATTATAGGCTTACTACACTTTTAATAAGGCATCGGCGGAATTTATAAAAATTATAAACCGGTCTAGACCGATAACTTCAAAATTTACATTAAATTTACGGTTTCATCGCATTTATTGAGATTTAATCACTTAGCCGATTACATATATTAAATATATGTACGTTCGTATGTATAAAATATAAATATACTGACATACCGCGCCTTGTTTACGTTAACTGTTAGAAAACCGAATTAAGATTAATGGACGATAATTAAGTGTTTTGTTATATCGTATGATAGATAGCCGACCTTATCTACCTATATAGTAATGTTGACAAAGACGTAAAATCTTGTGGAACGAATAAATACATTTTTCGCCGCTTCTAGACGAGTCGTGAACGGGAACGGAATATAAGATTAACCCTCTCCCCCTCCTACCGGCCTTCGTTTGAATTTACACACTTCCGATTACACTTCCGCCGGTGGCGACGTTGAGCTTTGTACACCGACACCGTATACCTAATATTATATATAAGCGCATATACTTATATGCTATACCATATACATATATATTTATATATAGGTACGCACATTATATAATTGTAGATGTCGTATATACCAGCGGAGCGCACATAATGTATATCCGGTTTTCTGGTGACCGTTGCAGCCGGTTAGTTATCTACAACTATATTTATATATATTATACATTATAATACTGCGCGGCGCCACGACGAACACGCAAATTGGCTTTGGCCCGCGACGCGCGAGTGACACGACCCCCCCCCCCCCTTCACCCATTGACGCCGCGAGTGGTCGGGAAACGGCGGAATGACATATAATAATACACGAAATATATAGAATATCCTAAGTGCGGAGCGGATGGGTGCGTGAGGGGGTGCGCTTGGAAAAAGGGCCCGCAATTAGGTTAACGTTCCGCGCATTTTACCCTCTTCCCGCGGGAGAAGCCCCGCGGCGGCGGAATCCGGTAGCCGGGAAAGCTTGTAGTAATATATTATGACTCATCTGCCGCCGTCCCGTTGCCAACGGTGACGAGATGAAAAACGCACGCGCCTTTTTTCCCGTCCGTCCGCGTCTTTTCCCGCGAACACCTATCGCGCCGCCGCCGCAGGCCTTGTGTGTGTCCGGAACACGTACGAAGAATGCGCCGCAGACGCGCGGGCCACGGCGCGCGTGTTCGGTCCGCGTGCATATACACGACACGCGGTGTATGGCGTTGGCGGCGGTCACCGCGTCCCCATACAGCACTCCCGCGTGACTCACAAGCGCGAACCTCGTGAATTTATTTTGACGACGTTCCCGTTTACATGTATGCAGTAATGCACGAGCAGGAAACGATCATTTCCGAAATCTGCAGCAGTGACGTATGCGCGTGTATTATATACACGTATTACGTTTAGAGCACACGTGTGCGGTGCCATCGGTCCACGTCATTGAATTCGACGGGGTGAAAATGTCTGATAGATATTACACAATAGTGGTAATAATAATATATGCATTTTAATATTATAATTTATAACTACATAATATGGAGTATGGACTATATATATATGGAGTTACATTTAACGTAAGAGTCTATAATTATTTCAGAAAACACAAACGTTTTCAAAACACATTTATTTTACATGATACGAAGTCATTGCAGAACAAATAACAATTATAATATGTTTGCTGTTTTAGTGACTTAAAATTATGTAAAAAAAAATATTTTAAAAACGTTAATAGTTTTTGAAATAATGTATATCTTCTGTTAAGTGGATCATCCAGTATACTTTTATGTATTATTGAGTATAACACGACTAAGCCCGGGAAAAAATTAACAAATAAAAAATATGGCACTGTATACATATATAAGTATCTTTTTTTAGTGTAGGTATCTCAGTTCACTTTTTTTTATGATGGATTGAATATAACGGATTTGATATACAACATATTTTCAAATGCGTAGTTAAAAACTATTGTCAACATTTTTTTTGGTATCTACTCTAAGAATATTTTGAAATTTTCGTTAAAAAATTGGTCGACTATAGTTTTTAAGTATATAAGATACCTACAATACATACATTACTTTATATATACATTATATACGCTATAAAAATCTCTTTGATTTCTTTAACCAATAGCGACCCTGTATAATATTAGCAAAAAAATATTTGATTTTTGTTGGTCACAACACTCATAACGAAATTCCAATGTGAGTCAACCAATATGGGTTATAAAACAAAATTATAAACGCTGCCCAAGTCACAGGAAAAATATGTGTAAATTTGGTGTCATTGGTACAATAGATTCCAAAATTAACAAATACTATAACAAATACGAGTACACTATCATTGTTAAATAATAATTTTTTTTCTTGTTAACCATCCTATTCATTGCATGGCATTGTTTCACTACTGCGTGAAATAAAATGGTAAAAAGTTTAATCCTTATAGTGTATATTTTGATATTTTTGAACGTTACGGAATTTTTTATGGTTAATATTAGCTGGTTGTTTTATTATAAACTTGACTAAATTAATCAATACCAAAATGTGTCGAAACCAATCACTTGTCGCAAAACAACCATATGTTTTTTTACATAATTTATACGGGTATTAAAAAAAATATATACACGCGGGATACAAACGTACACCCTCGCATCTAACAATATAATGACACCACTCCAGTGCACGTGTATTATGTATGTACATACCAAGTACTAACATAATATATTATAAACGTAGGTTATAGTTACTAAGCTTATATCGTATAATACCCGCGCGCTACCTATAATATAATATTATGTATACGTTATTATTACATTATATTCAATACAAACGTAAAAATGTATCATATTATTATTATATTTTATCTTTGATTTCCTAATGTTAAGGTTAAATCCAGAAAATTTGGCCGATTGTTGTCAAAATACATATTGGGTACAACGTATATTATATTATTATTATGATATGATATATAAATATATAATATTATATAATATTGTTATAAATTGTTCTCAAAAAATGTTGCCAGTTAAGTTAGGTTAGGTTATACAAAATTCTTACACGTATTTTTATTTTTTTATTTGATACTATAATTAATAATTTATATATAGATCATGTCTGACAATAATTCACCGGATTTAAAAAAATTATCTGTAAATAAAAAACTCGTAATATATATTGGTATTTGATAACCATTTAATTTAAACATCGCAAATTTTTACGACATTGTATATCTACTAAAATAATACCTATATTATATATCTAAATATGACTTGTATCAGAATAATTTAAATGGAGACAAAATTAGTTTTTTGTAAATTAATTATTTTAAATATTACTTTTATTAGCCTAAATGTGAAATGTCTAAATCGTAACTAAAAATATTTAGTAAAATGTATAAACATTGGATAGATAAATATAAATATGAAAAATATGTAAATATGTGTTATTTTAATATTAAATATATCAATATATGTGTAAAAAAATAACGATCTTAATAGGTGTTAATTACAATTATTTTATACAATTTAAACTAAGTATTCTGCGATGATTGCAATTGATTTTAAGACTTTAAAGTCTATAAACTCTTGTATATAAATAAAAAATTGTATTAAATTTGTTTTATATTTATGGAACACCACATTCCACGAAAACTTACAATTTTACATTTAAATAAGTTGATAAAATATTTGTGTTCAAAATTAAACTGAAAAAATGTTTATAAAAAAGTGTTGACAAGTGCGTTTTGAAAAAACTTGCAACACAAGTGTATAATATACAAACCCAAAGTTAAGAGTTTTTTTTAAAACTTTATACCTATACTTATCAACAAACACATTTTTTAAAATAAAAATATGTTTATATCATTGAATGTTTTTTAGAGATCATATGGTTATTTAATACTTTTTATCTAATAATTAAAATCAGAAATTAGAAGGTACAGTGTTATAAACTTATAAACAATCATTTTACTATCATAACTATTTAATATCAATTTGTTTGCTAATACAAAATATACTAATAAAAGTGATACAGAAAACAAAATAGCATTAAACGTTTAAATAAGTATATCCGATTTCTAAAGATGAAAGTATAAATTATATGAATAAAATAAAATTATTAAAATCTTGTTTCAAAATATTTATTCTGATTCTAAAAAACACTTTACTATTATTTTTATATTCATGACATTTTCGGCTGAGCTTATGAAACATTACAATGAACCTAAACACATCAACCCACGTACATTTTCACACCATAGATTTATTCAAATAATAAATTATATAAATCTTGACGTCATATTCGATATCCAAAACCGAATAACATCTACTATATTATAACTAGCTCTATTATGGACCACAAATAAGTAATAACGTGAGGAAAAGTGTAAAAACTAAATTATTAATGTAGATACTGAGTGGAACAATGATATATATTTCATTTTTATTTTTGAACTAGCTTCGGTAACAATAAGGTCATAACTCATATTTTTAATATGATTATTCTCTATTTACATTTTTACTTTGACAATAGTACTTTTAATACTTTACAATAGTGTAACAAATAACAATACAATTAAAATTATTTTTTATATATTTAACAATAATAATCTCAATACAAATACAATTCTGGAATAATACCTAGAATGAAATAGGTAGGTATTTTCATAGCAATATAAAGTTTTTTTAATTAATTTGATTTTCAAAAATTATAACTGATTAATTAATTATTATTCAGTCATAACTAAATGCATAATTACATAATATTTAATTTTACACAGGATATTTAGTACAATACTTATTAGCTTATATTACAATTTACAATATGTTAGACATCCTCAGCCTACTATTGTGCCTTTAGTATATATGACTTTATGAGTATCACCTTACTGTAGAGGAAATGATATCGAATTTATCAACACAATGTAGGGATACTTTTACAGGATATTGCATCTGCGGAATACGTCTTGCGTACATAAAGGAAACATGATAAATGCACCTAGGGTCAACAGGTTATGGCTTCCAGTATATCAAACTCAAAATACAATCCTTTAATCAAAATTAAGTTGAATTTATTTTATACTTGAAATGTAGATCAATAATAATCTAAATGTATAAATGAGGAATAAAATTATATAGATAGGTACCTCAATACCTTTATGTTTTAGTTTAGGTAAATTGTTGAATTGTTGGTATAAATTTAATCTTTTTGAGTTTATTTTCATTCTTAGAAAATATGGTATGTTTAATATTAATCATTTCCAATATATACAGTCTATTAGAAAATCGGAGCTATTACGGTATATACTCTATGAATTACTATATATCTATATTAACATATTATTATAAAATTTCTAATGATCATTTTTTTGTAAAAATAATAGTACCTATATAAAATGTAATAAAAAATTATTAATTATAATTAATTAAAATTTAAATACTTCTTAAAAAATCATCAAAATTATTTAATTTACTAATATGTAATATTCCTCCATCCGTGTTTCAATTTAATAACTACCTGAAAATTGTAATAATTATTAAGTAAAATAATATAGGTACTTTAAATATACATGGTTTTAATTAGTTACTTTTAGAAATTTTCAACATGTACCACAAATATTTTTAACAATTATCCATCACTGAGTGCGATCTCTATAAGGGTCAAGGTCAAAAAATATTGTAATATAATATTTGTATTAAATCAACCTTTATCAATTGTGTGGGTGGCCCTAACATTTAAAGGCAAAACAATCCGACGGACACAATTATATATTGACATATTATATCAATTAATGAATTAACTATTACTTTTCAGGTATAAGTGAATTTTACACATTTTGCATATAACGTAGTGGAAACCTATAAACCATTTAAATAATTGTCAACGTGATTCGTGGATTTGGTAAATCTTATAAATTATGTTTATCATTTTAATGAAAATATTTACAGTTTATGTTTATTAATAATTTCTAATGGTAGGTAACAGGTAACTTATATACGTGTTATATATTATATAGTCGAAACGGCAATTACAGCGGCCCATAGTGTAGTAATAAATATAATGGAAGTCGGAAGTATCAGATATGCCTTAGTCTCTAGCTATTTTGACAAATTGTTTAGGCTCTTGCAGCTCATTAAACTTTAATCTCCTGGAAAAGGGTGAAATGCCTACAGACCCAGTTTCGCAATCGACCCCCGTTTTATCGTTTTATGTCTATGATATGGTATATATATATAAGTCAAGAGAGAAAGACGGAGAGAAAAGGGGAAAAATGTAATATGGACACTTTACGATGGTATATACGCATAAAAGACACTCGGAAGACGTAGAAAAGATTGTTTTCGGTAGAAAATGGGAAACGAAGAAAACGTCAATACGGGCTCAGAATGAATACAGTAGGGGGGTTAATAAATTGGATTTCGAACAGAAGAGTTTTTAAAGTTTTATTCAACTAAACATATATATCTGTAAACATGTATATATAAAAAAACATTTAAATTGTCTTTTAATTTTAATTAAATGAAAGTCTCAAAGAACATTTATTCCTGTCAAAATGGATTAGTGCTAAGCAAATTAAAACCATGTAATTTTTATCCATAAATTATTATTCTTTCTTTACCTAACTTAATACTTGTTACATAAAGAATTACCTTGAACTGAATAGTTTTAATTACAGTTGTTAAGCTGTTAAATGATTTTTGATGATTTTATTTGTAACTTATAAAGGCAGGTTACAATTTGTAACCTCAACTATAAGCTTATAAGTTATAATAGGCATACTGGTTTGAACATAAAAATACCATGTACATATCAACTGACAACTGTTATAGTATAAAAATATTTTTAAACAATTCAGGCTTATGAAACAAAAAAGCTTATGGTTTAGGACGTTTAGGTGTATTATTGTAGCTGGTACCTTGAATTGAAATGTTGATTTAGCCTCTGGTCAGACATTAACCAACATATTTTATTAGATTAAATTATAAATGTATACTTAATGGCTAATGTGATTAGCTAGGTATGTAGTTTATCCGTTTCTTTGCGCTATAGCCTATAACAAAGTAATCGAATACATTTTATTTATTTATTTACTCGAGAGATTATAAATTTAGAAATTGGGTTTATCAGGTAAAAAAATAATATTCATGGTGAATAAAGGAAAATTCGAAGAAGTTTAACAATAATCTAGAAAATATATTATTATTATTGTAATATGTATAAATTTAGTTTCGATTCGACTCTCATTTTACTAGTAATTCTTGTAAAAACTTTCTTTAGATAGATTTTAAACATTAACAAACCCTTACATATTTTACTACCTAACATGATTTTTTTAAAGACTCTTAATCCACAGTGACAATAACTTTGAATTTTCTAATGGGACATAAATATACTCCTGGTATAACCTGGTGAGTTCACACATAATATAAATTTCAACATTTAGCTAGGTATAATTTTAGACGTTGCGAAAAGTAGAAAATAATATGTACCAAAAAATTAAACATAATTACATTATTTTGTCGTTATGTTGTGTATCGTGTATTATTTACTCGTTATGTATGACAGACCACTATAATAATATACACATATGTTGCTTCTCTCGCAGACCGTTATTATTACTTATTAATTATATACAGTTGTCCGGCTATTTTATTGCGACTATACAACATACCTTTTGGAACTCATATTAATATGTTATACATTTCTAAAATGATGAAATACTCTATAAATAAAACACTATTTAAATGATACAGCATTTGAAAAATAATATAATTTAAATTCCAATGCAGCGGTGGATTTCTCTGCAATAAAAAAAAAAGAACCATGTGATTATTGCCTTTTGTTTGTTTTATTCTATGTATCCATATCCATTTTAACATAAAGGTGTATGGCTCTTTAATAGAATTATTTTCTATAAATACTTAATCGCTAACCACTAATATTACTTATATCTATAATTAAAAAATGTATAATATTATGTATTTTATTACTCATATTATATTTTTAACCTGCAGGCGACGGACACTTATATTATAATAATATAATATTAATGATAATGAGTTTATTCAGTCGGGAATAACAATTTTTAAATAATATTTTTAATGAAAAGCCAGTATCGAAAGATATCGTTATTTATATCATGCATATTTTAAGTAAAATATTATTAGTGAAAATATTTTTCAGTGATTTATGAGTTATGACTTTAAAAACTTTTCTCAAACTTTTATAAACTTTTTATTCAATACTTGTACAACTTACATCATATATTTTTATCTTTCTAAATTGCTGATCAACAATATTAAAAATCTAAAGTAGCAAAAATAACTATTTTTTTAGACACCAAAAAATACATTAGGGAAATTAAATACATACATTTATGTTTCCAAGTTCCAACTATAAATCGTTATTTTATTCTAAATACTGTTTCAACCTGCAATAAAACCGTGCCGATTAACCAGAAAACAGAATAACAGCACCCATTACCTATTTATAGAAGCTGCGAATCCACTATTATTCTTTTACTGCAGTCAAAAAAGAAAATGTTATTCCCCAAAGGTCTTCTCAGTATGGCAGAAACTGAAAACAACGTAGGTAGGTACACCAAATGGATTTATTCAAATTGAGTTTCATCGCCTCCGGGTCAAAAGTATTCCACCCCTCCAAAAGTCGCCAGGTTAATTTCAACCGCTGCTCTTTTACAACCTTTCCATTTACCCTACAAACACCGTTGCACGAGTAACCCTAAACATACGTTTTGACGACCTTTGAACAGGAATTTTAGATTACAGTCTTTGTAAGTTAGTATCCGTGTGTAAGTGTACTGGAGTAAATATCACATATTTTCAATATTCATACTAAAACACGTGTAGAAGTAGTATAACATATGTTCGTTATATCACATATTTGTATCATATTCGTTATTCAATAATAACTTTTAAATTTTAATATCTACAGAAATAATGAATAATTTTATCGATTAAAATATATTATGAAATATTTTTTGAAGTGATTCTGACCCTCGTCTTATTTTTATATCAATTTTAAAAAAGAAAATTAGTAGGTATCGCATTAGTTATTTAATAACAATATTTTATATTACGGTAATAAAATCGACTATTATTATACATAAAGTCATGTGAAATTAATTCTTTAGCAATTAATTTTAAATTTCAGGTATTCATAAATTATATTAAATTGTAAAATTTTTTTATTACACTTGATATTTGCATTATATTTATATGCATACATATCATATTTAGTATTCATGAAATATGATATTGAATTATAATTGTTGACGCATTTAATTCTGTACCCAACTGTAGTGTATTTCTTTTTATATCAAGGTAATTTTTCATATTATATTTTTTATGAAAAGCTATGCAATCTTCACAATTTTCGTTTAGCTAACACTGTCTTCTCCCCTAATCGATATGACGGTATGTATACTGGTTATACAATGTCAACCACTACCGTCTACCACACAATACTACAGCAAGTGAATAGTCTAACATTATAGTAGTACTGCACTACTGCTGTATTTGTAGTAGTATGTTGACTGTTGAGTAAAAAAAATTGATTTTCTTGGACACTTTTAAAACTTGAACAGAGTGAAAGAGAGCTGAAGCCAAAGCGTATAATAGAAAGTCAATCACTGGGTTTTTTTTTAAAGATATTTCACCGTGCATTGTGATGTTAGCTTAGTTAACGTAGGCGCGATTATTTCCCCCCTTGCGTTGGTTCCTGTTAAACAAATGAATGTCAGAAGGTATATATATTATACCTAACCTATATATACCTATAGTAGCAATGCGTTGGCTTCGAGTTTTTTGTTCATAACTAGTAATAATTTATTGTCTTTTCAAGAGTTAGTGCGTTTACACTAACAATAGAATATTATTAAAATAAATTAACCTACTAACATTAACTTTTATTTTTACTAGTTTAGTTTGTGCATTTTATGAATTCTGATATGGGTGCAGTACGTATAAACTTTATAACTTATTCATTAAAACATAAAATAAATTTAAAATTTATTATTTATATTATATTAATATACTTGTCAATTTCATGCCGTTATCCATTTAATCACATTATACAGATGGTAGTATATTGTTACTCAAGACTAAAAAATTGTTAAAGAATACAATACAATACAGTATCAATTTTCTACTACAAATATAATCAATTATGACTTTAGTATAAAAAATATTTTAAGGTAAATGTATAATTGTTTTTTTACTTTAAAGACAATATAAATTATTATTCTAATTATAATTCGATATTTACTATTCAATATAACTATAGATATTAGATATATAATATTATTGACAAAAAATTGAAGTATATTTTTAAAATAATTATAAGAAAGTGAGTTTTCTTACGCATTAGTGTGTACTTATATTAAAGTTGTACCAGAATATTGTATTGACATTGCAAAGTGCAAAGTAATATAACATTTATCATTGTCAGAAAAATAAAATAATAGCAACCTATACTTCGAAAATATTATTTTATTATTTATTTTATACGATTTATAACATCACCGATGTTTATTAAATACTTCATGCTAATTTTTATTTTTAATTGTTGATACACTTATCTATAATGTCTAGATAATTGTATTTCCACTTTCATGTCAAATCAATCATTATATAATTACATACGTGATACGTATAATACATGGTACACGCATCACATATAATTTTCAGTTCTAGCCCGTTTCTTAGTTTGTCTACCGACTTTCCCCCCTTCCAAATTGTCAACGATTTTAATTCCATTATTGTCTATATATAGTCCTCTATTATTCTTTTAGTCTCCCTTCTATTTCTAAGTTTTAGGATCTCTAAAACTCAGTTTTAAAATAAGTAACTCTTTATCTACGTATCTATGGGTATTTATTTGTTATTTTCTTTTACTGCGTTACTCAAATAATACAAAATCAATTTTCCAGCTTAAATATATAGATTTTAGATCATTATAATTGTATTCGTATATAATTAAAACTAATCAATTCACTCAGAAAGCCAATTACCCAAACGAAATAGTATAAAATATTTTTAGCGATTTTCATTATTTATGTTTATTACGATGTTATGTGATTCTAAAATTTAAAATTTAGTTATTACCTATTTCAATATGTGTTCATGGCATAAAACTGTACAATAAATTCTCAATACCAGAAGATAATGTTTTTATTCACTCAATAGTTTCTCGTCGAAAAATATTATAAATTAGATACTAATTATTTGGCTATTTACTATAACTATATAGACATATGGTTATATTTTGATACGTTGTATTAAAAAAAAAATTACTGTAAACTTTTTTGAAGAGTGTAATTTCGATTTTCTACTTCACTTAGTATAATCCGCATTTGATCATAATAACCGATTATTATTGTCCCAAAAGGGGAAAAGCTGGGACCATAATTCAGATCAACGAGTTATAATTGGATATGCTCGAGAAACCTTGTTACTGCTTGGTTTCGTTTAAGTACGGAGGCATTGTAAGCAAGTGTTGTGTGCAAAAGACTATACACTTCATCCAGGTGCTTTTAAATCAGCCTGGAGCGGACCTGGGAAAACTTGATTCCCTTGAGAGAAACTCGACCGTCCAATAAATAAACTACGAGCATGCAACGTTTTTGCCTCCGGAAAACTCGATTTTCCACTGCAATTTCCACCTCCGCCAATATGTGAAAACGCTCGACCGAAATTTATACCTCCTGAATTCGGTAAAATACGTTAAATCTCAAAAACCTTTTTCGGTAAAACCGATCTCGTGTTTTAACCTAATAGTGGCGATTAATTATTATTAACGAGCACGTATTGTCGTATGTTTAAACTCTACGGTAGTAAAGTTTTGTAAAAGTTGCCAACACATATTCACCGAATATAAACTTTATAGCTTATTTTCCACGATATGTTCCGTTCTACAGTTACTGTGAGTCTCATGTGTATATAATATGTTTTATTCGCAACACGTGTCCTTCTTGGATCAATACGTAATACATAAATATACGTATTCTCCATTTTTCCATAAAATGATGATATCAATAATATGTATACATTTAACTTCTTTTATGAAGCAAATAATTAAATAATTAGAATAGAGAAAAAAATATTTTACATACACTTAAATAATTATTCGTGTTAAACTTACTTTTATATTTACTCTGTTTTCTTTTTAATTTTACAAATCGATAGAAAATTAATCAATATTATAACCTCATACTTTAGTATTATACTAACAATAAATTATTTCTACACACCTACTATATTAAAAATACGGAACATAATACATTTTAATATCTATTAAATAATTTACCTAATTATTTTCGTATTTTAATAAATATTATGGTTATTATTTTTATTAAAAAAAATGCATTCTAATTATTAATCAACTAATCAATTCAAGCAATAACCCATAGAATAATTTTATATTTTGTTTTAAGTAGATTCAACTAGCTATATATTTCTATTTTATTATCGCGATAAAAAATATACTTGTTTTGTTCTTACATTTTACCCACAGTTAAACCCTTATTCTATTTCTCCATAATATTATTATAGTATTTACATACAATATTTTATAGTGTAAACTATACGAATATAATATCAAGAAGAATATATTATTTAGTTTTTATTAATTGAAATGATGAATTATTGACGCATATATTTTTGTATGTGATATGTAAAATAAATATTAAAGAACATAAAAAATTAAAATTAAAATTACTTGTGATTATTATAAACAATAATTCTTTTAAAATATTTCAAAATAGTAACTTATTCCGAATAAAGTTTATAGATAACTACAAATAATATTCAAACTATATGTGTTTGTTAGGGTTTGTTTAACTGATCGCGTGTCAACATACGTCAAACGAAATACCCGTAGTCATCACGCAAATATTGAATTGGCAAGCACAAAAAAGAAAATAATAATAATGAATGTATAATACGTAAATGTCGTCAGGTACCTATTTAAATAAAAATATTCTAGTACTACACGTATAATATTATGTTTCTTATACAAAAAAGTTTTGATTCATTATTTTTATGTGATATTTTCACTTAAGCTTGCTGTACCTAGAGTGTTTGTGGTACAAGATAACAGAAGTCATATTTTATTCGAAATAGTATTTCGCTTCGAGCAGATACTGTTCGCGTAGCCTTTTTATAAATGCCACAACCGTAGGCTCTTTACGGTGCCATTATTCGTGTGTAATTTATTTTTCATGGATTCTTTCGTATAGCTAATGCGCTTTTCTTTATGGTTTCGAAGAGCGAGTAAAAACAGGGAAAATGCAAATCGTCGAGACGTGAAGAAAATAACCGTGAAATATTATTTGTTGTAAAACTATATAATTCGCTGTTGTTACATTTTGGCCATCCTCCCCTATAGGATGAAGACCTTATGAAAAATAAAAAAATAAAAATACACGTCCAAAAATTGATTAAAAGCGTAGACCCGAGTGCAGTAGATTAGTCCAAAGAAAAAACTATAATAAGAAAATCCTGTGCTTTTGCTGAGGTCGTAAAACCGACCTTTGAACGTGAAAAATAAAAAGTTTCTTGGCTTTACTGCGAGCTGCAAGACCCTGGGCGGCATTTCTTAAAACCTTATACACACTGCACGAGAAACGGCTCAGTCGATTTGTAATGTAATTCTCCGCTGGCTCTTTCCTCGTCCTGTCCATTGAGGCCCAGATTATAGTACTCCCTAGCTTGGTTTCAGAAATATTACGGATAAAAGTAAACTTTTCACTGCATCTCGGAAAGGTATACTTTTTCACGTAGTCTTCACTTTACTGTCAACAAAAAGGGTCGCGTGTAACTATGACTGTGTAGAGTGTACTGTGTAGTATGTATGTGCGTATATATTTGTACGTGCAAAGGAATTATTGAGTTTACTATATACTACATTGTATAGAACGCTGGCTGCAAGTCACAAATGGGGTTGGAAGATATGATTTTGAAATATGCAGTATTGTATACAGCTATAGTATCAACACTCCTGAAACCCGATATTAACATTTTACTCTGGTATCTCATATATGTAATTTGTATATTTCGTCGTTTTTTGTCAATCATTTTGTATGAATGTAATAATGTACGATATAAAAATCTTCTGGGCAAAAGATACCATGTGCGTATACGTGAACGTTTTTATCTTGAAGAGGTCATTTTAGTGATACAGAATATAATAGTGATTTTAATATGAATATAGTGGTTATTACTTATTAGTTAATTACTATATAAATTAAAAAACAACGATGAATTATTTCATTCGTAAGCTACAAATGATTCCGACAGAGCTCAGTTAAAATTTAAAACCACGTTTACTGAGATTTTATTGCCTACATATTTTGCAGATTTAGTCTATTGGTACTTTTTCCTCGTACTTATAAGAAAACTACAACAAAAATGACCTTTCCAAAGTACCAACTCAGGATAAGATTTTACCATTTCAAATCTATAAAAATGCTTTGGAGCTTTTTTATTACTAAAGCAATGATTCTGCATTATATAAAGAAAAGAAAAACATTATCGTAAACCACTAAAACCCTAAAATGATAACATTTATAAGGATTAGTTATTTTGTGCACACTATACGGTTACATAAATGGCCTAAATGTGTTTTATTAAAATATTTGAATATTAAAGTAAAATATATTATTGTGTTTGACAAAAAACCGTTATCGTATATATGTATCTAGTGATATTATAATAATATTATAAAAATCTTATTCGGAAATGAGTAAAATATTATTGGTATAAAATTGGGACTATAATTACGTTGCTAATCAAAGTAGTAGTCGTAAATATATCAATATATCCATAATTGTATAAATGGGTAACATTATACGTCGATAGGTATATAAATATGCGTTCATACGTAAGTACATTATATACGGTGTGCATGTAAGTTTAGGGGAACTCAAAATTTGTAGAAGGGATCACATATGATAGCTTGAAACGATTAATTCAATGTGTATATTTATATATATATACTGTTGAGTGTTATATTCTGTATTTGCTGTGGTATATATTATACTACTATATCTCCGGATATCCCTATGCTATAAAAAGGAAATAAACGTTCACTACTCACTAGGTCTTAGCTGCTACAAAACCATGTAGTGTTCATGAGTGATGATACTGTTGTTACCTACAAAATACAGAACTAATAATAATATAGAAATTCATTTGTACGCTACAATAATAAATTTCATATAGATTTATGACAAATGTAGAAGTTAGAGTTAACATATTTATATTTAATATTACAAATCCAAATAATTGTAGTCGTGTCGTTAATAAAATAGCCAAACATGATTTCAGATTTTTAATATTAAATTGTATCATTGATTTCATGTCTATTATTTAGATTTTTATAATTAAATATATTATATTTTAAAACTTGTATAGTTGTATTGTTGTATATTGTATGTAGTATGTACAACGGATATTTTGTTTGAAAAAAAAACGATAATGATTGGTAACAGCTTTTACAAAATATTTTAATCAAAGTATTTAATGTGTAAACTGTAAAACAAAGATATTATGATATTACTTTAACGGGAAAGCGAATGAACTCAAATATACCTACTATTGAAATAAATAAATAAAATAATTTTGTAGTGTGAGCTGCAGTGAAACTATTGGAAGGCATTATCCAGTACGCCGTATACCATCTGGTATTTATTTTTCTATGAATATCGATCACGAATAACCTTGTCTAGAAATTGTATTATTGTAAGTGTTTTTATGACCGCAAAACACTATTGTTGTAATCAAAACCGCATCGAATAAGCTGCAGTAATGTAGTACGATTGGTGTATTTATATATAGAAACAAATATAAACGTTAGCGATTAACGAAATCAAATTAATATTTAGTTCTATAATCCTAAATTATTTTAACTTTACTATTAAACTAAAAGCATACAACTTATTTTACGTTTGTTTATTTCATTGCAGAAGTATTCACTCCAGTCACCTAATGGCCAACAACCTAATGGAGATAATTTGGACACCGTCCATGAAAAACAAACTAAAATAAAAAAACATTACTTTTTGGTAAGGCTGCATACACACATGCTCATTCTGCGTGTTATATTTTTAAACAGTAATATGGCTGGATAGTACCATATAATTTTAATAAACTCTGGCTAGGTACCTTCGATTTTGACGATTCACAAAACTAATCTATTTTTAGAATTTTACACACTTTATCTTTAATGTGCATAACATTATTTTTTAAAACTTAATAATTACAAACGTTACTTTATTGGCAAATGAGCAAAACAAAGTTTTCTATGACTTAAACTAAATTATTTTATTAACTAAATATTATTTACTAAATAAAATAAATATTTAAAACTATAAGCTACTAACTTTTTCAATAAACTTCAATTTGTAAGCACATCCAAAAATATAGGTGAAGAGTATATAACTCAATTGCGAGTATAGTTTATATTGTTTTTATTTTTTTATTATTATTATTATTAGTATTAGTAGTAGTAGGCATGATTTTTATAGAGTGAAACTAAAAACAATATTATCTTGTTATATCATTAATAGCCAAAACCAATTTTGGTAATGGATTTGTGAATTTGACTAAAAAAATAATAGTTCATTTTTTAATGAAATTTTTCACAAAAATTATTTAAGCTGACTAAATATTTTTAATTTTATTTTTTGTTGACTTAAACTGAAATTTTTTTATATAACAACACTTATATTACCTTTTATCACTTTTAGTTGAATGAACTCATCAAAGAAAATTTACATCATTAATGTCAATGTCGGGATGCATCAGGGTGTCCCGGACGGGAGTCCGAAATGATAACTCTGTGCAGACGCATCAACAACAATATGCACAAATAATTAAGGTAATTCTTCTAAAAATAAAAAACTTAGTTATATGATTAAAAAAAAAAAATTAATAATTAATAAAAATAAAAGTAATTATTGTGGAGGGTAATAATAATAATAATAATAATAATACCCCTGGAGGCTAATATTTTCCACAAAATTAATGACAGAAACTTCCCTACATAAATAATTTTAGATGATTGGTAAGGGTTATAAAAAAGAAAAAGTTATTCCATACGACCGTACAAATTGAATATACTATTTTTGATATATTCAAATCGAACCATGAGATTCATAACAAAATACAAACTATCGCAAAATTATTTTTTATTGGAGTAATCATAAAATGTATTTATGAGTAACCCACAAGTTTTGCAAGTTTCGATTAGGTATATGATAGAAACAAAGAATAAATATTATAACAAAATGATATAGACAAAAATAGTAAGCATATTATATTTATATATTTATTTGTTTGCATTAAATTTACTATTTCAATCATTACTCATTACTCGGTTGAAACATATTATATTATATCAATTATAAACGCAAACATTTGAAATATATATATGCTCTAATTATTTGGATTTTCGTTGTTAAAGTCGTAAATTATAATACATAATACATAATAACTTATTTACGCATAAAATATTAAATACAATTATATAATATTCGCTGGAATTAGTGTATATAACTTTTAATATTATGCATTATTATAATACGTATATGTATGTACAATAATATTATGTGTATACAGTATTGTGATTCACTAAATTATAGATCTACAGACGCCCGGAAAAGTTGATTTTAGGCTACTAAAACTACACGCATGCATTATTATAAACATTAATGTCACGTTATTTTATTTTATCAGTTGCTATTGAATCATTATTAAGTTTAAAATAGTGATGCACAATTTAAAATATCGTACAATTATTTTTAATCTGTAATTTTAATCGTGATAGATTAAACCGATATAAAATATTATTGTTTTTCATATTTTTAAGTATTTTTATGCCGAGCTTTTAATTATTATAATTTATTATTATTACCGTTTCTATAATTTCTTTTAATTACATGCTGTTCGTTACTTCTGAAACTGTTAGTAGAATATGGTGGAATTTACGGGTAGAGTCACTAAAACAGCAGTGTTTCCCGGGTAGCGATTAACGATCTCATTTAGACATTAATTACAGCGAAAACTTGCATTATTTATGACCCAAAATACTAAAATGGTCTTCATAATTAAGGCTTTTGCTGAAATATAGTAAGCATCCTTTTCACCCAATTAAAAAGCAGAAATATCCTTTATGCGTACAATAAAAAAATAATTATTCAATACATTTTTCATTGCAGACACCTGATGCACGATTCTACATTACAATAAATGTAATATTTTTACAAAAAAAAAAAAATGATTCTCCCATATTATGAATATAAGATTAAGATACATTATATAACATGTTAAACATGTTGATCAATCTATATTCTATAAGCTTATAAGATCTGCTGTGTGTTGTATTCAGGTATTTTATTTGTACATCACATTACTACTTTAGTGGTTTCATTTCATCAGAGTTTAATTTGTATAATTAAAAATCAATAAAAAATACTTGTCCAATGTTGTCATTTTTTTAATATGTACTTTATAATTTGCAATTGAATAGGTAGTTAATACATTATTTACTGATTTCAGGTTTATACGGACTGGGCAAATCATTACTTGGATAAAGCCAAATCAAAGAAAAACATTAAAGATTTGCAACAAGATTTGGCTGATGGTGTTTTGCTTTCTGATCTCGTGGAAACAATTTGTGAGTGAATTGAATATTAAATATTAAATCGAACACATAATTTATTATTATAAAAACAAAATATGCATTTAAATTAATCTCCTAATCATTGTTCTGCGATGAATAATAATAATATTAACAAAAACATTAAATGTGGTGCCAATAGTTATTAATTTTAAATAATTTTAATCATATTTTCACTTCGGTATATTACACTAAAAATTCCAAAACAGATTAAAAAGAAATCGCAAATAAATATTATTGATTTTATATCATACATTTAAAAAAATATTAAATCAATAGAGTAGTTAAAGAGTAAAATAGAATTATTAGTTATTATATTGCACAAAATAACTCAATTTATGTTCCCGGAAACACTGTATATAAGAACCCTACAAAAAGTTAATAGGTATGTAATTTAAAATTTAAGATCATATTATATACTGTAATTTACAGCGATTTGTAGTTTATAACTTTTAGTTATATTTATATACTTTATAGTTGATAATTATAACTTAATAGCTTTTTGTACGTATACCTATATTATACCTACTCCAGCCGATTCTAGTTAATCGTTATGAATTTATACATCATAAACTATTTTTTTTATTTAATCATTTAAATGAAAACAATTGTAGTTGATTAATTTCTTGTCACATTGACACTGGCTGTTTTAGTACATAACACGCTAACATAAGCTCATTATGTATTTCTTGTTAACACCGCAGATAATGAAATTTAAATCTTCTTATTATAAAAAATAAATTTTATTGCTTTTCTAGTGAAAAAAAAACAGATTAAAAAAATGTCCGAGTTATAAACCGTATTTGAGTTCATAAAAAAAATATTATAGATAATGTAATAATATAATATGTACGGAGGTCGAGGAACTCGAACACATGAGTTCGATGAGGTATAGGGAATAAATATCATACAAATGTAGTGATCAACAATATAATTTTGACTCGACGGTTGGCACCGTGACAGGTTTCTTTATAGCATTTTGGTTTTACGATGTAACGTTTAATACTGGACGTGGAAATCCCGAAAATCCATATAAAACATTATATCCCGTCGCTTTTACGTATTTTCAGGCAATCATCGGTTGCCGGACGTGAACAGGAAACCAAGAACCCATTTACAAATGGTAAGTAACGCGGTGTTACAGTATAATATATATTACATATGTATCTATGCTCACATTATATATCGTGTATACGAATGTATTATACTATTAGTTATTACGTCAGGTGCGAGGATAAAAACGAAATAAAATCGTAGATTATCGCGTGTAATGTGTGCACAGTTTCTTATCGGCCCGGCGACCGTAGACTTCCGAGATGTGGACGGACGGTGTTGAACGGGAGGGGGTGGATGAGATGACAAGGAAGGGGAGTAGAAGAAAATTTATAAATTTAAATATTACGCGCACAGCTATATAAGATACTTGCGTAGGGGACACACGTTTTGTACGTTTAACACACTTTACCGATCAGCTGACTTGGGACAATGATAAGCGCGTGTCCAAACCAGTTTCACGTGTACATAAGTATATAATTACAAGTATATGTATATTATATAGCCGCTTCCATCTGACCTACAAAACTCCTGCTTGCATTTTGTTTATGCTTTATAGCCATGCAATACACATATACACACGAACTCGCTCGCACGCACCACACACGCACACGTACACACTAAGTCACTAATCCACCTATATACATTTCTGGGCGCCGTTTTGAAGGTTAAACAGCCGCCGAGGAGAAGTTTACATATTATTCGATTAACGACCCGCCTGACCTCCAACTGGAGCCACCGACGACGTGTCCGAGATACGCGGGATATAGGTACATATCACCTATATAGTAGCCCGTTTAGGTCCGAAAGAAAGCTAACTGCGTAAATAATATGCCTACGTATGGTATATCAATATGATATCATCACTATATATTGTCATCGGCGAATAATTCACGGCTTACCTAAATATTATGCAGTTGTGCAGTATATGGCGATGTCGATAATATTGTGCGGAATTAAATGCGAACGCTGTATTTGAATTCTGAATGTACTGCAATAACGGAAATCACTAAACGACCTGTCCCAATGTGAGTGTTTATGACACGTATATAGTGTTACATTATACTTCTGCAAGCACGTAGTTATATGTTTTAACGATATTCTCGTTTCCTTTCCTATAATAATATACACCCACGACGTAGCTAGAATTCGGAACCGATAGTTTTCAAAATGATTTCCTACTTCAGATTTAGGACAGACGAAAAAAATGAATTATGAATGGCGGATTTATATATTATGTCTAAAACATAGTAATGGCTAATGGGTATGTGACCGTTAACGAAAAAAATATGCATAAGAAATATTATCTAAATAAATAATTATAATAAATAAATTAAAAATAAAATTAATCGTTTTAAAATCGTCATATATATAACGATATGTTAGGTCTGGCGAGACATAAGGTATATTTCTAAACTTAACATTTTAATAAAAAAAAATAAAAAAATAATTTTTTTATTTAGGTTTCTATTATCTTTAATATTAATAGGTTACCACAAAACTGTAGTATAAATAGTATAATTGTACCTATTACAAACGAGTCATATTAACAATGAATAATTTTAATCAATATAATAATTATAAAATGGAACGATTAAAAAAATGCCCTAAAATTATTTGTAAATAGCGATTTATAACAATGAATGTTGGTACATACTAATTAGCTATTATCTTAACATGCCGATAACAAATGCAAACATATGCAATCTTCTGCTCTAGTTATTACACATATTAAAGGGATAGGTATAGACTATAGAACATTTAAATTTCAGGTAATACACTCAATCAAGGTTTGTTTATTATTGAAACTCTAATTTTCGTCTATAATATGACGTATAGAATTTTTTTGTTATCACGCGTAGCAAAAAAATGTTTAAACCAAATAACCGCTCGTTTGTGATTTACCGTAATCGTATATTAAATCAATACACAAGGATTACCAGGCCGAGTCCTCAAAATTCACATGATGTCGTAATTATTATTTATTGCTTATTGATTTGTTATTGTTAATAATATGTGTACAGTTACACGTTTAAGCTTAAGAAACCATACACCCATACACCCATACTATTAAATAAAACTGACCTACCAAAACGGTCAATGTCAAGTGTACATATTTTATGTTAATTTTTTTTGCACGTATGTAGTAATGTATACAGTATCAAATATAACGGACAAACACTCAAATTAATGGGTGTTTACTACTTATATATAATATATATATATATATATATATAAATTATACATACGTACACCAATTATAATGTTTATTATTTTTGTATTTATTTTTGTTACGTACAAAAACATAAACTATATAACATCTAGTTGAAATTTGCGAAAGTAATTCTTTAAAAATTTAAAGCATATTTATTTACATTTTTCTTTTTAAACACGCGTTATTGTTCATTGTGTTTGTAGTACGTTACAAAAAGTTGAAATCTACGTAGTACAGCAAATCGATAAAATTAAAATTACGTTATAATAATCCTTATAAGTAGGCACACGGAACGGTTAAAAAAACAATAATAATAATAATAAAAATAATAATAGTGGGTGCTGCCATACGATTATGTTGTCGGTGTCCGTGTCGGTCTACAATATAGCGTGGAGAAACAGTGTGCTGTGAACTGTACCAGCGGATAGACCGGTTCTCGTGTTCGTATGAAAAATAAAATACTAAAATCGCGTATCCGTTTGTGAATAAAAATATTTCTTATTTTTAACGATATTAAAATTAAATTATACTTATACTCCTTAGTGTAAATAATATATCAAAAATATAATTAAATGGATATTTAAGACGACCAATTGATGAAATATACATTAAATGAATACATAACGTAAGTAACAAAATTAAATTAAATATAATACTTACTCAATTTTAACTTACTGAAAATTATCACATCTAGAAAATAATATATAGGTAATAATTTATTACAATTAACAATAATGTACTTACTTTTTTTTTTTTAACAAATTAATTAATAATCATTCAAGCATTTTTAAAAAAAAGTTTCAAGTGTTAATAGTTATTTAAATATTTCTAAAATGCATTGAAAAAATTTTTAAATACTAGAACTACAATTTGTTTAATATTCATAAGTTTATGACAATACTAAATACATTGAGTACAATAATTTTCGTTTAGCATTATTATTTTATTAACAATTTATTTCACAACAATAAAATAATTCATTTTTAATATTTTAATATAAATATTTATAATAAATTACTGTATCAGATTTTTAAGCAACACATTTACACAATTTTACCTAAGATTATACTAAGTTAATGTTTTATAGTGTATACAACTTCGCACTTTGAACTTTTCATATTTTTTTTTCTAGAGAGAGAATATTTGAGTATCTATTTTAAATACTTTTTAAAAGTTTTTCAATACTTTGTCACTTACATTTTTTCAATTTCATTATTCACAAATTTATATTGTAATTGTATTAGTTAATTCATAATTTTGAATATGATTTTAAATTAAAATTAAAAACTGTAAATCACCTCGTAATATCGTTTTAAATAACAAAACAGATCCATTTAATACTTATATAGTTATATGAAACTATTGTAAGTTAATAAGTATACTATAATAATAAATCTTATAACTGTTTGATTTTAAATGTATGTATTATATAATTAATCATGTGTTTAGTAGTATAGGATGTAACTGTATACACCTTATATTATATACATTGTAATTTTAAAATATCTTGGATTATTGCAATAACACATTTTCCAACTAAATTAATACTTATTTCTTACTTTACTTACTGCAATAATTTTCTAACAATTAAAATAAGAGTCAATAAAATTTAAAATTGTTCTTATAATACTTATACGAAATGTACAGATTTTTAAATTAAAATGATTGGTATTTGGTGATGTTTGTTATCTCAACGATCATGTATCAATTATATAATATTGTAATCTTGACCTCGCTATAATTTGAGATAAATACTGATCTTAAAAATGTACCGTTATATTTTTATTATAAAACTGCGAATTTGGGTTATAGATTTTGAATGAGGAAACTATTAATTTTACAATTATTTTTTTATTTATCAGAATTGTTTTATATTTGGTTAACAATAGGTATTCGACGTAACAAACATTTTCAAAAACTTTCATGTAGCGCTTCGATATCTACATAGATTGGAAATTTAAATCAGATTCTTTTCTAAATCATCTGAAATAACGTATGTTTTGGCTATTTTAGATATTCCAAATTCCATTCAGAATTGTGTTTTAATTTCAAATGCAATAATCATTCATTATTGCTTTCGAATAATAAAGATACAAATCCCAGTGGTCTAACTTTCGCAGTATTGAAACTTTTTATATTTTTATTGTTAAACTAATTATTGTTTATATTTAAAAACTAGTAACTATTCAAATATTTATGAATTAGTTTTTATCAAACTAGAATATTGCACGTACTATTAAAGAGTACATATTCTAAGCATCAAATACATAACTAATAGTTCTATGCGTATTGATATATTGTGTATTCATAAAGTATACACATCAACTGTAATCTGTATTGTACAATGATTGTCTACATTCATATTAACATTGTTATAAATTATAATTATTAATTAATAAAAAGTAATATGTATTTAATAAATAAATGTTAAAATAAAAATAACAATAACATTATATAATGATGGTATCATATTTAATAAGTTTAAAATGTACCGAATACCAAAATTATTATTTTAAAAATAAATAACTATGAATTTGCTTCTTTAAAAAAAATATATAAATAGTTAAAAAATATTAAACAAAGTATAAAATAAGGAAATATAATATTAAATTACAGCTTAGGTACTCATAACATGGAATGACACCATTTACGTTTGCATTTTGTATACAAAATAAATTGCATTTATATATACAATTTGTTATTTCGATCGTGTTTTTTGTGTCAACTTTAACAGTTTTATCGTGCTCGAAGTTTAATATAGATTATATGGTATATATCACTGAAACCAAAACTGCTTTGAAGTCTTAGACAAGATTCTTAACAATAAATAATGTACCTAGACAACATTTTTAGTCGCCAAATAATACCAATTGTCACGTTTCACATGGAAACCTGCGACTTCATCTCTACAGCCATTAACAGAACAAGAGAGACAGAAAAAGAGACATAGAGAGAGAACAATAATTGTCAATTTTGTCACGGATAACCTTGGTATTTATTTTTATGCGGTCCACATCATTGTAGTCTGCTTCTCGTCTCGGAAAAAAAGGATCTTTTCTTTGCGTTTATAATGCGAAAACAATATTAGCTAATGTGAAAATCATGCACGAAAACGTCCACATAATTGTAACGGTAATAATATTAGTCCGTTATAGTAGTCGTATTAGGTAATAGGTAAGCGTATGTAAATGTATCTATTCAATTTTAGAAAATCATAAATGATAATAATCTAACTACAGTCTGCTAATTTTCTAATATCTTAATATATCTTAATTATTTTATAATAAATTTACAATTTATATAATTTATAATAAATTGTCTTAAATTATAATGGAATCCCCATCATAAAATCATAGTTATAGTGTATTTCAAAAACAAACCCATTGGAATTTGAAAAAAATACGTTCTTAATAAATTCATTTCGAATTATTTAAAAAAAAAACTAAACTGAAGTGTACATAACACATTATATTAGGTATTGTAGAAAAAAGTGGTATTTTGTCTACTTCCATATCAGCTTAAAACAAATGATATACAACGATTAAAATTTTTTTATAGTACTTATTGCATTTTTTTAAACCTTAATTATCTTATATAATGAAATTTATACTCGTAAAGTATCTACTGAATATTGATCAGGAGACAGGATTATAGGATGAATACAAGAATAAAAAAAAGTGTATAAACTATTTAACTACCAATAGTAAAAATCAAATATTCTAATTAATATATGTTTTAATATACTATAGCTTTGTAAAATATTATAGATTATAGAACACATATAGATAGATACATTATTAAATTATAATATATACCTAGATTATTTAAATAGTTCGTTTTATTTTCTTTATATTTCATTATAAATATATAATTATTCTTAAGTTTATGAGTCATAAATATATATATTATAATATATTAATATGCTTATATCAACTTCAATTTTTTTTTAACAAAATTGTCTAGAAATGGGAGTTTTTTATATAAATTATGATAAACTTTAATTTTTGATAAAAATATATGTAAATCATGTTGAAAACTACTTATAAATATCTAGGTAACTATGATTATTTAAATTTAAATGAATATTGTAGAAAATTGTAAATAATAATAAGTTTTTTAAGTTTAACCTATTCCGAATTCTCAATTTTTAACCACTTTAATATTACTGTAAACTATTTTTGCATAATATGTATAAGGCTGGAGACTCCCTGGAGGTAGAAAAAAAATAATACAATCAGCCTCGTCATCAAAACAAAAGGTTCGCGGCACCACTGAATCATCATCATTCATCACCGTACCCGTACGCCATACGATTTGCATATAGCGCACTGATATTTTGAGCTAAAACCATTAATTATTATAATTTATAAGTATATATAGCTACCTTATATTAGTTATACATAATAACTCAAAATTGATTTTCACTTTTGTTCCGAACAAAAGACCATAATTACACGTATCGCTATAATTTAAAAACACCCTGAATAACACTAACAAGATTTATAAAACACTTTAAATATAATATATATTATTCACAATATACGTTAGGGTAAATAATTTAAGACCATATATGGAGAGCTGAAACAATTGTTTTGTGGCGGTCCAGTGACCTATAACCTCAAAATATTTCCTACTGATCGTGCTTAAGTTGCAACTGAGGTCATTGCGCCTTCGGTCATATACGTTTGAGTTAACTTGATACTTTTATACATATTTTTTACTTCTTCTAAGCACCTATTAATCAGTATCATATAATTAGTTCAGTGATACAGTCGAGTAAACGACCGAATAGCTCGCACAACGGAAAATCATCTCGTATACCTACGATGATACATTGATACTAACGAGTAACGATTTCACATTATCGCGTGTACGTGCAGGAGTGTGTAATATGAGTTATTACAGTTTTGCAATCAAATCAGGATGGTTAAAAAAAACTAAAATAAACATCCTAATAGTTAAAACCTAGTGTCAAACGTAAAATGAACCAAATTTAAATAGTTAGAAGACACGTCGTCGTTAGTTATATACGTACTCTTCGATAACGAAAAAACTATTTAAATACATATACGATATACCTACCTATTAAGGTATTCATTAACTATAATATACGTGTAATATAAGTAAAACTACTATTACGACGTTGATTTTAGAATATTGTGTATTACTATATACAGGACGATTCACCAAGCATCCTCGCTCCCTTTTTTCTTCAATAATGCAGTTGCCAGTTATACAAAATCTAATTTTTTATATTTACTATAACTTATAATAAGGAGTATCCTGGGGAAAAATAAACTTCTATTTTATACTGTTAATTATTTAGCGAATAGTTTTTCTGCAAATGTTTTATCAAAATAAAAATTCGAACGAGTAATTTTTAAGTTATTTAACTTTGTGTGTTTATTGTATTGATAATATATTAGATTCATGATAATAATAGATTTGGAAAAATGTGATTTAAAAACTTAAATAATTTATAATCATCTATCCATATTTATAATTTGTGAAAATAGTTTAAATAAAATAAATAAAAGATCCAATATTACATCTATTATACATTTTTGTAAAAGCATTTTTAAAAACTATTATCTTTAATATAATTTTTGTAATAACAGAAAACCAATAATCACGCCAATTTTGAATTAGGTAGGTTGTAAGGTACATACAAATTTCAAAAATATTATTTATTAAATAATTAATAGTAAAAAAGGGGGATTTCCATTGGAAAACTTAAATTTATATCGCTACAGGACACTCTTTCAATAATAAAAAATATTTTAAGAATTTATAAATATAGTCTTTAAGTAAGTGTATTAATAAAACTTTAAAAAATTAGAATTTAATGAATTTATTATTAATGAAAAAAATGAAGGTGAATATGTTTGGTATATAAAACGTTGTGATTTAATATCGATTATTTTGAATTAACCTAGTCGTGTTTAGAATACCTATACCCTAATTAAAACGTCTGCATGTCTGCACGATTCGCGTTTTAGTTTTTCTTTTCAAACTTATTTTTAAAGCAAACCGAGGGATTAAATTTTTCTTTTCTTTTAAAGTATATACTATCAACTTGGTTATGCTAACCATCGCTCTATTCGCTCTATTATAAGCGGCCCGTTTGCAAGATCGCTAAAAATTTAAACAAGACCGAAACATACACTTTGACATCCTCAAATGAAAGAAGGCTGAATTCCATTTTAAATAATTGTTTTTTATTTTTTATACATCTGATTTTGTTATTCTCTCTATTCTTCTAATGAAAACAACAACTATTCAACTCTTTCAAGAAGGTTGTAAATCAAACAAAATATTGGCCAAGTCCTAAATCTTGTACTATTAGGTTTAATGGCAAACAAAGGCTGATGAGTCACATCAGTGATGACTTGAATTACTATACAAATTGTGTTTCAAAGTTATACAGGTACATTGATGAGGTTTGCTTCACTGGCAAGTAAGCAACTTAGAATTTTCATTATACACAGATACACGAAATCAATTTTGAAGTCATTCCAAAATCTTAAGTATCTATATATTATCTATATAGACTATAAATACAATTGGTCGTTAATATATTTTATCTTTCATGTTCAATTTAAATATTTAAAAATAAAGATTTGCTCAACAAAATGCATTTTGTTTATAAAAAAAACATTAAGATAATTAAATAATATATAATTGGTATACAAAATAAATACACTATTTGTAGCCTGGCGTATTAGTCAAAATATATAATTGAATCGATTTTATTGTAGATTTCGTTATAAAAGTCTCATACTTTTTAATTTATTTGGAAATTGTATAGGTTTTACTGAATTAGTTCAAGGCTATATTGTACTAGATAATATTTAAACTAAAAAAAAAATTATAATTAAAATATATTTGTAAATAAAAATAGAACGATCTTAGTCGTAAATGTACCACTGTATACATATTACAATATGTAATTAAAATATAAACACTTTTGATTTTTACAATACATTAAATTGTAATTAGATTATGTTGATGATGAAAAATGTAACTAATGTCTAAGGATTTTCTAACTTTTCAAATGTCTTAATACTTAATAGTTTATGTGCGTGTGCGGTGTATTATATATATATAAAAAAACGTTTTTAAATCATTAGTAAAACTGCCGAGTACGTTTTTTCTGTGCTTTCCAAACATCAATCATTGCCACCTCGCATTTTATTTATCTTTACATAATATGTATTTATTTTTTTATAAAAATAAAATAATTTAAAAAATTCTAAACAATAGAATCACAAAGTATATATTATTATACATTATCATTACCATTTATCAAGGTCGCTGTTACTCGTTTTGTGGTTTTGTTCTGTCGAATTAGTTACTGTTTAATAATACATAATAATATATAAGCTCTAATTTCTAAGTTAGTCAATTGTAAATGAGATAATGAAAAAAAAAAGGATATCTAAACTTCATTATGCATTGTTTTGTTCTCTTTTGTCCATTGACCATTGATCATTATATATAACGAAAAAGTACGTGTACGTGAATAAAACTTGTTTCGTTAGTATTGCATTGCATAGGTTTCACTAGTTATATTATTACTTTTTTAATCAAAAGTAATCAACTATATTATAATATGGAATATTCTCATTGTAGTACGAGTTCTTTTTCAAATCAAAAGCATTTGTAGACTTGTAAGTAAAGTTTAATATTAAAATAATTTAATTTTAGAATGGACCTAAAATTCATATGTTTAAGCTGTAGTTACTTAATTATTTTTTTTTTGATGTAATGATATTATTAAAAAATATAAAAATATTTGTACCTACCTAATAACATGAAGATTATTGTGTTAGACAATAATATGTTAAATATTATATTATATTAGAATCAATTCAATGTACAAAGATTTTAGAAAAATGCTAAAAATGTTTTATTGTTAGTACATCAATTTAACATAAACATATTTATAATATATTGATACTTTTATCAATTATTTTGGATTTCAAAATCACAATTTGATTTTTTTTTTAATATTTTGTAAAATAAACTATACATTCCAATAATAATAAAACTATAATAAAGTTATTTAGGGTTTTTAACGTTATTATCGATTTGCTTTAAATTATATAAGTATAGGGGTATTTGAAAGGATAACCATCCTATCCAAAACCATTAAACAAAGAACTTTTAATTTTACCAATAGTATTTTAAACTTTATTTTTGAATTATTTGAAATAGCTTTTAGAACACTTAATTTATTTTAAATATCAAAAGATAATTATAGGTACCTACATATCTAGAAAACCAGCGACTATATCGGTCTAGTCTATTAGATTGCAATAGTCAATAATTATAATTTTCATATACTTAATTAAAATTATAAAAACTTTGCGCATCGAGTACTATAAAATGTTAATACTATACACGAATCGTTATTTGTACCACATTAAATTAAACACCTTAATAGGTACCTTTTATGTAGTTATGTATAATGTATACATATAGACTATAGTCATATACTCATATAGATATATTATAGTGCCTATTACCCTATGACCTATGTATACATGCACGATTTTACAACAGTTAATAAATTTTACGAAAAAAAAAAATATATTATGAAAAAACATATTATATAATCCCGTGTAATCTTTACGATTACGATCTATTACGATTTTGTAAGTGCAGTTATGCGTATTGTAAATATTATAAACAATAAACAAATTCTTCCTCAATGATATTTCATCAATCAATATTCTATACACAGAATAGCTATAATTTATCCTTCGCTTTCCCTGTGAACTAAGACTATAACATAATACTATCCATCGTGTACTGAATAATTATTATTTTTATCTCGAAAGTGCCAATTTTACTCAATCGACGAAGAATTCTTAATGTAAATTTGCTCGTTCTTGTATAAATTAAGTAAAAACATATTTTGTTTTTTTTTATTTATTTAAATTTTGATGTAGTGTCTTGTTATCGTAAACAAATTTGCCTGTAGTTTATACAAATAAAGCATGAATTATTTATAAAAATATAAAGTTACAGCAGGTAGTTAATAGGTAGTAGCCAGTAAGTACATATTTTGTATTTATAACAGATTACGTTAAAATAAAACGATATTATTTATTTTTACTAAACATTTTAGTTATTCATAAATTCATAATTGTTATTTAATAGGTTTGTATATTATTAAAATCTTAAAAACTAAAATACTTAGTCAATACTATTTACTGAATTTACAAGAAACATATTAATATGCAACAACACATTTTTTTTGTAGATAGTAATTCTTTGATAATGAAATCCCAACATGATAATTGGTTAATTGCTTATAAGTTATCATTAATTATTTATTATTAATAGTAGAGAAGATAAAGTCATATGTGTTAATAAATGTTAAAATATTGAAAACCCTTATCTGGAATAATTTTCTTAAGAAAATAATCAAAACTAATTATTACCTTATTTAAACAATTATTTTCTCCAATAAATTTAATATATTTAAAAGAATTATTTAAAATTGTATGCATATTGAAATAATATAGACATAAGTATATGAGTATTAATATAATACCTATTGCATTACAGAAAATCTATCTACTACGGAATGGCAAATAACTTATAAAATACTCTGAGATATAAAATAACTTTAACATTTAGTGACAATTTTTTTCAAATCGTTTTATGTTTGGTGGTTTTTAACTACATCATTGTCTTAATATATGCTAATATAATGAAATAAGTATAGAAGTAAAAGGAGTCATGTAGATTTTTATGTTTAAAATAATAAAATGACATGTGTTTTTTTTCAATTTGTGAGGTTAGATTTATTACGTGAGATTAGGTATTATTACTACCCACAAAGTTCAATAACTATAACTGTATGGCTTTTTTCTTCTTTAAGTCCTTCTTCTTTATATCCTCCTTCTTTATAAAATTTAGCTAAATTATTTTATCTTATTTTATTTTAACATTTATGTTTATCATAAAAATATATTTACAGATTGTATAAATACGGAATTTTTTTTTTAAAAAGAAAAGATTTACCATAAAAATGATTAACAGATTTTCGTTTATAAATTATATATATATATGTATAATTGGATTTGTTCTTAAACTTAAAAATGATTTTACTGTGAAAAAGCATACATAAAATAAAACTTTATTCAAATATTTTATTTCTGTGTTATTTAAAGTTTGGAAAAACTAAACATTTTTAAATATTAATTACTTGACTATTTATTGGTTATTAATTGATTATTAATTATTATAAATTTAATTATAGTAATGTAAACATTAATTAATACTACATATTACAAAAAACTACCAAAATTTAATTTTTTAATATATAGTTATTATAATTCATAATCTATACTTGAATAGATCATCAAAACATAAGTTAGAATACATTTGACATTTGTATAAATAGCTATGGAAGAATAATGTAATGAATTGTAAATTTAGATTAAAAATGAACTTATGGTATAATTATTTATTTATTTCAGTTGGGAAATATCAAGAGCTGTTTGGACCTTTTGGAGACACTAGGAGTAGCTTTGGATGGTATTACAGCCCATGATGTCAAAGAAGGTAACTTGAAAGCCATACTGGGTTTATTCTTCGCTCTGTCCAAGTACAAACAGAAACAGAAACAACAGCAGAAGTCTGAGGGCCCCAAGTCCAGAATACCTACAGATATGAAGCAATCAAGGTAATGTTTAACGAAACTAGAGTGATAAATCGTGTTAGAACGAATAATAGAGTATATATAATAATATAATACATATATATGTGTATAAGATGTTTAGAAGAGTGGGGGGAAAAATGAAAATAAATTACGTCATTGTGGATGTATATAGAAGGGCGTGGACCCTTCATCCCTTTTTACCCTAGCAGACGGTGTTCAGTTCCAATGGGGAATTCGAACAGTGCACGTCGCAATCAGTCCAGGAGTGTCCCGACGTCTCCTGAAGTTAGATTAAGGTTCCGGTTAAAATCACCTTATTATATTATTATTACAATGGACAATAGTCGGCGTTTTGATATGCGCTATTTTCTTTATACGCGCATGTACACACTATTTCAGATGAAGTTATTGTTAATTTATATTTTCTATTGTTATAGGCTTCCTGGACCCACCCTACACTCGGGCAGTATTACGAGTATACCGACCCCGTTCGCTCAGAGATTTCATCAATTGCAAAATACACCTGCCGTCAACAGTGAGTACCTAGTACCTACCTGCCATGCTCAATGTGCACTTGAGTGGGTCGTGGGAACTTTTATTCAATTTTATAGTCATATGGTTCCTTCTTAGTTCTTATACCAATTACCATATTTCATAAACACATAATATCTATAAATACAACATACATTATACACAGGTAGTAAGTATACTAAATATTGAGTTTATAAATTATTCTGTGATGAATAATATTGTAAACAACTATTAATATATATTAACTATTATTAAACATTTTGTACACATCATTCACGCATAAAAATATTGAAGTCTCTTTATAGTCTATACTTATTAATTATTATACACTATGCAGGGAATTGAAATACTAATGCACATTTTTATTTAAGTTACTAAGTTTTTGTTTGAATAGGAAGATACCTAACATTTTTTTTTAATTACAAGATTTATCCTTTAAACCAGTGGTTAGAAACTGGCGGCTCACCGCTCACATGATGGCTTTTGTAGGTATACAGTCCACTTTAAATTCTAGAACAACGAAATTATTTTTTTTTTATACTTTTTATTATTTTAAAGTTTTAGACAGTATTTTTTTATAGTAAATAATTTAAGATTAAGAATATACATTTTTTATTTTTGTCTGGCCCACGAACTTTTTTTAATTTGTGAATGTGGCCCGAGAGTCCAAAAAGATTGCCGACCACTGCCAAATGAAATATTTAATAATTAATAGATCCTAAGGTTGATTGTTGGGTTGTTTTATTATCTGATAGTAAAATAGTATATAGTACTAGACAGGCACTACTTATATTTATTATTTTTAAATAAATACAATTTAAAAATATTAGATACCCGAATTATCTGATACATTCTATATAATATAGGTACCTGTTATAATTTTCTATAACTATAAATTATTATTATACCTTTTGTATTCTGTGTCATACTTAGGTACTTATAAACTCGAGAAATATGTTGTAATTTTCTTCGATATATTTATCATTTTTTAAAATAACACGATAAGATAATATTTATAAGTACGATGTGTCTATGTATCATATATTTTTCAAATTTATTTTAAATTACAACATCCCAAAAAGTCGGAACATAATAATCTACTGAATAAATATCATATTATATTTTTAAATATAGTTCATTATAGTTACAGTTGGTATTCAATAAACAAATTTATTAAAGATTGCAGTTTTATTTATGATTTGAAGTGACAAAAAATCATGTTTTAAAGGTCAAAGTTAACCTTGAACAAATATATTATCTTAAGTACCTACTACCTACCTATCTAAAGTTTTATTAGTGCCCATTTAAAAAGACATACATTACACACGCTGAACAATTTGTTTTTATATTTTAATATTTATGCAAGTAATTTTCACTATCCTTCAATCCCACATACCAACCAATTTTAATTTAAAATTCATTATTTTATATTATATTATATTGCAACGTGTTCAAAATTCATCTTGGTGAAAATATTGTAATAATACAATGTGTATTGATATTTACACCTAATCTGCAAGATACACAAATAAATTAAGCTTTTGAATCAACAATTTTACATGCACGAAAATTCGAGGTAAAGTATTATTCAAACTGTGAATTCAGAAATTTGATTAGGGAATCACGTTTAATGTAGTTTTTATTCTTTATTGTATAACGTATACATTTAAACATAACAAAATTCCAAAAATAACACATTTAAATACTAATTGAATAGAATTGTACAACCCACCACCCACGTTATGTTTTCTAGTTCACTTTGAAGTTCAAGTCACCCTTTCTCCCATTGTTATATTTCAATGGAAATCATAATTATTACCCGCCTTCAGTTTAGTCCGGTCGTCCACACCCTTCCACACATTTCCTTCTGATGACGTCATCCAATGCATAATATTATTTTGTTTACGCCTGTTGCTCTCTTATCACACGTTTCTCTTGTGTTTTCAATTCTTATCATATATTTCACAAGTTTCCAGTCTATCTGCCTTGCCTGTGAGCCGCAGTTCGTGACCCGTGTATCTACTGGGTTGATGTTTAAGTTGTGCTTACTCATATTATGTTAACGTTTTAATTTATATATTTATTAGTAAGTAATAATTATTATTACCTTCTTTCCCAGAAAAAAAGTCGTTTACAAAATAATAACTAATTAAATATTAACTAAACAATTAGTTATTATTTTCATTATATATTTATGTTATTTATTTAATTTAATAAATATATTACATACCTCTTATACTGATTTAACTATTTAAGTAATATTAAATGAGCTTTTTAAATACATTTATTATATATAATTTCTTATATTTAATCATAATTTATAGGTCCATACTCTGGAATCAAGTGCACATCCAATAGTAGTTCCAGATCAACTAGTCCACATACATTCATACCATCACCAAAAAATATCATTAGAACACCAGTTGCTTCACCTAAAAACACAAAGTAAAAAAATAATAATTCAATCATATTTATTTACTTTTAAATTAATTAAATTTTTTCATTATTCTTTTTCAGTCAAAAAAATGGAATGCCTATTAAAACTAACATTGCCAGCCCATACAGTTCCGCACAAAAAAACAGTGCATTGTTGGAAAAGCTGAAAGCTTCCAATCAAAAGGAAAAATCCAACAAACAAGGTTTTTAATAAATAACTATACAACACATACCTTATATTTACCTATATAATATATTCAACAATAAACCTAATATATTGTAATTTTATGTTTCTAGTAATCAGTAGTACCAAAAGAACTTCCAGTTCTAGTGGATTTAGTTCTGCTCGTTCAGAACGTAGTGATTCATCAAATAGTCTTTCAAATGAACCAAAACCAGTGCCTAAGTTTGTTAACTTTTTTAAACATATATAAAAATAAGTTTTTATGTTTAATTTTAATGGATTTGTTTAGCCTAGATAAAAAAGAAAATTCCATAGAAGCGTCAAAACCAGTATTAAGAAAAAAAATTGTTCGGCCACCTGTACCAGCTGAATCACGCCTTTCGAAAATTAGTATTAAATCATCTACACCTCCTAAATGTGAAAATCAACAAAGAAAAAGTTTTGAGGTAAATATAGACACATCTAAGTACTTTGACAATGGTTCTAATTATTGTTATTTTTTAATAGATATTAAATTCAGATAAAGAAGATATAATTAGTTCATCTACAATGGAATTATCCCAGAGTCAATCTAGACTCAGCGGTACTGGAATCCCAAAACCAGTAGCTACTGTCAAAGGAATGACAAAACCTACACACTGTGTAGCACCAATGCAACAAATAAATTCAGAACTTAAAAAAGTTGATGACCCATTAGAAAAAAACAATGTAAAACCACTTGATATATGTAATGAACCTAAAAAATCTGAAAACGTAAGTTCTATAAATAAATTTAAATTAAAAGTTAATTTAATTATATTTAATAATTTTAGACTTCTAATTTAATTCTGAATGAATTAAAACATGACAAGCAAAGCTCATTTACAGAAGAAGAAGATCCAGCTTTAAATGTGAAGCCAATGGAACCGTTATTAAGAGGATACAAAAGATCAATTATTGTACCACAACACCGCACTATACCATCAGATCTAGGTATTGAAATATTATTTTCAATACATAAAAAATAAAAATTAAAGTTCATTAATTTCTCATTATAAAATTGCATTTAATGTATAATTTTATTTCAAAATACATTTAATAAAACTAAAAATTAGGTATTTGGAAAATTAAAAATATGTCACCTTCAAAAGTATTATAAATTAATCATTTTTTAAAATAATATTAACTATGGTTATACTTTATACTTAAACCCCAAAGTATAAATGTTACTAATGATATTTAATACTTTAAATATTTGTTTTATGCAGGATTAACTCAAAATAATTGTATGAATGGTAATTTTCAAGAAAAACGTATTTCTGCAGATTCTGATTATGGACAACAATCCTCAGGTAAAATAATGATTGATTTATTTATAATAGAGAATCAAAACTATTATTGTCATTGTGAGGAAAATATGAACAATTTATACTAACACCAATTTTTCTCATAGGTTATGTATCCGATGGTGATGTTCTTCAATATGACATTCAATCACGACAAATTCTAGCTACAGATCCAGGTTATATGTCTGAAGGACCAGTGTACAATGATTCAAAGTAAGTATAAATAAATTAAGACCATTCATTAGACTAATTTACTTTATTTTTTTTTTTTGGTAATTGGTTAATTGTTTAGTCATATGTATTTCTATATAGATAAAAGTTAATATTTAAATTACAAACTATAGATTTTTTACAAAGATAAATGTGAATATGCCTAGTATTTAGTAATAATCTATAGTATTTACAGTTGACTTAACTGCATAAATATATTTAATGCTTACACTTAAAATAAATAACAAAAATTGAACAATCTATCAAAACATAGCATATTCTTATTCTTTGCAATATTATTAAGGAATACATATTTTTCAGTTAATTTTGAGTGTATCTGAGTTTTATGAAAATACAAGGTATTATATTACTCCTTTCCATACAACCTCAAATTGAAATATGAATACTGAATGTAATTTGTTTTTATTTGTATTGTACATTAATATTATACAATACATACACATTTGAACTATAATAAAGAACATAATTTGAAACTATAATATAGTTTAACTAAAAAAATTCAAATTCAGTATGGTGATTAAGTGTATAATATATACATTTACTTCAATTAAAGTGAAAAGTACTACGTCGAATACTACTGAGAAGTTATTTAAGTAAAGTTTTATAGCTATAAATTACAGTATATTTTACTGAAATTGTTAAGATTAAAGACTTCTGATATTAACATATTTATATAATATTATCATATTATAACCATTTCAGTAATATATACAAGTATGTTTCAAATTTATTAATTTATTCAAAATAAAATTTAAAAATCCATTGCTTCTATTTTTAAAATAATTTTAAAATATTTCAATGGTTTATGAAGTACTTGTTTAAACGTATCGTATTACTTATGGAATATTTTAATTTTTTTAATATAAATAATATAATATTTCATTAATTTAATAACATATTTAAACTAAATAAGAGACTATATCTAAAATGTTATCTAACTTATAACTGTTACTTGTTAGTATTTCATACCTAAAAATATAAGAATGACATTGAATAGTTTTTATTTAATTAGAATATATTATGATTTCTATTTATAATTAAATGGTAAATTTTATAAAATACTAGCAAGGTGCAACCATATTTTATAATTTTAAATAGCTATAAGTCTTCAGCCTCAGTTATTAAAAAAGGCCCAGTTGTAAGCTACATAATATAGATACTAAGAACATAAATTCATTAATACACTAATTATAATTTAATTTTTTTTCCAAAAACTATTTCAACATAAATTTCTGTTTTTCTGTAACAATGTTATTGTTACTTAATACTTATTCACTTACTTATTCTACTTACTTAGTACCTATTATAATTACTCTACAATAAAACAACCGAGCAGAGCCCTAAGGTCTTAAATCTTAACCTCTTAAATTTTAATGAATTGTTATTCAAGATAAAAGAAATGTAAGAATTTCTTCTGTTTATAATCGGCAATGTTTAATTTTAATTTATATTTTGCAACTAAGATTATATATATTATAGTATTACCCAACTTTTAACTTACCTTAAAATTTATCACAATTGAAAGTATAATTATAAGTGTTCAGTACCAGTTTTAATTTATTTTAATTTATAGATCAAATTTTTTAATTATTTTCAGTTTAATTAATAAAAGATTTATTAAAAAATTGAATGGACATAATAAAAATGTTATAATACTTATAAATGAAATGATAAAATGTTTGTATTGCATAATATAATATATTTGTAGACTTATTAAGCATATACATATTCTGGATAAATATTTTTTTTTTTCTATAAATTAGATGATTCATGGACTTTTCATTAATGGTTGTCTGTAATTTCTCATTATCATATGTTTACTTGATAATAATTATAGTTTGGTATGGTAAAAATTGCATATAATATAATATTCACAATAATAAACAAAAAAAATATATTTTAATATTTGTATATTATATATTAATACATTAGAAGTTCTTTCAATACTGTTAGTGTTTACTAATTCTATTTCAAAATAAATAAAAACTTTTGCTATTTTAAAATAATTTTTTATCATTATTTAAATCTTGATATTATATAATTTTCTAATTTATTAAGTTATTATAATTTTAAATGTATATAATTTTTATAGATATATAGTTCTAAGATGTAGACACATTTAATTTTATACAGTTAATTACATATATCAGAATGATATTGGTTTAGTATGAGTATAATTCTATTCAGAGACTGAGAGACAATATATGGGTCTCTTTATAGTTAATTTTCCGTATGCCATTGAGATATATATAAAATAGAATAAAGATGAAAATAGTTTTTCAACAATTGATTCTTTATTATTTTCATAAATTAGTATACTTATGTCTTATAATAATATTAGTAGACGTTATTAATTATTATACTAAAACACATAAAAATATATTGTGAATTTGCTCAAAAATCTAATTTAATATTTTACTTATTCATATAATAACATATTTAATAGCATATGAGTGACAGAAATAATAGAATTGAATTATATATCAAATAAAAAATGAATTATAAATAAGAAACAAATTAATAAATTTGTCAATTAGTTTGGTGTAATCAACGTTGGCGCGTGATGAATATAATATTTTTGATCAATAACTGTAGTTATTTTGGATCTATTTAAATAAAACTACATATCTAGACTTATTTCACGGAGATGGTAGACACAACAGTTTTCATAAACAAATCATACTGTATATTAGTTTAGGAGGGAGGTGTAGTGTTTTTTATATTTAATATTTATCAAATAGCATTTTTCTAAATAATAAAATAATTGCTGTAATAATACCCAAACAATTACATCATAATACCTATTCAAAAAATATTCAATATTGTAAAAAACCGCATCAAAAAATATTTTAATTGAATTGAGGATTATAATTATTATTGATATAAATGACTATAATATTTAATAAAATTATTTTATTAAACATTATTATATTATTAATATATATTTAGGATTTAAACATTTAAAGATTTTGAAGTTTTTAATGTGTACATTTTGTTTTTTGCTTTTCCAATATATTTTTATTTATTTTATAGACAGGACGTGTGCGTGAATAGGGTGTAATTGAGCTCCCTCTTTGAATGAGTCATCTTTCATAACAGCCCATGCGTAACAAAATTAAATTTAAATATGTATATCGTATTTTGTATATATAATAATAATATTATAATGGTAAACTATAGAGACACGAGCGATATAAAATAATGTTTATAATTACTAATTTATATACTTAAATATTATCTTAAACAAGAATATAATACTGCTATATAAATTATGTAGATCTATGATCAGATCATAATATAATCCTTGACTTTAATAAAAAATTATTTTAAATTATAAATCAATTAGATAATGAAAAATTAAATATTAAATTTACTGTAGTTATTCAAATATAGCGGCCAACTCGTCTGCTGTAATAATACTATAAAAGGTTTTGAGTGTGTACAATGTACATAATATATCTCTAGGCTCCAACTTGTTAATTCAGTAAGTCACGTTAATGAATGTTTAAATTTAAATTTAATAATGATCACTGATAGGTATGAAACACTTCCGAACGAATTGCGAAGATTTCGAGTCGATTAGCATCTATCTGAGTAATATTAATATTACTGTAATTTTTTTTTTAATCGATTAAAATTTCGAAGTTGAACGTATTTTCGCTAAGTTATAACTTACAAGTTAATATCGATGTCGAACGTACTGTAAAATGATGTGAATATAGGGTCTTGATATAATTAGCTTAAAATTATTTATTTAATTTGTATATTATGAAAATATCATGGGATATTTATAATTTAGTATCAAATTTTGCCAACATTTTAACATAAATGTTCAAACACTTACCAATAATTATTACTTTGTATTTTAGATTTATTTTGATTGCTATAAGAATATTATTTACAAAGAACCTTGACCTAAGTTAAAAATTATCTAAGATTTTTGCCTATAGAAACAAATAAAATGTACCTATCAATATAAATAGAAAAAAAGTAAAGAATAATTGTAGTATTGATGATACGTGATTGTAGATCGTATACCTTAGATTAAAAATGATTTGGGCTAAAAATTTAATTCACATAAACATGTTATACCTATTACCCTTATTATATAAATTAATTACCTACATTCGTATAATTCTTCCAAGCGGTGATATTCGTTTGCGCACAGTTCAAAATTTTTTACCTGGAAATCGACAACTCGTTTGCGTACATCGAAAAACGTGAAAACCAGCTAATACAAATTTTGACCCGAAAAATGACGACTCGTTTGCAAACAATTATTAAATCTCATTCCCAGTATAAACTAGACTTATATTGCATCTTGCAGTGCCTAATAATGATACGATTTATCTTAAAAAATTCGATAAAATACACCATACACGTAATCCCAAAAGTTTTTGATTAACTACTAGTGTGCGGTTCTAAACGATTAATGATGCAAATTTAGGTTGAATGTGTGCGTTATTGTCGACTACCGGATGTATCGGCTACGTTTGTAGCCTTCGTATATGCCTATTGTTTAGTTAAACGTGTGATGATATCGAGACACGAGTTGACAGTGCTTTAGTCATTTTATTTCGTGTAATACCGTAGAAAATCAAATATCCATGTACATAGTGCATGTATATAGTCCTAAGCCTGTAAAAGTGAGAAGGAAAATGTTTGAAAACAATCTTACATAGCAAGTAAATATTATTTTTGTAAGTTATTTTGAGTTTTAGTAGTTTTTATATATAGTTTATGTACGCGTTTGGGTCATTTATCGCAGTTATTAAAAATTCGTGTGCGCAATTGAGTTGTACATTTGTACGCAAACGGGTATCGCCCCTTCCAAGTTCCAAGTGTCTGTCATCCAATAAAAGGTTTAACTTATAACTTTATGAGAATGAGTTTGATATTTTTGGTCGGAAAATTTCTCATAGTCGTGTATATCGGTTCTACAATTTTATTTATTAACAATTGGATTTTACTCGACGTTCGGGTAATGAACCCGTGACGGACAACAGAAATGCCAATGTACCCTGCGGTCGCTGTTAGTTTCAACTGTGTTCTATATTTGAACGACACCAACGATTTGACGATTTAACATCCAAGTGGATGAGAGATGGGATTTCGGATTATAGTTCAGTTTCGCGTATCTTTACATAACACTTGTCATCTCATCATTCTCATCGTTTGTACAGATACTCGACACTGAACTACAACCTGAAATTCCATCTCCCACACACCACTCGGATGTCAAATCGTTGGAATCGTTAAAATAACAAAACATTTAAACCAACAACAGCGGCCGCATGGATCATAGGCGTTTTTCTTCTCCGTCACGAGATCATTAATTTTATACCAACGTCGAATACAATCAGATCGTTTGTAAATCCGACGTTTATGACGAACGTGAAGAAGACTCTAACAAAAAATATCAAGTTCATAAGTTAAACCTCTAGATATAGAATAACGGCCGATTCTACTGATGATGGCATTGCAAGCTCCCCGAGTTCATTTTTACAATGTTACTGTCTCAAAAGGTGATGGTAGACAAAATAAAAAAACACTTATCACTGTAAAATAAATACGTTCATTGCTCCGTTCAGTGTTCAGAATCTAAAAAACTATATACTATATAGAGATATAAATTTATATTCTCCATGAATATCTCAAGAGAAGTGTATCTTTTTAAATATTTATAATGCCGAAAAAAACTCATAATACGAAAATATAATATTAATATTTAATGAAAATGTCAAAGTATCTAGTCTTAAACATAAATAAGTATAATTGTTTTCCCGATGTTTTTGTTTGTTACTCTCGCATATATTCTCAATATTTATTATTTACATATTAGTAATTTATTTTTCTTTTAGTGTATTACTAATACGTTTATACATTAGGGTTAAGTTGAATTGATTTTTACAAAAAAAAATTTGACCATGTTCCCAATTGCTAAAATAATAACAATTGTTATTTAAACAATCAAATTTGAACTTTGTTATTAAATCTTTTATTATGCCACTTATACGTATGCCTAATTCGGTAAATAAAATCGCTACTAATAGACTTAAATAATGTACTGCATATCACGGTTGATTGATAGGAGTGAAACGTTATAAACTTCTTTATTTATTTAAACATTCTAAACACAATATCGTATGTTATGTAAATTATATTATATATATTATTTTAAAAAGGCATCTTTCTTTAATAAGACTTGTCGAATAGCATAATTATTTTAACTTTATTTCTCGCTATTTTAAATTATCTATATGGTTATTTATTAAGCCTGTACAATGCGTACCTATACTATAATATATCTAATTTGTAACAGCAATTTGCCAATGTGTACATTTAATATCATTTGTTCACGATCACGCGGGTGGGATGAATGCCCCTTTAGGCTTCATCGATTATATTTCCTCAGTCCCCACCCTTCACCAGACCTTGAACAACACCCAACCCTTCCTAATGTTGGCGACCGTGTACTTACCACTATACTTGGACAAAATACAGTGACGAACACAACCGCTCTATAATACAATAATATCAATTGTCGTTCTATCGATCTTTCGTATATTCAATATGAAACAATAAAAGTTTATGTATTATGAAAACGAAAATGCTGTGCTCGTGATATTTTTTATCTACAACGACACAACGCCTTTTGTGAAAATCGTAAACAATCCGCCTTCTCTTGTAGTTGTCGGCCCGACACGGTAGATGGCGCACAAAGGCACCGTTTAATTGTGCACCGTCTGCATGAGTGTCGATATACGCAAGAACGGGATTTAACAACACACCCCTAAGGCTTAAACCTCAGTATACAGTAGTAGGTAAACAGCAGTACTGTTGTAGCTGTTAAATGTTTTGGATTAGTGGTCATTGCGTAATATGTTAGATAATTAAAATGCATAATACCTACCTAATGGTTATTTTAATTTAACTGCAATTTAATACGATTTATCTAACCATTATTTAAATTATTTATTGTTGTAGTTGTATTACAATACCTAGTTGAGTTCTATTAATATCTGTATTTTATCTTACAAAATATATCAACGATAGTTTAAAGGTAGACATTTAAAAAATATATAGTTTATTTTTAAACATCAATATTATAATTGTATGTTATAGATCTTTAAGATATCAAAGTTCAATTATTAACAGCAAACAAAATGTACCATCAAATAATAAAATACATTTAAAACATGGGTAAGATTCTTTAATTTTAAATAAATATAATTTATTTGGTACCTACTTATGGTTTTAAAATAATAATATGACAAGCTGTATATTAACAAAAATTTGTATTTTGCTACCATTTCAAATAAATTATTAAAAATAAAATTTTCTTATCTAGTGTTTTTATACTTAAATGTTAAATTAAATAACATAAAGTTTTATATAGGCTATGGAAATTAATATAAAAAATGTAAATTAATTTTTTATAAATACTCTTTTGTTAGATTTATTAAATCAAATCAATTATATATTTAATATGTATCATTATATTATTATTATTTTTATTTTTTATGATAGAACTGTTTCAATTGATGGACTTGATTCAACTGTAAATGATCAAAATAATCAATTGGCAACTAAACAACAAATCAAGGTATAAAGTTAAAATAAAATAAAATAAATAAAATATCATATAATTGTATTTTTTTTTTTTTTTAGCTGAACCGATTCAATGTGGGCCCAGACGGGGGCTCATCAAGTCTTGGCCCTGATGTTAGTCCTCCAACTAGCCCTCCAGAACCCACACCTGTGGCCCCGGTTTATAAAGTGGTAACACGTAATCATGTCAAAAAGTCAGACAGTGGACAACAAACTGAGTTAAATAATTCAAGCTTAAGGTATAATTAAAATGCGTTTATTTTCTATAATATTGTATTATTATTACCTAATATTTCATATTAGACAATCTTCACAATGGAAGAAGTACATTGAAGCTGGTAAAAATGCAGAACAAATTAGATCAAATGATTTTGAAAGAGTACGGGATAAACAAAGTCCAAGACGAACTGATAAAAAACGATCAACTGGTAATAAAAATTTTTTAATGCTATTAAAATATTTAAAAAAACAAATATATAAAAAATAAATAAATATATATTAAATATATTATTAAGATGGATCTCGTGAAGACTTACATAACATGGACTATATGGAAAGAAAGTCTAGAAGTGACAAAACTAAAGCTAGAGGTAGTGCTCCTCAAAGCTTTGGTTATGTTAAAAGATCCACATCCAGTTCTAATGGTAAAGGAGACCCAAGAACAGCTCAAGTTTCAGCCGTTCCTAGGACTAAAGTAATTTAAAATTACGTTTATGAATGTATTTAAATTAAATTATATGTTTAGTAAAATTTAACTTTAATTTAAGGTGAAAGTTTCTGGCGGTACCCAAACTGATATGAAGACATATTCTGTGAGTGGTCCTAGTGCTACTCAACTGTCACAAAGTGTCAGGGAAAGACTTATGGCAAATCAGTCTGAACAAGAAGCTAAAATTGGCAGTCCATATGGAACATGGACGAGACACAGTCCTGTTCCACCTCATTATACAGCTTCTCTGCCTTCTAGGACTGGTGCTATAGGTACCACAATTTATATTATTTAATGGAGAATGTAAAATAATTTCACAATTTCATTGATTTAGGAGGTATGATTGAAGCTGAGAGCATTGAATCACTTCCTGCACAATTACACCATAGAGCAAGTTTAACCCATTCACGATTAATGACTTCTGCATCTCCAAATACTAGTCCATCACCTAGTCAGGCAAATAGAATATCAAGAAGCAACAGCATCAGGTTTGTGTTACAATTGTTTTCTGGTATAATATGTTAAAAGAAATAATTATTTATTAATAATAATTTTTAATACATTACCTATGGCTAAATAAATAACTTTGGGGAAATTTAATGCTGTAATTTATTTGCAGCTACCTAAGAGATCGGACATTTCCAAGGTAGGCAAATAGCCAAAAATTTGTACTTTCAATATTGAATATTTTTACACGGTTGTTGCTTTTCAGTTTTTCACTTCCCAGGAATATAATTTTAGCTTTTTACAATCACTAATTTTTATAAGCAATAATCACACAATAATTTATGAAATATAAATTATAAATGATGTATTTTATTTATTTATATACTATTCATTGTTTAAATTATTCTTTTAGATCAACAAAATCAGAAAAACTATATCCATCTATGTTGCAACGTTCAGATGATCCAGATTCATATTACAGTATACCTTATGCATCTTCTAATCGGTCTGACCATCGAACTTACCCCCATGCTTCACAACCAACTAGCCCAACACCAATAAGCCGTTATAATTATCAATCCCCTCAACCAAACCATAGAACAATAATTTCATCTCCATATGCTGCTTCTATAATGAGTAAAATTAATACAAAAGATGATGACGGTATGTAAATATTTATATATATATATTTATGTGTGTATATAAATAAATCTATTAAATTGTATTTATTATTAGCTCATGGATCAGCTTTAAGTCTGATATCAACGGGATCATCATCTTTGTATAGTGGAATGGGCGCAGATGAAAAGCATGCACAAGAAGTCAGACGTTTGAGAAGAGATTTGAGTGAAGCACAAGATAAAGTTCATACATTGACGAGTCAATTATCAACAAATGTAAGTAATAAGTTAAATTTTTACATGTAGTTTTCAGTATTATTTTTAATATTTTATATCACGTTGTATGGTATATATTTTACCATATAAATAATGTATTAATACTAAAACAATTGAAAATATGAATTGAATCAATATGAATTTAACCATAAACATTGTTTATGCTAATATGCTTAATTGCATATATTTATATTTTAATTACAGAATTATATAGATGAATGTATAATATTTAACACAAAATGCAATCCAATATTTATTTGAAAATATTTTGAAGGAAATATCATCATAATTAGAATTAAAACTACTCGTATTTTCATACACCATTTTCAACTGTTACATAACACCCTATTTACTTATTTTTACTTCATTTGGTGTTTGCAATTGATCTGACTTTAACCTAGCCTAACTTAAAACTAGCATGGTTTTCAATTATATTATGTTTGTTAGTTAAAAAAAAAAACAAATATATAGGTATAAATAAAATATAGAAATATATATTTGTATTAGTAATATTTCACAGAAACACAACAAATATGTATTTATATTAATAATTCTGTTAAAAGGGTTTTAAGGTGCTTTTAAATTCATCAACATTTTCAATATATATAAAATTTTCATTTTCTTCTAGGCACATTTTTTTAATAGGCGGACTTTCATCACTCAAATTGTCTTCATTACAATTGCCGATAATTTCAACACTGAATGCCCGACCTTTTAAAAACCCTTGTTTTAGATTTTTGACATCGTCATATGTCATATTCTTTAGTGCTTCAATTTCTAATTCCAATCTATTAAATTTGAAACGTCCTTCCAGAATTTCATTTATATTTCTGCTAAATTCTTGTCCTAAACAATCATCAGGCGATGCTTTTAATGCAATTAATGCATCTTTAACTTTATCAACTTCATCCGGATCATTAAAGTTTTCCCAAAACTGTTTTAAAAAGTTGTCCATTCTATTAAATACATATTTCGTTTCAAATTTTTTCTTTTGATGTGCCACTTTAAAATAAAATCCATAATGATGGTAAGTAGCAGTTACATTTAGTTGTACATCATAGCCGAGACATTGTTTTGTTCGTAATTCATCAAATGCTGATTCTTCCATCATTGACTGTAGCACATGATATTTTACAGAATCATTTATATCATTTTTATCAAATTGATAATATTTATAAGCCATCGAGTTATTATCTTTTGGATTATAGTTTGCCATTTTTATTCTGAAATCACCTTGATTGAGACGTTTTATTAACACAGTTGGAAAACATTCTTTTGCTAATGGCTGGTAATTTAACATACTTACAACCTTTTTTGAAACTTCAATAGCTTGGGTCTGATTTATATTGCCTTGTATTAATGCTCTGCAATATAAAGTGTTAAGTTGTTCATAAAATGTAAGAATTTGTTTGTACTCCAAGGTTTCCAAATATTTAAGTCGTTTATCTAAATACCAATCAGGATCTTGAATTAAACTATTTTTTAAATCAGATGGAACATAGTCCAAATCATACTGATTATTTTTGAGTCTATTAATAGCTTTAGACTTTATCATGGTAAATATTTCCTCAGTCATCAAGCTTGCATAGTTATTCAAACAATTTATTACTATGTCTATAAGTAATGGTAATTTCTCATTAAAACCATTAAATGCTAATTCAAATCCAGTTATAAATACTCTTATACTGTAATTTAGTTGTGCCATTATTGCTGGATATGTTTCTTCATTTAACAAAAATACAACGGAATCAAAAAACAAATCCATACACATATAGTTATCTAGTGATTTTGAAGGTAAATGAGTAATAAAATAAAACATGATATAACTTTTAGGTAGTTTAAATTGGTTGTCTTGTTTGTACCACAATTCAATATGATCGTTTTCAAATACTTTTTCTGGATATTTTGTGTCTGTACTTTGAGATAAAATTGAAAAGTTTTTGGTTAAATATTGGTTATCACTATGAATTTTAAAAAATGGATGAGGTGTAATTGTTGACAGTTTGTTTTCTAATTCCTTTGTTAAACTTTCTGCTAAATATTTTGTTCCAAAGATTGGGTCCTTAATGAATATATCAGAGTTATCAAATTCCTTAGCTAATATAAATATGGCTACACGCTCTACTGTTAGTAAGCTTAAAAACTTTGCAATTGTTTCTGGTGAATATTCATAAAGTAATGCTGGACCACTTATATAATCTTCTTCATCGTACCACAACATATTTTGAGAAAGTTCTTTTACATGATTAATGGCTGTTTTGTTTTCAGCAAAATTAAAGTCATTTTCTGCTAAAATTTGAATTTGATTAAAAATATCTTCAGATATTCCTTTTTCTTTGATTAATTTCAAATAACTAAAAGTTAGCTCAATTATTTCATTAACATTTTGTAAGCCTAAATCAGTCAGTTCAATTGTTATGGAAAATAAACTATAAATACTATTACTATAAAAGTCGTCTTCAACTCCAGCCTCAAGTTCCATCGCATAGTTTAACTTCCTCAAATAATTAATCAGTGTCCCTTTACCCTCGTGACCTACTATCCAAGCAATGTATTCTAAAGGTTTAATTTTGTAAAGCTCAATAATTGGTGGTAAATACCAAGTAAATATTATGCTTTTAGTAGAACTTACTGATACAATTTTGAACATTTTGTGAAAAAGATCTGGACAAAATGGATCTTGACTAATTTTAAATACTGGTGGTGGTTGATTATCCGTTGGTACTTCACTAAATAAATTATCAATCCATTCAACCATTTCATGTGTTGATTGTTTACTTTGAACCGCTAGAGTCATACGGCTAGCAGAATAATGGTTTTTCCAAAAGTCTACTACCATTTCGTTCAAATTTTCGTGATTTAGACTATCCAAATTTCCCCAGAAAAATTGTCCAGCAGGATTTTCTTTATCAGCACATATTGATATCAATCTAATTCAAAATTTTAAAATTATGAATTGTGTATAAATTATTTATTATTGTTGTACAAACCTCTGTATACGACTATCATCATCGGAAATTGCCATTTGAAATTCTGAATCTACAACTTGCTTTTCTTTATCAATTGATTCTTTTGCTAATTTAGGCGCCTGAAACATACTAGCGAATATATCTGATGCTTCTTGAGAATATTCCATGGGCACTTCAAAATGATAATTTGTGTATTCACATCCAGTTTCAGCATTAGAATAGCCAGCTTTTCGATACAAAAACCGATCAAAATGATTATCTGCTGGATAACGTTTACTCCCCATTGAAACCATGTGTTCCAATAAATGTGCTAGTCCTTGTGCTTCAATAGGATCACTAAAACTACCATTATGAACACATAAAGACATTGCAAATGAGTCACTTTCTTTTTGTGTTTCTTCCTCATCACTTGAAAAGGACTCCTCGTCAGTTGATGAATGATCATTTTCATCTGTGCTGGTAACAGACAATCTATTGATCTCAGACTTAATATTTGTAGTAGTTGTACATCCATTATCTGGTTGACTTATTAACAAGCATTTCATACCATTTTTTAATTTATGCAATAAATAATCTTTCTTATTACTTAAACCTTTGCGTATAATCTTCTCTACATTAGCCATATGTATGTTATATTGTATAATATATAAAATATATTTTAATTGACTAGATACAAGTTGAAATTAAAAAAAAAATATGAGATATTAACAAAACCTTCACTTGAGTAGTTATTTAGAATCAAAATATTTATTAAAACATTAGTCTAAAACTTAAAAAACAATATGTGATTTTGTTAAATCAAAATTAGTTAATCTCAAGTTTTTAAAACCATAAAAATAAAAAATCTGATAAGAAATCAATAATTCGATTTGCGCTGCGCCTTCCGTAAACCATTGCAGTGGTACCAACATTTATAAATAATATTAATACTTTGATCTACAATAAAAACAATGATAACAATAATAATATTATTATCACTAATATCGAAATTCTGTTTTCTAATTTCTTCTTAACTATCCAGTATCCACTATTCAGATTTATAAATCATGAATAATAAATGAGTAGTACAATTAGTACATACTTAATAATATTATTTAATAATAAATAGTACATTTTATTATAATTCAGTGATAATTTATAATTACGATCGAGATCGAAGATTAAGAATCAATAAACACTACGATAGTAATATAGTATTATACTATATTGTTTTATTTTAAGAAAATTTAATTAATTTGCATTATATTTCTATTGTCTATTTTATATTAGTTAAAAGTAGGTATGTAATTATTTACTGTGTCGTGATTTAAATTAACCATCGATAGACGCCTAGGTGGTTGGACATCGTCGTATGCAAATACAGTTATTGTACCCTACATATATTGCCCATATTATGAAATATTAAATTTATATAGTATATTTGTTTAATTATATTTTATTCTAGTATTCCACAATAGGTAATTTAAAATTGTTTTCAAATCAAAACCTAAAACATTTTGTTTACTTATAAAATGTGTGCAAATATTTATTAATTTTAATTTGATTCGTGTGATTGGCTGGTCCATTCAAAAAATTTTTCAAACGACTGATGTCTGACCTCCATCAGTACATTAGCCTACTTTATACTTGACAGATATTATTCCGGATAATTATTATAAAGCTATATAATTGGTCCTATTGTCGATAAAATAGTCTGTCTATTCTATAGTCTATACTCTATAGGTATTAGATTATTATTTATTTCCTTTGAAGAAGATCCGAAGAACAAAAATTTTGAACTTGTTTAAGCATAATAAAATGCTTATTTTTAAGGTATACAGAGCTTTAATAATTTCTAGAAAGTACCTATAAAGTATAAATGTACGGGCATCATAAACAAAAACCCATAAATGTGTTTTTAAAATACCTACAATAGTTGACATTTTATTATCACTTTTTTGTTATTTCTAATTTTTATTTAAGTCCACGGATTTTTTTTTTAATATTTTAGAAAACATTTGCAGTCTTAGTTTCGTATACATTATCAAATAAATCCTACCTATTTTGGTCGTTTCTTATAACATCAGACATCTTTACTTTTTTTTTATGCTAAAAGATAATTTAATTTTAATTTTTAATTTTGTATATATCAATTTTCAGTAAACTAATCATTCAGTTATAATGTAACTTTAACCTATTTTTGTATAATATCTCATTCCGCTTGTTTTTTTATCAACATATTATATATTATTTTCTACTTAATTTTAATTCACGAGATCATATATTGTACCTATCAATCACGCGTGTTAAAATCAAATATTCATATTGTGCATATTGTATTTATGTTTTTTTTTAAATTAACAATTCGCTGGCAAAATTATCCATTTATTTGTAATAATTTTGTTTACAGACAAGTCACGCGGTCATTCGTTAATTAATTGTTTTTTATGCATATACGATACACGACGTAGTTAATTGATAAAAAAAAAAGTATACTTTAATTTTAGTACTTTCAATATTTTATATATTTATGATTTATCACTTTAAAACTGTCTGATTTAGTCCTCACTACTTCGGTAGTAGGTATTACTTAGGTATCTTTTTTATTTTTTTATCCCTCCCTTCATACATTATAATATCCTATATTATATATTATACTGTATGTGGTATACCTAATGTATATGTATATATAATATATATATAAAATATGATACGCTAATCCGCCATGACTTAGGTAGGAAGTTGCCAGTTGGTAATCTAATATATTATTGTAAATTCAAAACCGCAATAGTTGTGTTGTTTACAATAGTTCACTATGATCTATTCACTTCAATAATAAAGTTTATAGTATATCCATATAGTATAACCACTTGGTTAGGCTAAAAAGTTTTTAATTATGGATGACGATAATTTATTGAAAAATATGTGATACATGAGTTCGTGCAAACATCGTTCGTATATGAAAACATAATATTATTATATTATGTTTACTTTCCCATCCCTTTCCTCGGCAGGTATCTTTTTTGAATTTGTGATAGGGTGCAGGACATTTTTGGTAAAGTACGTATTATAATAATGGGCATGATGGTGTGCGTCACAGTCATATAGCAAAACATATTCGATCACACGCGATATTCCAAAAGCCAAAAGGGGAAAATTGTATTAGGGTACCTATATCATCTCGGTTGTTGGGTGTGGTTTCCGTTTCTACGCCGTTATTTTTTACCTTGTCAGAGTTGAAAATCAAATATGCCTATATAGGTAGCCCATTCTTAAAAACGCGTTCCATTTTGGACACAGCGTGGATTTTGTAGACAATACTACTACTGGCCGGCCGGAGTACCGGATCATGATCGTAATTAATATTTCATAATATTGTGAGGTCTTCCGAGATACAAGCAGTCCAAAATCGTTATCATATTATATTTATATAGAAATATACACGGACATCAGACGGGATTACGGGAGGTAGGTAATGCGATGATTATAATCAACTGCAATCGTATAATAACCTTTAAGTGTTTTAAAGACTATTATAGTATAATGACTCCAATTAATGTCACAATTTATTGAATCGACGCCGATACATTATACTTAGGAAGTAGGGACTGTGATATTTTAGTCATATTCTATCATATTGTCTGGTTCATTTGGACCGTACATAATAATAGTCTGCTTTGGTGGCCGCCGTTACTATTAAATTCCAATTAAAATCCCACTACGAAAAATTGAAAACCGTAAAAATGCTATTTGAAATATGTCATTATATATACTTGAGCCGTAAACGACGCCGATGTTCCATATTACGAAACGTTCGCTAAGAGAAAAAACATGTACATTATTACACGTCGTAGATAACTGTAACTGCACTGCGTATTTGTCCATACTCCATTGTCGCAACGGTAACTGGTGGTGTCCGTCAATCAAAGCCAATTTACTATATAGTTTCATCGTCCCTCGTGCCTACTCGTCATCGCGCCTGCGTAGTACACCATATAATATGATGTTCCGTAGCAATGACGATTTTTTTCCATTACTAATATCGGTGCTATATATGTACGCTAGACAAGACGTGTTTTGTGCGAGTGAAAAAGAAATAATAAAATAATAAAACCAAATCGGTGACCGTTTACTATTATTATTTTTGCTGTAGTATATAGTACCTATGTCTGTAGTCTGTGCACTTGAGTCTATATTGTTGCAAAATTCCTATACACATAATATGAACAGTCGACGTACTATTCGTACTAATTCTGCACTGCGGTATACGACTGCGGATCTTGGATAATAATATACGATCGTCGAACGATTCCCAGTTCGAGACCTTTAAATATAATATTATTTTATACAGAGTGGATGTATTGGGAAGATCTCGCGTATTATTTATAATATTCAATTTCAATGCAATCATCTTGTCTGATTTTCGTAATACACTCTGTATTATGCGCGCTCGTGTGTGAATACAAGAGTAAAGAAATGGCAAATATTATAATGCCTCTGCCCCCCGATACCGCGCGTATATTATACTACGATTACTATACGTACATTATGTAATATTATGTATTAAATAGACAATAGTAAACGGGCAATTACCGTACACTCGTGCCGGTGTGTATGCATTTCAACCGGCGATGCGTTTTATGAACACACGACTCTCGTACGTAAGATATTGTTTATTATATAAATTATATTATTATACACCGCCTAATAACGGGAATGGAAACGATAATTAAAGACAATTTAAAAGCAACGTGTACATGCGTCATATACGTACTGTTTTGTACGTATAATTAATGGTTATATTACTTATCCACAGTAATAGTTGTAGACCGCTTCTGATCGGATTCAATTACGCACTGTACTGCTACGTGTATTTAAATATATAATAGGTACTTATCTTACGTTTATATGCGCAAAATGCAAATTATAGTAGTACACTAATTATTATTGTTGTGTAATGAATTAAACGAATAATAATTATCCGTGTATCTATATCCATATACGCACTATGTGTAGGTATATGCTTTTGTGATTATAATACAATTATACGGTTTTCAGTAAGTAGGTCCTAATTAATAATATTGTTCATCGAAAATAATTTATTTAAATAATCCTGATTATTTATTTATTAAAACACGTACAATTTGTTAAATATGATAATTTTTTTCTCAAGCAGATAGCATATTATACAAAAACAGGTTTGATTAACCTAACTACAATCTAAATTTGATGATTATTTGCCTCCCTATATATTTCAATGATATAACTAAAAGCAGATTACCTTAACTTTTTAGATAGCTCAGAATAGCTAGAATATAAAACCATATAATATATTATTTACTCTTGATCTTATAGAATATTATAATAAAATATCCATACGAAAATAAATAGATTTATATTCAAATTATCTCGCTCTCTCCCCTCCCCTCCTGGAGACATAAACCTTATAATTATGCGAATGCATTTTTATCTAATTAGACTTGTTTTGGCTCATGATAGACAGACCGTGAAGGTTCAAACGTTATTTATTAACTCACTAGATATAGCCAGGTGTTTATGTAATATGAACGTGTTTAATGCATGCATGTATAGACGTATAGTATAATGAAGCTATTATTTCCCCCCTGTATAATATGGTAGTGTATGGTGTTGATGGAATATTTGACTTCTGTCCTAAACTCAATCTTATTGAAAAAAAAACGTGACTGACATAATATTACATTTATATAATATAAGGTACTACTAATTTCTTATTGTCTTACGTTTATTTTTTAGTCTCTTTGAGTCAAACACAACATTCTCAGATTTGTCGGATTTGAGGTTGTTAACACATCGATACTACTTACTACTTATGCTATATTATAATATATGTTATGCAGGTATTCCTAAGATAATTGGATGGGCGGTCTTTTTTTTTTATTAAGGAAGTTGTTCACTAAAACAATGGTTTAACTAAGTTTAGAATTAATTAAGACGATCAAATTATAATATTTAGAAAATAGTATAACCGCTGCAGCTGTTGTACTATCCGTCAACGTTGAGATAATACGCACGTAAAATGATCATTTTTTTTATTTTATAGTTATTTCCTTCCTTATTAATATTTATTATTTCATGTACTTACCAAATATTTGGCTGAGTACGATGTATACAAGTATACTGTATAAATCACTACATTTAAAAATAAAACAGTGAATTACTTAAATGATAACTATTTCAAGCGAATTCATTTACACTATATACTAATAATTTGAATGGATGTATTTTCTGGTCTATCGTGTCGACGTGATTACGTCAAAAGAACCCGCTTCCTGTGGTGTGGCCGGGCGGGAACGCGGGTTCTTCCGTGCGTCAATTTATCGTTATTATCTAGAAATTTCGAGTTTCGCCATTTATACGAAAATTAAAATGTCACATAAATGGAAAAATTAAACAATAGTTATATATATTTTTATACATAATGTTTATATCTATAATTTAGTTCCATAACTATATTAAGACCATTTTTGTATAATAAATACTACGACATACCTAATACCTTTGGCTATAATTTTTAATTTTATTAAGTTATAACTATCGGTTGTCGATTTCATCAAGATCATATCTTGAATATTAAAATAGTCATTACGATTAAATAATGTTTTAATTACAACACCAATGACGCGAAATATATTAACAATAAAATAATCCAAACGCCTACGGCCATCATCATGTATGCAATATCGATATTTCTCGATAGTAGGGTTCAGAAAGCGTTCAAAAAAACAATACATTAATTATTATTAATTATCGTTCTGACATACTATATAATACCCGGGGAGTAGCCTGGAAGTTTTTTAATTTCTCCTTTGTAAATAATACTCACGTTTTTCGAATAACATTTGAGTCATTATAATTATTAATATTATTGTTTGAGTATAATTTAACTTGAATATTATGGGTGCATTTTTAGAAGTGCCTTTATTTTTACTTTTTTGCTAAGCTATGGACGTGTTTGCGAATTATACGGATGTGCTCTATCCTCTAGAGTCGAGATACGACGATATCCGGCCCGTCCCTTTAAACAACCGCATAACCGGAGTTCTCGCTCGACAATATTAATATGTTAACGACCCCTTCCACCGCATACGCACAAAAACATCACACGCGCGCGCGCCAATTGATGAGGCGGCGGCGTATTGGTTTACATGTTATTATCGTGTGTGTATATTATTATAAAAATAATAATGTAGTCATTACTGAAACGTATTGTCGCGTGTACTCGCGTCGAAACGTCGAATAGACGCTCATTACGGTTTGTTTTCGTTTTTTTTCCAACACGTCGACAAATATTATGTAATGTGTTATTATAAACGTCTCTCGTACCAGTATTGGTCGATCTCATTGTGGTGCATTCGGTTGGCGACTACAACTTAAACTTACTTACAGACGTGCATAGTAAAAAAATTGCTTGCATAGTTGCATTGCGTACACTCCGGAGCTCCTGCGGGATAAGAAGTATACTTCTGTATAGTGTATATTTCGTGCTTTATCCATTAGAAATTGTGGTTGTTTCTCCTAACCGAAACGAAAAACGGTACACCAAATTATTGAAATGATAATTCACGACAACAATAACAAAAACACTGTAGGGTCGGTGGTTCTCATGCGGTCGTCGCCAATCGTCGCTGCGTGTCGTTTGACGGCGTGGCGCGCTCGCGCCGCGTGCCGCGCGGCTGTAGTCGCACGTCGGGTCGTCGCTTCAGTCCAGTCCGGTCGGCCGGCGCGAACGTGTTTACTGCGTCGCAGCGACACCACGTCAGTCAGTGATCAGTGCCCGTCCATCAGCAGTCACGTCGTAATCATCGCGACCGAGTGTGGACAACGATGATGTACCAGAATCGAAACCACCATCACAACAATAACACGATCGGCCGTACCGCCGTGGCCGCGGATCCGGCGTCCACCGCGGTGCACGACGGTTTTGCCACGGTCCGCCGGCCGCACCATTACGTCGGCCACAAGCGGCGGCGTGCGGCCACCGCGGCCGTAGGCTTGCACCTGGAACCGGTCAGCGAGCACGTCGGTGGCGAACAGCTTCAGCTGTACTCGGGCCTCAGGCCCAAATCGTGCACTGGAGCGGCCGCCGCGCTGCCCCCGTTGCCGTCCGACGTGCCCTGGTGGGAAATAGCGACCCGTCGGCGGCCCAAGAGTTGTGCCGACTTTGGATCCACGTCGTCGGACGACACCGAAAAGGTGAAATTTAATATACAAAATTGATATAAATATCGTATGGCCGCAGAACTCGCAAAAGAAACCAAATTTTCAGTATTAGTATTGATTCGTTTTTTTTCTTTCTTTTTTTTTTTTTGTAATTTTACGCGTGGGGTGCGCTTCCCGATTTTTAATTTTTTAAATATAATTTCCCGCCTTCCTAGCGGTGATGATAGCCACTTTTTTTTTTTTAAATATAGCGTTTATTGAATATTTACAATCTATACAAGTTATGTACAATGAGTAAATTGGAGGAGGGATGACAGTGATAGGGCAGTGAAGGAAAGCTCACAGTTGAGCTACCTTTTAATGATAGCCACTATAATTGTATTCTATGTCTATAGAAAGGAAATATTTGGAAAAAGGTCCGGAGGCAAGTATTATTATTTTTTATTTTTATTTTTTTTTTTTTATGTGGTATACAATATGTTAGGTCTCATCATATGGACTAATATTGAATGCCTTGTTGACTGCCTATCTCTTTAAAATAATGTTGGCACTTGCTATCATATAGTATAGAAATGGGGGATGCACAATCCATTTTATGTCATAATGGTGGTTCGACAAGGTCAACCATACACCATTGATGGTTTTTAAATTGTTGTCTGATGCACTGACACGTTTCGGAGATTTGGTCGGTGGTCACCTTGGCAAAATCTTCAGAAGTGATCTGGATTCTGGTGTATCTACACAATTCATAATAATGGTTTACCTTACCCCCCGCGGTCAAATCCGGTGTCCGAACTGGTATGGATGGGACACCTGTCGTCTGTTATTTTCGATCCCATTTTTTTTTTCCGGAAATCCGTCCACCACACTATGCACATCCATTGATTATAAATCTAAATACTACATACTAGTAACAATTAATCAATGATGCAACAAAATATGCTAATAGTATAAATACCAAACACGTAAAAAGCGTGAAAATCCAATTTTTATTTTATAGGTAGGTGCCTTCAGCACACAATGATAAAAAATGTTGTTACGAGTGTGTATGGCGTGCACTCATGTAATGGTGTGCATTATTATTATTATTATTATTATTATTATTATTTTCACGGGTTTATTGTACCTACAATTTAAATTGCTTTTCTTATTTTTTCAAAGCCAATGATTTCGCTATTATGTTTTTGTATTCCGTCAATTGTCAGTCCGTCCTCATTCCTACTACTACGCGTGGTCGCCGTCATTGTCGGTCGATCGGGATATCGTATAATATGTGATATGTCGTGTCTAAGGTAACATTGTGTGAAAATCGGTTGGCATTCTATCAAAATCGTAATAAAGACGGATACCGACTGCGATAACGTCGCAATAATATATCGAGTTGATAATCGATGTTATGTTTTTGATTTATGTATACTTGCATCATAATATGTATAATTATTATTTAGTATTGTGAATTATGACGTAAACTATTGGCTAAGCTCCGAAATTGTTGTCGTTTTAATCGTCGGAAAGAACCGTTTTTTAATCAAATATTTATAATATTGCACATCAATTTATGCGTACGATTTGTCGACTATACATAATTTAATATAAAATATACTCTCACACATGCTCCCATGTCTGTTTTTGTCCGTACAATACTCGGTACAATATGTATTTTTATTAAGTCGAACAAAGGTAATTTTTTTCATCATTATTGATGCCCACGTTATAAAGCATTAATTTATTATTATTATTATTATTATTCGTAAAAAAAAATGAACAATTAATTGTTGTTTGTATTGAACATCTATACTAAAGTGTGTCGTGTTATCATCGACCAATTCATTAACTCTTCGACCACTGCATGCTGTAATTTGTAGGTCAGTTATTGTGCAAATCTGATGGATGTTAAATGATTTTAATTTGTGTTATTCTAATCAGCTTTATTATAGTCTTGTTGAATGTTGTTTGTGTTCGCTTCGATTGGAAAAAAGAACTGGTGATTATAAAAACATGTCCGAGTGATGAAGTAAATTGATGCTGTCGAGTTGCCGAAAAGATACTCCGCACGTGCAGGTATACTTGTACACGAGCGAACAACAATATTTAGATCGATCATCGACGAAAATACGATAATAATTTATCATTCGCGTATAATCTCTATATTATTATTTATTACAATTTATAACGGTCGGGCATGTGTGTTATAATAAAAAGGACTTGGATCATTATGTTATCTATCTATTATCAGTTATATTTTCTGAACGTGTACTATAGATGTACACACGACTATTGCCTATTGTTGCGATTTACGAACGGCTTCTATAATAAGGTTGCTACATTTTAAATGATCATTATCAAAATAATTCTAAATGCAGTTACAATTTTTTTTTTATTCGTGTAGTTTTAAAATGTATTAAACGTAAGAACTTAATAATATTGTTGGTGTACAGACAGAAATATAATACATACTTATATTAAAATTAAAACTTCAACATTATTAACTGAAACTATTTTTTCGTAACTAAAAAAAAATAATATATAATGTATAATATAAATATACGTACCTATTTATATCTTTGCAAACATTTTTATTAAATTCAGCCATTTTAGCATACCAAAAATTACAGCATTATTTATAATAAATTGTATAACACAATTTTCGAGTTCTCCCGATTAATTGACCCAATCAGTATTATAATATTATCACTTATCACTTATCAGGTATTATTTCTCACGACAACGTGATACAACATGTATTAAATCAGTGACAGCTCATGTCCATGATTTTAAAAGTTTATCAACATATTATTTTCAGACGTCCAAATTGTTTTATTTGTTTTATTTTATACTTAAATAAAGTAACTAAATTTGATTTTAAACAATAAGTAGGTACGAAGTACCTTGTGCCAAACTAATCCATGGATTATATTGGCATTTTGCTCAACTATTATTATTAGATTAATTTTTAATTTTATAAACTGTTAATTATGTATGAAACTGATACATGATACATTTTCGTAAAAATAATCACCCTGTATACTATAGGAGTGGTCTTAGTATGTACATGCATTTCAAAATAGTACTTGCCATGAATGTGAATAAACTTGAAAGGTACGACATAAATAAAATTACCTACGTTTGTTTATAGAATTATATACAAATAAAGGGAATTGTATTTTATATTATTTATTATTAGTAACCGAAGTCTCGGTGTTACATTGGAAATAATTAAAATCATAAAAAACGCGTATATTGTTTTTCCTTAATTATTAACTAAAATTAAACTAATTATTAATTTTAAAAAAAGTATGAAAATAACTCTAATTATGATTTAATTTACTCCAGTCACATATAATATATTACCCGAAACGTTAATTACCTATAATATATTGTAACATAATATATAGGTTATTGTAATAATTAAGAAACAAATTAACATTTATATGAAGTTGAATGATTTAAATATCGCAAATGTACGCTTTTGGTTTTTTAAAAATCTTTAATGTTGTATTTTCAAATTTATCACATCACTATAATAGTTCTACATGGAATATGGTGTGTAATAACAACCATTTTGCTTGATTATTTGATTTTACCTTCAATATTATAATAATATCGCTTAACTATATTACAAAACGTATGATATAGACAAAATAAAAAATTATTCTATCACTTTGTCGTGTACTCCATAGTCTATTTTTTAAAACATTATGCATCTATATGTAATAAGCCAATAACTAAATTATATATTTTGACACTTGATCTGTTCTATAACATTAATATTTAATAATATTATCGTAGTTTGTAATTAATCCGTTATATATATTATATTATTATGTTGCCGCCTTCAAATTTAAAATGACGTATTTTATGGTAGTAAATTAACAATTGCTAATAACGTTTTCAAGATTAATTTCTGAAATTCTAATCAAATTTTATTATTAGTTGTTAAAATTAAAAAAATTATCTAAATCGGAACAGTGGCTATTATATTCTTGTATTTATAATTTATATAGTGTATAAGCGACACGTGAGTAATAATAAATAAAATAACAATAAAAAAAGTCAATTAAGTGTTTTAATTATTAATATCGACACTAATAAAAGCTCAGCATCAATCTTATATATATTAAGTATTTCTTTGTTTACCGTTTTTAATTTATATTGTTCGTATACAAGCAAATTATATTCAATAATAATAGAACTACTTCTAATATTTATCACTTATCACATTTACCGTTGACTTTGACGTGAATTAAATACGCTATTATTATTATTGAACTTGTTTCGAGCAAGTTTGATATGATTTATTATTTAATTAGCTATTCTTATATATTTCCTGGTTATTATTTTTTTTTATATTAATATGTACACTGCTATTTAATCTATTGTGTTCCTTTTTATTTGTCGTGTATGTTATAATTTTAAATTATTGTATTTCAATCGCAAACTTATCGACAAAAACAATGTCTTTTGATTCCTCGTGCAATTTAATTAAATTCAAATGTGTATACAGTATACACATATAGACATAAAGTTAAGTACTGCGTGTTATGTTTTCGATAAAATCAAATTTTGTTTATACACCTATACAATAATAATATTATACGTCATTAATGCCATACAATAATAATGGTCTATCTCAGAACAACAATGGTATCGTAAAACGAAATCTTTTTTTTTCGTTTTTTTTTTTTTTGAAAGACATGTCAAACAATTATTTTACGAGCGCGCGTTAAACAAATTAAGTATACACATCTCTTCTACGTGCTATATTTAACAGTCAATACATAATATCATATATTATAAAGATATAAATATATAATACAATATCGTACACGATCGATAAGAGAAACGAACAAAATATAATAATAAATAACAAACATCATCGTGGTGGTCGTAGCAGTAGCGGTCAAATTATATGGACTATTGTGCGATTCGTATATGTTTATAGTACCTATATGTTTATTATAAAAAACAGCATTATATAAAATATCGTTTTGAAATCGTACTTGTTACTTGTATTTTGTATACATTATAATATAGTATATATTATTATTACGTATTTATCGCATTGACGTGTATATAATTTTATTTTATTTTTTGTAATAATTACAACTTTTTTTCCATTATATTAGACGTTTGCTTTTCGATGACACTGTGACTGTGCGTCACTGCAACTATACTAAACGTTTCTTATATAATATTATGAATTATAATATTTATTATGTACACGGCATATTACCGAGACGGCGAGTATCCATTTCCATGTCCGCTGCACGTTCCACGTCGGTGAAAATAATAATTTAATGATAACGATTTTGATCGCGAGAAAATTGACGCCGTGTCGCCGTTGTTCGGAGAAAGTGTTGGAAAATTAGAAAGCAGTAGCTGAAAATTAATGGATCGGACACACGAAAACTTACCTACCTATACATGGAAAAAACTAGTTTTCACTCGCGTGTCCCTGCGTTTATTTTTTACTGTAGATTCTACCCCTCCCTGTATTGAAACGAAAATCGCGCCGCATCGTATAAATTAATTTACCTTTTTCATTCGTTTTAATCGATCATATATTATGTGATAAGGATTACGTAATTTGTTAATATATTTCCTTATTTGTATAATAACATATTTTACTACTATTACCTATGTATGTATATTTTTGCATGTATATACATATACATAAAATCCGTAACAGCAGCGGTGTGCGTGTGGCATGTGCCTTAAACAGTTAAAACAGGAAATTGGCCTCAAGGGAACGAGTAATGAATATTAATAATAATAATAATAGTAAAAGGTAGTCATGGCAGCTGAAAATAGAGGATTCACTCCGCGGTCGGACGAAGACATCACGCGATATCATAACATTCAATTGGATCAACCATGGCACATATAGTAATATATTGTTAAATATTTAAAACAGTAGTGCTTCTATAATAATGATCAATGGTCATTGTTATCATAATATTATTATTACTTACCATTGACACTTGTAGTTATAGTATCGTGTTTATATTATACGGTAGACAGTATGTACGAGAAGACGCTATAACAAAATAAGTATATATATTAATTCCAAGCACGATTATCTACTTCGAGTTATTGACGTTTTAGACATTATTAGTGCCGTCGCTAAACTTAGTTTAAATAATATAGTTTCCGTTTTTCTTTCCTGTCGATATGAACAATAATATGTTATTATTTGTTGTGCAAGTAAAATTATGTATCCAACCGAGCACGGACAAACGATTGGTACTTGGTTCAAATAAACGTGACAAGATATTACATTGCTGTATCTGCACACAACGATATATTTTATGATGAAGATTTTAGGGTGGTAGCTGCATCATCGGACTCGCGTTTTTGGTTACAACGTCTTTCTTTTTTTTTTTACTAAGGGTGACGACTATAGATAGTTACATTATCTATCAGCTTTTTCCAAGAAAACCAAGAACAACATGGTTTATACGGAACCGTCAATTATAACGGTGAGGTTCTCGCAAGTCAAACAGTTTAACCTGTACAACATACCATATGCCGTTGTCATGTGATGAAAAATCGAAGGCAATGGTCAGTTAATCTATGAAATGTCTGAATACGAGGGATGTACGTGTTCTAATTGGTCGGCGGCCACCGATGCACCGGATCAAAGAGCACCGCGCGAGTTATACCAGCAGTGTGTTTTTAATGAAGTTCACTCACGATTCTTCTTAAAGAACAAAATGTCCATTTCCTAAGTTCCTAACAATATTCCTCACACATAATATGTTAACAACACACGAATAGATGACAACTCAGTGTAATACACTGCATGTTAAATTATTGCATACAAAAACCGCTGCACTTGAACGGATTTATATTAAAGCAATATTTATAGCGATTACTACTATGGTGTACTTAATGTTTCGTGATTGATCTTTGATGTGAATAAGTGAAAAATTTCTGAGAAAAATGTATTAATAAGATATTATTTTTTACCAATAATAAATAAAGAAAATGTACAATAATATGAAAATTATTATAAAATGTACGATAATATGTAAATTATTGTAAAATGAAACAATAGCTAAATTCCTTATTGCGAGATTACTGTATATTAATCTTAATGCTATGACGGGAGGGGTCGCTGGTCGTCCAGAAACACTGCGTCTGCTTGATTGGGTTTGATTACATTTCATATGTTATATGTATATATTTTTATTTGTTTAGAAGGTTGCGTGGCCAATTTCATTTTAAGTAACAGTGAATTATCAGGGAGAGTCATAAAATAAATATTAGATAGTAGGGGATGTGGGTGATCTATAGTGTTGGAGAGTATTTTTTTACAGTATTTTTATCATTAGGTAAATATATTTTAGTGATACACAAAGGGACCCCAAAGATTGGTGTGGGAATACCTCTGTCGACGAAATGGTATGTGTATGTATTGTGTACACCATAATATTGCTGTGACGATGTTTTTACTTTTGCGAGAGTTTAGACTAGTCTTGTTTTTTTTTTATTTTTTTTCCGCGTATCGCTGTACGATGTGCGATGTTTGTGTACTTATAGTATGTGGCGAGTGGGTGGTTTAAAAACAAAAACAGTTGTGTGTCGTTTATGTATTTACTTTGACTCGTGGATGTCGAAACTCTGTTTTTGTTTTATTTTTTTTTCTATCGTATTATATTACATTTGCATTAACTATTGTGAAAATGCTTCTCTGCCGGTTAAAAATCTATACTGCTTTATACGTGTGTAATGTTATTGGTAGGTATTTCCTGTGTACGCATATTGTAAAACCATCCGTACAGATTTTTATCCGTTTTCCGTTACAAGTGTATGCAATGATTGCGGTGACGTGTGATAGTGTTCTGATTTGTTTCGGATTCAAAACGATCGACAGCGACTTCAGTAAATAATAAAAATATTTTTCTATTACTCCGCCTGTGCGACAGAATGTTTATTATTATTTTTTTGTGTTCGCGTTTCGTTGTAGGATTGTATAATATGTAATTGCCAATCCACATCTGTATAAATATTATACTTGTATATATTTCAAATTTAGCGTCGAATTTTAGGTTTTAGGTTCCCATCTTTTTATATTTCTTATGTATTTGCTCTGTCAATGCTATATCTTATTTGGTTTTTTTTGCGTTAATCGGCCAACACTACGTATTATAATATAATAATATTCAGTCACTCAAATGAAACATTTGCGTCCGGAGAATCTAGACACATCGATGGTCATCTGGTATTTGGGTTCATATGTTGTGGTTATATATGTACGCTACCGCAGCAGTATATACTCTATAGTAATATGAGGATTGACGAAAAATTTGGTATCTCTTTCGAAACGGTTTTCTGCGTAGTGTGTGTGCTCGTCTATAATTAATACAAAGATATTAATGAGACATAATCTCCACTTGACACTATTACTATAGGGTATGTATAGATATATTAATGTGATATAATATTAGTATTAGAGAAACCACTATTCCAAATTTAAAGTTTTTATGTTTTGTAGTTTTTGAGAAGTAGCGATGAGTGAGTGAGTGGTATTTTAATTATATATACATACATACATATTATAGTTTACAGTTATTAGGTTTATTAATAATTATACTAGGAACGGCTGGGACTTCCTCTCCATGTACATATACCGACCCTATGGACAACGTCGCCGGCTCAAGATTGTATATGGAAATATTTCCACACTAACGACGACCAAACCATAATCTTATAACTTATTAGTTATTAATTATTATACTCAATAGATACGGTATTTGATAAAATATTATATAAAAGTGATAAAAACGTTTTCGTTTTACGATATATGTATAATTATGTTATAAAATATATAGTAATGCAGTATCTATATATTATAAATTTATAAATTATTATACATACATGCATCCGTCAAGAGTAGTGCTTTAAAAATAGAAGCGGTTCAAGTGCGGTCTGCTTTGCGGTGGTGTTCGGGATTTGAAGATAGGTCTGATATTTTGTAATGGACGAAAAGGATCGTTATTATTTTATTAGGCATTATACTATAGTAATGATATTATACTCTCTATAATATTATAATTTATAATATATCATAGTAGAACACACAGTTGCGCCTAGTGTTTTCATGCCAGAGCTCTGTCGTCCCTCGAAACTTACATCCTCCTCTTCACGGTGTATTATAGTATTATACTGATATAATGTATATGTATAGTAGTGTAGTATACTTACATGCAATATAAATATATAATAATTAAAATGTATAACAGTTACGGATGATAAATTTGTTTGATTGTACAATATTACATTATATATAAATATTTTCGTGTTATAAATAAATGATTCCCCGCTCAAATATGACGCGTGATACTACCATGCATCGTCAATATTATAAATTATATTCTATACCTATACTAACGATCCACGACCGTTCGCCACCTAATTGGTAAAATATATTTGCCACGTTTTAAATAACCTAAATTTTTAATTATTTATTCGGATTTGTATACCTAAGATATCTTCAGTAGAAAAAAATCTACATTACCATTGATATTTTATTTTATTATGTTAGTATATCAAATCAATTTTAATCAATTCCGCTATGCTTATAAATTATTAGTTATTACGTTATATGTAGGTACATAACAGTCTATACCTCTGTATAGTCTCGAATTATTTATTGTTCGACTGCAATCGCCCTATATAATATAGTTAAACAATATTTGTATGAAAACGTGTACACAATGTATATTGTATATAGAACCGAAGTCTTCCAGGTGTGACAATTTGTTTTGTTTGCTTGAATCCTGTTGCTTCTGTCGAGCTTCTGTTTATTTATTTTGTTTATTCGCAATGCCTTTTTTAGGTTAAACGTCCCATTAACAATAATTTTAACGTATTAATACACCGCTGTGTTACTATTCGACATTGACGATTTATATGATCATTATCTTATTGTGTGCGATGTAGTCGATGTTGACAACATGACACGTAAACTATGATCTGTTTGGTCTGTGCCCGGCTAGTAGTCTCTTGACTCTTGATACTTGAAAAAATTGAGGTCTTTTGACATTTACGTTCGGTTTGTATAGGGTGTAGTGGTGTTACACTGCTATGACGATAGTCACTGGAGATGAGTATATGAATGAAATCAACCATTAATAACTATTAACTGGTAAGTCACTGACTGCAGTTGGGTGCGACGAAGGCTAACGACAATTTATTCGTTTTTCTCGATTTCTCCAGTAACAGTATTGAACGTAGAATAATATTGTATAAATTATAATATATAATATATATGTGATTCGGCGTATTTTTTGACCTATATATTGTTTTTTGAACTACTCACCGTATAAATTCGACAGCAGTAATAATATAGTAATCATCACCAACGTATATAAGTTTGCCTTGAACGGAATGCAACTGGAGCGAATAGTACAAATTAAAACATTGATCGTTATTTTCGACTAAACGACGATTTCGAAGCAATAAATATATTGCTACGATTTGCTTATAAATTATAATAAGCCTAATTGTTACTATAACTAAATGATTTACAAAAATATAATTTTTTTTCCAGAATTAAAATATTATTAATACCTGATAATTTGTTTTTCGAATTCCAATTATATTATATTATTATAATCCGACAAATGTTTATGTATTTAAATATTAATAATTGGTAAACATATTTGTGTGTATATTACTATAGTATGTTATTGTTTACATCATTCGAACTACAGGTACATTTCCTAATCTATTATCGACAAACGATGTAATTATATTCAGCTTTTACATGAAAATTAAATGACATTAATGTATTTACTAAGACATTCACTATCGATAATTGAAACATAATAGTATTGCTTGCGATATGGGTACATTGTTATATGATAGGTGAATTGAAATTGTGGATGGATTTTTGATACGCTTATTATTTTCAAATAAATAATACGCAGAAATATAAACGTTTACGTTATGTAAAAATTTAAGTACGGTACACGGTACAGCCCTATATTTACAATCCGCCACTCACGTAATATTTTTATTATCGTTATTATTATTGTAATCTCATCTGCGCTCATAAAGGAATTATGATTTTAGAGTTTAGACTTTTTTCTTTTATGATTAATAAACATTATTATTTATTATTGTTCTAGGCGCACGTGGTGTCTGCATTCGAGCAGTCTTTATCGAACATGACTCAGAGGTTGCAACAGTTGACAGCCACGGCCGAGAAAAAGGTAAATATATTTCATTAATTTTCAACCCTCGCTATAAATTCTGATAAATTTAAATTTCAAACAATATTATAAAAAAAAATTCGTTCATTATTAATATTATTATTAATCGTTGAACCGTATGCTATTTCACTTATAGGATCACGAGCTACACGAACTGCGTCAAACCGTGGAGATGCTGAGGAAACAAAGCTCCGCCGATTTGGGAAACCATCCAAACGGTGGCAGTAGTAACAATCATCAAAGGCGGCACACGATCAATTCCGTTGCCGATTCTAGCACTGGTAAATTACTTGTTCTTTCAATGATCCGCACTGATCAGTGACCACTATAATTATCAGTGTCGCGTTAATACCCTCGTCTGTCGTCTTTAGGTAATAACATTTCCCGTCAATTGTCGACAGATTCGGTTTCAAGTTTGAATTCCTTGTCGTCGGCATGCAGTGCGTCCAGTTCGGCACAGCAATCCGAGGCCGACAAGAAGAAGAAAAGAGGATGGGTACGACCAAACATATCCGTATGATGTCTAGATTTTAATCGATGATCGGTGTTAAAAGAATCTAAAAAACGCTCCCCCTTCTCCTGTACATAGTTATTAATTATTATTATTTTTATACAACACCCCTAACTGGCCAATATGTAAATTTTGCTCAGGATTGGTTTCTCTATTTTGTTTTGACACCGTCCGATTTTGAACTGCGAAAATTAACGAAACGGGTGGATAGTATAATTTATAATAACTTATACTTTTTATTTTCCAATTTGAAATTGTAGTTGCGCAGCTCATTTAGCAAGGCGTTCTCGCGATCTAAAAAGAATCGCAGCAATTCGTTGTCAGATGCTGAAGAAGCTCATATAGCCCGTAACCATCAGAGCGCTTTTCTATCTGACATGTCTGCACCGTCATCACCTATGCTCAATACTCCACATGCGAACGGATTGGGATTCAAGAACAGCCATTCATCAACGACGTGCGTGCTTCAAATTTTGTGTTTAATCAATATTTATACTTATTGTGTTTTTTTTTTTTATCAACATTTCTAGGAGTTTGTATGATTGCGAACGAGCTGAACAGGATTCAAGTCCAGAAATGGTGGAGCAACTGAGAAAACAGCTCAGAGAAAAAGATCTCGTTCTTACCGACATTAGATTAGAAGCTTTGAGTTCAGCACATCAACTTGAATCCTTAAAGGACACCGTGATTAAAATGAGGGTATGTTATAATTTATAACTATAGTAGCTCTTGATATTATTTTCGTATTTTCCTTGTGAGTATATTTCAATATTGAAATTATTTTACAGGATGAAATGTTGAACTTGAAGCAAGACAATGAAAGACTACAAAAAATTGTAACAAATCAATCCCTTCAGTCCAGTTGTAGTTCCTTACAGTCCCCACCTATATCAAATCACACTCAAAGTAAATTTTTAAATGTTAAGTATATAAAATTTGTGCTTGTTAACATGTAATGATTTTTTATTAGGTGATGAAGGAACAGAAGCGTTATTACCCTCATTAGATTCAGATGCTATGTTGGTCCAACTTAACGTGTTCCTTGGTAGTCATGGCAGTTACAACAAGTATAAAGAAAATAAGACTAAAACATGCATAATATCTTCATTACCCATTTCACCAAAATCAAAATGGGATATGGTTGACCACCTTGTTGTCAAAGGATTCAAAGTAAGAATCTTATATTTATTACATATAATAATAATATTCTCCTTTCTTTTATTCTTGAACATTATACTAAACTTTAATCATTTGAATTTTTTAAGGATTATGTAGAACGTATTGATCCAATGACTAAACTAGGACTTTGTGTTGACTCAATATGGAGCTATCATGTTGAAGATATAATACGATATATATCAAATACAAAAGAATATAAGCCTCCTGATAAGTCTCCATATGAATGTATGACTAATGGTTCAAATATTTCTATTTGTCTCAAAGGTGCCATGCATTCGGGAAGTTTAGATGCTTTAGCATTTGATACTCTCATACCAAAAAGTATTCTCCAGAGGTACTAATTGCATTTAATTGAATAAAAAAATACTTACATAAAAATAAATTTTTCTTTATACATTTGATGTATTCTATCTTATATAGTGGCCAACCCAAATGATCTTGCGGGCCAACTTTGGAAATATATTATAATTATGGGCCATATATTAAATTATATATCCCTGTATTAGATTTAGATCCATTACAAAAAAAAATATAAAAAATATAAGTAAACGTATAAATTATTTTGTAAAAGTGTGGTAAATTTCACTGGCCATAAATTATCCAAGGCTGCGGGTTGGTTATCCCTACTTATTACTTCAGTGTTTCTTAAACTGTGTTCCGCAAAACTCAGTTACCATGTTTTGTTGTTTACTCTCCTTTTTAAAGATAATTTTCATAGGAATTCTCCGCTTAAAAATAATATTGTGCAGTAATCCGTGATATCAAAAAATTTAAGAAACACTGTATTACATAATGTTTTAGTTCTATTTATTGAAATTTGAATAAAGTTTTTTATTTATATAAGTATTTTACTAATTTGTAAACACTTACGGAATAAAAAAATAATTGTGTTTTTTTATATTTTTAGATATGTTTCTTTATTAAGTGAACATCATAGAATAATATTATGTGGACCTAGCGGTACTGGCAAGTCTTATTTATCGAATAAACTTGCCGAGTTTCTAGTAATGAAAATGGGAAAAGAATGCAACTCTTCAACTATAGTTACTTTTAGGTTAGACCTATTTCTTATTAGTATTAATATTTTTAATAAATTTTACAGGATTTAAAAATTATTTAAAATATTGTTTTAGTGTTGATGAGACAAATAATAAAAATTTACAACAATATTTGTCTGAAATATCAGATCAAGCTGATAGTGACTCTTCTCAAATTCCATGTGTTGTGATCTTAGACAATTTACATAAAGCGTTGTCTTTACCAGATGTGTTCAATGGTTTTCAAAGTCCAAAATGTCCTTATATAATAGGAACTATTAATCAGTCAACATGTTCAACAACTAGTCTTCAATTACATCACAACTTCAGATGGGTACTTTGTGCCAACCACATGGAACCAATGAAAGGATTCCTGGGTCGTCATTTGAGACGTAAACTTGTAGAACATGAATGTCGACTTGGCCAAAGAAATGCGCAGCTAAAACGTATTGTAGAATGGATTCCTGAAGTTAGAAATCATTTGAATCAATTACTCGAGATCCATAGCTCATCTGAAGTTACACTAGGTGATTTTCACAAGAATAGATTGTATTATTTTTACAAATGATGTACATAATTCTAATTTTTTTTTTTCATGTTTTAGGACCTATTTTATTTGTTTCGTGTCCAATGGATTTAGAAACATCTCAAATGTGGTTTTCAGATTTATGGAACTATTCTTTAGTTCCATATGTAATGGACATGATTCGTGAAGGCATTAGATTGTACGGAAAAAGAGCAGCATGGAAAGACCCAGCTTCATTTGTCATTCAATCATATCCTTGGTCTAATGCAGTACACAAAACAATAGAAACGTTCATTAGAATACGACCAGAAGATGTTGGTTATGACTTAGAACAGGATAATGACCCATTGGTAAAGTTGAATAATTATTTATAATCGTGGCAAGGACTTTATGTGCTTAAAATTATTATCTATTATTATACATTATTAATATTATTTACATTTAAAAAATAGTATTTAAAAAAAGCATACATTAAATTTAACTTGAAATAATTTTTAAGTTAAAGTAAATTATAGAAATTTTATTACCTCAATTTAAAGTTGTCTTAATTACATACATAAGATCAAGAATTATATGATTTTATTATTGACTTATTGAAGTAAAAATATTCTTCAATTAATTGAACATTTAATTGGCTAATCATATAATGCATAAAAGTTCCGGCTCAGGTTATCATACATAATTAATAATTTTTAATGAAGTTAATTTTAATAAATGTACTTTTTTTTTTAATTTAGTTAAATATGTTGATGACTCTTCGAGAAGCTGCAAATTACTCTAGTCCTCAAAATGACACTGACATTAACTTGCCTAATAGTAATGGAACTTTGGCAACACTATGAACTCATAAAATATATTTATTTGTGATTTTATAATTTATTATAGTTTTAAGTTGTGTTTACCAAAATGTATTACTTTTTGGTAATCAAGTCCTAAAGACATTATGTTTACCAAATAATAGTAATAAATCCAAATGCCCTAATAAGTGGCAGAATATTGTTTCTTAAAAATGATAAAAATAATACATTTCCAAGCTCAACATTTTATACAAACTAATTTATTTTTATATTTTTAATATTTCCGTTTGGTACAGACAATAAATTTTGTTTTCAAAAGACTAAATTACTGCCTTTTAAGTTTTTTTAAAACATTTTTACTATACTATATATTATAATAAACAGAATACAGATATAAAATGTGCTCAAAGACGGTCATGATTATTTTTAAAACAAATTTTACAATAAAAAAAAATAACATTATTTATTTATTTAAATATATTATCTTATTTAAACCGTCCGAAAATGTACTTTTGTAATAATTTGAATACACAATAATTTTTCCCTGTAAAATCAATCTAAATGTTTTTATTGATTACAATTCCTTAATTTATTGATTATTTGCTAGTCTATTGTTTCCAGATAAATGAAAAATTAAACATCTTTATTAGTTGATAAGAAAAAAAATATAAAATTGTTTACTAAATCTAAATTTCCTGGTGCTTTCTTACTATAGTTTATTTGCTTATTATTACTTGTTAATAAATAAAACTGTAGATAAATACCTTGCTTAATAAACTGTTATTGTTAATATTAAAAATTGCTTTTGTATTTATAAACAATATTATCCTGTATTAATATATTGTATGTTTTTTTTTTATATGTATCATGTAGTACAAATTTTTATTTGTTAATAAAAGCAAAATAAATTATACTTTTTAGTTTGTACTATCAGAAATGTGACAATATACTTTCTGTTATGAATTTATGATTCTTGTGTATTATGGTTTTCTAAATATTTTATTCCGAGTTTTCCTTAAACTTGATGTTTTCAGCAAATTAATAATGATAATAAAAATAAAATTATAGTAATTTTACACTTTTATTACATTATTATTTGATATATATGTCAAAGTATTTGTTGCATAATATCATGAATGATTCTGTTATTCACTAATGAAAAATTCCACAAAATTAAATAGGTAATTATGATTTGATTATATTATTATAATGTTTAATACTCATTACTAACCATATTTATAATTTCTTATAAAATTAATTGTACTCCTCTGAAAGTGTGTTGTTGAATACTACAGTTCCATTTTGCTTTGTGTAGTTTTCTTCATAATCAATTACATTGGAACTATCATATGACCAACTTATAAATTGTTGTTGAATAGAAATTAATTTATCAGAATTCATTGTTGAATTAAATGACAAAATGCTAGTGTCACTAAATGTGGGCAAACTTGAATGGCAAATACTCGATTCATATATTTTATGATCATAATCATTTAGTTTATTAGAAGATTTTAGTGCTGGGTTATACTCTAAACTTGAATCTTTTATTTCATTATGATGCATGTTCTTACTTGGATTATGCTTCATTGTTATTTGTGTTTGTGATGTCATATCAAAATCAGAAAATAAAATATCATTGAAAGTTTCATTGATCCTAGTCAACGATTCTGAAGTTGATTTCTGAATATTGTGATTAATTTGTTTTTTGTTTGATGTATTGTTATTAACTGATGGACTTGTTAAAGACTTTTTAAACCACTTATTCTTGAGTGAAATATTTTTTTTAAGCTTTTCACTTAAACTTTGTTTTAAAACAATAGTACTCTTTTCTTTTTTAGTTGGAATTGGTCGTTTTTTTAAACCTGTTATTTTGGATTCTACTTTTTTTAAATCATTTTCAAAATAAATTGAATTTGTATTTCTATCACTCATTTTTTTTTCTTCCCTGTTATGTGATCCTTCTTGACTTGATACGTTACTTATTAAACTAGTATTTGATTTTGAATGATTTTGATTTTCATGTTGAAAATAATTGGGGTCCCTACTTATAAATATATTGCTCTGTTTATTGTTTGAGGAGTAATTCATTTTTGATATACCTCCATCTTCTATGCTTGAAAATGTTTGTTGTGAAGTATTCAATATTTCTAAACCACTAAGTTCTAATATTCTTGGTAATGTCACTATTTGTTTGTTATCTAGAACAATATTATTTTTTGTAACATTTTGAATTAAGACACTGTCTCCATCACAAAATGAATCAGTTGGCAAATTATGATTTTCTTGTGTTTTTATTGGACTTATTAATGGATTAACTTCGAAGCTGTGTACTTTCTTAGTGTTTGGAGTACTGCAAATTATTTCCGGGGTCATGGTAGATGCTGTAGAATTTATATCACTACATTTTGTACCTAAATAAACAATAATTTTTATTACCTATATCCTTGTGGCTTTGTAACCAAATAAAATATATTTAAAGTAGGTACTTGGCTTAATTCCTGTTGAATGATAAACAACATTGCATAATAACGGGTTTTTTTTGGTTTTTCGGATACCTTACAGGATAATAAGGCTTGTACTTTTTGTAAGTATTTAAAAAACATCTAAAAATAGGTATAAATGGTTTGATTATCAATTTAGACATAATTTTAAATTGTATAATAATTATTAATTATCAGCATTAATTGAATTATTGATTATTTTAGTTATAGACAAAAGTTTTAATAGATACTTAAAAAATAATAAGTCGCGTGAAATACTAAAATACAGAGTGTAGACGCCTATTGAGAATTTTCAGTATCTCTGCATAGAATACAGCAATATGAATTCTGTTTTTTAGTTGGTTCTTATGACATAAAATTACATATTTTTATGAACTATGAATTTTTTTAACTTAATTAGACATGCACATTGCGCACATGCACAGTACAACTTTTTTTCTTAAACGGCAACTAACTACTTTAACCAACTTTCTAAGTTCAAAATTGACTAAGTTACAGCAATATTCAATAATAAAAAAATTTTGTTTTTTGACTATAACTTCGACAATAATTATTCTAGGATTGCTTAAGCTTGACATTATCATCCCTATTTATTAAGGTGATATTTAAACGCTATGATATTTTAACTAGTGTATAATTTTCACTTTAATTTGCATATGAAATATGAATTATAACTTTTAAAAAAAAAAACGTAAATGAGTTGATATGTTGTTTATTTCGATACATTAAAATCATTTAATTAATCTATTGGAATTTATTAATAAATAATAATTAATAACTAATTGAATTATACTTATTTAAGTTATATAAGTTTATTTAATTTTTAATTAATCTAACATATAAATTGTTCATATTGTTGTCAAAATGAATTATTTATGCTATTTTAAATTCGAACAAAAACGTAATCTAATACTATTATCGTATTTTATAGGGCATTATAAAATCAACAGACAATAAGTAGGTATAAACTTAATAAACATTTATCTGTACGAAAATTTGATACAAAATTAAATCATGACTGACTGATTTAGACGAAAATCAATAAATTAAAAAATAAACAACTTGAAAGAGTCCTACATATTTTGTTGAAGTTTGAGAATAATGTTCTTAAATTGATTTTTCGGCGGCCCTCAATTAGCACTTCTATGCTTAATTTCTTAAGCCTATAAGCTGTTTGTAAGTAATATAAGCACAAAACTAATTTAATTTTTATTAAAAACGTGCTAAATAACAAAATCGATTCTCCTGTTCATGTTTTTGTTTTAAAATACCATTTCGCACAGTCGATCCACATATAATTCTGTTTAATTTTACATCCCAATATTTTATTCTTACTATGAAATAAACCTATCACCCCATCCATGCATGTTACAAGCCAATTTACAAACCTAACCTTTTTTTTAAAAGTTTCAATCTAATTATTAACTATTAGATCTATAACATGTTATTTATCTACCTAGGTACTTAAATTGTATAATTTGTTGTTGTTTATACAAACTGTATAGCGTTTATTATTAAATAAATAAATAATAATTACTAGAATAGTAGGTACTTACTTATCTGGTTTACCACAAACTGTAGGTATTCCTAAAGCTTCATATGTTTTTCCGACTACTTGTTTATATGGCAGATAGTTATAATATTTTTTTGTGTATGCCGTACTCCGAAGTATTATATTTTCTAATATTGGTAGCCTTTGGAATTTAGGAATATTAAAATGTACTGCCCATATAATTGGTTCAAGCGGCGTACAGCAATCATTTTTATTATATTGTTGGGTGATGTATAATATGAATTCATCTTTATTGAGCATCAAGGATATTAACTCTATTTCATCTAAAAATATAAGTAGGTACTATTTACTTATTTATTAGGTATGTATACTTTTATAACATAATTTCGATACCTATTTTAATTTTGTTAAATAAAACTTTGCACTAGATAAATGACTATATTCTGTATTAATTATTACATAAAAATATTCAATTGTAAGATACTTATAATATGTTTTTAATTTCATTGTAGTTCCATTAGCATTTTTAGCAGGCAGTAACACACTTAAATTGGGCAGTTAAAACATTTTTTATTATTCATTATGAGGTGAGAGCTTGATTCTTTAGCGTCATATTATTTAAATTATAATATATTTACATAAAAGTATAAAACAATAATTTTAGTACGAATAAAAATTAAAAACTTTAGAATAATTAGACTTTCTTAATATTTTGTTTAACATTGAACACATTTGTAATAAAAAAAAAACCAATTTCAATTTTTCAATTTTTTTTTCGTAAAAATACGAAAATATACCCCTTAAAAACGTTAATTATGCCATTAATTTTATAAAATTATATAAATTGATTTCTGTGTGTGAATGCGAACCTGAATTTAATTTATCTATCCCTAAACTGGTATCCTTAATTGGATTTATATAACTGGAAAACTGAAACCCAACATTTTATCGGCTTAACATTTTTCAAAAAATGTTTACTTTACAATTTTTTTTTTATATTATAATCTATGTATGTAGTTTAAAATGTTTAAAATGTTTAAATGAATATATCCCACCTAAATACCTAATGCACCCAATATAATTTTCTTTCATTAAATATAAGTATTTTATTCGACTTTTTTAACGATGCAATTTTATATGAATATTTCTAAGATTTTTAATTAATTTTCTTTTTTTATATAAACACAAGAATTCAAATTATAACTATTCAAAGGATTTTAATTTTATTTTAGCTACTTTATCAACAAAATAAAATAAAATGAAGAACATAAAACATTTATTTCTAAAAAAATAGTACTTATTGTATCTCTCAGAACAGTTTTTTTATAGGTACATCAAAATATTAACAAATGTTAAGGTCTAAATCTTAGTTAATTATTTAAACATTTAAAACAATTATTTTAACTTAATTATTTTGAATACATTTTAAATGTTACTCACATTTAAAACAGTTCATACATAATACATTAAATTTAAATAAAAAATTAAATATTTTTATAGTGTGTTCCTTTTAAGTTATATTCTATAACAAAATGAAAAAAATATATTTAATTATTCCATATTCAAACAATTTACACACTTAATACTCCTTCCTGTCTTAAAAACCCAATACATGACGAAGTCTAAAAATATTCGTCTTGATATTATAAATATTTTCGAAATAACAAAAGATGAAAAAAACTTACTTAACTGGTATTCTAAGGCCTATTATGACCTAAAACAGCTTATACGATAAGAAAATGTGTTATTGTGACTGATTATTAACAATATATGTTATTCGAAGATATGCAATAAAACGCAATGTATTGTATCTACCTACTGTGAAAAAAAGCTATATCTAAATAAAAAAAAAAGTGAAAGACAAAATGTCACGGGTATTTTTTGACCCTACGATACCCGTTAAGGGCTAGATATCAAGTAAACATTGACAACTTTAAATGAGAATATTTTTCAATATTTTCATTTTTCTTTTTAGAATATCTAAAGTAATTGTAATTTCTAACATTTTATATTGCCTTTATTTATTTTATCCTTATATATAATGTTTTTTTATACTTCATCTGACTCTCGTGTTGATCAGTTATAAAAATTATGTATAAAAACCAGTGGTAAAAAAGTAGGCAAGCGCCTGAACACAAAATTGACAGACCACTTTTATATACATTTAATTGAGCTTATTATATTTATACATTTTAATTGTATTGGTAAACCTTAAAAAATATTCAGTCTAATACCTTTGTCCTTCAGTAAACATAAAATAGGTATATAAAAGAATACAAGTGTATATATATTAAGTATTAAGTGTAATACGCTTAATATATTAATAGTAATAATACATATATATTACTTACCTATATAGTAGGTATTTCTCTATTAGACTTAAAGGTAAAAGGAGTAGATATAATATTATATACACAAATACATATTGATAATGTCGTGACGGATATGTTTTTAATTATTGAATATAATATTACAAAAATATTTTATGGTTGATGAATTAATGAAGTCAAATAAAAATTATTAAATACAGAATAAAACCCGCGTGGCTTAGTAACACGATCTATATATAGTTATATAAATGCTATTATAGGTACTTATAATATGCATTTTTCTCTTTTTGGACAGTTGGACTACTTGGACTTAATTTATCTACTCTTATAGTGACAAATGGATTATAGTAGATGTATAGATATTATAATATAGGTATTATATATTTTATATACCTAGTTAAGTATATTGTATATATTAAGCGTTTTATTTCACCAGCAAGGTCATTTTCAAATTTTAATACCAGACTTAGACAGGTTTAAATGTATTTTATTTTTGTACAATTTTGTAAAGTAAAAAAAGAAATACGTACACATCACCAAATATGAGAAATTTTGTTTTTGTAATTCACGTGCTGAAGAAGCACTTCCAAACAATATTATAATATTATGTACTTTTTTTAGGTACCTATCTTATTTTTTTTTAAATATTTTTTTCTTTATTATTAATTATTATACAACTAAAATCTAGTTATATTAATGAATATTATAAACTACATACTATACTTTTCAAACATGACTGTTCCGTTAGTTGATGATTATAAAATTAATTTGAATAGATCGTTCAAATTTAAATTTACAATATACATTAATGTTCCTTGATCAAGTATCCAAACATCATGGCCTAAACTCTTAAGCTTTTCAAAACTTTGAAAGAATTAATTAAACTGTTGCTTATTTTATTCCATGAAACGTTTACAGACATGTTGGATCTAACGACAAAAGAACTATACCGTGGTTACTAGTTGCTTAGTTATACATATTATGTATTAGGTACCTAATTTATCTGCATTGATCATGTTCATGTATATGATCGATACGGATACTTGAGTTTTATTTTTTTGTTATGTCCAAAACTCCAAATATTGGTCTCATCTCATTATCTCAAAATATTTCATCTCAAATTAATATTAATCACGCATTTTAATAATCATATTTCAATCTGAACGACGTAATTTAAGAGGTTTTGATTTTTAACTTCAGCCCCATTTTTAAAAGAAAAGTGAATCTAGTTGGTACTTGTGGGGGGTCAAAAATAAAATAGTTCCAGTAGTTTTCAAAAACATCCGGAATTTGTTTTTAATCTGTTTATAGATAATTTAAATTTTCGATTTTTCTAAGTATTTTTTTTTGAAATGCCGATAAAAAAAATTTAGCATTCCAAAAAATCTTTAAAATGTTATACAAGGTTTATTATAAGTTGTACTTATCATAGTAAAAAAAAAATCAAAAATCGTTAGTCAAAATTTTTGTTTATAAGCATTTAAAGTTCAAATGTTTACAAAATATGACAAAATCACGAAAATTTGCAAGGAATTTTGATGTAGAAAATTCATAAAATTTTTGTGAAAATGTGAATTATACCTATGGTTAAAAAGGCCAATACAAGGTTCTCTATAAGTTTTCCTTCAAACAACTGTAAAAAAAAAAAACGCCAGCGTCAGTATAGAAAACATATGAAATTTATATTTTTACGAAATCACGTAAAATAACGATATATCCTAAAACGATTTAAAATATTTGTTGTTATTCAAAAAGTATAAGTCGTAGAAAATTGAAATTTTCACCAATAGTTGAGAAAAATAAACTTCTTATCTATATAAAAAATATATATATATATATTACAATTTAAATATAGGTAATAATATAATATATCTATTTATCCTAAACTGACAAATTATCTCCGTTAAGAATCATTTTTCGTATACAATGAAACCAGTTGTCATTGCATTAAAATTTAACATATTCATGATCCATTATAGTGACCTAGGTATTCTTCACCTCTACTCTACAGCAAAGCGATACCTACTTGCTCAACCTTTTTTTTTTTTTTGTTATTTGGACGAACTTTTTATTAATCCTTTGATTTTTTAAATGCAGCAGGAAGGCTATAGGAGTGAATAGCATCCTCTGAATAAGATTTAACCGTCTAAAAATTAGTAGACTATGATGACTATTTTTAATACTATGTATAGTAGAGTAATCTCTAGACCTTGTACAGTTCAGTTATACGGGCCAGCAGTCACTAAAATTGTGGCCCGGGGCCTCTGAATCGTGGGACCATTAGCTTATTATTAATGGTTCATTCTTCATTCATACAACCCGGCGTGGCGGCATATGACTATGTTTTGATTATTATGTAGCTACCTCATTGGTTATGCATTTCTTATCAATTTTATCAAATCTATGATTAAATTGTTTATTTCACTATTTTCACTATAATAAGTTGTAACTTAATATAATTTTTTATTTTGTCATAATAAATAAAAATTAATAAGTTGTTTAGTTGTGGACAAAATATGAATTTAAAATACATTTATAGTTATTAGATTATACACATTGAGTGGTAAATAATACAATGGCTACTGCTCGACAGATATTACAACAAGAAATATTCGATCAATGTGATCAAAAACTTTTGGCGTTTGTCGGTGTTAGTAATGATTCAAAAAAAAAGAAATTTGGATATTTGTGTCTATCGGACACCAAGGAACCACCTTCAAATATTTACATTCATCAGGTATTTAAAAAAAAATTTTAATTTAAAATGACTATTATGTAGGTATAGTTCAAAACAATTCAAAATAATTGTAATTTTTTTTCTTGAAAATGATAAAGTATAATAATTATATTTGATGAAAATAACAAGTGTATACAATGTGTCTACTGTTATTTATTTTTGAATTATTACAACAAAATAACAAAATAGATTTTTTTAAACTTGTTTTGTATAAAAATTACCATTTTTCCATAATTTATTTTTGTTTTTCCAATTATTTGATAAGTACTAAAAATTAGTTACTTTTCAACCTCCTACGTATCAAATAGCCACCAGAAACAATCCTAGAAGTTATTGATTCAAAATGCAGTGATACACTTAAGAAACTAAAAATACATAATTTTAAAATCTATAAATCTATATCTATTGCATTTATTTTGAATTTAAAATATAAATTTATTGTATTCTATCAAGATTTAATGGTCAATGAAAATATTATAAATTTAAATTTGAAGGTATAATAGTATACAGTGGTTATAAATACTTGTAATTTATTTGAGAAGTATTAGTATTTATATAAATATTTGTGTTGTATACATTTCAATATTAAGCCAAATTTAAACCTTATAGAATAAATGTACAAAATTGTTTTATATATGTTTACAATTTTTCATCATATTACAAACCTATTTTTACTTTTCAGATAAAATTTGATAATAAGGTTGTGAAAAAAAAAAGAATATGGTCATTGAATGAATTGATTACTGTTGATGGAAAAACTTCATCTCAGGTAATAACATACTCCATACATGTTTTTTTTATATATAATATATTATTTTTAATCTTTATAGGATTGTTTGGAAATAGAATTGACATTGGATAAACCATATAAATGGGTAGCAACTAATAATCAGGAGCGTAAAATATTTTTGATTTCTTTATGGAAGGTATATTGAGTTTTATGTAAATAATATTTCATAACTAATAAATAATGAATAATTATTTGTAGTGTATTATAGTAGTAACTATTAAGGCTTAATTATTATTTTAGCAATGTGCAAGCTATGTGTTTGACAAAAAACCTGAATTCAAAAATTTGCCTCTTGACTGGACATCTGGTGATTTAGTTGTGCTACCAGCTGATCGTAAATCAAAACTTTCTTTAGGTATGCATTTAAATTAAAACACAACTTAATTTTTTTGACCAGTTTTTAAAAACATTTTCTCGTTTAGCTGTTTCACCTATTATTAGTGCTGAAGATTTTCAGCCTCTATCAGAAAAAGAAGAACAAGATCTAGAATTATTAATGAAAGAATGTGGATTTGCTGCCAAGGATGCTAAAGCATTTACAGATATGTTGGCCACTCAATTAATGGCTCTAGATGGTGTAAGTAATTAGTTATTTCTAATTACCATAATAATACATCTGAATAGTACCATATCAAACTTTTGTGGGCTGCTCTGAAATGGTCTTGGTCATTGGTAATAAATCTTAATGTTATAAGAGACATTAAAATACCAATACAATTTTTAAAAATATTTATAGTAAAAGTATTTTTTTATTGAAATGTTGGAATTAGATAAATATTTTATTTTAAGCCTAGTTGTCTAAGGTTATGAAAATTATTAGATGAAATATTTCTTAGTTGTGCAATTTAATTATTTTAAAATATAGGAGAATGTACAAAGTGTTCTTGCCTCAGAACCACAAGTTGCAAAATTAATGGATCAATTAGAAACTGCTATTCAAGAAATTGAAAAGGTAGAATCAGCTTTAGATATGTATGATGAAACCTTAAGACATGTGCGAGATACTATTGATAAGATGGATCAGAAAAATGCTAATATTCAAACAGCTAATAAAAATAATGAAAAATTACTTAATGAACTACAAAAAGTAATTGTAAGTACTAATGAATCTCTTTGATCAAAAAAACTTATTGATAATAAATATTTAATTAATAGCATCAATTAGAACTCTCTCCAAAACATCAATTAGCATTAACTGATGCTGACTTAACTACACCAACTGGATTACGAGATGCTATTGAGGCTGCAAAAGAATTACAAGCAGTTATGAATGCACAGATTCATCCAGCTTTAGTTCGTTTAAAAGCAATTCAGGAACAAAGAAGAAGATTTGAAAAATGGAAAGCAAAATTTTCGCAAATTCTCTCTAGACATCTTAATAATTTGTTTATTCATATGGTATGTTTGAAAATAAATAATAAATTATACATCTAATACTTATAAATTATATAGACATAGGGAGTAATTAGGGGAAAAACAGACCAACTTGTTAATACTTTTAATGAATTTAAATGGTCACATATTTATGTATACTACGTATGAGGCATGGCATAATGGACTCCCGTATTTTATATAATCATTGATTAATTGAATTCATCGAATCAGATAGATTTATTTATTAGAATGGTTTATCTCGTTATATTAGGTAATTTATAAAGATTTTGATAGTCCCATTGCGACCAATATAGTTTCATTATTGATGTATTATTCAAAAGTGTTAAGTATGTGACTGCAACACACAGAGAATTTTGCACTGTTTGGTTTATATTCATATCCACATATTGTGTTGTCTTGGTTTAATAAAAGTACAATAAAACAAATTTTACACTCAAATAATATATTTTATTCTATTATTTTTAAAATTAGAGTGAAATGACTTGTTATACAATTTTAAGTTTAAAATTATTATTTACTACATAGAAAATATAATATATAATATAGGAGGCTTTTATCAATATTTCAATATTAAAGTAAGTTATGATTATTATAAAATTTAAAATTTGCCATGTTGTAAGTTTGTAAGATGGAGATAGTACATGTAGGTGACATCCTTTCAATCAATAAAAATGTGCAACTTAAATCATAGATTTTTGTTTATTATTTGTTAAATTATAAGTTTATACGGTTTCAACAAATCAATGAAGGAATAAAATTACCATTATAATATTATATTGAAAAATTATTATTCAAATAATAAAAATAAAACAAGAAACAAATGTTTATAATACACAAAAAAAAAAAATATATCTTTCAGTAAATATATATTATGTATTATAATGTACATGTGTAAATGTATAATTTTATAATATAGTTTATAACTCTTTTAAATTTTAGGGAAATGATATTGGAGAAACAAAAAGAAATTCGAACAATGAATTGACCATCATGAAACATACTTCATTGCATCGTGAACTTGCTGCTTATACAGAACTCATGCATTGGTGTAAAGCAATGGATCGAAAATCATTTATGGCACTTAATAAAGTTTATACATCATCTTTATCTAAACTTTATGAAAGAGATATAAAATTGTTTTTAGAAGATGCAAAATTGCGTATAAATGCTGGTAATCTAAAATTATTCATTTAATTAACATTCACGAACAATTAGTTACCTTAATTTATTATTTAGTATTTTGATTGCCATATATGTTTAAACTTTAATTTAATTTTTGTATAACTTATTATTTAGTGTACTTTATTTTTAAAGTAAGTATTAACTTAAAATATAATTAAAAAATATATTAAACAATTATTATTATTTTTAATTTTGCATTATATATTTCAACTTTGTTATAATTTAAAGTATATAGTTTTTTTTTAGGAAAATAAATTAAGTAGCTATTTTATAGTGTTTGAAAAATGTATAAATATGTAAAAATTATATTCAATTAACGTATTGTATAACTGTTTTGATCTTAGGTCATTTATCTAATTCTAAAGAAGATATTAGAAAGTCAACTGGCCCACCATCAGATTGGTTATTAGGTGTAGATAAAGAATTTTGGACTCAAGAAAGTGATACTCAAGAACGACAGAGATTTGACCAAGTGTTGGAAGCAGTTCTCTCTGAACTTGAACCAATTTGTTTATCTGAACAAAATTTTTGTGTTTCATTTTTTCAATTAGACATACTCAGCCCTACCACCAAAGTATATAATTTATGATACTGTTACTTATTTAATTTTAATAATATTAAGAATTGAGTTTAACTTTTCATTTTAAACAAATTTATTTATATCCTGAGATGTTTAATTAAATTTTTTAAGTTAACCAAAGTTTTCTTTAAATCATACAGAAAATAAAACTAGGAAAATGTTTATTTATGTCTGTTTTAACTTAGGTGTAACATATCCTTGTTTATACTAAATTAACTAAACAATTATAATGCATAAATTAGGATTTTTGTTCAAATTTAAGTTTAATTTATTTATGATATTATAACTTTTGTTCTTGCCTAGAATACCCAAACAACTTTAGATGGAGTAGATGTAAAGTCAAATCAAGAAATATTACCATCTTTACCAAAGACTAAAATTGAAAAAAAAATAAATGAAGAAGTTAGAAAAATGATGGGTGAAATTTTTGCTTGTATAGAACCAGAGTTGATTGGATTTATACAATATCACGAAAGAATGGATAGCACGTAACTATGATTATACATTTTTTTTGCTTTAATAATTAAATTTAATCAAAATAAAAAATTAATATTTCATTTATTATTTTAGTTATTCAATGGCTGTTTTAGTAAGATTAGGTCGCCATGTTATGTCTGCTAATGATACTGGCTCCTTTTTAAGTATGACTTATGGTTCTGCATTAGTTCACGTGAAAAGAAATTATGATAAACTCATGCACGCACACTTAAAGTCAATTCAAGACGTAAGAATTATTAAAAAGTCTAAATGTGGCATACTTCCCTTTGTTGCCAATTTTGAGGTAAATATAATATCATTTGAAATTTGTTGTTGATAATATTACTTATCTTATGTTAAAAGTATAATTTTTTTTTTAGTATTTTGCTAAAACAGCTGAACAAATATTTAAAGAAACTGAGCGTCGAACTGATTTAGATAAATGGTATGTTAAACTCTTAACTGTAATGTTTGAAACTATTCATTCAATTGCCAGTGAACATCCTAAGACTCCTGCTGAAGTTATCAGAATGGGTAAGACCTAAAAAAATTTAAAATAAATTAATATTAATAGTCAACTCATGACCTTAGAGAATTTTCATCATTTGTATGCATTGCTGTCTCAATTAAAAATTGGTATATTAGATCAATTTAGAAAAGATGCAAAACAAAAGTATAGTGAAGCATTAAGTGCTTACGTAACACGTTATTTTGGTAGACCGCTCGAAAAACTGAATGCAAGTATAATAGTTTATAATATTATAACCTTAAAACTATAAAAAGTTTATTTTGTATTTAATTTACATAGTTAATTAGTTTTTAATACTTTGTTTTATGTTCAGTTATTCTTTGAAGGTGTGGAAGCTAAGGTAGCTCAAGGTATTAAAGAATCAGAAGTTGGTTATCAAGTGGCTTTCAGTAAACAAGAATTAAGGAAAGTAACTAAAGAGTATCATGGACGAGAGGTGAAAAAAGGCTTAGATCATTTGTATAAAAAAGTAGAAAAACATCTTAGTGAAGAAGAAAATTTACTACAAGTAATAATTATTCATATTTAATTTTTCTGTATTATTTATATGATCATGTGTGATTCATTATATACTATTAATTATTTTTGAATTAGCAATATAATTTTAATATATGCTTTAACTATATTTTATACTGATAATATGCCCAAAACAAAAAAGTCAAATTTTATTTTTCTTTTATTAATAAAACAAATATATTTTGATCTGTATTATATTATTATTATTTTTTCAGGTGGTTTGGAGAGCTATGCAAGAAGAATTTATTCAACAATATAAATACATTGAAGACTTAATTCAAAGGTGCTATCCTGGTTCCATGATTTCATTGGAATTTTCCATTGAAGATCTATTACAGTATTTTTCAGAAATTGCTAGATCCCATTAGAATATAATCAAATATATAATATAATATGTATAAATTGTTAACCCATTATCTTTATATTACATTTTACCTTATTTATATTTATAATTTATAAATAATTATGATTTGAATTTTGATATAACATTTAAATTTTGTTACATTATCCTTTTTTATATACAATATAATTATGTAACTTATGATTTTAAAATTATTCATTTATAATTATTATAATTAAATATTTATTAATAATGTTTATTTGTAGCTAAAATATATCACTGGTTGATAGTATATTAGTATGCCATACAATACTATAATATAAACGTGCACACCATTTTGTGTCTGGTGCAGCACATATTTTTACCAGACTGAACAATAAGCGGTGTACTTATTATTTTAATTATGTCATAATATATTATATAACACAGGCAAAACTTCAAAACTCGTAAAAGGTTCGCAAAGCGCCGCAAGTTAAAAATAATTACTTGTATATCATTCAATAATTTATTATACAAATAAATTATAAAATATCGTTTGGGATTAGCATATAGGTATGTACAAATTGGTTGTGCTTATGAGCATTTAAATCATTTAATAGGTAATGTAAAGGTATACAATATACATTGTTGTGCTTATGTCTCTGAGTGTACATAATAGGTGGATATTTCCACCTTGTTACGTACCTACTGCAACATTTTATACGATGATAAAATTACAATAGTTGACCGTGGTCCACATCTATACTCTATAGTCTATAAGTATTGTTGTTTGTTATAGCATTGATTAAATATACTAAATATAAAAATTAATGGTTATAGTATCCAGTGGCGTATTTTCAAATTTCTTTATGGTAGGGGTCTAAAAAATAAGGTTTTAATATAAAAAATACAACATAAGAGTCATAAATTAATAATTACCTAATTATTTCATATTTCCATTATTTTTATAAATACAAATTAAGAGCTTTTATAGTAAAAGCCCCCCCCCCTCGAAAATACGCCACTGATAGTGGCTATAGTCGGTATGCCCGTGTCGTGGAACGGTGAAAATATACTAAGTATTGTAAGTAAGAAATATATTTTTAAGGGATCGTTCTGGGTTGACTAAGTTTAGATTAGATTGTAAAAAACTTCAAATCAACCGCGTAGGGTGTTAATGTGTTATATCTTATATATATTATATAGTGAAATATAAATTTTATATTTTTATTTTTAGGAGAAAATATACAATCTATATTAAAGACATAATGAGTGTATGTGGGCTAAGAGAAAATAGAACACGAGTTGCATAAATTTGAGGAAAGTAGCCACCCATTTATCATACTTTAAATAAATCTAAACTTAAATAATATTTAACATTTCAAAATTCAAATATTTAATACTGTAGATTGTAGTATTGTACATTTGTACATGCTACCGATACTATATAGTATATTATATATCTGCAATTTACGGTAAAGTGGCAAAGTACACAATATCCATTAATAACGGAGCAAGGATATTCCAACTTAGTACTTACTAACTAAAGTTACATCAAGGAGTATATTGACGAGTGGATGATGGGAGGCGGCGTATACCACATTATGGGTATACTATCGATAGATAATAGATAATATGAACTTGGTCTATACCGAGCGCGGTCCCGGTGTGTTGCCGCTCTGAAACCGCATAACCAAGAAAAAATAGGGGAAAAGAAACAAGCTTAGATCACTGTCCACCGATATTATGCAGTATTCATTATTCAGTATTCATCACAAATCGTACCGGAACAATCTGAAATCATAGTTTAGAATTATAAACAAATAATTCTCTGCGAGATAAATCGCGTGAATATTTCTTATTCCGTTCTGCGTTTCAGTGTTAATTATTTCGTGGCGACTGGCGGCAATGTTATCGCGCGTTCTGCTGACATCTGAAACGTCAATGTCGCTTGTTAGATCGCACGTTAGATTTTTTTAGTCGCTTAAGTTCGTGGGTTAGTCTTTCTGCGGACCATTCGAACGTATCCGTGGCGTACGAAACCACACAACAATAAATAGCTGGATACGAAACAACTACCAAATTCAATCATATTTTGCAGGACGAAACAGACGACGACGATCCGTATCTAATATAATTCGAGAGGCGAGAGAGTGAACTTGCAACGGACTGAGACGGGTCTCCAAAAGCAGAGAGAAAACAGTCGCGATATTAAAATTTTTTTTTTTAAATATCTTTCATACTAAACCCGACGCAGACTGATCGACTTATGGAAACCTCGGAAGTTGACACGTCCATACTGAGTTCGTTGCACGGTAACCGGTACGATTACTTGCGGGCAGACGATAAGGAGAGTTTTGGTGATTCGGCTTTCCTAGCCGAAAACCTTGAAAAAGATTTGCCAAAAACACTGCCTGAACTGTCTGAAATTACAGACAGCGACACTTATCTGCACAACAACGGACTGTCGCAGATGATGACTATTGACAGTTCATGGTAAGTCATCAAGAACCTGTTGATTCAATACTATACTTTTCAACAACATATAATATTATACCTGATTCCTTATTGTAGGTTTATAAAAAAAAATCTTATACTGATAAATTTTAATTTTGATGATGATTTATATAAAATTGTAAATCAAACGTCATTCAAGTATATTTTTACATGGTTATAAATTAAGATAACATTTAAATTATTTTTTTATGTCCAAAATTAATGGAGTAAATTTCTATACGATAGTTTTATCTGACAATTATGAGTAAAGAATTTTTTTTACTGCTTTTTAGGAGTGAAGATTCAACATCATGTTTTCCTACATCAACCAACTCAAGTTTTCCTATTGCACTCCCAGGTCCAAGTGATTTTGATGAGTTCAATAGTATTCAAACTGTTCCTAGAGCTGAAACACCAGGATTAGGGTTAAGCACAATTTTTTCTGCTGATGCCGATTTATCTGATCCAACTGCAGAAATTGGTGTTTGTGGTCTTAGAAACCTTGGTAATACATGTTTTATGAGTGCTGGTTTACAAGCTCTCTTATCTACAGAGAGTCTTGTGTCTTATTTTTTGGGCTTTGACAATGATGGATCTGAAGAGACGTTAATTGGACAATTTTCCGATCTTGCTAAACGTTTTTGGCATGGACAGTACAGTGTTATTAATCCACATCAGTTCAAATATGTGTTGGGAAAACGATACGCACAGTTCCGAGATTGCAGCCAGCATGATTGTCAAGAATTCTTGGCTCTTTTATTAGATAGCCTAAATGATGAACTATTGATGCATTTTGCCAAACACTGCAAAGTAACATCACGTAAAACTCGTAAGTCCCCAAATCCCAGAAAACTATTGCCACGTGAAGTTGATGAGTTTGTAATTAGTTCGTCTGAATATGAATTACCTCAAACTTTATGTGACATTTTAACAGAAAAATTATCTGAGGATCAAGACTTCATGACACAGAAAGTGAATAATTCCGATTCTGATGTTCTTGTGTCACCAAATGATGGTACCATGATGGCTTCTTCTGTATCTTCTTGTGAACCAGATCTTCTGAAGACCAAGGTACAAATTAATGATTTGTTGAACGGAAAAAGAGAAATATGTTGTGATTCCTCATCTGATTCAAGACTTATGGATTTAAAGCGTGTAAAATTAGATGATAATAAAATATCTAAGTCAGAGCTTGTAGAAGCTGATTCAATAGGATCTACTGTTCTTGAGAAACGTATTCAACAAGAGTCCATTATCAATAAAATATTTCAAGGACAATTTGAAAGTTCTGTATGTAACAAATTATATCATAAACCAATAATTAAAATTATCTTATTATTAATTAAACATTATTTTTCTAGGTTACATGTCTAGAATGTAATTATGTGTCCGTAATGCATGAACCTTTCATGTATCTATCTGTACCTTTACCATTTGCTACTCAACAACAAATGTGTAAGTTAAATAAAAGTATCAAAGTGTTATTTGACATGCTAATGTTTAATGTTTTATTTTATTAGATATAACATTTGTTAGTGCAACACATAATCCACCAATGAAATATTTGATTACTGTTAATAAACAGGATGATATTAAAAAGGTTAAAAGTGAGCTGGTAAATTTGATAGGTGAAGATAAACACCCTGATATGTTGGTTGTAGCTGAAGTTTTTAACAGACATATTTCAAAAATATTGGTAAGTATATTGTATGAAAAATACTAAATTTGCAATTATATGATTTAATTGATTTGTTAATTAATATTAAATAATATATTTTACCAGAGTGATGACCATCAAGTGAGGAGTGTTGACTCTAATAACCGAGACTTGTATGCGTTTGAGGTGTTGGAAATTAATTTGGACCTCGTGAATGGTGATATTGAAGAATTCATTGAAGGAAACACACAAATTGTAAGTACATTTTATTGTATAGTTAGTTTACATATTATCAAATAGCCAATAGGTACCTATGTAATTTTTTTTTTGAGTGGATAGTAGATTAAATCATGGCCATTAATGTATTGAATAATATTAAAGTTGCTGAATAATTTACCCTATAGCATTATTTAGTTTTCATTAAAATACATAGTATTACTAAACATTTTTACATTCAATGAAGTATACTAATCAATATTTTATATCTCTTAAAAATATGTGTAATTCTAGGAACCAATGGATATAGACTCTGGAAATATTGAACAAGGAGACATTTGTACCATATGCTTAGAGTATAAACCTGATATGGTACTCCACAAAGATATCAAAGATTGCACTTGTATATTGTGTGAAGAATGCATTAAATCGAGTTGTTTTCATTCTAGTGGAGAAAAAGATCAAATGGATTGCCCTGTTTGTAGAGTAAGAATAGACCCTAAGGTGGATTTAATTCCAATTGAACAACCTACTGGTAATATAAATCAAGCTATACGACGTTTGACTATTCCAATCGTGTTTAAACAAGCTGATGGAAAAAGTTTAATTGGTCGACCAGCATTGGTTCGTTTACCAAGTGAAGTTCCTGCTGAAGTACTTTATGTTGAAGTGGCCAAACTTCATCCGTACTCTGAAGAGTTCTCATTATCATTAGTTGATGGTCAGGGGACCATGTGCTCTAGATGCATGTGGGATGTACATTGTGGCGGCTGTATTATTCCCAAAGATGGTATAATCAAGTTTCGTAGCGGTGATACACTAGCTGTTACCTTTGAAGATTTTGTAGATGTATATTTGCTAGACACTAAATTACATCCAGGATCTACTGAACAAATGCGATCAAATAAACCTCTTTCAATATATGATTGTATTAATGCTTTTTGCCAAAGGTAATAATTTTATTAAATATTTTTTTTTATAGAAAATATTATATTTTTGGAGTAGTTTTAATCTAGTTAAATCTATTTCATATTTTCATCGCATAGAATAATTATTTTCAAACACCACTTTTGTGGTAAGGGACAAGTTTATTAAATTTATCTATCAAGTATCAACTAATTATAATTGATTCAAAAGTTTTATATTTTATAACAAGAATTTTTAACAAATTGTTGTTAATTAATATTATATTAATATTCAAACTTTAATATTCTATACTATATATTAAGGGGTTGCTAAATTCAGAAAATTTCAGTCGATTCCTCTGTTAAAATATTTAGTAGCTTCACTCCTCTTAAAAATGATATATTCTATAGCTTTTATTAAAAATAAAAATATATTCGTAATAGATCTTTATGCAGAAAAGTTTTACCACCCTGATACATAGTATATAGAATAAATTCTAAAAACTAATTAAATGGTCTTGATTTACAGTGAACTTTTAGATGATAATAATCCTTGGTGGTGTCCATTCTGCAAAAAAAACCAACGTGCCACTAAAACATTGTCCATATCCAAGTATCCTAGATGTCTTATTGTGTACTTAAAAAGGTAAAAAAAATTATTATTTAATTATACCTGCTTAAAAATAAGTTTAATAGGTATTTTATCATTTTAGATTTGTTTTTCATGAAAATTGGGGAATAAAATTACAAGATAGTGTAGTATTTCCTTTAGATGGATTGATGTTGGACATAAAACAAGAATTAGTATATGATTTGTATGCTTGTGTTTGTCATACAGGAAGTATGTTATATTATTTTTTTTAATTAATTAATTAAATTAATTTTTTATTAATTTATTTCTGTTGTGTTAGGTACTTCTATGGGCCATTATACATCTTATACTAAACATGTGGAGTCAGAAGAATGGTATTATTATAATGACGAATCAGCCACTAAAACAACACCTGGACAAGAAGATTATTGTAATGCATATATTTTGTTTTACAAGAAACAAGGTATGTAGTATATTTGTCAATTACTTTTAAATTCATAGTTTTATTTTCAGAATATATTTTCTGATTTTATATGATGACATAAATATTATATTCTTATTGCAGGATTACCTGATGATGATGCCGATTCCTCAGGACTGTGAAGTTATTTTTAAATAAAAAAAATAAGAACCTATTGAAAAATAATTGCTATTTTATAACTTTCTTGTGTTTATCAAACTAAACAAAAGAATATTTTTAAGGTTAAAGGACTAGCCAAATTTAATCTTGAAAGTCTTGTCCTCAATTCTCATTACTGTTGATGTTACTTATATTATTATTATTTTTTTCTAGTAATTATTTATTATTTTTTTAGTACCTTTGTGAGAAAATTCCTTTCTAAAATGCGAGTATGTAAATTTTTAATGGAGTAAATTATATGTTATTTTTTATGAATTAATTTTTTACTATATAAACAGTATTATTATTTAGTTATGTTATTAACAAAGGTTGGAATGTACATAGTATAATGTATATAAAAGTTAAATTAGTTACTTTGAATAACACTAACTTAAAATTTATATTATTAAAATACAACTTTTAGAAAGATCCATGCATTTGTTTGGCAATTACTTTTATTGTACATGTCTTTTTTTACATTATTATCTTACAACAGTTGATAATAATTTGTTAGTATTAAGCACAATTTAGATAGTAATCTTAAATTGTGGTATTAAGGCATGTTAAAAGTTTCTTCTCTTTTTTACTTGAAAACAAATCATTCTGTGTTGTAATAGTAAGTTGAATAATTATGAATAGATATTATAAGCATATATTTATAAAAATTTACTATTGGGTATAAATCAAACAAAAATCAAATTATATTGGAATCTTATTGCATCGATTTGTTTATTTGTGGTTGAGTGTACTTTTAACAAATGAAAGATGAAATCTAAGTGGTTATTTCTTTCGTCAATATCTAAATTATATATATATATTCACTTACATAAAAAAAAAAAATATATAAATAATCAATAGCTGAAAGATAATGAAGTTTATAAGACTAAAATTATTTAACTTAATATTTTTTCTTTTGTATTTATATAATTTATTAAAAGTAGTGTATTACAATAATATAATAATATGTATTAACAATAGAGAAGTAATTTCATAAAAATGAGTGAAATAACATACTTCAAATAACACTTCATAAAGTTTGAAGAGAATTAGCGCATGGGTCTTGTACAGGTTCTACAAGGTCAGGATGGTGTTTTTTAATGTGCCTCTGTAAAAATGTGTTGATTACAAATCTATCGTCACATACTTCACATTTATATGGTCGGTCTCCTGTATGCCATCTGGTATGTATGCGTAATGATGTCTTTTGAGTAAAACCTTTAGAACACAAGTCGCATTTGAACGGTCTCTCACCTGTATGTATTCTTTTATGTTCAACTAGGTATTTGCTAACTGTAAACGCTTTGCCACACATTTCACACACGTGATTTTTTTCACCAGTATGTATACGCACATGAAGTTTCAGATGGTGTGCTGAACTCAGCAGCTTGTTACAATAAGAGCATTCGTATTTTAGACCTAAATGTGACTGAATATGTCGTCTGTAACTCCCTATGCGCCTGAACGCTTTTCCACAGGTTTCGCATTGGTAACTAACTGATTCAGCTGATGTGGTATGTACTTTCATATGGCTGTATAAATTGGTCTTGGACGTACATAATTTGCTGCAACGATCACATTGGTATGGTTCGGCACCATGGTTTTTAATTTCATGTGTAGCCAATTCGTCTTTATTAAAAAAACCTGCTTGGCACGTATCACAGAATACACTGTAGACTTTTTTATGTCTATTTTCATGATATTGCATTCGACTTTTATAGGGTGTACGATAATCACATGTGTCGCACGAATAAGTAACACTAGGATGTTCTTCTTTTTTGTGCTTTTGCCGAGCACACATTGTGTCAAATGTTTTATCACAACAATTGCACTTGTATGCAGAGTGTGGATGTGCATCATTTTGATGATCTTTTAATGCGTGTTTAGTATTAAAAGATTCTTCACATTTTCTGCATTTGAAAAATTTTATTTTAACCTTACGAGGTGTCTTAGTTCTATCTGAACTTTGGTCGTCATCAATTTCTTCAGCACTGTAAAACACAATAAATCAATAAATATATGAGTTTATGACAAGTGATAAAGTTAAATTTGTTTATGATTAAGAATGTACATATTTAATTAGATGGAATATCAAACAGACAACTTCTATTATATTAAAATATTATACTCAGATCTAAAGGTATATTATAAAGTCAAGTAAATAAACTGATACCTGATGTTATAAATTAAGATCAATAATTTTAGAAAATCAGTATATTATTATAGTATGAACTTACGGATCTATTTTCACAGTGTCTTTCATTTCGATTTCTGATTGATTACTTTCAGACCAACTTTCTGGTTCGTTGTATTCAGATTTGTATTCTGTATTTTGGTCATAATTAATGGTTACCACTGGTTCAAAACTACTGGAAGCCTGTCAATTAAAGAAATTTTAATAAATCAAATGTACATATTAAAATTAAATATACGAGTTATTAAAAAAAATATTCTTATGAGATTCACTTAACTTGGTTTTTAATCACATTAGACAATTTTTAATATTTTTTACTGTAATAGATTAAGGTATTTTACGAACAATTTTTTCTTAGAAGAATTTAAAATGAAAAATGTATTTGTTTTGCAAACAATTATTATTTGTGTATATAATTCACACCTGGCAAAATACAAAAACATGTATAAGATAATGATATTAGGTGCAATCATTTTAGCAGTGTGTAAAAAAAAGTAGGCTAAATAATTGATGTGTGCAATCATTTTTTAAGTATTTATTAGTCAGGAGGTATAATTATTTGAAACTAAATGAATTAATATTAGTGTTAGATTAAAATAATATAAACTTTATAATCAGATCTCAGATCGATAATGCACCTAATATTTTCTTAGATGACTTTCAAAAACATGTTAACCTAAATCTAATTAACCTTTCCTGTTAATAAATTAATGTGAGAAATTTGTTTCTAATATCATCATATAATTGTTTTCATGAAATACATTTTATCTAATCATTAGAGACCGTTATTAGATAATGGACACACCTTTAAAAAAAAAAAAAAAAACAATAAATATTAAATGTCAATAGTTTGGGATAAACAATTGGGTTTAACTGCTTGACACCTACTCAAGTATAATGATGAAAAAAAAACCGAATTAAATGAGAAAAATGAGTGTGGAAACAATCATAAACAAAGCGTTTGGAGTTAATTGTGGTGGAAATATATGCACAAGATCATTGGTACGGTGACTGTGAGTAGACAGTCGCAGTGCAGCTCTGACGGTTTGCACTACCAGATGAGCTCGGCTTACCATGTTGTGCTGGACGTCAGCCAGCTGATCGAGCTGTTTCTGGCACTCGACCGCGTTGGTGTAGTACGCGTAGAACTCGTTGACGGTGTCTTTGCACTTGACGCACACGTGCTTGGGCAGCTGGTCAGTGCGGGATATGTGGATATGCAGGCATTGGGCTATCTTGTCGGCCAGTTCGTCGAAAACGCTGATGGGCCAGTCGACCGCAGACAGGCACAGCCGGCACACTTTGGTCAGCTCCATGTCGCCGTTGTCACCACCACAGCCGTCGCCGCCGCCGGTCACATTGACATTGACCGCCACCGCGACGAACGTGGTCAACAACAGAGCGTCGTCGTCGCCAGCGGACGTGATGTGATGTTGGTCGTCGTCAGCGGTCGTCGCCAGTAACGCTGGGCAATGCGCATCGCTTGATTTACTGATTTTTCCTGTTCATTTGCTCTAGTTCGGTCGTCCGAGTTTGCGTTGTTTACAAGACGGCGGCGACTGACGACCGACCTGATAACGGGTACTACCACCACCACCACAAAAACCGCATGTGATAACGTCACCAACAGCTGCGGGCGATAAAGTCCGATAGGCGCGGCGGTGTATGTGGGTTGGACCACCATCGTTGTCGGTGGGTTCGCTTTGATTCTTTCCTCCATGGACGTCCGATTCGCGCACATGAAATTTTCAAATGATTTTTTTTTGCTAGCAATGGGTAATCGGAGAATGGGTCTATGGGCCGTGGTCAGGGCCTGATTTAGGCATTTTGTGACCTTGGGCAAAAAATAAAAAATGTATCCCCTTGTCAACAGTAGCATATATAGCCCCCTCCACAAATTAGTTGTATACAACAAAATAATAATTTATTACAATTTAGTATTTACTTATACATTTTCACAGACATAATATTATTATAATGTTATACATTTTTGATATCTACAGGCTACAGATTTCTTCATTCTTGTACCTGTAAAAAACAATACATTTTTATACTTTTATACTTATAATAGAAATAATTAACTAGCTATTTTATAATATTACTTTTCTTGCTTTTTTTTTAAAGCAAATTCATTTATGATGTCATCAAAGTTTAAAGAAGACATATGTACCATGATATTTGTTGTGATTGGTGGCCCGTATGGTGTTTCCAGTATGTATAAAAATAGACTTGTATTTATTTTCATTTACATTTTACGCCCATAAGGATTAATTATTTTATTTTTTTGAAATACATTATGTTTCTTGTATTTGTTTTATATGATGAAAGTAATAGATACTCTAAAAAAAAAAAAAGGTTCATAAAAATCCGAGGCCCTATCCTGCCTAATGGTAAATATGGCCCCGGTCGTGTTAGGTTTGAAAACCGGTTTCTTTACTTTGTATTCAATTTTTATTTTTTAGATATGTGTGTGTGTCAGCTGTAATGTTTGATTTGAGATGTTAAAGGGGCTTTTATTTGTTATTTAACATTTTGATTTAAATTATTTGTATTTTGTTTATGTTTGATTTTTGCGCAGTACTTCACAATTGGTTAAAATAGATAATTTGTAGCAAAAGAATTAATTGTGAGTTTAGGGAATATTTAAGGACACGAAAATGGATTTTTTGGCGATCTGAATATAAACTGTTGAAAATGCGAGTGATGTTGCTATTACTCCTCGGGGAATTCCGTGACTTGAATTGTAAAAGTGGTTGAAGTTATAAGCGATGTTGGACTACGATATCATTTTATGGTTAAGGTAGGTTTTAGTTCATTTAAAAAAGAGACTGACTGTTTTGCCCGGTAGAACGCTCGTGTGACATCAAAGAATGCTGCAGTGTTGTACATACCTATAGTGTTAACAATACCTACTTATTACTTTTTCTCTAAAATTGTTGTGTCAATTAGAATATGTATGGTTTATGACGTATTATTATTTGTAGGTGTGTATGTATTTCAATTATAATAAAAATTATGAAATGTTCAATATTTTGATAAAATAATTATTTAATTATTTATCGTTACGTTTGGTTAGGTAAATTGTCGTAATTTTGTAGAAAACTCCTGATCAGCTACAAAATGTCCTCTTAAAATACCAACGAAGTTCATTTCTCATTTCTCTATTTATAGATAGCGCTATACATATAATATAAATTAATTACACAAAATTGTTAAGACTTATTAGAGTACGTTACTTTATAAATCATAGGGTTATAGGTTATACTCAAAAAATATAATTATACCTATAATAATACATAATTGAAAAACTAATTACCTGAGGTTACCTGACCAACTACCTTAACAAAATATGAAAAGTTAAATATTAATTATTATTTGAAATTAAAATTGTATTTCCGTTCGAGAACGAAAATATTTCTGGTTAACTATTTTGTTTTTGTTCTATAAAATAGATAACTAATTGTGGTTCCGTTTTTGTTTTCGTTCGTATAAATTTTTCAATAATATCGGTTAATAACAAAAACGGTTTTAACCGGTTTGAAGCCCTGATTTAAACATTTAAGCAAATATTTGAAATGGTTTTAATAAAAATATTATCAATTTGCGTAGGTACACTTAGATAATGTATAAAGATTAAAATAACTGAATTTTATCAACTCTTTGTCACATATTATTATTAAATTTTGCCATTTTTATTTTATTTTTTAAATTTATTGTTACAAATACTTACAATAAACTGTTATACGTAACAGGATGAATTTTTTTATATTTAGCAATATTTCATTGTAATGATATGCTCACATATCATTGTTTAATAGTTAAAAAATAATAAATAAATTATGGTCAGGTTGTTTTGCGCAGATAATGTTTACTCCCAATAGATCTAATATAAATTTTCATCACTGATGAAAGGGATGATTTGAATTGTAAGGTCACGTAGAAACAGACACTTATTTGTGACAATGAAGCGCAAGACGTGTACCTAACTCTCTTATGTGTCGCTAGATACAATAAAGGATGGCCGAATAAGGGCCTTTGCTACTAAGGCTAAAGCTAGTTTGTTGGAAACGCAGGGGACTTTGATAAAGCCACAAGCCACTCTAGCCGTCATTACTAGCCTATGAGTCGTCTTTTTTAACAGTACATGCGCACCAGCTATACATTATAGAAACACCTCTCAGCACCGGATCCTGCGAGCGACAGCTGGACCTCAATTTTTAACGAGTTAAATTAGTGTTATACTTATCTGGATTCACGTGTTTAAAGAGTTCTTTATTTTTGTTACTTTATTATATTATAGCACATATATATATATATATATATACAGTCTTGTTAAGAATACTTTTCAAATGTATTCAGAATACGTATTTAAATAATTGGTGTCATTTGTATTTATAATACGTATTCAAATACATCTTTAAAGTATTTGAATATAAATATAAATAATTTTTTAAAGTATTCAAAATACTTAAACAAATACTTTTTTTTTTAGTTCAATAAATTGTATGTTGAAATATTTATAATTGTATTATTTTTGTTATTATAACTTTTATAAAATAAGAAGAAAGACTAATTATAAATTCAAGATAAAAACCAATCTAACCAGTGGTGGTCTGTGACCTGTGTCCCGTATAAAATAATATTTTAAAAATTAGAAACTAAATCTAAAATAGTACGTTACGAAATATTGGTAATTGGAATTTGGAGTAGGACACTAGAATGAAAAAAAGTATTTAGTATTTTAGAATAAAAATACAAATAAAAAGTATTTTTAAGTATTCAAAAAATACATTGGTCGAAAAGCATTTAAAATACAAAAAAAGTATTCATATACATCACAAGACTGTATATATACATAATACATATAGGTATATAGCTGCAAATCAGGTAAGATTCATGGTTATTTTATATTTCATATTACCTAATATAATGCTTTACATATTATAAGTCTTATTATACGGTGTACTCTGTACTTGACAAAATTCTTGAATACACGACCTCGAGAGCCCTCTGAAGATCAGGAGAAAGGTAATAGCATGAATTTAACATTTGTATCTGGTAGGTGATTATTATTCTCTAGAACTTATAAGTACAAGGATGAATCCCCCAGGCCTTGGTCCCTTCATTCAAGTTTTAGCTATTTTTAGCTATTCCAAATTAGTTTTTCTTATTATCTTATTTTTTACGTAATAACATCATTATATCAATTTATCAATATATCTACGTCCTACGTATTATCATCTCTGGTGACTAACCAGAGACACACACATTTTAACTCAACCACCTGTCTGTGATTATTTACAGACTAGTCAGATCGCACTATTTCACCCAAACAATAAATTACTTATTGACAGACGAAAATATCAACACATTATTATTATTGAGTAAATATGAGGATTACAATTCTGGGAAAGAACAGTGTTTGTTTTAACGAAGAAACATCATAAAAATAGTGTTGTGTCCAATGTGTTAAATAATTGTAAATACCTAAAGTAATATAGTATGTGAATTTGCAAATTTATAACGACTAACGGTTATGACCCAAACTGACTTATAATTTATATGTTATGTGTACGTGGGGAATCAAATTTGTTTAAAATTAAGCCCAATGGTGCGGGGGCAATCAAAAATTAAGATGTTATCTCTTATCTGGCGGGCGTAGGAAATACTAATATAATTAGTGTTTAAGTTTGTTTATAGTAAAAAATTGTATTTCAACAATAGGTTAATACACATCGGGTTATTTTGTATCGACTCACTTTGCAAATGCATAGTAGCACAGCGATCTAATCCATCTCTAATATAATACTACAGATAGATGAAATAATAGATTTTATCTATTCTGTGATAATACATTAATACGATGATAACAACTGAAGCGCTTACAGAAAATGAGTTTAGTCAGCGCAAGTATATATTTTTTAAACATTAGATACTTACATATTTCCGGCTTCCACTTCTATAAATTAGGAAGTACCTATCAAGGTTAGTCGATGAAAGATTATTTGAAAATTTCAACTTAAATAACTTTGAAAATCTGATGAGTATAAAATAGGTTATACATAAAAACTGTTTAAAAAAATAGCCTTTCCGAATCTGTAAAAAGATGGGCATAATTTAGTTGTAACATCTTATGATAGTTACTTTCACGTACAATCATATTTAATTAAAGAAGTTTAGGTAATTATTTACTACAACCCATCTACGAGATATAATAATTTAACTTTGCTATAAGAGACGACTACTACATTATTGTACTAATATGTACATTGTACTTATACCAAACACATTTATACCACTCATATATTCATGTTCATATAATATATCTAATATGAACTTATTACATTACTTACTTAAACTTATATGTATACGCTTTAATGACAAATTTAATTGTATATAATATATAACTAAATTACTTAAAGAAAAATACCTACAGTGTAAAACTTTTACTTCAGAAATATATATGACATTGTATTCTGAAGGAATTTTTTATATTTTATTTGCTTAGGATTTTTGATGTGATATAATTTATTTTTTCTGTGAAAGGTCTTTATATATATCTCGTGGTGGTGTAAGCGATGATCGGTGGTAGCTGGTCTACGTATTATACCACGTCTACTCTATCAGTGTTTGCCAGTTTCCTCATCAATTCATCTAGGTGGTTTATTTATCGTTTTGTCATTTCCATTATAAATTAGGCCCTTTAAACAGTTTAAACTTGTTACGACTAAGTCTGAGCGTTGTTCTAATTGGTTTTGGAATTACCATGAAGAATAAAGATCTTTATAAAAATCTTTATTCTTCATGGGAATTACAAATACGTGTTTTATTAAATCTGTTAACAAATGTATTTATTTATTAAGACGCCATTACAATGTGTCACCGTCATATACTCGCTAGTTACATTCTCATGTACCTATTATAGGTATGTACAATATACTATACTACGTACATTCATTAAATGATTTACACGATATAATTTAATTGTTTGTAATGTTTTATGTTTTATTAAATATATATATTTTTTTTAGGTATATTAAAGTAGGTAATGAGAATGTGGACTCAACAGTTAACCATAAAAATAAATATTGCAGCATGGCTCTTATATTTTCTTTACTAGAGGATTACCCAACGGGATTTAGCTTAAACAAAATAAATTAAAAACAAAAGTGTCTAAATCATACGTATTAGCTATTAAGTTTTTTTTATAGCTGGGCTGAGGTGGCAAGATGTTATATAGTAATTGCCAAATTGCTCAACTAACTGTTCCATGTTCTACAATATATATATATATATATATATATATATATATATATATATATATATTATACTCAAATTAGTATTAGTTTGAAATATTTGTATCATTAAATACAGCAGTTATCCATAAAAATTATTATAAACAAAAATATAAAATAAAACTAAATACGCACCGAACGACCGAACAATTATTTATACAATTAATTATATATACTATTTATTTATTTATTTAGACAGCTAGTTTCCCAATAGTAAAATAAAATGTACAGTTGGTAGTTGGAATTGAAATATTATAAAATTTAAATTTATAAAGAACAAAAAATTTATAAAAGTAAACTACTTATTTTAATTTGCATTAACAGTTGCACATGGAAATATTTTAATATTATACTCATTTATTTATTGTTTACATCTTTGACAGAACATTAGAATCATAGCTTGTAGATTAAAATTACATTAAAACAAAATTCACATCGATATCCTTTTCTGCTTTCAGCTTATCTTTTCAAATCTTGATGAATTTGTATACCATTTTTTATTGATACATCATGTATTAAACACGATCTTTCTCCAAATAAAAGGTATAGGAGTTGTCTTCCATACACAAACATCCACAACAAAATAAATGATACCATACAATTTTTTAAGTAGTTGAAACCACAAAATTAATGCATTTAAAAGTATATTTATTCGATTTTTAAAAAGAGAACCTACAGTAATATAGTCCTTTGAAAATTCGCTTAAAATAAATTCTGTAGATGTATTATTGGAAATATTCCTTTCTATATGTATTAAAGAAAGATTTGAAAAATCTGTCTTGCTCTTGATGCATTGAAGTTCTAATCCATGTTCTATTTATCTGTATTGCCGAAAACAAGCGTTTACTAGAAGCTGAATTGACGTGAACGGCTAACAACACTTATAAAAGGGAGTACACATGTGGATAGACAGATTTATCCAAAAGTAATCACAAATATACGTACCAATAGTTAAAAGCTGATAACCACAGCTTGATAATATTAGCTTACAGATCAGCTTTTGCTGACTGCTTTCAATCCATCAACATCCCCAATGTAATTTATAAAAAAATAAAGTATGTACCAATATTATTTAATCATAAAATTAGGATAAATTTTCTAACGCTAATATTATGTATGAAGAGATTTGAAAATCTGTCTACTCGGTTACATTATTATGAGTTATGACAATGTTTATACATACCTACAATGTCATAAAGACACGACTAATAAATTCTACTTTTTAAGAAAGTCAAATAAACAAATTTATAATGTTTAAACTTTATAAGTATATTTAATACAATATTATTCAATGGTATAAACTATAAGGTAATTTACTTTTACTTTGGCGACTTGGCATTTAAATGAAGTGTAATAAATTTAATTTCAAATTTGGTAATTGTTTATGTACCTACCTAAGAGATAAAATGATAAAACTAAAATGATTGCGTGATACTTTTGATAGATTATATTTTTTATATTTTTTCAAGTGATTAAAAAATATGGAAATTATTTTACGAAGAAAAGTTTATGATCAAAAAACTATAGACAAATATTGATGTATCATTTTGACTTTTTAATAAATTATAAAAGTACACTTATTTTAATACTCCATTAACTGTTTCTTGGAAATTTCAATCTCATAATTGATATTTATGTATTATTATTAAGATTTTTTTTTATAGAAGCGTGGTGTTTGTTATACTTATATTATGTATTTGAAAATTTATTTTATTTTAATAATATTTCTATATATTATATTATAATATGTATACGTAGGTTCATAAATTATACTATTTTTTTTTTAGATTTATATTTACGTTTTAAAAATGATATGAAGAAAAGGGCAATTTAACCATGATTTAGTGTGTTTGTTTTAAAAAAAGAGCTTCTTAGGTACACAAATTGCAAGAATTTAAAATTAATGGATCACAAAATGCATAGGTTATGAAGTTAGATCTCAAGATAAATTTAGGAATAATTTTATTGACTGTGACTAAAACTCATTCTCGTGGATTCTATAACAGTCGACAATTTATAAACAAAAATTGTATACTTAACATAAAAATTAATCTATTGACTATAGTATAGTATTGCCTCCACATGGAAAAATGTTATACAGGGTAAAAATATGTATACACTTTTTTAGTTAGACAATGGTGATATAAAATAAAAACAGTTGGTACTTAACAATATTATTTATATAAAGGGCATTACATTTCTATGACATTGATTATAGAGTAGTTTAACTATGTTAGGCTATCTGTCTACTGTCTAGTTATGTTTCAACATGTATGTATAATGTATATAAAATATAATTAACAGCTTAACACAGTCGGTAGGTACTTATATTTGAAATTCACGATAAATTTATTATTATATTGCAATTTTTATGAAAGATCGTTTAAGCGTATTTATTTATTAGATTGTTCATAGATTATAGGCTAGACTGGAATTAAATTTAAAGAAGCAACGGCAGTCACTAATAAAAAATACATAAAGTTTAAGGAACATTGTAAGACTTCAGACTCTAATATAAACGAATATAGGAAAATGTAATACACAGACCATCTTTTTACTTCATCAGAACTATTAGGAGTTAGAACATTTAAATAAAAGAAAGTAATCAAGATTATAATTTATAATGAAACATTCATTGACTATGGAAAAAAAATTCACAGTCAGAAATCAGAATCAAATAAAGACAATTAATCTATTAACTCTGATTGCTTAGATGTGACAAGTATTCGATTAGTAAAAATTATATAAACCAAATGTAGAATCTTATTTTTTAAGACTCAACTTTCGTGGCCAATTACTTATTAATCCTTTTGGGCCGTTAAGTATTTTTTCTGTATAAATATAAATTTAAGAAATATTTAAAAATATTTATTATTCATCAGTTAGAAATATGAATAAAATTATATTTTAACAAAAAAACTCATAAATATGGATTTTAATATTTTCTTAAATATTTTATAATATGTGAGATATAAATATTATATCAAAATTGCAAAATAATAATATCTAAACGAAAAAAGAAAAATGATCGACTGACGTGTGCTAATTTAAGTTCAAATGTAAGTAGTAAAATACTGAAAATAAATTATTTGAAAGTGTATTGATATTACTATAGGAAAAAAAACTATAAAAAAGTAAGTAGAAATTAAATTGAAAAACATGATCTATGATATATTTTGAAATAGATTAAAAAAATTACAGGAATGATCCGATGGTAAACAAGTCAATATTTAATATTCAATAAAAATAAAACTGTAGTTTTCGATTGTACTCGTGTTATTCGATTTTGTGACTATATGACAAATATTAGAAAAAATTTATATAAACAAGAAAAAAATCTAACTGTAAAAAATAACAATATTATTAATTTTCCTTCTTTTTTTCCACAATATCAATGTTTAGCTTTCTGTGCTATATTTTTTATTAACGATTACTCATTAGTATTATGGGTGTTGATATAAAAAAAAAACGCGAATTTGATTTACAGAAAACGAAATATTTACATTTTACGATTTTATATTTATTAGTCTTGTGATAATATTGTGTGTTTTAATTTGTATTGACGGTTTAGTGAAATATCTACACACAATTTCGCTTAAAATACTTTTGATTAATTGGATAATTTTTAATTATATAAAAACTAGATTTCGTTCCATTATCTAGACCAGTGGTGGCCAAACTTTTTTTACCGCGGGCCTTTTTTTTTACGTAAATCTAAAATATTATAGTTCTTTCGTGGGCCAAATATTAAACGATGGCGGGCCGGATTTGGCCCGCGGGCCGTAGTTTGACCACCACTGATCTAGACTATAGTAATAAGCTGTTTAGGTAAATTAAAAATAATAGGAAATTGAACCGACTGATCTTGTGTGTACGCATGCTGCATCTTTAAAACCGATTTACTCGTATGTGCATAATATGTATTGTATGCTGATGCCTATCCTCTATGGATATGAGAGTATACTGTATACATATTTAAAATTAATTATAGCATTAATTATAGTAATAGATTTTAAATAAATAGAGAAAACTTGATGGAAATTGAAAAGTGTATTTCATTTTCATACAAATTTAAATATATCTTATTTTAAATTAATTATCATTAATGTAATTTGTACAAATCATGAATATATTTTATATAAAAAATAATATTTGATATGTTCTTGTATAGTTTATACTTTTATTTAATACTTATAACTTATAATAATATATAATGTCGACATTTTGTTAAAAAATATACGTTTGATTGGCTTAATATGATAATTACATACTATACACAAAGTATACTCATCCCATTTTATCCTAAAATATTGCATTTATTCTAATTTTAATTTGTGTATACATACAGATTGTAAGTTAAATTAATTAGATCGTTTATATCATCGATTTAATTTTGTCTAATCGTTATAATAAAACTACATCAAATATAAAATAGTTGTATTTATGTTTAGTCTACAATACTTATTATATTCTGATAATTTTCATAAATTATAAAATTTTGATAAAATAAATTAATATTGTTTAACTTTAATTTTAAAATTACCATAACAGTCTTCACAGACATATTATTTATTGATCATGGCCTATTATTATTCTAAGTATATAAGGTTGTAATAACTTTGAAACTATAAACATAAAAATAACTATAACTCATTCGAATTTTGATTTATCTATCAACTTAAAAAAAAAAAAAAAAAAAATTTGCTTAAGGTATGATTTCCCTGCCGCGTTTGGACGTGACATCATGATGCCGTGCTGTTCCACTCTTTGACACTACGGGGAAACCGTACCTTTAGTAATTTATAGTAACAACAGTCTGTTCTCATTAAAAAAAAAAAGTATGTACCACCATCAAATATTCTTTAAATGGCATATAAAATCGAAGTGTACTTACATCGAAATACTAAAAATTAATTAATTAATTTGAATAAATGCTTAATTAAAGGTATAAATAAGGGGAATATGCTCGGTGCAATACTCTGTATAGTAAAATAATGATTTTTAATATACAATTTAACGTTTTATTACATTACCGACGGTTCTTAATATATTTTTGGTTATAAAATAATTTGTACATAAATTTATTTGATATAATTATATAGGATATAATATATATATAAAAAAAAAGGTAAACGTACATACAAACAAAATAATACTAGGTATATTTTGCAGGTATTTATTGATGATCAGCCCAAGTGACATGTCTTGGTTGAAAGTCAGAATTTAAAGTCACACGATCATTAAGGACCTTTTGATTTGATCGTCGAAAAAATGACCAACAGCCTAATACAATTAATGTTTGCATAGTGACTAGAATTATAGTGATTGCTAATCCTATAGGCCAAGTAATGCACCATTCGTTGTTGCGAATTACTGTAAAAATATATAATTAATTGTATATTAGAATCTAATAGGTAATCATTATTTATATAAACATTTAAAACTAATTATAATTATTGGTTAATTTATATTTTGTTGTTTATACTCGTATTGCTATAAAACATATTTACAATTTTGTAATATTTGTACGGTTTATATTTTAATATGTATATAATTTAATAATTGGAAAACATTTTGTATTAACTGCGTACATTATAATACATGGAATGACCTAACATTTTAAAGTGAAATACATTTTGATTTTAATTCATGTGTATTTGAAAATAATTGTATGTTTCAAACCTGAAGCTTCTAATCTTCTTGATGATCTCTCATTATTACTGTTACTATTACTAATTTGACTTTGACTGGCTATAATTTCTTCTTGTTCTTCAAGAGAACGTACTACGATTGCGAGTTGAAATGGCACTTCCTTTGTTTTAGTTTCAGAGGCCTGTGTATCGCGCTTTCGTCGACCATAGGACACCTGTCCGTTTCCACAATCACTCTATAAAAAAAATATATTAGATGATACAAAATTAGTTTGAAATAAATCTAAAAAAATTTAAAAAATATATCTATAAATACTATAAATGTACTCACTGGCTTACACAGCTGATCACAAAACATCATCATGAGGCTAAACCGTAGTACAGGTGACGAAGGAAATCGGAATGCTTTGAATCTTGCAACCATAGAATTTGGAGGTGTTAAATTCAACACCGGAAATGTCGATGGTTCCGGAGGACATCCTCTCCAATCTAAGAGTAACAAAGAGTCCAAACCATCTCCAGAACTAGCAATCAAGTGGCCTGCTCTTAATTGTGATGCGTCTAAAACAATTATTTAATTAATTAAATGTTAATACAATGACAAAAACAATAAATAAAACGTCTTACTATATGGTTGATTCACATCAATCCGGAGCTCTAATTCATCGCCGAGTTTTACTTCAGATACTTGTTTTACGTTCCGTCCTACTTCTAAAATTCTCATCTTGGCGACTTGATTTGCAGAGCCAACTAAACCATTTGGATCGTAGCCACCGTCATTGTATATAGTGTTATGTATACTATATTAGATAAAAAATTATAATTTTCGTAATATTGGTAATAAAAAATGCAGTATTTGGATTAATATATTTAAAATCCAATTCAAGTTAAAATTGTTCATTTTCAACAATATTTATTTTTAATTGTTTGATATACGAGTACATATTTTTTTAAAATTTAATACAATAATACCTACTGTTTATAGTTTTCTTTAAAAAATAGTAATATAAAGGACATATAAAAAATTATACAAATGATAAAATGATGTAACAAATATAGTAGTATCATCTATAGTTAGTACTATTTATGAAAAAATAATCGATTAATTGGGGTTTAAGCAAACAGGCACTGTAGAAGAGCGATGACTACTAATTATATTCATTACTTTAACATGTATATTTTATAAGATCGAGTGAATTAAAATGTTTTTAAAATAGTAAAAATATTCTGAATATACCTATTAATATTATTTAGTTATTTAAATATTAAAATTGAATAATGAAAACTGTTATCCAAAACGTTATAGTACTTTTATTTCTCATGTTTAATTGAATGTTAATTTTGGTTAATGATTAAAAATAATTTTAACTAAGCACAATATAGGTAGTATTGACTTATGATGTGCTCATCGACTATAATATTTAGCATACCTCGGTTCTGCTACTCCAAACGTAGCGTCTAAAGTAATGTTCTGTGGTCTAGATGCCAAGAACGACGGGTGGGGACTTGAACCAACAGCACATGACACTTTGGTCACTCGATCGCCAACGGTTTGTATAATCGGGTGGTGTTGTACTACGACAACAGCTGTAGCCAATTTCCTATTGCTGTTTGCCGATTTAGCCACCACAACATCACAGCGATTACGTTGAGTGTGGTTTTCAACAATCGGAAGGGTAATCGTTGTCATATCTGTATGGCGACCGTTAACACCGCATTCTTCTGGTCTTCCTAGCACAAACATTCTGCCCTTGAAGCCCTGAGATCTCAACGACACTATCATAGAGTCATCATTACACGAGACGCTTACTGAAATCCAATATATCAACGTGATTTTTTTTTATTCATATTATTTTATATGCATTAATTATATATGGGCGGGCGATGACGTTGATTATTCTAAAGAAAAAATACACGTAAGAAAAACAAAAGATAATAATATAGTATAAGAACATATAGGTACTTACCTATATAATACCTATATTATATAAAATTAATAATCAAGTGTACGAGGCTTAAAATATAATTGGAAATCTAACAACTTTAATTACTTTTAATGACTAATTAGATGGTTTAAATAGATTTTGAGTCAATTAGTTTGGAAAAATAAATGCTGTCTTACAATCAATACAAGTAATTCTTTCTATATAAGTGGAACACGGTGATGGGATGAGCGGGCCAGCTGTATTTGTGTCGTCACCGTGTAAAAGACAAAGAGTACCACCAAATCCATCTGTAGGGCATTTAAAAGTATAACCTCTGCAGCTAAAATATTGTTCAGATTCACATCTTTCTTTGCACTATATAGAATAAAATTCATTTAATTACTATTTATTATTTTATTAATAAGCGTTCATTGTGACTTCACTTCATACTTGTTCAATATTAATGTTTTCTACTTGTAAGTCCACTTGTTGTAAAGTTCTATCATAAACAGGTTCGTGCCAGCATGAACTCATTTGATTTACACCTTAAGTTTTAAACCATTATTTTATAATTTTATATAATTGTAAAATAAAACATTAGATAGTGTATATTTTAAAACCTGGCAGTGTATTGGCGCATTCATTTTCTAAATATTCGACTTGATTCCGACTCGGATTAAATGCCGTAGGTTTAGTCTTACGGGTTTCAGAATTCAATGAACACATCTTGGTTGATCGAAAGTAATTCGCTGACTTACAATTGTTTTGGTCAATACATAGTTGGGCACATCGCCATTTGTCGCCAATATTGGGTATAACTGAATATTGAAAACCATTTATTTCGTAGTCCATGGACACTTCGATTGGCCATGCTCTTCGGTTACACGATTCGGGAACTAATAACGAATATAATAAAGTTACGAAATTGGTTTTTTCTTCATTTGCAAATACATGAATAATCCAGTCGTATAAATATATTGAGCACTTACCGCGGAGACAGGCTTTTCTAAAAAAGTTTACATTAGGGGTCACGACAATATTGTCGGTGGAACTCCCCATGTTAGGTACCCGGTAACATGATGTCGATGTGTAATCTATTATGAAGCCGGCACAGTCCACCGACTTTCTACATCTAAAATTCACAATTATTTACGGATGTTAAATATAAAATGTATAAAAACGTTTAAAGGCATATCTAAATTGTTCCTTTTAATTACCTGTTGTAACATTCTGCCGTTATGGCAACTCCGGGAGTGCTGGCGTATAATAAGATCGGCTGTACTACAGATCTTGGAGCAGAATTACTATATTTAACGTACGTTACTGGTACGCCATCTGGACAATCTTGACCTATAGTTATAAAAGCAGAGTTTGAGTATATTTTTTAAAATATTATCTACCGACAGATTGAAATGGTTTTCATAAACAGATATAACAGATATATTATATTATGTCTATGTTACTAATATTACGTTTAATTCAAATTGTTAAGTCGTTAATAGTACTTGCATATGAGCATAATCAGGAATGTAGAAGTAAAAATTGGTTCGCGGTGAATTGGTCGCGAACAATTGATCGCCGGTGAATTGGTCGCCGGTGAATTGATCGCGGGCGAATTGATCGCGAATACAATTGGTCGCCAAAATAATTGATCGCCAAACGAACTTTTTTAGTTTTTTAAGTATTTTATTATCCTAGGTATATTACCGAATTTTATGTTTATTATTTTAGAATATTTAAGTATTTTTAAAATTTAATTAATTGACATTATTATTTACAGAATGTGCTTAATGTGTAATTATTAACTATTGACAATATAATATGTAATTTTTAAATATATTTTGAAATTTAATTAATTGACATTATTATTTATTATTTTATTTTATTTATGTGTAATTATTAACTATTAACAATATAATGTATAATTTTTATTTGATTTAATTTTAAATTTTCATTATCGAGTTCGTATCATTATATTGTTATAAAGTATTTATTATTGATATTATATACCCACACGGGCATTATCAGTTTATTTCTGTCGTTTCTAATCACGGCGGCATAATCTCAAATTGTTCGTCAAAAGCCAACGTCTTCTCATTGTTAAATTATCAATACCGTGAAGTCACGTAATTTTATTATTATATAATTGTCAAATTAACTTGTATTATTATTAACCCTTTTAGTGTTAAGGTGATATCAACGTGGCCGTGATCAAATTGTTATTATTATTATCCTCTATATACATAATCTATTTATTATTTTTTTTAATTAAAATTAGCATTTAACTGTACGTTATTTAAAAATAAAACAATAAGAATACTTAAATATTCTAAAATAATAAACATAAAATTCGGTAATATACCTAGGATAATAAAATACTTAAAAAACTAAAAAAGTTCGTTTGGCGATCAATTATCTTGGCGACCAATTGTATTCGCGATCAATTCGCCCGCGATCAATTCACCGGCGACCAATTCACCGGCGATCAATTGTTCGCGACCAATTCACCGGATACCGTAAAAATTTAATATAGTCTGGTAAAAATAATTATTTTTACTTCTCATCAGCTATTTAAAGACGTATTTCATTATATAATATGAGATAAAAACTACTTAAATGCGTACAAATTCATAACTGCATACTTAAAGATTTGTTTTAAAATGCAATAACTAGATAATATGTGTAGCATACTAGCATAATGCATATATTATAACAGTCTTGTACACCAATACATATTAGGTGTTCGTATTTTAATTACAATAAAGAAACAGCTTTTACGTATAAAAGCCCGAGACTACGAAATTGAATTTATCCGAGTTGTTTTTTTTTCAACTCAAAAAAGCGAAAGTATACCGAAATGACAATACATATGTACAACTTAACAATACACTTTGTAGGCGTGTAGTATAGACCTAGCTAATTTTGAAGGTCGACTTAATTGTATATTATTTTCACGTTGTATTATTATATAACACAGGTGGTCCCAGCTTAAAACAATGACTGCTTGTTTTATAAAATACCAGTGTCATGATCAATTTTATGATATAAATTGTAAGCTCCCGCTGATCATAGCTGTTTATATATTTAGCGTGGAAATTAAATGGCTGATAATTATTTAATGATTCGTTTCATTTAATGTACGTTATTTTAATTAGGTAGTAAGCAAATTTCTTTTGTTGATATGGGTAATATTTATTAAGTTAATATGATTATGTATTTCATTTCATTCTTTAATTTAAATATATAACGTGCCAAGAAAATTAAATAAATTAAGAAATAAGAATTAATAAAGTTAGTTAATGTACCAAGAGTATAATGAAACTTTGTAGAACTACTAATGTGATAATCCAAAAATACGACTATTGTTATTACAATTTACTAAAAAAGTTTTCGAGTAAAATTCAATTATATATTTTGTGATATATAGGTATTATGTTGGGACATAAATTAAAAATGAGATCACTTACTGGAGTTATAACAATAAAAACGTAACAATCTTTACTCGAGTTATTTAATATTCGTTATAGTAGCTAACCGAAAGTATAGATGCATAACGATGTAATATTTTACATAAATATAGCCTGTGAATATTTATCACTTATTATAGTTATTAGTGCAACAGCCTCTAGACATTTGCCTGACACTATTTTTATTAGTAAACGTATTCGTGTCACACTACAATATATTTTGTATAACAACTTCACTACACAATCATCTGCTGTACTTATTATGTACAGCCTACAGGTAGTTTATATTTTGTTAAATATGTTTAATTTAAGATTATCTGTAAGGTCTGAATTTAAATTCCTTATAAACTATCAGGAACGGAAGCATACAATATTGATTATTAATATGGTAATAACTAAATCTATATGCACTAAGTTATATAAATATATAAATATCTCCTAATATATTAAATAAAAAAAAAAAGGTCAAAAATGTTTACTGTCAGATACACCAACCGCCCGAATGTCACATCAATCATAAAAGGAACAGAAACCTATTTTTTAATGTTTTTTTTTTCAAAATATTTTACGAAAAACAAAATATCGCTCATAAATTAAATTTCTTTAGCTTGCAAATCAACGTAAGTGGTAATAATAACGATCATCACTATAAAATGTATACATAAATTACAATCCTTATACATAATATAATATGATTAGATCCATATTGTAATCGAATTATATTTTTGAAAATTCAGTTAATGTAATATATCATGTTAAAACGTTATATTTTTAAATTTAACCATTATTTTAGAATTTATTAAACTTTAATATCTGTTCCATGGTTTGGGTCTAAAGTGCCCAATTTTAGTTTTTGATAGATTTCAGTTAAATTTTTTTTTTTTACTATTTTAAGTTCTAGTTCTATTAAAAATATTAAATTCTAACTTAGATATAAAGCCTAATGGTGCAAACACATTCGATTAATTTTATTCCTAAAATTGTCAATCTGATTGAATTAAAATCTCTTATTCCTGAAAGTTGTAAATAGTGATTTGAACACGCGATTTATTACGCGTTGAGATATGTTGGTCATGTTTGGGTCATAAATGCATAATAATGTGGTGCGTAATATCGTTATAGTAACACAGTGACGTATTTATTGGTTCCGACAGATTTCGAAAGAGTGCAGAGGATATTATAATGTGGACAAATGTATACAATATACATTATGTATAATCATCACGTATTTATAATATAAACATACACTAAGTGTATAAAATCGATATAGTAATGCATAGTTTTTATCAGTTGATTGAGGAATAAAAAACTAAAATGAGAATGACCGTCATACCAGATAAAAAAGTACATTTTTAAAGCGATACGATTCATATTATAATAATTCCGTGGAAACACATTTTCCATCGATATTTGTCAAACATTATATTTCTGGACTGGATATGGTTCTGAAACTTGTAAAATATATTTATACAATGAAAAATAAATACTATTTCGATAATAGGTTGTACGTAGGTATCCGTTAAAATAAATCTTCGAAGCGTTTTCTGGTTGGATAACCTGATTGCGAATATACTCCGCAAGTTAAATATTCAAGTGTGCAATGTAATGTGATAGCTATAGTACATATGTACATAAAGATATTGATGGCTAAGAAGCTAAAATCTTTCTGAGAAAAACATTTAACGCTAAAGCTGTTTTATTTTTAGACGTTTAAAAAACATAATATTAAACATATGCACGGCACATAGTGTTTAACACTTTTTTTTTAACTAAAAATATTAAAACCGAATTTTTACTATGTACCGGATCACACAGAGTTGAATACTTATACTCGACTTGTAGCCTGACTAGCCTTTCGTTATTTATATGTACATCATCAACGCCGGATCTAAGTCTCGGGAGGCCAAGGTGTCTGTTTAAAAATAAATGATATTTCTAAATAATTGTCTATACTTAAATGATGTATTAATCAAATATTTTTCGGTGTTCAATATAAGTGGAGGTGGTTTTAAAGAAGAAAATATTTCAACTCGCGGTTCATGTGTTCCATTAAATCGAGTCGCAGTTGGGGTCGTACAACTGAGTCCATATTATAATGATATAGTCTATACTACAAAGGGGTAACTTATCGTAACTATATTTTCCTCGACCATTGTTCTATATGCTGTTAATAATCGATTTCTCCGTAAACTTATGAAATCTTAGGCATCGTCGACTCGAGGCCCCGGCGCATTGCACACCCCCTCGTTAAATCCGACGCCGCGTACACGACACGTGACTATATATAGCGTAGTACTGCGCGTGAAAGAGGCTTTGTAAACGTCGTCTCAGTGTCGTCGTATTATTATTATTATTATTTATTATAAGTATTGGGTAGATGCGACGAAAATAATGCCGCCGTCTCCGGGCGATAACGACGTGCAGACTTACCGTGCGCCGGTCGCTGGAACGCCACGACGTACACGACCAGCAGCAACAGCGCCCCGCGCGATTCCATAGCGCGGCCGCGTGCGTTGACGGTCGAACACCCACGTCCCGATTGCGATGGCGTTTCCTCCAATAATAGTACACTATTAAATTATAATATTACAGGTAGTTTGCGGTGACCGTCGCCCGATGGGTATGATACGGCAATATCGCTGCGATTTGCGGGCAATGTACCGGACGTGCGTCGTGTTGATGCGGTCGATCTCGCTGACGGACGGACGGACGGACAGGACAGGTATTAATGGTGATAATATATTGTCGGCGGACGGTTTCGCGCGCGCGTGTGTTGGCGGTACGCACGTTGGCGATCGTTTAAACGACGGCGTGCGGTTACGGCGAATCTACGCGGACCGACGACGGGCGGACGGGCGCGCGGGCGGCCTTGCGACGGGTCACGTGCTCTGTCGTCGTCGACGGCGACGGCGACGTTGACGTCACCGCTGACGGGTACATCTAATGGTTTTAATATTATTATTATTGTTGTTGTTATAATATTGTTATGACTTTTATTGTTATTGAAGTCATACCGCCGTCGGTTTATAGTGATTCTCGCCGACTAATGGTGGTGGTGGTAGGGCGGCCGACGAGGGAACACGACAAACCATTAAACTTAGAGGTATCTGCCTATAAATCCACACGTCACCTGATTGTATTTTTCCCCACCTTAGCGTATATTATAATATAATCAGAAATGTACTAAAAAACAAAAGTGTCTAGGTACAAGGCACATCAATTTTGTACTTGTACAGATACTGCCTATCCGCGCTATCCGCGAGGGGGAGATTCAGAATTATTTATGTTAACATAATAACATTACATCATATAATAGCGGATTACATACGTCTTATTATTTTTAAACACACAGAAAACGCGAACTTATATCCGCTTTTTTGTATTGCTTCATTACCGCGACTATACAAATTTCCAATGACTCGACGGAACAACAATATGAAATGCATTTAACGCGATTAAAAAATAATACGATAATTCGATACGAAACGGACGGTGCATTGTAACAAGGATGTCCCCTCCACCCCGTACGCAAGGCGTATCATCAGTGGCGGATTCAAGGGGGAGGTGGTGAGGGGTCCCGGCCCCCTTGACAGTTTATTATATTTTTAGTTGTAATAATATGAGTTAACAATGGTTATAATTTTCATGTTAGAAAGAGTTATTCTTTATTTGAAGGCCCAACACCAAATCCTAAATATCGTGTTTACAAAATTAATATGAAAAATGTTTGGCTCTTCCCCCCCCCCAAAAAAAAAATCTTAGATTCACCATAGGATACACATCTGAAATTTTACTCACAGCCAATGATTCTGGACGTCTTAAGCTAGTCATCGAACCAAAGAAAAATTTGTCATTCATAGATGGCCACAATCAGCCATTAAGCCAAGAGAGTAATTCAATAGGTAATATATTGTTTGACTTATGTCCACATAATATTACAATCATTAAGTGTAAGCATCGGACATTTTTGTACACGGTCTCGCGATATTCGAGATCTTTGAGATGAAATTTCAACAAATTATTGTAGGTACTTTAAATAGTTGTACCGCAGTGGATGTCAGAGAAAAGTTGTGATATTTTTACGAAACAACTAATATACCTATATATTATGTTGTATTGTGAGCTGCAGTTTAAGAAGTTCTTAATAGTTCAAGTTCGTCATCGAGTTGCTTTGTGTATGCATGATCTTGAAAGGAGGTGTACCTAAATGAATTGTATTTCTACATAAAAATTTGATTCGGAATTTAACTGAATAAGTTAATTATTATTACGTGGAATTTGCTATAATTTAAATATTAAAATTGAAAATTTATAGATTATGGGTGACGGTTTAGAGGATGGGCGGGTGTAATGACCCTCTGAATCTTCACAGACAACGAAATCTCGACTGTGATGTGCGAGTGTAATGTGTACATTATACAACGGCCCCGGAGAACTCGGAACATAATAAAAAAATGAACGCAGGTGAATGCATATTGACATAATATAAGTATATATACAATATACATATATATATATATATATATATGTGTATATATAATATATATGTGTAGTATATGGGATACTGTATACACAGTGCATAGTCCACACGTACGTAACTACACATTATAATAGTAGTTATTCAAATATTATACTTTTTGTTTTAAAAATACGCACACACACACAAACACATACAAAATGTATTATATGCGTTAAATGTGAAAAAAAGGAGGACATACGTGTGCTTTACAAATATATCATACGAAAGTGAAACTGGCATTATGCGCGTATTTACGGAGATAAAACATTTAAATGGCCGGTTACGCAAGTAGACCTTCGGTCATTTTTGTTTTCAGTTTTTTTTTTTTTTTTTAACAAACGAGAGAAAATTGACTGCCTAATCAACCCGTGCTTTTGGACGGCCCTATATGTATTATAATATAATATATATGGTATACGTGTTCAAGGCGGCTCGTGACCATTATTATACTGCTACATACCGATCCTCGTTTTAGAATGTTTCGATGAAATAGCCATAGCCCATAATATCATCGTCGTAAAACGGGACGGACACCCTAATAAAATTGAACCGACCGCGATGTATTGGATAAAGATTCCATACAGAACACACTATAGTGTTTAGTATAATATTATATTACATTTTATTCGGTCGTATGAAGATATTGCACTATAACGTCATGTATTATAGACTCTATTTTAAAAATATAAATTACAGTTATAGAACACATTTTTTAAAACACTTTTAATAAATTACAAAATTAAGAACTTATAAATCATACTAGATGAAGTAAGTACAACATTAAAGTTTTATTGTACGTAATTTAAAATTTAAATTCTGTGGGGTGTATAATGATTAACGAACATTATTAATATATTATTATACTTCGTACGGTTACGATTTATTTAACAAATCCGTTGATTGGAATAATTAACTAAGTATTTATATTTTATGATTATTATGTATGTAAAAACTTGTCTCGAAGTATTAAAATGATGAAGGGTCAATACTTATTTTACCTTAAAGTCTGGTTTTGAACAAAATAATGAATAAGTGGTAGTGAAAAAATTATTGTAGTTATCCTATACTAATTTACGAAAATATATATATTATATATTCCTACATATATCCACAATTAAAACAGATATTCAAATTATAATACATGTTAGGTTGTATAGTATAAAAAATAATTATATATTGAAATTCGTTAACCAAGATTTTTAAAGTACAAAAAATATAAAATTTAACCGCAGAAATCATCGTAACAATTTATTTACATTGATTAAAAATTATTGAATACACGAGGAAATAATAACTAAGAGTTCTACAACTATATTAATAATATTATAAGGTATTATATAATTATTGTACCTACATTAATTATCATGTTTATTTTACTTTTAAAAAAGGTGATTAGTGCGATAATATAAATATCATATGATTGATACTCACTGATACATAAAAAATATATCGAATTTTCATTAGGTAGATAATAGTTATTAGTCTTTAGAATATATCTATTTTATACAATTGGGCAATAATTTATAAGTAAAAAAGTGAAATTACTTCATCTATTTTTAATAGCTTGTGTTGTATTATTTAATATTATTTATACATTTCAATAAAAAAAATGTTTTGTTCATATGTTATTTATCAATTAACATTATGAATATTAGTATAATTAGTACTATAATAAACACTTACAGTGTGTTTAAGTTAATTTTAGAAGTTGTATATTTAAATGCAACATATTCATTAGGTCAATTAAATATAGATAAATAATAAATTTAAATTTAAAATTGTATTAATATTACTTTTAATAACTATTAACTTTGAAAAATAATAAGTTTAACTTGAGCAACTGTATAATATATTAAGTGGATTTGTCATGATAAGATTTAAACACTGATAAGTCATAATATAAAATACAAATACAATTTATATGATATTATTAATATTTATTTAATATTGCTATTTATATGTATATACCAAATTAAGTTAAATTTGCATTTCATATTTATATTTTTAATCAATATGGTTAGTTTTTGTAAATGTTTAGGAACTACTCAAAATATTAGAAAGTAATTACTCAATTAAGAATATTTATTATTAATATATCTAAATTTTGTTTTCCTTGTGTTCAAATTATTGCTTATCTACTATTATTTATTTTATATGTGTCCAATATATTTAAAATGTTTAAGTGCTTTAAACAATACTCGAAGTTGGCGTAAAAACAATAGAATATATTAAAAAGTTAATTTATTCTGTGGAAATACTTCTTAATAATAAATAAGACATTAAAACGTAGAATATATTGTTTAAAACCCATAAAGTAGTACCAATTTAATTTTATGTAAATATAGGTTCAAGAAAAATATGTAGGTAATCCTTCACTTTTTTGTTAAGTTTGGAATAAAAAATAAAAATTTCTATTTGGTAGAAAAGTAATGGAAAAAAATGGATCCATTTTGTCTACCTCTTTTAATTTAAACCTCTTTCTGACTGACAACTAGGAATTCAAGACTATTTTGCTATTCGTGAAGTATATGCTATGAAAAAATATAACTTAAGGTGGTTTATTTAGATGTTTAATTAAATATTTTAGTTTTTTTGACAAGTATATAATTGCAGGGTATTTAAAAAAAATATCCGATTCATTGGATTGACTGTAAACGCAAGATTAGTCGTATGCAGCAAATTTTCTACTAACAGCCACCTCAACCTATATATATATATATATATATATATATATATATATATATATATATATAGGCCATATTTAATTGATCTGGAGGATTAATGCAATTGTAATATAACAATTTCCATTATGTTTTAAAATATAAGATTAGCTCTGGTTAATTTGTGAATTCAAATATAAAGAGTCAACCAGTTTTCATTAATTTTGTTAAAAAAAAAACAACCTTTGTATTATTTGAAACAATTGTAATATTTTAAATTAGGTACCTAGCTATTGTATTAAAATAATACACAACATTATATGACGTTGTGAAATTATTTAAAATGTGTATTTAAGCAGTATCGCGTGTTTGGAAAATAATATATAGAAGGCATATTAATTAAAATTTAAGCTATTTATATTTTACATAAGTATTAGGCACTGTTACGAAAATAATTTTAAAAAAATTGTATTTTTGTTTTTTAATTTAAAAATCATTTTTAAAATACAACATAACTATATTATTTTGTAATGTTGTCTGGACAGCGTTATCTCGCAATGCATAAATAGTAAATAAGAACATAAATTCTCATAATAATCTAAGAAATTGCAAATAAACTTGGCTTGGAATCGCGTTCGAAATTATTATAACAATATTGATAGCACATTTTGAAGTTAACACTTTCCAGAAGCTTACTCAAAATAATGGTAAATTACATGCAAAAAATATGTAATATTTATTTTTTTATGATCCAGGAGCTTAACTACAGCGGTGTTTATTAGCTGTAATTACTATTTAAATAATATTGTTGTTATTTTTTTTTCGTATGACAGTTATTCTAAATATCTAAATTATAAGCTAATCTAGCAGATAAGTTAATATAAATTAATTTATTTTTGAAAAAGTATGATTTTGTTTGTTGTTTCAATTTGTGGTAGGTACACTTACTGACTCACTAAGATTTTATGTAGTTATGGTTGGGAATATGTTTTCTCTATGTTTCATATTGAATACATCTAGTTAGTAGATGTTTAATTGTTAATTATGTTCCGCAGGTTTAACATGAAGAGATTTTCTTCTTTGCCCATCAAGTAATCATGTGATTTGTATGGTTAATTAATGTATAATGTTGTTTATTGTATTAAAATGGTTTTAACATTTGAAACAAAATTAAAATATTTATTTTCAAGACCATCGTTTCTGGAACTAATAAATCATTTGATTATAATTATTTTATGCAATGAAATATATTATTATTTTATATTTCTTGTTATCTCACACGTTTTTAATATTTTTAATATTATTTTAGTGGGTTATAACGACACTTAGTTGAACATAAGTCATCCAACAGATGATACAAGATAAGATTTAATTATACAATAAGAATATTGTTTTTAATGTAATTAATTATCATACAAATTGTGTGAAGATCAATCTGTACACTGACAGACTTAACCTATTTAAAATTGAATTCATTATCGTTTGAGAGAATTTATCGACTAGTTTTAGCAAAATAAACATTATGTTGACTATTGTCGGTATAGTACACAGTGTACACTAATAATAATGCAAGATGACTTTCAAAATGCTTTATTATATAATATATATTATATCTATGAATTTATACAATTAAAGATATCATATTTATTTTTTTGTTTGAATTTTAACTAACGTTTTTCTAGTGGTTATTATTTCACATGTCAGATTTGTAAATCTGTTGAATTATTATTGTAAAATATTATACGTATATTATGAAAAATTGTCTATAATAGGTTTTCGTAAATATTCATTAGAATATGTAAACAATTTAAATATAATATGTTGAATTTATAATACATTTACTTTAATTGGCGTTGATTTCAGTACTTTCTTTATCTGTTTAGAAATAATGAAATAAACGTTATTCTTCATTCTGAATGAACGTTAATTGATTATTTATGGACGGTCGAGTTTATGATTGAGCACTACGTAAATATCTATTAAGTCAAGAAATGTGTTCTTTTGTGTTATAAGCAAAAGTTATTATTTCAATAAACAATGAAATTTAGTTTATCATCTATAGAATTGTGTACTTCAGAAACTTTTATTTAATAAGTCTAACGTTAATCAATATTATTAATATTCATTAATTATATTATGTCCTTTATTTAATATCCAGGTATAATATGGTAAACAAAATTTTATTTTTTTATCATATTGAAACGCAAGTATTAAATTTTTAAATAATTGAATAATATCTATTTGCATTTTTTTTTAAGTATTTCTCATAGTGAAACTTTTTTAGCACTCATGAAAACTGCATAATCTATTTCAGAAAGTTAAATATTTATTAAAAAAACTCGAAATTATTTTATAGAATGTAGATAATTATTTAATCATAAGAGGTTAAAGTTAAACGATTTTATTATATTTAAAATTTATAATTTATTAATATTTATTAGTCAGCCTGTTATAGGTACAATACTAAATTGTATAATTTTATTGTTTATAAATGTATATAGTACTTATATTATAATAGATATACCTGTTTTGTACGATATTCGAATGAAAAAATTATTTATAAATATATTATTAATATATTATATTTTTAGAATATTTAAATTTATTATATAAATATTACGGTTTAAGGCCAATAGTTTAAGATTCTTAAAATAATTAACTAAAGTAAAAACTAAACCTTCTAAATAAATAGGTACAAAACATATTTTTTAAATTTAAAAAAATTAAAATTATATATTTATATTTATATACATAATATATATGATATAATATATAGTGAAATCAAAAATTTTATTAGATACCTAGGCATCATAAACAGTTTTATGTTATTTTAAAGTGTAAATTTTTTCTTATTAATTATTTATTGCTATTTTATGTAATATATTAGTATATTATAAAATATGTATTCGTATGTACAATAATTAAAACGTTGTGTCCTTATTAATATTTTGAAACTTTTTAAAACATAAATTATAAATAAATGTTGGTAATTATTAATTGGGTTTGGTAGTACGAGTATAAAAAGTGATTAAAAGAGGTTATATTATACTTAGAATTTTTGTTAGTTTATAAACTTTATAGTTACTATTTTTGTTACATTTTATTGTTTAGTGAAATTTTCTGGAACATTTAACATTTTTTTTTTTATACACAAACACTAACCACTTTGACATTGTCACTTTTTTGCTCGATAGTGACCTGATACTTTTATTGTCTATGACCCAAGCTCGTAACATGTTTTTAATATCTTGTTTTGATCTTTATAGATCACTAGTTCTGAGGGTGCCGTACCCACTCATTTACTATTTTATACCATATCCACAATTTTACTAATTTTTCAATTATTTTCTTTGTTAATTCTTTACCGTTATCGGACTGAAGTATTTAAGGAGTCTCTTGTTCCAAAATTTTTTTCAAAATGTATGTATATATCTACCGTGGCTGGTTTTTGAAGTAAATGGTTAAAGATATAAATATTAGGTTGCACGGTCCTGATTTATCGTGACCCATTTAAAATGTCCATCCAGTATTGATTGAAAAATATTAATGATGTCGACTTTTCCATTTAATTAAGATCTATCGATATTATTGATTTTACAACATCGGCCTTTGTGAGGTGATTATTATTTTGAGAAAGAAGTTGAACAAATATTAAAAAATATTTGGATTGTAGTTATAAAATATTATACTTAATTTTTAGATACTTCTTAAATTTATTCCTTCCACTATGAACAGTTGCTTTATGATTTTTTCAATATAGTTTTCAAACGGTACAACATAAATAATTTTTCTGTACAGAATGGATGACATAAAATAATACTATGTAGTATGCACTCCCGATCGCCAAATACCTCGCACACTACTACTACACAGACCTAGTTTAAGTTTGAGTGTGTATGTGTATGTAGTGATGTATGTATTATAGTTCGATCATCAGTAATCGAAGTTGTCGGGCAAGTACCTACCTATTGATGAGCTACGTGTGTGTTTATGATTGTGTTGTCATATGTATTCGTGTGAGCGTGTAACTCTAGATAATCTTATAAATTATAAATTTATTAGTAATACAACAATTTGACTGATTATAATAGGTTACTGTATAGTTTACGATTTGTATAACAATTAATAAGTATAAATAATAAAGGGAATAATAGCAACACAAAGCCCTGCTGGCCCAACAAGTAAAATGTATGTCAATAATAATTCTATAAGAAACAACAATTTTTAAAAATAAATAATATTATACAAGTTTGCTGTTTAACGCTACTGATTTGTTCAAAGAAATGTAATGAACTATATGAAGTAATAATAAATCAATATTAGCCCTTCTGATCTATACATTAAAAATGTTTAACAAAATAATAAATTGTCTATTTGAAACAGATAATTATATGGATATAGTACAATATAATATGAATAATAAGGAGGAAAAAAAATCATAGATTTGTCTGTGCACGGCTGGCTAGCTGCTACCCCATGTACCTATACAATAATTAATACAACTCACACACGATAAAATGATATAAAAATACATGACGATTTGATACGTAATCTACATTTATATATTATATAAAAATTATTCACAAATAGCACAAATAACAAAAAAAAAAAATAAAACAATATAAATATAACGAATAATATTCATAATTGATTGTGTGTGCGAGCGCGCGCGTGTGTGTGTGTGTGTCGGTCAGTGGCGGAGTTGCATGAAGTGTGTTCACGGAATGCGCGATAATATTATTTACGATAATTATTCAAAATGTTGCCACGGCGGCGACATTTTCAATTTTAGTTTTACTTGAATTCAATTTTACATCGTTGATTTTGTTTAAAACTTTATCGTAGCCTTTCCGAGTCCATGGTTTTTTTTTTATCTTTGTTGTCATAAATTCATCTCAATTTTTATTAAAACAACTAATTGTATGCCATTATATTATATTTTAAAATTTTAATAAAAACAAAAAATATTTAAACAATATAAAAATAAGTACAATTCAAAAGAAAACAATTTTCAATTGGCTGGTCGTATATCACAATTTGTTCATAGCACACGTAGGTATATACAGTATACACATACGCTAGATTATTGTACAATTCAGCCATATTATGATCTGTATCTTTTTCTATAACGTTATATACAAGTGTTATACACTAAATTAATTGATAAAATTGTAATTTGTTCGGTGTTCAATAAAGATAACGTTTTCGTAGAACAACCTACGTTACTTTTCAAAAGTAAAAACTTACGGAAGTTATATTTTTATTTTGTTTGATGTTGAATATTTTATTATACAAATATTTATATACAATTAGAACAAAAATCAATAATTAATGGGGAAATAAAAATAAAATTCTTTAACTATTTGCCTAAGCATTTAATACAATTTCTGATTTGACTATATGTCTACGATATATATTGTTATAAAATTGTTATTTTTAAATTAAAATATTTAATAAATGTTTAATTAATTTTTAGATTTTTGTACTTCAACTGTAATATTTACATAATAAATTTAAAAATGAATCCTAAAAACGTTTTTTTGATGTAGATAAATTATTTTTTTCATTCAAATATTGTACAAAACAGGTAAATGTATTTTTTTTGGACCTCTGTCATTGACATACATTTAAATGTTTTAGGACTTTAAGACTTTGTTCATAGGTATTAATAATTTAGTTATAGTAGTTATATAGCACATCTTACTTTAACCATACTATTTTCCACGATTTGTTATTCAAAAAGAGAATATTTTTAACGACTAACAAACAATGAAATTCTTATCTTTTGTTTTATATGCATTCAGGAATAAAGAATTATTATTTTTTCAATGGTAGATGCAATTTAAATATGTCTACGTGTTATACATCCTTAGGATAGCGATGGTATTAAATTATTCTTTACAATTAGTTCATACGTCTTTTAATAAACATTTTACAGGAAATTTATAATATTTTAAATAACTATTAATAGAAAATGATATTTTTTTTTGTTTATATTATTTTATAATTGTAAATATATTTTAATTGATGTTTATTTTATATTTTTAAAGAAGATTTATAATTTTTATTTCGAATACCTATACAGTTATTAGAAAAGATTGTTATTTAAAAATATGAAAATATTTTAGTTTGAAATGTATTTTTTTATTGTTGTGTATTTAATGTTTATGGTTCATAGAGTTAATGGTTATATGTATATCATATATCTTTGTGTCTATATCTAATTTAAATGTTTTAGTAAATTATTTTAAAATAACAATAGACCAATAAAAATGTGTTGTAAAAATTACTAACTTAATAATACAAATTATGATCACATAAAAAAATGCATAAAATTTTCTATATAGTTTCTAAATTCTTACAAACAATGAGAACTTTATAGGTGTTCATGTATGTTGTATGTATCTAAAAAAAAATATCACATAATCTGCAGGTTTATGTAAATGAGTTAAACTTAATATTTAAATATTTGGTTTTTTTATTATTTAGTTTATCATTAAAGCAATCAAATTTCTATAGTGCATGATCATAATAATGATCACATCGTTTTTAACCATGATTTTTGTCACGCAATGTCCTTCAGTTGTAAACTATAATCAAGACATATTATTTTTTATTTGTTTGTTATAGTAACTAAATGATGATCAAGGTGTATAAAAAAATATAGAATAAAATAGTCTCATCAGTCATCACGTGTAGGTATAGTGTCATTAAATTTAAAGCCAAGATTAAGATATTGTTAAATGATTTATTAAAAATGAAATAGTCATTTAAAATTTAAACAATGATGGAATTATTTCATAAAAATGTTGTTATCTTAATTCTCAAATTATAAAACTTAACATTTTTATCTCAGGGTTTTCTTGAATCTCATAATAAAACTATATTACTGGATAAAATAATAAAAACTTAAATAGCTTATTATTACTGTTAGATATTATTTTGTATTATAAACACATAAAATGTGATGTTAAAACGATATCTTTACGTAGACAGCATAATAATAGTACTCTGAAATATACTGATCTCCGTCCAGAATCGTTTTTAAATGTGTCGATTAATACATTTATACCATTATTCTATTTATTATTAAATATTATTTTAAAATATAAACAATATATATTAGTAGCCGTAAATAAGGACATTACTGCCTTGTGCCAATACGAGTAAAACAAAACGTGAACTTATTGAACATAAAATTGTATCTAGATAGTTTTTTTAGGTAGGTATACCACCGGGCCACATGTATATTATTACAGGATTGTGTACAGTCGTGCTCATTCTCGTAAGGTTTTTACTTTTATTAATACAATATTACAAAGTTATATTGTAGTGTATATACTCATCCCTTTAGGGGTTGTAGGCGTATAGATTATTAGCAAGAATACACTGATTTCACTGATACAAATTGATGTACTTATGACAAACTAAATGGTAGTTAGTACAGCAATCGAATACTATATATATATATAAATTGTGTTGGACTTGGGTCATTGGTAACTAATATTATTGTAGTTTATTATAGTAAAGATATGTTATGTTATGTTTATTTTAAGAACGCACTCCATCAAGACTCTATTTATAATATATTTTTATGTACCTATACGTACAGTTCATTTTTCAAGCATGCTTAATCCTGTTTTATGCTTAAGTTAAATAAGTATTAAATTATATTTTATTAAAACTAATATATAGTCATTAAAAACTTAGCACAACTATATTAAATTTAACTATGGTTTAATTTGGTTTTTATAAAATATGCATGTACGAACACATTTTATTATGGGTATGTAAATTAAATAATTCTAAATAACGCTTATAACAGTTACCGTAGAATATAAATAAAATTGTCTATTTATCCACCCCCTAGGACCAAGTTAGGGAATGATAGAGGTGAAACGTGTATAGTTTTGTAAATTTCAATAAGATGTCTTGTAATTAGGTTTGAAACATCCCTCCCTCCATTCTAGCTATAAACAATAAACATATTATGCACTTTTTATTTTGCTGATTCTTAGAAATAGGAAACTTAAGATTTGTTCATCGCATTCCTTCCTTTCAATTATTTGTTCAAGTACTAGGTATACCATGTATTTCGTGGTAGGATAGTTGGTGATATACCAAGATTTTATTCAACTGTGTGCAGTTGACTGCAAAAATAAACCAGGGTTGCTGTATGCGACACTTGCAATGACTACCGCTTGCAGTCGGCTGCAGAAACGAAACCATCCCTCTACCCGTACAATGAGAAACAATGGCAATGTTTCGTTGGACTGAAAGTTATGAGATTCAAAAATATACGTATGAGATTCATGTTCCGGTGGAATTTCTTTTAACTGCATCTACCATAGTTTGATACGCACTCACCGAAGACGGCACAAAAACAGTTTGATTGACAAATTCGACGGCCTTAGAGAAAAATGTCAGCGATTACTACGTTTACGCCAGTCAGTCTGTCCGAAGACGACAGAATTTATTGCGATTACCTGCTATCGAGTATATAAATCGTACACAGTGTTGGATCTAAGTATTTGAAGGTCAGGATGTGCAACTACTAATATTGAAGGACCATTAAAAAAAATTCTATTTGTAAGACAAGTCTTTTGATGCATTAATTATACATTATTTTTTTGGTTTTTGATAAAAATGAAGATAGATATATTTAAATTACTCCTCGTAACTTTATGGGTCACTTTTTTTTTTTTAAATTGAGTCATAACAATTTAAAACAAATGGACAGGAGTAAGTTTTTTAAATACTTTTTTTTATCATCCTTCAATTTTCTTAATAATTCATCAATTTAGAAATTTAGAAAATCTAAGACAATCATTTGAGGACTTTGTGTCTTGATCGAGGCGTAGTGCAGTGTTGGATGAAAAAGATGTTTCTCACGTTATAAATTCGTATAAACATTTATTTTTATTGGATAATTCATAATACTTATAGTATTTAGTAATTATGTTATAGGAAAATTGTCAATAACTATTTATTTTTTAAATATACAATTTTATAAAACTTCATGCCGTTGTTGTTAAAATATATTCTCATATTTAGGTTATGTATAATATATTAATATATTTGAAAAAAATAAATGTTTGATAAAATGTACATATAGGTACGAGTATATATAAATTTGAGTACGTCGCACCACCTGCACTTATACGGTGTTTGCGGCACTGCCTATAACTAGAACAAAAGGAAAATAAATGAATATTAATTATAGTCAGTAATTTTATGTACACTGCCATCATGTTTACATATGGGTCATTGATGATAGAGGTGATATGAAATCTTGATGGGTGAATTGAATTAATCGTCACTGAATATATATTTACAAATAATTATATGGTTGTTAATTATCTTACAAGCATACAAAGATAAGAACATCCATGAATTAATAACTAAGAAATTTAAAAAAAACTTGAGATATATTTTTATCACTGCATTTGCTATGTTCATCCCTTTATGCTCCAGTACAACAAGAAGGATTAGACATTTTGAAATTAATGAGACAAACTATTACCTATAGACTGCAGTATTGTATTATTCATACTCACTTCATATTTTATTTTTATGTGCATTCAAAACTATAAAACTATGTAATTTATGTTATCCTGTATGCTTGGGCATAAGTCTGTAAAAAATTAAGAAATAACATTTTAATAGAATCAATATTTTATTTACGTTTTATAATTTATATAGCTTATAAAAATATTTATTATTTTTTTCGTTATAGCTTTAGTAGTTTCTAAAAACATATTATGTGTAGTGACCAGAGTTTCTTAAAACGATAAAATTAACAAACTAGGTTTTATGTGTACCATTACATTATAAAAATGTTATTAAATAAAAAATGAATAAAATATAGTACTTTTTTAAAGTATTAATACAAGTATGATAGAGAAAATATATGTTATTGATTACAAAGGGATGTATATATAAAATTAATTAAGTGGAGTGGGATTAAATATGTTAATCGAAAATATTGGACAGGACAGAATAATTTTGACCACTGGGTATGGGTATACAGTTTACTAAGCTGGTTGAGCTCACGATAATTTTTTATCAATGGTAATATTTAAGTTAGAAAATTATATATTTTATCTAAAAGAACAATAGCTATAGTTTATAGTAAAATTAATAGATTTATAAAATGAACAATTTTTTTACATCATGCATTTGATCATCGATTATAGGTATCTAACATATAACAAATATAAATTAAATACCTATCTTGTTACAAATAGTTATGTGTTTATTGCATAGTTTTAATATTATAATATCAGTTTTAATCACTAAGTTAGTATAACTTTGTATAGTAGTATGTGATGATTTAAAATTATTTTTAAATGATTATGAATTATGTTACAAATATTAAGTCGTATTTATTTTAAGATGAAAAGTTTACACTGAAGAATAGTATTTTATTATCTAAAGTTAAGAGTTGTTTTTGGAATTTTCGAAATTTATTTCGGTTAATAATAACAGCAACCCCTATAAGATACCATATGTCACAGACATAAATATTACTTCTGAAGTAAAATATATTATATAACATAAATAAAAAGTAGTTGGGGACGTTTTATGATTGAGGTTAAAACCACTTGTGTATTGGATGTCAATAGAAATCGTATATTCATTATTTTTTCTCGTTATAATAAATGATTTATTTTCCTGCATCTACGGTTTTGTTTTAAATTTTTGAAAGTTGTGGTAGCATGGTGTAAATTAATTGAACTTAATATTAACTATTTTTTTTTTTAGATTTTTATAAAATGTATTTAATTTTAAAAGTTTAATTATCCTTGTACTTTAAAAACAGTATTATGTTATTAAATATACGAAATTACATAGGATATAAATAGCAATTATAAATTAAAATGTGTGGATACATATTGATATATTATATAGTAAAAATAATAAATTGTGATAATGTATTGTTGTCGTCGTTCTCAAGCATTGGATCCAAAAATAATATAGACAATAGAAATTCTTGTAGGTATTGGTTAATATGGTTGAAAATTATTTTAAAGTTTTATATAGAAAAAAAATGTTAAATTTTCCTAGCTATGTAATGCATAATAAAGGTTGGTGGTTTTTTCGTGATCTGTACCTATTTTAATGAATGATTCAAATATATTTTTCTTCCGGAAGAGGTATTGATCTTATATTGTATTTATTTAACAATACTTTATAATTTAGTACATGAATATTAATACGTACAGAAACCTTGAAAATACATAAGGACAAAACTTTGTATAGGTGCGTCAGCTTATAGGTGTGAATTTAATGGTTTGTTAGACTTTGTTTAAATTAGTCATCAGCATTTTTGAAATTAAATTAAATTATAACTTATGATTTTTGATTCATCCAACATTATTTATGTATGAATTAAATATCAACGTGTCGAGTAAATTAAATAGTAATATAGTTACTAATTATGAATTATGACACGTTACTGATATATGTTTTTAGTTTTCACTATATTATGTTCTTATAAATACTATTTGTATTTTATATATTATAACAAATTCTGTTTTTTTTTTTATAAAATTACCTAATCCATTTAATATTTATAATTGTTTAATTTAAAATGATATATTTGTTTAAAGTATATAAAATAAAATATAATAAAATAAAATAAACTTAATGAATATTGAAATTCAAAGTAAGAATTGAAATATTTTTTTCTAATTTTCTTATTTTTAATCATGAAGAAAATTTCAGAATTATATATTTTTTAGAATTAAAACAATCCGTTCATACATAAGAAATAGTAAGGTAAGTTATAAGGTGGTAAAAATTATATGATGTGAGTTGCGTGAAGCGAGCATTTTGTAAGACTTAATGATTTTACGTTTATAATTATTTTTTTTAAACTTTACTATGATAAATTAAAATAAAAATAATATTTTATGATCAGCTTTAAAGAATATTTAAAAAAATGAAATGTTGTATTAATTTGTAAAATATTTTTCGTTTAATAATTTTATTTTATATAATAATTGTACTGTAAAGTATATTTTGTATTTTTGTTGTATGATATTAGTTTGATGGTAAAGCTATGAATAATTTAGTATATTGCAAAATGTAAACACTATAATACTAATACGGATAGAATATGTATTACATGTCTACATAATAATGAGAAAGGAGCACAATAGGTCCTATAAATTTAGATGCCTTCTATAGTTCTATGTTATTATATTAAAATCGATATTTAAACGAATAATATGACAACATTTTTAAGCAAAATGAATACAATTTGTTTAAAATAAAACTGTCTTTAATTGTAATTTATGTTTTACGTTTAAGTTTAAATTTTTGTTAATTTAATTTTTATTTAAATAATGAATCTATCAGCTAAATTGTTATACGAATTTATATCGTATCTATAATTTATAACTGTATGATAAATATGCATTATACAAATTGCAACTTCATGGGCATATTTATAAATGTATTTGTTATATATAAATATTATTTAAATAAAATATAAACAATAATACACCAAATTTTATATATTTTTTTTTTTATAGTTATTGATTATGAATGTTTTATTTTTTTTTATAAAATATATTTATAGAAGTAAGATATATATAACAAAAGTTTTGTATAGTATTATTATCGATTAGGTAGTGAACTCTGAGTTTACAGACGATGTGGCAAGTGTGTTAAAATTGCAAAACTGCTAGGTAGCTATTCATTAAAATCACAAAAATATTTGTACAATGACTATTATTCTGTTTAACATAATTGGAATATTATTCATTTTATTAAAAGCTCTATAATTAAATAAATAATTATTAACTTTTAACTTTTCTTTTGTTATACTTATACACAATAAATTCTTTTCAAAATCACTCTTAAAGTGCAGTAATAAACACTTGACAAGTTTAATATGGGAACACTCCTGTAGCTCATAAAAAAAGTATTCACCCTACAATAACTTTTTATGTAAATTTTTTTAAAACTTTAACCTATCTGAATACTTAAATTCTTTTACCTACATAATGTTTATTTAATAAAATATATACATTATGTAATTAAGTTAGATGATTTTATTTTATTTTATCAAACTTAATTTCAAATAAGACATTATAACTGCAGGTATAATATTTATATAGAACAGGTGTATCAATTCTACGATTAATGTAAAATTTTTCTACAAAAAAAGAGTTTTTATTTATAATACAACATATCTAAATTATACTTTGTTTACTTGTTATATGTGTCTATAATTCAAAAAATATTTATACATTCTGTAGTTTGGAATAATTTGTGAGTGTAAATAATATAATAATAATTATATGTACCTGTGTACATATTAAAGACAGTTACTTCTAGAATATTTACTAATTTAAATTGGTGGTGCACTGAAAACTTAATTATTCCAACTCTTTAAATAAATAAATATTCTTAAGATGACCTATATAATATAATAACTAAAAACGTTATTTACAGTTAAAACTATTTACTGCAATAAATACTAAATAATGTAAAAATGTGATTTTGCTAAAACTGTGCATATCATATTAATTATTTTTATTTGATTTAAATGTAGTTAATTAATTAATATATGTAAATTTAATATGAAAAAAATCATTAGAGATATTTTTAATAATGAAATTAGTTTATGATTAATTTTAGTTGTATGTTAATAAGATATAAAACGATATTGAGCATTTGATAAATAAAAGCCAACAGACAATAATTAATTAATTATCTGCTATCTGCTCGTGAATATTATGAACAGTCTCCTTAAAATTATTACCAGTTTGAATAGATAATACGATACTTATCTAATGCTTATCATTTGTTATAATGATTAGGTAATTTATGAATTACACATTTGAATAGTAGTTTTTAACGTTTTATACAATTATAAACATGAAAGATCAAAATAATTATTTTATAATTTCGTAAAAAGTTGGTAGTTACCTAATAATTTTCTATTTTTACTAATCATTTAAATTTCTACAATTTGTAGGAAGTGTAAGTATATCAAAGTTAGGTTACCAAATATAAAAAAAAAAAATCATTAGTCAATAGTCGTTATATATTTTTATAAAGATGAACGAAAAGCGTTTTTGATATTTATATTTAAATAAGTTATGTATGATTAAAAATATAAAAGTATAAAATTATTTTAAACATGACCATTGACCAACTATGAACTATGAAGAGATAAAAAATAATCTAGAAAAATTACAGGAAATAGTTTATGTTATTAAATGTATTATTTTTAAATAACAATATACCTTTACCCAAGGAGTCTTAGTTGTGAAATTGCGGAACGCGATTTATAATATTTTTTTGAGTGAAAGGTGGTTAAAAGTTAAAAATTTAATACCTATACCCGTAGTTCATAAAATATTAAAAATATTTCAGATTATGACTACCGATGGCTTGATTTAAGATATTATTCTTATTCCTTATTTGAAATTCCTGAGCACGTCCCTGGTACGAAAAATTAATTTATTATGGAACGTGGTATTTTAGCAGATACATACTACTGTACTAGCAGTATTACTTGCCATATGTATATTGTAGGAATATCACGCGGAAAACGTAGTCAATGAAATCGATATTAGTGTAATATTCTCATAAGTTAAAAGTAAAAAAAAAAAAAAAAAAAAAAAAAAAAATACTTTCTAGCTAATTTTATGATTCATGGAATCCAATATTATTCTATTTGGCCTAATGTATTAGTATTTAATTATTTATACACATTGTCATACGATTTGTCATGTAATTATGTTATAAACCCAATAGTGAAAACTAATAACATCAAACTTCGATTACTTATGTTTGAGACTTACAATAGACAATTTAGCGATGCTACTAGGTTCTATAGGAACAGAGGAACACGAAATGGTCCAAAAGCGTCATTGAGGTTGGCCAATTATATACAGGGTGATTCACAAAGCATGCTTACGTTTATTTTTCATTTAATAATGAATTTTTCAAATTTTGATTTTCGGAATTTTAAAATATACCTACTCCGAATTCATATATTAAAATTTTTGAGGTTTTCTGTATTAATTAAGAAGTATTATGTGGCGATAAAAACTTCTATTTTTCAAATGAAAACCACCTTTTTTTATTATTAGTGATTAAGTGGATAATATTTTTTTGAATGTTTGGTGTATCTTATTTAAAATTCGAAGAAGTAATATTTCAGTTATTAAAATATTTATTTTGAAGAAAATAGTCCTTAAAATTTTTTTACAAAAATATAAAATATATATAATATTGGATCTAGTATTTATTATACTCGGACTATTTTTATAAGTTATAAATATTGTTACCTATATCTATGTAAATTACTAAAAAATATAAATTATCATAGCCTCGTATTTATTAAAATTATTATCATGGACCTAATATTCTTAGAACACAAAATAAAAGAACTCAAATACTATTAATTCGTATTAATATTTCAACATTTTCAAAAAAATGATTTCCTAAAGTATTTACTCTATTAAAGGAAGGTTGTCATTTGAAAAATAGAAGTTTGCATCTCCACAGGACATTTCTTAAGTAATAATAATAATTTCTAAAATTTGAAAATATGGTCTTTTAAGTATATTAATTAAAAGTTCCAAAAACTAGATTTTGAATATTTCAGTTGTTAAAAAAAAGAGGTTAGCGTGTTTGGTGAATCACTCTGTATATATATATATATATGCCTACTCTGTAATCTCCAATATAATAGAAATTATGAGTACCTAACTAATACCATGGATTTATAATATAATACCCACAAATTACGATGTATTTTGTTGACCCTAGTGTTTGAATGATCGGTGATGAATGATGGCAAATATTACCTACTCACTGTTTGAATATTATTTTTTTATTTTATATAAAGATTTTTTTCAACATTATATTATGGTTTATATTAGATACTTGGATAGGTACAATAGTTACAAACTATGAGAGTTAAAATAGATACAGGCATTATAGAGTATAGATTATCAATTACTATTCATGACGAATAATTCATCACAGATAGACATAACTAGATAACTGAAAAGGAGAAATATAATAATATATAAGATAAGACTAAATATTACTATATTTTGTACATATTTAGTCCGTAGAATAGTCAATTGACTTATAATTTATTCATTTATTTATTTTATTTAACTTTATTTATGTTATTATTATTTATTTTACCCTACTTTGTTATTATTTTGTGTTCATACCAAATCAATATTTTGATACCTAATTATGTAAATTTATATTTATATTAATGTTTATGCCTAAACTTATGTCATTATATGGTTGTTTGACACGAATAAATAAATAACGGATGAATATAATAAAAATCTAATGATATTTAAAAAGAAATGCATCATACTTAGTTTCATTTTGAGTTTATAGTAATATCTTAGCTGATACTTTATGTTTAGCATTGCCATATATAATATAATTATATGTGAACTGAAAACAATCGTGTATTAAAAAGACTATTTTAAAATGATTTTTCTGCCTATAACTTAATAGCTTATCACAACTATTGTCTGTTTTAATTGTGTGTGTGTGTTTATAGGTATTATTTATTATCGTGTTAAAACTGATAATAGATAATTTTTCAAACTATAATACATAAATGTTAAACTTTGTTTTATCAGAACCAAGTTATGTATTCGTGTATTTAAGTTTTTGGTTATGTGGTGGAAGAATATTTGATTAAGGAACAAAGAACAAGTTGAAGAATACTAAACAGATAATAAATGTATAATATAATATCAAAGATTATAAGCTTTTTAAAATATGTATTATAAAATTATTAATAGGTACTTTATGTCAATATAATAAAGTAATAATTGTTCAATAATAAATAGGTACAATCAGGGCCAAATTTAGGGGGACGAACTGGGGAACTTGCCCCGGAAATCTTAGTTGGGAGGGGCCAAATTACCAAATAATAGTGGTATAATATAGAGGGAGACTGAATTATTAGAGGGTACTAATTTTATACTTTGCTCAAAGTAAAAAATATACTATATCCGGCACTGGATACAGACTTTTCTTATTTCATTGTATATGGAATTAATATTATTTTTTAGAACTAATAAATAATTCATTAAAATTATAATATTCATATTATATTATATTATTTAAATCATTTTTCAACTGAGTAATAATAATTTAAAAACATGTAAACAAAAATTTGAAAAATCATATTAGAATGATGTAAGTACCTACTCGTACAATAAATTAATTTTTATTATTTATAAGCCGATGTGTTGTATATATTTTGAAAAATAATTAAATCTAATTTAATTTAAGGTTTAGCTCGATAAATTAATCAAATGCAAGGTTAAATAATTTTTGCATATAATTTTTAAAAATATATATACAGTTAAATTTAATATATTATTTTTTCAAAATTAAAAAATTTGTACTGTGATATTGAAAATATTAATTATCTATTTATAGTGTGTAATATAATAGTTTGAAATTATTGAATTCTTAATTTTAATATATTTTGAAATAATTCTTCTTTTCTTTATGAAATTTAGATGTTTATATATGATTGCCATTTATGTTCAACGCAGTGATTTTTAGTTGAAATAATAACTTTTTTATGTGGGGGGGATTATACATAGAGAAATGCGTAGTTATAAATAATATTAGACTATTAAAAGCGTGTTAGTTAATAAAATAAACTAATATTCCAAATGGATGAATAAAATATTATAATAGTTTATATTCCAATTTTATCACATTTATTAACGATAATCATTATTCATTAGATATGTGCATTATTGTTGCATTCCACGGGAAAGTGTAAACATTAGTAATAATTCTGATTTAATGCATCACAGGGTAATGTCAGTTAAAAATTAAAATATTTAAAAGCACGTTGTGTACTCGTGTCTTAGTACTGTATAATATTATATTCTCATTTCATATAGAGTTTTAAATTGTTTACTACTTAGTGCACGTGCTATGAGCCAAATTTTCCTTCATAAATATTTTACAATTACGTCGACACAAGAATAATCATAAGCGTCATGAGCCTATATAGGCTCTATTACCTCTGTCCTCTAGATGCTGTTTAACTTATTTTTCATAATATTCTGTGATAAAATTTTTTTTTTAATTTTTCATTGACTTAATAATATAATATAATTAAATAATATTGTTAAATCGCAATTAGCTGATAATTTGTTTTATCAACTTTGGCATATTAAATTTTAATAATTATACCTGTAAATAGGTATTTTATAATTAACAATTACAAGATATTTTGCAAGTCAAGTAGCTATTTTCAAGCCTAAGAACTAAATAGTTATTAATTATTATTAAGTTCCACAATACACAAATGATACATTATTAGATTTCTTATTGATATAAATGGAAATGAAAATGAAATACTCTCGTGTCGACCGTAGATACATTATAAATTAATAAATTTCTAAATAAGGTTAAAAAAAAGAAATTCGATCAAAAATTTTAATTTATCTTATTGATGAAAATAAAATTAGAATTAGAATTATTTTTAAAAGTTGTTAGCATGTGTCAAATAAGGACTTTTAATTTTTTAATTTTATTGTTTTTACTCGCTGCCTAAGATAAAGAAAAATGCTTTCGAAGACTATTCTATTCATTACATATGTGTGTTTAAAAAACTGATTACCAACACTATTTTATATTGAAATATTTTCAGTTAGGTATACTTGTTATAAATGTTTTCTTGAGAAAGTTTAAAACCAAAAGTCGTCATACAAAATGCATGTAATATAATACTGTAATAGTTTTTATTTAAAGCCTTAAAAATAAATTAGGTAGATATATTTTGACTTTTTGAGCGATCGAGTTTTAATTTTATAGTATATAAAAAGTTTTGGTTTATAACTTTCGAGGTACTTAAATAAATAATTTTGTTCTCACGGCTAAAATTTATAATTGTAAATTGACGGCGGGTACTGATTTATATTGAACGAACATCCACGTACCACTATTCATGTCTTTCCTGACAAGTTCACCTCACGTTACTCGTGGTTTATCTTCATGTAAAGATTATATTAATGTTATACTTTCAAAGTCGAATTGTATACGATATCTATAGATTCCTGTCTAGAAGGACCAAACTCGAAACTATTATATATATATATTGCACAAAAGAAAAACAGCCATCGTGTCGCCTACCTCTCGCACTTTCCGTTTGACTACTCGGGAAAGTCAGCGAGTCGGGTATGTTTAGTTCTATATAGAATATATAAGCTGCACACTTGCGTCCGTCGGCTATCCATTACTAGTATCGTTTTCCCTCGGCCTTTACACATAACAACAACAACGGCATTTATTTGAAACATTTTTATTATTTTTTTCCCTGGGGTTAGATTTTGACGTCTTGGATTCCATATTGTCTCGGAGAATAATGCACTATAGTCTTACGCCGCACACATTCAAACACCTATAATAATGCACACACACGAACAAAAGTCCGATACACAATTACACAAGATGCACCGGTGTAGTAGTAGCTAGTGAAGGGCAGAGGCGGCGACGACAGGGCGGCAAACGGTTTACTCCTGGCAAAACCTCTTGTCAGATTCAGGATCGATCCTCCTCCCCACCTTGGACGCCCTCTGGTCGTCATGACCCAAAGTAACCGTCGCCGCCGCCACCGGGGGACGCGTTCATACGTCACCGCCGTCTCCTGTTTTTTGGCCGATTCATGTGCCGCCTGGCTACCGTGTGATCTGGCCGCGTGTTCATTCGCCGCCGCCGGTCCGGTTACGATCGTCTCTCCCCGGATGCGAGTTGTTTTTCGTCTACACAGAGTGGCGCCAAGTATGTATTTGTTTTCAGCATTAAATATATTTTTATTTTTTTTTTAAATTATTTTTATTTTAATTCACTATCATTATAATACGTTCACGTAAAATACACGTGCTTATAAAATAGCGTACAATTGTTGGTCGTTACTATATATTTTTAACGATAAAATGACTACGAAATTTTAAACACGTGCTTGTAAACAACATTTTGACACGGGAGCTTAATGGCTCTGTAAGTTTAATAATATTATATTCTAATTAAGATTATATGACGTATAATATTGAATTAATTTTTGAACTATAAATATTTATTTATTATTTAAAAGAAAATAATACACAAAAGCAATAGCAAAAATAAATTGATTAATTAATTTGTATAAGGTACTGTCTGTAAAAAAATTGTTTGTAATAAAATGTTTTTTATTTTTGTTAATCATTTATTGGTTAAAAATTTTGAAAATTTTATACTGGATGAATACCGTTTATTTTTAATATATATTTAATCAATTATGGTCATTAGTCACATATTAATATTTAATGGTAAATATAGTTTTATATTGTAATAAAATATAAACTATTAACCAATAGATTAAATGATAAATATTTAATCATAATCTGTACAGTATAAATAAATAATTGTATATATATATCTACTTATATTTAGTAAATGTTTTAATATTAATAAATTATTTTACAATTTATATGTGAAATTAAAAACAATATTTTTTTCATATTATTTGTATGTAAGTTATATTATTGAAGTTGGTTAAAAATTTTTGTTTTACGTGTAATAAAAGTTTACGTATTTATAGTTTATTTTTGAGTTGTATATGATATCTATTTAGGTAAAAGGTTATTGTTTGAAAGCATTTTGATCGAGAACTGAGAGAATTGATAAAAACAACTATCATTCATTGAAATTTGACATCTATCATGGTTGAGTGCTGTTTTGAATTTAAATTTCATCCGTGCTCATTGGCGTGACAAACTTGAAATTTTTTTGTGGCAAGTCTAATATTCCACCTCCCCCCCTTCTGCACCTTTAACACGATAAAGGCTTTCACTGTCATCTTTTTATAACTATTATAAACTATTATATCTGTCGTAGTTATTACTAAAATACTAGTTAATACTAAATAACATCAATTGGCCATTATCTGTCTATACCCTCTGCCAATTAAAAATCTCAATGGCAGCCTCTCGATTATCCTTTCACCGCGCCACTATCCGTGCTTGTCTGAAATATATACAAGACCTAGATAAACTGTACCAAAACTCTAAGAATTAGTGTTATTAGTGTTTAGGCATATAAATGCATCATCGGACCAATTATATATTTATATGATATTTAGACATATTGAAATTGCCTTACCGACAAAATCCTTTTAGTTCAGAAACACTAGTTTGAAAATAAAATAAAATATGTTAGGAAATATAAAATTGTAGTATTAGAGCGAATAATTTTATTTAAGTTTTGTTATAATTTGAAGTCTAAAGTAAAACTACATATTTTATTAAATTAATAACTTAAATAATTAAAATCTTATAATTGTAGATATTTTAATATATTGAAGTATAAAAGTAAAACAACGTTTTTAAATGCACCTTCCATATTTAGTAAAAAAGTTTATGAAATCTCTTATGACCTATTAAATTTATACCATTTATTTTATTCAATGTTTAAAAAAAGTTAAATTTAATTGGTTATTACCAGTGTTGAAATGACTAAAATATTAAAACATAAATTTTTTATTTTCTAATGATATTACTAAAATAATTCAGGTTCTATAGTTTCTATATTTTATTTGAAATTAAAAATAATCAAGATATAAATAATAGTTGTTATACATATTATAATATTATTGACTATATTTGTATGTAAACATTATTAAAATAACATTTTTGACTATGTAGCACTTTGTATTGGGAATTTATATTAATTTATATATATTTTTTATTTGTTAATTTAACTTATTTTATGTATTTTTTAATAATTTTTTTTAACTCTCATAACATAAGATTTTGAAATTTATTTATTTAATCTTAAATTAAATATTCAGATAATCCTTTATCTCGATAAAATAATTAATTTAATAATGTTTTCGATTAGAAAAAAAAAATACATTTTATTTTTTGTCTAAATAGACTTTTACTTTAGAAAAAATACACGAACAAATTTATACATAGTAAATTGGATCTAATTTATACTAACTTTGGATTTGCAAAAAAAATAAATGTTGAAGTACTTTACATTAAAATCAGGAAGGGGAAGGGAAATACGTGTAAAACAATATATATGCTGATTTTCATAATATATAATTACTATTATTATGTACTATGAAAAAATTGCATATTATTCATTTATAAGTATTATTAAAATGCATGTAATAAAAAAAAACACAGATATATTCCAAAATTAAAATGTTAGAGACACTTAAAAGTTTAATCAGCTTCAAATTAATTATAACACTTGGAAACTCTTGTACTTTATTCGTAGCAAAATTACTCTTAACCGAAGTTTTCTGACCGTATTTGGGTCATTAAACAAACACCATTTGGTATGTCTGTTGAAAAAGAAAAATTGGACATGTAGTAAATGGATTTTGTATGTCTAATAATTAAAAACACTTATTAATTAAGCTACTTTTACTTAGAAATAAATAAATGTTGCAATTCGTTGAAAATTTAAATTTATAAAGAAATATTGTGATATATTGATATATATAATGTATTAATATATAATATATAATAATATATGTTTCTATTATCTATCAGATTTTTTATTGTTTAAGACGTGAATAGTTAAAGTAATCTGTAAGACATTTTTCAAATATTTTAATAGTATAGTATAGTTAAAAAAAAAAAATAATAAGTATAGAGAATTGGAGAGTTATTACGTACTGTATATTTCTATACTTATCTTATACTAACTTCAGTTAACGACAATGGTTTGTTAAGATTGTTTCATTATTTAAGCACAGTAATTATTGAATTAAAAAACAATAAGACTTGACTTCATTAAAATATATTATCTAGATTTTGTAAAAAATACGGCTTTATTAAATTTAATTATTAATTTGTGGTGATCTTTAGTTTTAACAAACCTTTCTTGAAAATTAAAAAAAAATCTTATTAATACAACCTATTGATTAAATTTCCAATCTATAGAGGTGCTGCGAGAAAATTGTACAGGTTTTAGTTTACCCAACAAAGTATTAGCTGAAAAAAACACACAATTGTAAGAATACAGTGTTTAAAATAATAAGTGAAATTTGAAACTTTTTTCTTTATACGTTTTTTAAAACATTTTTCTGATAGTAAAATATTTTATTATATCTTAGTTAAAGCGTATTAGTAGATATTTAATTGTATTTTTATTACAATGGATTTTTAGTGCATCGCTCAACATATTTTAGGTGGTTAAAAGGATATAGGAATTACTATAATAGTATGGTTTACCGACCGGAATTTAGTAGGTACCTACTATATTACAAAACCAAACCCTATTAACCAGTCCAGTGCGTTACTGCAGGTATTACAGTTCTATAAATAAACTAGAAAACGGTGGTTTTTATTAATTTATACACAATACATTTAAATTATTTTAAAATATTAGGGAAAATCAGTAAATGTTAAACGATATTGCATGTGAATTGAAGAACTTTATATAAAAAAATTTGTTATAAAATGTTTTGTGGAATACAAAATTCATATTGTTTTTCATGGCTGAGAATCATTAAAACCATTTATTAGGTGTTTAATATTTTTATAATACATTTTATATCCCAAACAAAAACAAAAAGATGTATTTGCTTACAAACAATTTTTTTTATTAAGTTCTCAGTGTGTTTATGGCTTTAAGTAAAAGGTGTAAATCCTATTACATATTAAAATGAGTCCATTACCATATAAAATTAATCGTTTTTTAAAACTATCGGAATGGATAATAATCTATCAATGTGATGAGTTGTACACAAATATTCTTACGCTTACACACGCTCAAGATTTTCTCATGTAGCTGAATTATTATAATTATTATAATATTATTAATATTTTATAAAATTATTATTGTACTCGTATTTTATAATTTTACATTCGATTATTATTTTATATTTAGATTAGTATGGAGATCATTAAACACGAATTTAAATTAGATTAGTTAAAATGACATATGTGTATAGTTATAGTGTTTGCTGGAATTGAATTTTTGAATAATTGTAAATTTTAGTGTTGGGTATGCTTTTAAATATTCATTTTGTATCCCTAAATTTGTTGCTGACAGTTTATTTATTATAATTTATGACAGTATTATATCATGTGTTATATTTACAAATGTTGGTATAGCCCTTGTTTTATGAAAACATAAGTTATTCATTTTTAACACAAAACTTCATAATTTTTCCGAAATATTTCTTACATCAGATATTCTATTCAATATCTACATTTTTTTTCTTTCATTTTTGGTGTTGTGTGAGTAAAATTATTTACAAACTTTTATTACTTTCATTATAGGTAATTTATTAGTATTTGTAGGTGCTATTATATATTAAAATAAATATTATCTATTGCTGTGTATTATTGCTACTTATAAATACCTATATAAATAAGTTTTGTTTAAAAATTTGGTCTCAGTGTTATTGTAGTTAGATTTTTTTCATGGTGAATTATTTACAAAATATTATATATTATTAGCTAAAATATGCGTTAAATAGATTGCAGTTAAAATAAGAGTCATTCTGTTATTTAAATTAATAAAATATGTAGAATATTATCAATGAAGTGGTTTCAAATTTGTATCAAATGACGACATTCATTATCTTTACACTAAGACAGTGTTACCCTCGACATTTTTTTTTAGGTGGTTCACATGAGTAACATTTTGTATTCGCGTGGACTACCCAGTTGCGTATACAAGGGGGGCGCGGGGATCAGATCCTCCATTGGCTTTTTATTATTTTTTGTTTATACTTACATTGTGCAGTATGCACTATAATGTAATATTTTTTGGTATTATGATCTATCAAGCTATTGAATTTTGACAGCTTTGTCAATACTGAATACCATTTTAATTTTATGTTCGTTTTTATTTGTAGCAAAGTAATATTTAATTGGTCGAAATTATCAATAACTACTACTAATTATACTTTATTATAGCTTATCCTATTATTTATATAGACAAAATACTATATAATATGTATATTGGCTCGACCAGGGGTGGACTGACGTAAAAAATTGACCTGGACGATCATAGGTAAAGGCCCAGCAGCCCAGGTATTATATAAATATCAAGCATACATTTCTTAACATTATAATAGCCTAGACAAATAGAATGAGTGGCTCTCCTCTCAACCAATTCTTCAATCATCGTCATTTGGTTTATTTGGTGTCTACAACTTAAAAAAAATTGTAGGTATTGATAAATAAATTGCGGTCCATGAGCACCTGTAAATCCCAAAATCCTAACAGCCCAGGGAGCGATTGCCCATTCGCCCTCGTCCTCGACTAAAGAGCTATGCCTCCACTGTGAGTCTTTGTTTAAAATGTTATTGGATACTATCGTTTTTTTAGTTATGAGAAATGAGATCATTATCGCTACGGCCGCAACGGGTTTAGTTCACCGCGTATACTTAGTACATATTACATAGTACATATCTACCAATCATCTATCTGAAACTTTAAAAAAGAAACACTCACGGGATTGTTGAAAATGTGCAAAAATGTAATTGTTACAGGAACGGCTAAATATCCTAACACTTATGACAGTTTATAGAAATATTTAATTACAGCAAAAGAAATTTTAGACAAACTAACAAAAAAAAAAAAAAAGAAAACTAGATTTGTTAATTTAATTATTATTTATTTTATTTATGCATTTAATGATGTAGCATTTTATAATAGAGAAGTTTTGACTTTATGGAGTAGATAATCTTCCATATTGTGTTTAATGTGAATTTTGAATCAATTCAAATTATATTCATTGTTCTTTATTTGTTCCTATATTTTACTACCAAAGTTTCGAGAGGTTGAGGGATTTTCCAATTTTCTCCTTCTATTTAGCTATGCCGGTTTCTTATTTTACCCCTCCATCCCTTTCAGAAACCATGAATTCTAGGTATATATTAATGACAAAAAAATTATTTAAATATCTTATAAATAATTATATTTTTTTATTTTAACTTAAATATTGTCCACAGGCCACTCATAATTGAGGTATGTTTATGGATTGATTATTATTTTATAAGCTATCTTAGATGTTATTTATATATATTTGAGTTTGTGTAAAATATTGTCAATTATAATTTTATATGTTATTCTATATAATCTATATTCTATGGTTATGTATATTTACATTTGTGAATTAATTATTTTAATGAGAAAGAATTGTGAACGCTTATTTAATTAATTAATTACTACCTAATTATTAAAGTTGTAAACTTGTTTAAATATGCATCGCATTTAGTAGTGCTGTAAAGTTTGACTTAAGTATGTATGGTCATTATAGCATTATACCGTGGTTGTTGAAGTTTCATTTTCGCCAATATAATAGTCAGTACTTATATATTTTTAGTAATCGGTAATCTCCAACGGGCCCTGACTTACTAGTTCGTAGTTGTATACAATTCAATAATGACCAGTACACTTCGGAACATGTTTCTTATGTATTTCATAATAATTATAAATTCTGTTTACGAAATTTGTAACCTGAAAGATGTTGATATTCTGATTTGCGTCAAGAATTGTTAACGTTCTGTTAGTGACGCATTCGGTATTAATATAAATAATAAATAGATATTTCATTTTGAAACTTTAATGCTGCATAAATTATTTACAATAACAACATTGTATATAAAAAGTTGTTTACATGTGTGTATAACTTAGACTTAACATTCATTATGTACAATAGAAATTTAATATTATAGAGTATATCAATGCTAATATCTATATATTATATATTATATGTACATTTATATAATGTATATACTGAAGACTGCTGTACAGTACACATTCTATTTTATTAATGTATTTTTATTAAAACAATATTATATAATAATTGTATACACTTTTGAATTTATACACATAGAATGATTAGTAAGTTTGGAATATTTTTAAGTTCTTGACACTCATTTTCAATATTATAGTTTAACTTTAATGTATTCTGTGTGATAATTACAATAATATTAGGTTTTTTATTTTTTGTTACGAATTTTTCATTTGATTAAACTTTTCGTCAATTGGATTTCTATGGTTTTATTATTAGTAAATATGTGAGATTTAAATTTCCACTTTCAACATAATTTCAGAAATTGATGTTTAGAACATGATATTATTAATGATATGATATTATATACATATTATACTCGATAAATAATATTATGGTGTTGACTATTATATATATACTATTATTGTTATAGAACTATTTTTGTAAACTGATAGGAACGATGCCGTTTAATGCTTTAATGTACAAAATATACTATACGTATCTCATAGTTTATTAAATAACTCGACTTAATTTAATAAATATATTTGATGTTTCCAGAACAATTAAACAATTTTAGAATTAAAAAATAATCTAGATGATATTTGGAAGATTATTATTTTTTTCAGACATAATATTTAAAATGTTAATTTATTGTATTGTTTAGTTAGCTTTTACAACCCAGCTCATTCCAACAATATTATTTATTATCATTATTCATTATTATTAAGTTAATAAGTCATAAGTTTAATGAATCATCAATGGACCATGGCTATTATAATAAAATTATATTATAAAAATAGTTCATGTAACCTGATAATTATTATTATTCATCTAATAATAAATTAACAAAATGCATTTTTAAATATAACAAAATAGTCAAATTCAAATAATAACATTTTATTACTAAAATAGATAGTATTTCTATCAGTAAAAAAAAAAAAAAACAATACTATTTAAAATAAAAAGGAAATGTAGTAACATCTGGTCTTCAAGCCTACATAATCTTTCAGAAGAATACATGAAAAATTAAAAAGAATTAAGTAGGAGTTAAATTTTAATTTTTAGGTATATATTTTTAATTAACTTTGTACCCATGTTGAGTAAATACATATTTTATATCCAATAAATCAAATGGCGTTCAGGGGCTTAAATTCCCTTGATTAAATGGGAAACAATTTTTGAGAATTTCTCCGAATATCTTGGATCGTTCGTCTTGGAATCCCCACAGACGTCTTTAATTTCGAGATCCGACCTTTGTTATGAACGCTTTAATCTTTCACTCTAGAGATCGATATTACGGGTTGAAATAGATTAAAAAAATAAAAATAAAAATTGTGATGCACTCACTTTTAATGTATCTTTGTAATATCTTGAAACCAAATCGTATATTTAATTTTGATTCAACTATCTTGTAGGATATATTAACATAATAATTATTCGTAAACATTGAAGTCTTAGTTACCTTACCTACCCAAAGTGTTCAAAATGATTAGTCTGCTAAATAATTTAAATGCTAAACTGTTGCTGCTTGTATATATATATTATAATTTAAGGTTTATGTAATTTAATCTTAGGATAATAAATTAATGTTTAAATAATAATATAAAAATTAATTAAATAATATTTTGATGATATAAAATTATTGTAAACTATCATCTTTTAATTGAATAACGTTTATATTATACAAAATGTATTATTTAATATGTTTATATAATTAAAATAAATTCAATGCATAATTTGTAAAGGAAAATATAACGTTGGTATTAAAAATTCAATAATAAAAACTGTATTTAGTTATATTAATTTTTTTAAGAACAAAAGATATAATATTATTTGCTCAATGGTAAATGATAACATGATTATTTGATTAATTTTTTTGAATGATAAGACAGTAAAGCTATAAAATATGAAAGAAGTTTTTATTTTGTAAAATTATTTAAAAATCACATTTAGTAAAGGCGTATTTGAAAATTATTTGTGATTTTTTAGTAATAATAGATTTCTATAGTTCCAATAATGTAAAAGTACTATCTATCGTATTAAATTTATGTGATCAATATTTTAACTTTGGTAAATATAATATATTAATAAGACATTTTATAATTTAGTTTCAAAACTCTGATAAATTGGAGTGCACTTATTCAATGTTTAGATTAAGCCATTTACAATATTTTTCTGCAGTATAAATACTTTAAAATATAGTGAAAATAAACGTGTGCAAATGCATATTTAAAATGATAGCTCTTTTTAAAGTAATCGTGTATTATACATCAATTATGTTTTGATTGTTTTCTGACCACTAAAGCTTCATAAACAATTTCACTTATTTTCGATGCTCTGTAGTATTTAATAGATTTTTATTTTTATGCCAAACTATTTTACTCTTCTAAGCTAACTAAAAAAAAGCAAAGCAAATGCAAATCTAATACTGTGTAATATTAAATAAAAGTTAACTGGCTGATAATATTATAATATCTTCCATGCCCTAAAAATTATTTTTAAATATACATTTTATAAATTTTTTTTAGATTTTTATAAATTATAAGTTCTCTTATAGACATCGGTCATTGGGTATTAAAAATTTGTAATTGTTAATACAAATTTGTATGCAATGAATTATTCTGACTATTCATCGCATTGTGAAACTTGTAAAACTTTTGTATTTTTAATATAATTTAAAGTGTGTGATGCTCGTCACTTTTATAATTTATTATAAAAATATAACTTTATATGTGATACCTTACTCTTTTATTTATTCATTTAAAAAATATATTTTTGGAAGTTTTTGGGTAGAAGATTGTTGGTGTATAAAATGTATTATATATTTATATGTTACAACTTACTATTATTGATATTTATTTAAAAACATGATAAAAACAAAAAAAAACACATTAATATACATCCAATATTGTTTTGTTTATAATTTAAAATTAGAAATGCCTAAGATAATGACTTACAGTTTTAAATGGTCCATTATTAGATCTCTAGTAAGTAGTCTTTAAAGTAGTGGAGTTCGTATATGAGTTTTGTTTAATATAATAATTTGCAGGGAATATATAACTTTTTGTATTGTTTTGTTTAATTAGTAAGTCTGAATTATATAACTATATGAATGTATAACCACTAGTTAGAATTTATTAAGTTCTAAGCTATTTAGTTTCACATACAATTATTCAGTTTATATACATATAGATATAAGTAACGTGACTTTTCAATTTTACAATATACTTAAAGAAAAATTGAAACTGAAAGCGGATATGAATGATTAAATATAAGTTTTTTTTAGCGGAACGATGAATGAAATTTTTCTTCGTGTAAAAAAATTGAGCATTGGAATAAGAATTTTGTCAAAATTAACACATTAACATTAATAAAATATTTTGTAGTTAGTTCTTAATATTTATACCTACAATTTAAAAATGTTATACTATATATTGTTCTTAATACATCTTTCAACCTATATAAAAAAAAAGTTTTCACCGGAAAGTCAAATTAATTTTTTATGAGTTTTTTAAGTTCAAATCTTTACATTGCATATTCTCTCTCAAAATAACTATTTATCCTCAAACGAATGTTTATTTAATTGTAATTTAAAAATTAATTGATCCTTAAAATTTTCAATAATTGTATTTATTATCGTTTACAATATGACATGATAAAATTTTCAAAATATTTTGTCTCTTTTTGAGTTATTTGTAGATAATTAAAATTTTCTACTCTTAGATATTTTTAGTGTCAATATAAAAATATTCACTAAACAAGCATTTTTGAAAATATAATACAACAATATCATAGATTGTTCTTACATCTGTATATAAATATTGAATATACTATGATAATACATTGGCACAATTTTTTTCTATATACTTTTAAAGTTCAAATTTTGATAAAATGTAAAACTTTGAGTATATTATTGTAAACAAGGTATAAACTCTTCAATTTTTATATCTATCGATTTAAAATGTTTCTCATAAGTATTTTAAATTGGAACCAAAAAATCTAAAAATTAAGCAAGCTCATCTATTTTTTAAAGTCATTTGAAGTTTAAATGTGAAAGAAATTATATTATTTAACAATGAATAACGATGTTAATTATTTCATTATGATTTAAAAAGACTATTTTTGGAAATTTAAAATTTTTATGTATATAATTAATTTTACTACACGTAATGACAGTTTCAAAATTTGTAAAATTATTTTAAGTTATTATCTATTTATAATTTTATACCATGAACCTATTAAAACTGTTTTACGGTAAGATGGTATTAATTAAAAGTTAATAACAATAATATATTATAGCATAATATCATAATATTATAATAACTAAATACCAGTAATATAATAAATTCTGTGTTTTTGGATAAAAATAAATCATTTTACCGTAATTTCAATAGTAAAATAAATTATTTTAATAGCAATATCATTAAATCTATCATGATATAATATTAATATACTTAGTGATATTGGCTGACATTGTTGGCAGGTCTCCGCTCCTCAAAATCGTTTTACGTGTACAATGATATTTTATCGTTGAATTCAAATTAAACATATCAATTACAGTGACCTGTGTGATACCTAAAACTGTATAGCTGTACCCTATGTAAACTGTACCCACTTGTCCACCTTTTATATTATGATTTTAACTTTTAAGTTATTTATAAATTCGGGAATAAATATTTTCTATTACATAAATGTAATATAATAAATTAAGCTATAATATAGCTTATAAAGTTATAACTATTAATTGTTGTATTATTATAAAACCAAGAGTAAATTGAAATTTCCACAAAAGCTAATATCTAGTACGTAAAATTGTGTTGTGGACTCGTGTACCTAAATTTCCTTTTTTATGACCTATCGGTTTTATTTTTTTCGAATTATACTGTTCTGAGAAGTTAAAATTTTCTAAATGTCCCATTTAATGTAATGTTCTTCAAGTTTTATAGTCTTATAAGGTTTGGAATTTTAATGCAAAATTAATAATGACATTCTAAATATTTTTATTTTAACCACTGGAATTTTAAATTTTGAAATATTGTAGGAGGGATATACTCGTATAATATAATCTATTATAATATTTTATGTTTTTAAATGCAAACATTATCATTTAAAATTTAAAATTGTAAATAATTTTCTAACACTGGATTATGCCAAAGTACTAGTAAAGCGAGTTGAGTGCCAGTACCTAGAATTCTTTTAGTTCTTACATGTTTAAACAAACAACATATGTATATAATAAGTAGAATTATACATATTATTCTATTCGTACAAAAGTTCACTGTCAATATAAATAAAACGAAAATTCAAAACAAATAAATAAGTACATATATATATTATACCCAGTGTACGTGAACTTTATTGTATACAGATGGAAACTATGTAAAACTTTTGAATAAGTAGAAAATGACAAACTTGGAAAAATTTGCTTTCTAACATGTTTAGTTCAAACATTTGGATCAAATACATTGTGAACTATCTAAATCTAAAATGACAAGATTTTTATAAAAATGTTATCTTATGTGCTATGCCGCTAGTTGTATCGGTGTCGCGAGTTTCTAGTACCCTCAAATGTTGTTACCCTCGGGAGTAAAATAAACTTAATATATTTTTACCGGAGGTAAAATAAACCTATGATAATTATACCTCCAGTAAAATTTTTACCGGCATATTTTATAGTTAATACAATCCTGAATCCAAGTTATGCTGTTTTTATTTTTACTTTAACAAAATAATTTAATTAAATGATAATAAACAATGTTTAATTAACTGCTACTTGTGTTATAATTTAAATGAACCTACGCAAATAGATAGACAGCCCAAAACATGGTACCTATTATTAAATTACAGTGAAACTTGACTTAACGAACACTTCTCTCGAACGGGCAATATGATAATGTCCCGACAATAAGATTAATATTTTAGTGTATTTCAATCTATCTATAACGGATTCTTTGTATTATTATAGACGCGGACAGTAATATTTTGTTCCAAAAATGCATAACGGTCAATAATCTTAGTTCAAACTCAACATAATAAACGTATATAATCATTGCCGATCGCAAAAACGCAACGAGCGATTACACGTTAAATTACGAGGTTAATATGAAATCAAAGTAATATTATAATCAGTTATAATATATCAGAATTATCTACGTATAAAACGAAAAGACCAATCATTCAAATGTTCTTATTCAGTGTTTATTCAGAATCGACCGAGATCAGTTTTTTTCGCAATAGCACTACTCATACCGCATGATTTGTTGTGAGTTAAGCAATTAGTTTAAATCAGGGGCGGATTTTCAACATTTTTTTAGGGTTTATAAAAATAATATGTAACATTTTATTGCGTTGATGCAACGAAAACTCTTTGAAAAATATATACAATAATTTCACTAAATAGGTAAAAACTTATTTATAAGGGACATTTATGATGGCTCCGTGATTGTCCGTTATTATCGTATATAGATTTCACTGTATTTAAATTGTTACAAATATTTATTTAAAAACTTTAAACACCAAAAATAAATTTAAGGGTATTTTCTAACGTTTTCTAATATTACTAACTGTGCATTAAGTTGTATTTTTTAAAGATAATTTGTTTTTGTTTTTTTAAGAAATTAAAATTGACACCCTAATTATAGATAATTGAATGAAAATATGGAAACGGTTTTGATAAAAATAAATAAAAATTATATAACATGATGAAATTATTTCAGTATGTGGACATCTATGTAATATAATTAATTATATTAATTTAAATAGTTTATACTAATATTTAAAAATATTTCATACTTTTCGCTAATTTAATGTATCATAATATTAATAGGAGGTACCTACTGTATCGTTAATTTTGGCGAATATATTTTTTTTTACAATTTTAAAATTTATTTTGATCAATTTTGTGTTCATAATAAATCAAATTTATTCTGTAAATTCTGTTAAACGTCCTAAATATTTTAATAATGATAATATAATAAATTAGTAAGTTAAATAAGCGTTATTAAAATATTTATGTATATAGCTTAAATATTGGCAGTTTAAAGTAATATCCACTTAAAATATCTTGTGTAAGTACCTAATCAATATCTCTAGTCTCTACAACTCGAATAACTACAGAAATGTAAGAATTAAATAGTCAGAATTGACAACCGATAAATTCTTATTTATATTTTTTGGAGGTGAAATGAATAATATTGTTAATCTCAAAAAATATTTTATATAATATCAAGGGTACGTTTTTACAAATATTCGATCATACATTTATATAATTAATGATTGATATTATAAAGCATTTTTTAAATGACATATTCTAGACCAATATTTTTTATATAAGATTGCTAAAACACTTGATAATAAATTATATCTGCCAGTAAACTGATTTAATAGAAGCCATGACTCATACAAACATGCCAAGATCTTTTACAAAAGATATTATTCAAAACCCTTTATCATTAAGAAGTTTCATTAAATATCTGGTGTAACATTAATAATATAGATATATTTTATAAAAGTACCAATACTAAAAACATTATATTTTAGTCTTAAAAATGTTTAACCTAGGTATATGAAAATCGTAATTTAATTTTTTGGACTTTTAGTCAAATAAAATAAATTTTTATGTACTTTTATATTATATTGCATTGCCTTTAAATAAGTTTAATTTAAACACATATATAACTATGTAAATTGTGTATATTTAAAGTAAAAATACATTTTGTAGAATTAATGTTTTTTTAAAGTATTTATTATTTTGATAATTTAAAACGTAGTTTAGACATAAATATAAATAAATATCTCTGTTGCGAGGTATAAATAATAACAATTTATTGAACGAATATGTATAATAAGTTATATTTGACAATTTACCAAGGATTTGGACATCATGTTCTTTGTATAAAATTAAATAAATCATGAATTTATATTTTTTAATGTTTGATTATTCTCGTATGTTTAATTTTAGATCCTTATTTACAATAGATTATTTCCATTTCATTTCATTTTTTAGTTAAAAAAGAGAGAACTTTATTAAAGTATTTACTGTTTACTCATATTATAAATAGGTACATACGTAATTTGTGATGGGAATTCTTTTTTTAGATAAGTGATAAAAAAATTGGAAATCTAATTTATCATATACATATGGCATTTAATTGGTTTTTTATGTTTTGTAATTAAAACTACTTAATGTTCAATCAATTAGTCTTTTGTTTTTATTTTAATTAATAAAGTTATCTGTTATGATAAAAAAGAAGTTACTAAAAAGTAAAAATAATCAGAATAAATAATATAATTTGATAAATTTATCATAGAAATTTATACTTTAAAATATCCCAACACAAGTTGCATTTAAATTTATTTCAGATTTTTACTGGAACGAGAAATGTATTGATTTCACTATATGTGTATGTTTTTTAATTTATACATATATATGTATTTATGTTTATCTTCGTGTTTTGAAGTAGAAAACTTGTATTTATTTTTAACATTGGGCATGGTTTCTGGAATAAAATCTAGTAGGTGGTTAAAAATCAAAAGTAGGAAATCGTCTTTAATATTTTATTAGTAAATTAGGAAATATTAATAAATTATTAAATAAAAGGAAAATTCACAAATGTATGGTTGATACTCGTTGAATAATTCAATAATATTTATCAATCAAAAATTAATAGATATAAAAAAAAAGAATTAATTAGTGGTTACTTAAATACTTCAAACTATTATATTTTTTAACAATAAAGGTTAAATCCGATTATTACATTAATATATTTTAATTAAATTTAAAGTAATTATATATACATTGTGCCGCAAGAGAAAAATTAAAATATCTTTAAAATTTACTTTAATTCACTGTACTTCACAGTTGAGGTGAACAGTATTTCATGGGATAAAAATACCAAAGACAAAGTATAAATGTTTAATATACTTTTTATAATTCACTGTGTGTATCAACAACGAAATATTCCTTGATTATGTGAAGATTGGAATATATAAAATATACATAATTATATAAAAAGTTATATGTACTTTGTACATCAGTAATAAATCCCTCTTGAAATTATTTTAAATACATCAAAGGAACTTACAAATTTAGAAATTTAATAAGTGTATAGAATGAGTAAGTATGAAAGATTGATTTAATTGATTATTTATCATTTCACTTACCAAATATATTAAAATTGTTCATGCATATATTTTTTTGTTATTAAAGAATCAATCACTAACACAGTTTTAACTTTTAATATAGGTCGTTATTAATTTTTTTTCTTAGAGTAGTTATATAATAATATATATTAGTTATGTACATTATAAGTAATCTGTGATATACAGTTTCGATTAAATGTAACTGTATCCAAATGTCTACTGTATAGGTATATGAAAATCCTTTTTATAGTTGGTAGTAGGTACTTATGTAATATTAAAATATATTCTCATAGCTGTACATAAAAAAAAAAAAAAATACTAAAAACTAAAAACATGACGACAAATTCATAATATTATTATAAACTATGATTAATACAATATAAATATTTATATGATATTTATATGATATGTTGATTTAAATAAAATATAAAAACAATAAACATTAAATAGTTCGTCGAAGTCGATAGCTGGCAGTCCGGCACAATCGATAAGCTTCTTGCAGATAACATGGTAAACCCGAGCCGCAATTCATACTGTAATAAACTCGTGTCGCAACTCGTTCTTGATTTAGGCAATTCACCAATATCGATCCTCATTAAACATATGTAGCTATTATTTTTCTATATTATCATAAAATAAATATGGTTTTTATATTTTTGAAACTTTTTGAATTAACAAGAATTAATTAAGAATTTGGTGTTAATATAAAATATGAATATAGTTTTTTATAAACTTAACTACAAAGTAAACGTAAGTATTTTGGCTTATAGGATGTACGCAATATATATTATATTTAAATGTATTGCTTATATTGTTATATAATATTATACCTACTTACTATTATTATTTTTACTTCTTTAGCCGTAATATGTAATTTATTTTATTTTATTTTTAAAAAATGAACAAACTTGTACATTTTTAAGTTTATTAAAATATTTACTATGATGTTCCTATTGAAAATGAGTGCTATTATCTAAGTATTAGTTTGTTTGTAATATATTATAATTATTTTATCTTTAAAATTAATGGAATACGAAAAAACCTTTAAATATACATCTTCTAAAAATATGAATTTTATAACAAGCAATATATTAATAAATTCTATTTATCTTAATGATTTATTTTATAGATAATGTATCTAATATAATTAAAACCTTAACATTTTCTGGAAATACTTGTATATATTATCTTTTATAAAATGTATTATTGTATTATCTCTATCCTTATTATTACAACTAAAAGGTTGGAATAGCTACATGACAGAATGACCTTAAACTATCCTGATTAACAAAACGATATTATGTTCAGTATAAATTTATAATTCAAATTAAGTAAAATATAGTAAAACTAATATTAGCTCTGTGAACCATATAAATGTAAGATCAGTAACAGCGAGAACATCGTTATTAGTTATTAAACTAAAAATTGAATTTAAAATAATGTTGGCCATTATTCAAATGTTTGCTTATTGTACTGGGTTTGATGAACATTTTTAAACTAACAAAATGTTTATAAATGGTATCATATTTTTTAAAAAAATTCTTAAATAATTTTAAATTAAATTAAGAATACAAATTGTACTCAATAAGCCACCATAATAATCATTTCTATATACTTTTTTATTATAGATTATATAATTATTTCTTATATAAAAACAAGATTATGATTGTGATATTTCGTGGATTATATTTATTAATATTATTATTATTATTTTATATTTTTGACAGTTCATTTAAAATAGTTTACACAATTTCTAGAATGATATAAATAGGTTAAGGTTCGTATCACTGTATTAAAAAGACTAGTTTTTAGTATTTTGAATCTAATTAGGTATAATATATATTTAAATTATTTAGTTTTTAAATAAAATCGTTTAACTTTTAACTTAGTATTTATATTGTTGATAAATTAGAGATGAAATAGAGACAAAATATGTATTATTTAACCATTACCATAGTATTACTATAGTATTTAACCCTTTTTCTAGTAAAACGTAATAAATATTATATTATGCTTTAAACTTTATGAAGCTTAAACACCAAAGTCAATATAAATATGTTAATAATAATAACCTGGATAAATATAGAATGTTCACTTTTAACAAAGTAGGAAATATATTTTTTTCTTTATATTAATATGAAATTTAAATCAATTGAACATTTTATATGTATACAAATATGTTACACCTCAAATAAGACATTTCCTTTTTTAATTAACAATTTTATTAACTAACGAAAACAGTAGATATTTTATAAACAATAATAATAATGTTCAAATCATTAATTGTGTAACTGCTGTTTTAAAAAAATTAAATTTCAATATGCAACCTAATAACTTGCATTATTCGTTTAATTAGGTATATGGTTAATAATAGAAAAATAGAATAATAATACATAACGAATACGCACTTCATTGTTAAATATGTTAAGTATAGCAAACTATAGTAATAGATATTTTACTGTTGGAACAATACAATAAGAAACCAAAAAACCTTATTTTTTAGTTAATTTAAGTTTATGTTCTGTAGTGACGTTTGTAGAAATTGAAATTAGTTAACAAATAATTGAGATCAAATCATCAAATGCATATCTATTTTAAGAATTTCATAATATTATATCTACGAGTATATTAGATCAATGTTATATATTATGTATGATTTAAATGTATGTAATATATTTACTTTACCTTACTGATACTAGTAATCAAACTTTGAAATGTTAAAATATTTTTATTTTTATGAAATATTTTTAAATTTATTAAACTCCCTAGTAAAATTTAAAATAATGATTAAAAAAGAAAATGATTCAATGTAGTACCTATTATAATGTATAGTGAAAAATAAACAAAAGTGAGTAAGTGTTTTTTTTTAGGTACTTCCCATTTAATTGCTGTCTTTTCGTTGCGATATTATAAGATCATTACATAAATTTACAAAAATAGTTAAGTGTACATATCATTAGTATCATTGTGTTGTAAATTATTTTTTAGGGTCGCTGTAAGGTCTTAAAATGATCCCAAGATTTTTTGATGAATTGGACCTTTTGGAATCGAGAACCACGGATAGATTAATGATGTTCTAAATATCAAGAGAGTTTCAAGTTTTTCCAACTGTGTTTATGACATTTTTGTTATTTGTGGAATGAACAGCTCGGACACATTTAGTTACTAAGGTTAGTAACTATTAGTTGTATTTTATTTTTATATCAATCATATAATATTACAGTATAATCTTATTACAATAAAATCGATTTTTGTGAATATTTTCTATGGTGGTGTTCATAGTAATAAAATTAACCAATTAAATTTATACTAGGTATCTATTGAACAACATTTATTAGGATATTAATAATAACTTATTACACATGATTTGAGAAAATTATTGCGAGTGTACATTTTTTTTAAATAGTTATAAAGACATTATGTAACTCATTTTTAATATAATACCTACTAGTAATATTAATAATATTTATACATTTTAAACACTTGATATTAACTATAAGAATGCTTAGAATTTTTTGATATTTCACATTTTCAGTAATTACATTTCCTTATATGATATATTTAATATTTAAAAGTAAAAAATAATATTAACTTAAGTTTCTAAGTTTTAATGATACATAAAATCTAGTGTTATCAAGAAGTTATATAAATGTTAAAATGTTAATTAATTAAAATAATTAAATTTATTTATTCGGTTGAATTTAATTTGACAAATATTTGAAAATTATAAATGAACTATAAATTATAAAATTTAATAAAAGCGTGATCTACATGTAAATATTTTAATACCTATGGTTTACTGATCTGATCGTCAATATTGAATTTGCTTATATACATTATCCTTGTTAAAAATACAATAGGTTAGTGATTAAAAAAAAAAATTGAGTTAAAAAGTTTGTTGTTTCAGGTCAATGGTTTTTATATTAACAAATTTATCTTTTAGGATACTCCATAAAAAAACCAATCTGTGTATTCTGATTTTCATTTTTGGTTTATAAGAAATGTAATATCCCAAGTCTTAAGTTTGTTTTCGTTTCAACTTTAAATTTTGATTGGTATTTACTAAATTTAAACACAAAATCCATTTAATATTATTTTTTGAATTTCTGATGATGTTTTAAGTAAGTAAAAGTTATTGTCTAATACTAATAACTGACTTACGTATTTAATTTTAATTTATGAAAACCTAATAAATTTGAAATTCAAATTTACTTAAACTTACATACGTTGTCCATACATTGTTCTTCGTAAATTCTCCTTTAAAAAAAAAAAATTGGGTAAATAGTAGTTAGATTAGTGAAAAATGCATTCGGAGTATTATTTGAGAAATTAGGTTTATTTATTTTAATCCTAATTTAAAAAAAATAATATATTTCTCAAAAATAGAAAAAATATGAATCATTATTTATCATTTTTAAAATGGTTCAATGTATGTTAAATTTCAATAAAAAGTCTAATAACTTGATTGCAGCGATAATCCAATAGATACATATTATAATATATTTATTTTAAAAATGCTATAATTTCATGTTAATTTAAAACATTAATTAAAAATTCTAAAAAATTAGAGTTTTATTTTATACATTCATGTCTCTGACATTCTCAATAAGTAGAGAAACCACTTTGATGTTTGTATAAAGGGGTGTTTCTTTTATATTAAAATTTCTTTTTAGTGAGCATTTTAGTGTCTCTCGCTGTGATGTTCTAGAAATGCTTACTTAAATGATTATGATTCGATAGAAAACGAATCAGCATTTTACGCTAACTTGAACTTCATTGTTTTAAATTATCAAGTAACTTTATGCTTTATAAGAAAATCTCTTAGATAGTTTAAAGTTCAGTGTAGAGTAATACTTCAATTATTCTTTTAACTAAAAATATATTTCCTTTATACCTATATACCTATATATACCTTTTATATATAGGTTAACTTATAATAATGTATTTTCATCTTAAATCTTTAATTATATCTATTAAGACAATGAATAAATACATTTTGTAAATATAAATTACAAAAATAGCTTTAATTAAGATTTAATAACAGAAAAATTAATATTCATGTATGTAGGTTGTATTGTTTGTATTTAAGTTTCAATACATACTAAAATATTATAATAAGTTATACTTGGAAATAATTTTCAAAAATTGTGGTTTTCTATTTTCACAAGTAAACGTTTTCTCGAAATATTTTTAGCCAATTATATTAGCATAAATAGAATAATACATTCAATGACATAAATATGCTTGCTATAAGAAACTAAAATTCAGTAAATTATTTGGAAAATATATTATTATTGATAAAAACGTTCAATTAATAAAAAAAATACTTTGTACAGATTTTGTACAGACGTAAATGTTGAACAAAATTAATTTAGAAATTAGTTAGTTTGTAATTATGTCTTTATTATTAATTTGATATTTTTGGGATAGTTAAACATTTTTGAAAAACTGTTAAAATAAAGAAAAGAGAAATTTATATAAATTAAAATTATTCTGCATCTTAATAAATCTTAATAATTATATTATTCAATATAATTGTATAAGTCTTTTGTAAGAATATTTAAAATTTTATACAGGCTAAATTTTATTAGATACATATAAAGACAGAGATAATAGTAATTTTGTTTAATTGTTGTTCATTATATTTTGTAAATCATAAATGTATATTCATTTGTAATTGTTACGTTAATAATAAAAGCCATATTTACTGGTTTGAATATAATTTGTTTTTTTGATTTTAAGTCAGACACGTGGTATTTACCAACTATAACATTTATTTGAATATAAGTATCTTGTTAGAAATGTATGATTTTTATTTTCATAATATTATTTATAGTTCAATTTCTAAAGAGCTTTTATTTTTATTATTAAATGGAACAATGTATTATTATTTTTTACTAATATCTTATTTTGTGTGTGGGATTGTTTGAGTGATTATTTGTAAGTGTTGTATTTTTGGCTTACTAATTTTTAATGAACTATATATATTGTACAGTCCATATGCTGTATTAACTAAATATTACTTAAGTACCTATCTAAAAATCTATAACTTTAAACATTTAATTTATTTAATAATACGATTTGTAATATTTTTAGCACCTTTCTTAATATTTTTAATAAATGCAATAAACTGCCACTATTAATCAAACGGTTTTATATAATATGACATTACATTTTTAGTATTTACTATATTTTCTGGGATTAAGTTTTATAATAATTTTAAATTTTTACACCTAACAGTTTTCTCTTAAAACATTTCTTCTAAAATTAATTTTCTTTAAATATCAAGCTTGAATTATGACTTAACTTTATCTAGTTTTAAAATGTATATACATAATATGCACTAATAACTAATAGATGACTTATTGAATTAAAAATGGAAAATACGAAATGTATACAATATCACGAATTAGGTAAAATATAAAAATAGGAAAATTATTTTATATTTTTTTTATTATCAATAAGACCATAAAATATATCAAACTCAATAATACTTTTAGAATTTTTGGACAAATAATAGTTAAACATGGTCTAGGAGAATGTTTATCTTTGGTATAGTCTAGAACTCCGAACTACAGTACATTATAGTCTCAGTCACATAAGAGACTAGTGGCTATGTTTTTTCACTTTAAATTCTCGATTTTATTCAAAAATGAAAACTTCCACGTTTGACCAATTATTTTTAACGTAAAATAAAAGTTCTGTTTCAAAGTTTTGAAGAAATATGTTCAAATTTAGTAATTATATCTTGTTTGATAGAGAATGGGAGTTTATATTAACAATGCAATTACCTATTTAATTGTCCAATAATATGTTTTACAAATCAAATGGTACTAGATAAATAACTGAAAATGGTTATTTATATGTATTAGAGTTGATAGGACCTATAGAATGTCTTACTAAACTATTTAATTTACCATATACTTATATAAAAGAAAGCTCATAAATATTAATTTAAGTTATTTTAAAACGAAGAGGGTTTGGTTCAACATATAACTCATTTAGTTCATTATTATTTAAAAAATAGTTGGTTACCTATTACTTATTTTTGAAATGCTTTTTTTTGTGAACCATTAATAATGTATGGAATTATAACCGTTTATATAGTACGTGAACGAATCTTTTCTTTCGTTTCCTTTTACTAAAATATTAATACGTGAAAACCACATCATAGTGCTTCTGTATATTATTTAGTATTTTTATACAATGTAGTATATTTTTCAGTTAAAAAACCAATATTTTTCATTGAAATAAGCAATAAATATTCTGATTTTACAAGTACACACCAATCACATGCTTTTATTTATTTATTTTATCAATATTATTGTACTTTAAGTAATTGAAAAAAATCAATCACATTTTACTTTATCACCTAAATCATTGCGAAATTACATAATATGTACAAAAACATGTTTAAAGCAATACAAATCATTGTATACGAAAAATTAATTTTAAAGGAACTTTACTTTCGTTTAAGCTAATCTCGTATGAAGGTCATATTATAATATGTTGATGTTACGAAGAATGGACTTACAAATTATAGTATTAAAGTTGTATATTATATATATGTACAGAAAGATCATTAATTATCTTTTTATTTTATTCATATAATATGATAGATTTAGTATTATACGTTCGGTCGTTAGAATATAATGTATAGAAACTAGTATGTGAACAATTAATTTTACAGATTTTTATTACCTGATAAGCAAATCCACACATTAGTAATAAACTCGATAAAAATTATATTCCAGCCATATAAATAATATCTCTAAAGTTAAGGCTATATAATAAAAAATAGTTAATTTAATATGAAAATTATTATCACATTTTAATAAATAATTAATTACATCGTTACTTACTTTTTTAATTAATGTTTAGCTCATTAATTTTTAAAAGTATTACAGAATTTTTTTTGGTGAACTTAGATTAATAGAATTCTCTTCGGACAATTTATACTTTTTTAAGACACTGAAGAACCTTTTTTGGGTTTATATTTAAAGTTAAAACAAAGAGTTGAAATTGAATACATATATATATATTTGTCATTCCAAAATACTGGCTGCAGCGTAGGACGTTAAAGTTGTAGGATCTTGATTCTTGGAACACACAAGAATAAGCAAGAATTCTAAAATATTCCAGAATAATTAAATTAAGAAAATATCCAAAATAGAGAATGAAATACTATAAGAAATTATTTTTTTTATTATGACATTTCAATTTGTTTACTGGTGTATATATTCACCAAAATAATTTAGTTTACGATAAAGAAAAGTTATAACACAATATCAACAGTAGAATTTTATAATTTTATTTTTATGATCAATACTTTTCTTGTTTGTTGTTTTATTAAATTACATGAAAGGTCGATTTTTTTTCAGTAGATGTACCAACGTATTATATAAACAATTTATTTATGACTACCCGGTATGATGGTAGTCTACAATTTATTTAATTATTGAATGTGACCACAATTAGTATATAAATGAATTCCGTCGAACATAAACGTTGTAACGATAATTATTACCTAAATAATGTTATCCTTGACTTTTGCATAATATTATGTAGCATGGTCGATATATGGTCGATCGGAATGAAAACTGATAATATTTGGGATACTTGGCAGTCGTTATAATGGATCAAAGAGCCCAAGTTTGTTAGTCTTAACAATGGAATTTATATAGGTATTCACAAAGATATTTAGAATATCCAAGGTCACTCTTGAATTCCAAATTGTCTTTATCAATTATTGATAATTTTCATTCATAATATTAGATTCACTTAGGTCCTAAGTCTTTGAATCATTAGATACATGTAGTATAATATTTTATTTTCCACCATTATTATTGTCATATTTATTTATTTGAACTTCGTCATAAGCAGGGTCGGCCTGGGTACCTGAGGGCCCAGGCAGGAATTATTCTCTAGAGCCCAATAATAATTTTATACTGTATTTTGGGGTAACACAGTACAGCCAGTACAGGGGCCCAGGAACTATAATACGGCAAGGGCCCAGGCAGGAATCCCGGCCCTTCGGCCCTGGCCAGGCCGACCCTGGTCATAAGCGATGATTTGCAAACAGCAAAGAAATAACGAAATAACAGTATGCATAGTGGCATTAGTACATAGAAAAACTAACTTATTAATAACATTGTTAGGTATATAAATAAAAAAGAACCAGTTATGTTAACAATATAATACCTATAAGTGATAATAATTATAAGCACATAATATTATGAATTAAAAGTATTCAGACGTGTAGACCATAATGATGTTCAAGAATCATGAAAGGAATTAAAATGATTTATTTTGTTACACAAGTTCGGCTTGCGTTTTAATGGAGAGTTGCCACTATTATTCGTTTAAATCATTGTTATCACGTTTAAAAATACATTACTGCCTTCGGAATATATAATACAATTTAAATATTTCGTTATATTCAATTCAATAATATACAATTAAATAATCGTATTTAGTCTTGAATATCTTAAATTATGGTAGTCACTTATCGCATTTATTTTTTTTCAAATTTGGTTTTCAAAAATACCATCTAAAACTTGAATAACTAATTAAAAAATCAACAAAACCTAGATCATTATATTACAATATTACCTTTAAAGTTTGGCATAGACAAACTTTGTTAAGTGTGTTTTATACGTTAAACCATGTATATATATATATATATATATATATATATAGGTAATAAACTTTTGTTCAAAATAATATATAATATAACATTCATATGGTTGATATTTAGCCAGTTTTTTTTGTTCTATTGCCAAATGTGCAATACACCTGAATTTACAATACATGTTATCTGATATAGTTTACAGTGAAAACCATGACTGTTTGTTCATTTACAAGTAAACTGAAAGTTTAACGTGATTTATTGCAATTGTTTTAGGTTCAATTTTAAATTCCCAGCGGTGTAGCGAAGAAGCTATTGATTTAATGAATTATGATGTATTTAATTTACAAAATGTAAAGATTGCTCTTTTGGTAGTAAATTAAGGTACAATTATCATATACCTATACATGTAATGAAATAAACCAATATTATAATTTATAAACTATAAATCAGAGAATACAAGTTTATATATTCAATTCAATAATCCAATAATAAGTTATAAAACTATAGAATATATTATTATTGAATTTTAATCGAAATCATGGTTTCAACACTGATGAGTTTAAAAATATAGGTTTAATGATTAAACTTTAATCCATAGAATTTTTTTAAATACTTAATACTGAAATTATATAAAACTCTAAAAAGTATTTTTAAATAGATTTTTTTATAAAATGTATTGCGAAAATCATATGGTCTAGATTCTATTGTAACTTGTGAGTCATATTATCTTCAAAACAATTAAAAAGTTAATATTATATTTTTACTGTTTTCTTTTTAACGTTAATTGTTGATCATTGATCTAATTATTGTCAATTTGTAGTTTTTCTTAAATATGACAAATTGTTTTTTTATTTACGAATTAATGATATAACATGCTGATATTCATAAATTAGAAAAATAAAAATATTATTATTAATTTTATGTAATTTACATAAAACTGCATTTATTTTTAAACTTGGTTCTGAATATTATAATATTGATAATAATGGGATTTATTTTTAGTTAAATAAATAGAAATTGAAAATAGAATGAAATAAGTTTATTCTATTTTTGAGTTTTTTATGAAGTAGAATAGAAGTAATAGAAATAATACAATTGTATGTTACTATCTGCAATTAAGAATTTATGTCTGTTTATTGTCTTACTAACATTTTTAATTTAACAGATATTAAATCATTAAACTGATATATCAGAAACAAGTATTTGAAACTAAATTTAGGTGCCAATAATGTTGTTAAATGATGTGTTACTACTTACCATGTCTACATTCGTATTTTATTTTTGACAAATATATTTTAAAATAATAAAACTATTAGTTCTAAAACAAAAAAAATCAAAATATTTTTTACACGTTTTTTGTCTCTAAAATTACTGTAGGCAAAAGGTTTTAAAAAAGTTTCTAAATACTCAGTTAGATCTTATAAAACTGAACAAAATAACTATTTATTAAATTCATATGAAATACATTTTTAACATTACTTATGATTTAAATTGTCAATAACAAAAATATTTTTGTTTAAAAAAGATAAAAACAAATAACTATAATTAATGTTTTATTATAGTAATATTTCAAATAAATAATTAATTGACATAAGTATAAAACTAAATATTTAAATTAACAATATAAAATTAAATACCTTTCACTTGTTAATTAAATTTTTTCGAAAATATTTCCATTTTCCTGCTGGTTTTTAGTTTTTCCCTATTATTTCGAAAACTAAAAACTAGACATATACTGTAAAATCAATAAGTATGTTCACTCTTCCACTCAGAATCTAAAGTTGCATTTTATCACAACTTTATAAGTATATACACACTTGCAGACAGCATTGAGTAAACCGGACCATTATGAACTGGATGGAAGCAAAACTCACGAGGGGGAAACTGATGACCTATAGCGACCACGGATCATATTTGTTTGCGGTACTCGTGGAAAGTGGGTAACCATTATAGTTTTCTCCAGTCAAGGTAAATTTCCACTATAAATGTTCATGTGTACGTATAAAACGAAACGGTCGTCGCAACTATTTTCTACGCATCCATCTTCAAGGTCAATTACAGTCGATCGTATTGTTTTATTTGTATATTGGGTTCAAAGTAGATCCATCACACCAGTACCCAAACTTTAAACGTTGACTTCAAATAAAGTACTTTTATGCTAAATGTGTAAAAACGTAGTTTTTTAAAATATATTTTTTTCACAAAAAAATGTGATAAAAATGTTTAAAGTTTTCAAATCGAAATTTCGAATTTTAAGATTATTTGGGGACGTCACGTCAGCACCCCGAGAACTAAACACAAAACTTCCAAGTCTGGGGTTGAAAAGGGAAAACGTTACTATGGGAATAAAACGTTTCTAGGAAATTGGCAAAATAGTACTTTTGGAGTGGAAATTCCCAGAGTATACATACGTAAGCAGTGCCATGTAATTTTGATGCGAATCTTCAACCGGTATAACCTATAGTGTTTTCTTCTAACCATATGTAGTATATCTAGTAATATAGGTAATATTAATAATATTATATAGTGCCGTACCTACACTTGTACAGTGGTGATATGAGTACAGATGATCTGATTTACGCGTTTGGTGGTTCTTAAATGTATGATGTGATATTATTGACAAATTCTTTTTAAGAATAGAAGGTTACTTACATCAAATTTTTACTAAGTATATTTTTTACAATCTTTGTTATTTATAAATTTTAAGTTAGATTGTAATTAGATTTTATAATATCCAAACGTTGTTGGTATTCTAATAGACGTACCAAAAGATGTTTGGCATTAGCAGTTTGGCTATGTTTGTTATATTAGTGTCCGTCATAACATATAAGCACACCATGACTCGGGGAAACAGATTAATTATAAAATATCAAAACAAATATTTGGTATTATTTAATTCTTGCTATTACATATTACATATTAGCTTATTTTATATACATATAAATTATAATATAATAGTTATTAATTAGTATTGACTAATCATAGAATATGAAATATGATTTAGGACCATAACTATTTTTTTTATTAATTCTTTAACTTGTTTATTTAATTAATATTTAATACGATATGTGTTCTTCCTACTCTTATCATATATACTTATTGTGCCTCTATCTATAGATTTTTATTTAAAATAAAGAAAAAATAAGGACCATAACTCCAAATATCTTATTGAAAATTTCAAAAATGGTGTATATTACCGAAGCAATAACATATTTAATAATTCATTAATGGTCCCAAGTAATAAAATATTTGCTAGATAGTATATCACGGGGGAAATATCGCATAAAACTATTTAAATTTTTTTCTCTAATCATTACAAACAGTTCAACATATTTTTTTTAATGTGCATAAATAGTATTATAATATCTTGTTTGCAAGTTACCTGAATAAAAATAATCTAGTCTAGTTGGAACTACGATGTAGGTACAAATAACAATTCAATTTATGTTTTTATGACTTTATAGTTCATTTTATAAATAAAATATAACTTTTACAAGTTGTAAAAAAAGACGTTAAACCAAATTTAATATGTAACCTACACAGTACACACCATAAACAATCTAACAGTACATAGGTTGCTATTAAAGAAATTTTTTTATACTTTTTACATAAAATAAATGATTTAAATAACATTACATTGAATATATGTATAACATATACCTACTAAGGTTTCACAAAAATTATTTAAGTGTGCAAGCAACAATATTTTTTTAATTTTTCTTTGAATTATTATTTTGTTTTTATAAATTTCCATAAGGTATCAAAATACTAGGGAAAATCAAGTTTATTTCTAAGTTATTTTTTATTACTTTTTTTTTATGATATTATGTTTTGTTATAATTATATAAAAGTGTTAAAATAAAGTGGATACATGGATTAAGTAAATAGTATTCTCATTTTCTTGATAACTATTAATGTTAAAACAATTATAAAAACACTAATCTTTGATCAACTCAACAAATTATTTTAAGGTAATAGTTAAACACTAATTTTAAATTTATTATTCAATACAACTCTATCTAATTGCTCTGAAATAAAGTTATCAAAGCGAGACCTCAATCATTCTTTCCTTTGTAGATTATTAGCAGATCGAGGAATGTATTTTAAAATATACCTTATTCAACATAAAATGTGTGAAAAACCCTAAATCAATATTTATTTTAATATCATTAAATACATAATTTGTTAATAAATATTAATAGCATTGTTTTATCTTATATATTAGATAATATTTTATTAACACTGTGTTTACAAATAAACAATTGCACAATCAGTAATAAATACTTAAACATTATACAATTATATTTGAAGAGTCTTTTAATTTAATGTCCGTTTATATAAATAATAAGTACCTATATGTAGTACATGGTTACAGTGGTTACGCAGTTAGTGACCATACAATTGTACATATGACATCGACTTAAAGTCTAACTAAATTTTACATATACCTAGATTTTGTGTAATTAACTAATAAAATAAAATATTTATAATTATTTTAACAGGCTGTATTTAATGAAGAACATTAGAACAATAATAAATGATATAGCTAGAGTAATGTTATTGTCAGTGCCTAATGCATTACCTATAGATAAAACGTGTAGTGTGTACTTTTTTAGTATCTTCTTGTGGACACGAAAACAGTGAGTTTAGTAGCCATTCTGGTTACGATTTTATCTTACCGTCAATACGCCGTAGTTAAAAATGTATAATATGCGTTATTATATTCATAGCTTTTAATTGTTTTCGCTGATATCATTATTTAGAAAATGGGAAGCTTTTGCAGGTCATAAATTATCTTGATCATTCTGCGTTTGCACAATTGTCAGTAATCATTCGGCTGTTTAACGGTTATTGACGTCTTTCTCGAGCCATTAATCTTGTGGTTTTTCAATTTCGTTGACCTTATTTTTTTATCTTATCTTTCAATAATTGTTTAAGTGACTATAATTGTTTTTAAAATGATTAATTTAGATTTGAAACATCATAATTTGTTTTAACAATTTTAAATTGATTCTGATTGCCAGTTTACAATAAAATGCTGATTTTGAAAAAAATTAATTTTTAATTTAATAAAATTTAATTACATAAGATTATTCTATACAATATTTTTTCCTTAAAATAAAGGTTCTAAAATATTTGTATTAATAATAAAAAAAAAAGACTATATTCAGAAACAAATACAGAAATACTAAATTTATCAAACAATGAAATAATATCTTGTAAAAAAAATAAGACGATTGGCAGTTGTAAATAATTTTAAATTGTTTCACTTAAAAAATAAATATGTATTTTTTAGTTGAAATAATTGTTTCCTGAATTTTATAAAAATCTAAATTAATCGATTATACCTATAATACAATAGGTCGACAATATAACTGTCACAATTTAGTATTATATTATAGGTATAATTACCTATAATTAGGTATTATTGTTTATTGTTTTACAAGGGTATTAACAAGTTTTTCTCTGCCAAAATATATATAATTTTAATTTAAAATACACTTGTATTTTGTCAATTTTAGATGATTTTGATCGAAGCAAGGACTTTATAATTATTAAATTATGTATGTATTTTTTATGAGTGTATTATCAGATTTAGAGAAAATTTGCTTCTATTCCCATTACTTAGAGTAGTTTTTGGTGAAATAGTTTATATATTTTGTTATTTGTATGGTCGATAATATAAATTCTTTAATTCCATATTAATTTTTTTTAATAACTGTGAAAAAGTTTATAAAAAATAATGAAAAAGTGTACATTTTTACGCAACACTATTTTTTGACAAAACCGATTTTGGTTTTTTTTTTTTTTTGTTATAATTTAGAAAAGAAATACCAAAGATTTGAATTTTTCAAATAAAAATTATTGAAAATAAGTTGTCACATTTTTGAAAAAATTATATGTTCAAATTAAAATAACGATTTAAATTTTTTTTTTTAAATAATAATTATTGAAACTTGAAACATTGTCTATTACTTTAAAATAATTTTCTGTACAGAATGAAATTTTCGAAATTTATAGACCACCTTATTTATACTTTAAAATTTTTTACACGCCATTCTATGGTAATCAAATGTATTTGTCAAAGATCATATCAACCTATTAAATAATATATATTATAAGATAAAGCCGTTTCCTTTCCTCAGATTGGGTTTTTTGTTTATAATGGTCTATAAAATTCAAATTTTAAACACTATTAGTGAAATAATTGGGTTATACCAATATACCATACATTTTGAATTCATTTATGGATTTACAAAACGTAGTATAGGTATATTCTGATTTCTGAGTGTATATTAAATAGTACTTCAAGGTATACTTAAAACTTTCTATACATACAACACAACTAGTTTCTACTTTTTATAATTAGTTTATATATCTATGTAAATTATTATTTATTCATAAAGAAATTCACTAAAATACGAATGTTCTATTAGATATCTTTAACAAACTTCAAGAATCCAATAGACCTAAATTGGTAATTCACTTAAGGTCTACACGTTGTTTATATAATGCCATACAATATTAAAGTAAATAGTAATAATTCGGCGAAACTTTTGAAGTTTAAATGATTCTATAAAACGTGAAATATATTCTGATTATAATTTATTTACTACTTTACATACATATAAATATGGAAACTGAATGTAAAATATTTAGTTACCTACTTCAAAGTCTTGTCCGTCTTGTTTTTATATTCACTATGTTGTTAGTTTTACGGTTTGAGTGGTTTTTACTTTATTTAATTTATAATATATATATTATTCTTTTTCGTTTGATAGGTACATTGATAAAAGTATATATCATGATTTTAAATGTCAAGATAATATGTTTAAAAAATATTAAATTGCATTATTTTAGATTTTATACATACTTGTTTGATTAATTCATAAATGTATATATATATATATATATATATATATATATATATGTACCTACATGGATCATAATTCTGCATGCATTTTTGATCATAATAGTATTAGGTAAAGCAGTCAAAACGTATTCAATAGACTGCAAACTATATATTTCTTATAAAAAATGTTTCAAACAAAATAACAATACAGTTATTAGGTACTAGAAATATATTATATATATGAAACAATAGCAATTCATGTATCTTTTATTAGTATATATATATATATTCCAATTCCTGCACGTGGTAGACAATACTTATACGAATATAATAGAACATTACCTGTTAGCGATTGTAGACTCATTTTAATCATAGCATGTACAACTAAAATAATAATTATTAAATTCAAACAAATATAAAAAAAGGCATTACGTTCATAATATCTTTTATAACTCTATTCAGTTCATACTATTTTAAAATATATTATTTCGTGTATAATATGAATATTACTCAGTAGTATAAGTGTTTAGTATAATTATTGTCACTACATTTAATCGCACAAATTCATTAACATCGTATCTTATCCTTATAAAATTAACCAATAATCAAAAATGTTAGTTGTATATACATCTAAACGTACACGTTTTGAAATTGCGTTTTTTTTATTATTTTTGGGATTCTTTAGAAATATTGTGTTGATAAATACTAAAGACGTTAAGAACAGTAATTTACAGTATGTAGTCAACAATTACAAAATATGTCATTCTTTGTATTTATGTATATCAAATTAATGTTTGTCTTGTCAAAACGATATTTGAAATAATTATAAAGGAGTTACTCTCGAATAATAACTATAATGATTATTATTTTTAAGGTAGTACAACTAAGTGTCATTTTAATGTTGTTATTTCTATTATAATCATATAAATGTTTATTTGTTGGAAACATATTTTAGTTTATTAATTTATAAAGTGTATAATAGAATATAAGCTATACATGAGCCTACACAAACTTCATTACATTAATCAAATATTTTAATGGTGAATAAAATAAAAATGATTTTGGTAAATTATATTTATTATGTTTTGTATTATAAAATTAAACAACTAATTGTTATATTAAAATACAATCAAATAAATATAACATAGAACAAATTGGTGGACATTGTTCAACATTAAAAAAAAAAAGAAAATTGAAAAATTTCAATTTAGGGTAATCATATACAAAATATCATGCACAGTTAATTAACGTTATTTAAATCATAAAATATAACAAAAATTAAATTTGAATGATTGAGTTTGCCTTTAGTATATCAATTTTAATTAATTAAAAAACAATTATAAATGTATGGAATTAATGATTATAATATATACGGAGTGTCTCACGAAGATCTGACAAATGAAATAACTTTTGTTCTAATCAATATTTTTAAAAATTATAAATTATAAATTAATATAATTCATAGACACTTGCACTACATTTTTTATTTTTTAAAACAGAAAATAAAAAACTTAAAAATTGATTAAAAAATTATTAAAATATTCGAAAATAGCCAATTCTCGTTAGTTAAATTACGATCTAGTTTATGTAAAACATTAAAAAAATAGTTAGATTTTAACAAGCACCTATTAAAAAATATTTATATAAAATATTTTTAAAAAACATTAAATTTTTTGAAATTATAATGTTTCTAACATAAACTAGATCGTAGTTTACCTAACAAGAATATTTATATTTAAAAAAATTGTAAAAAATCAGTCATTGGATTTAAAAAAATGTTTTTACCATCTAAATTTTTTTTTTAAATCAGATTTATAAATTGGCTATTTTCGAATATTTTAATAATTTTTTAATCAATTTTTAAGTTTTTTATTTTCTGTTTTAAAAAATAAAAAATGTATACTAAAAATGTAGTGCAAGTGCCTATGACTTATATTTAAATGAAATTTTATAAAAATATTAATTAGAACAAAAGTTATTTCATTATTTCATTTGTCAGATCTCCGTGAGCACTTATACTTGATATACCTATTTATGAAAGCATAACAATTAATAGTCTAGCATTTAACTGGTGATGATTTGAAAAAATATAAATTAATAGGTATAAATTTTGTGAAATTGACATTTTTTTTGTGTTGACAATTAAAAAACAATGATATTTTATTTAAATCTAAACTAATCAATAACCAACACCTAATTTAAAATTCAGTATTAAAATACTATGGAAATTCTATTTTAAAATATCAAGTATGAATGCTAAGATTGTGTTATTTTAGAAAACGTATTACTTATCTAATTTTTAATGTTAATTGGAAATTGTGTACAAGTCATTTATGAGTTTGATAAATGCCAGTCTACATAATTAAACTAATTCCGTATTGTCGAAACTATAACAATAATCAATTTTGTTTCACAAGAACGTAATCCATACATATTTCGTGTTGGATCTTGTTTAATGACTATAGGATGAAAACTTGGATGCATATTAATTTCATTAAATAATATTTGGTTTTATTTCTTTTTTTTAATATTTATATAAATATGTAGTGTTACATATTATTTAATTTAAACAAAGAAAACCTTAAATTTTTTAATCGGAAAAAGTACGAGTATACTTAGAATTAATAGTACATATACGTATTTTAACTGTTTTATAGTCATTTTTTTTAAAAATATTATTATAATTAGTATTTTTGACAAATCGTTTTGATTTTATTTTATCATTTTACACACCTATTTTTTAAACATTTAATCTCTTATACTATATTATAATCATATAAAATAAATAAATGGTGTTATAATAGAACGTTTCTATATTTGTATTTACTAATTATTTTAAATAATTATCACTGATACTGTTTTTGAATTTAAAATTATAATATGTTTTCTTTGTAACATATACTATGAAATGCACCTCAGTTTGATATACAGTGGCTATATAATATTTAACTATAGATACTTGATTTAATAATTACACAAGAAAATTATTGAACATTATCATGTAGTACAGATCCTGTACTCTTTTTAATTTTTTTACCTAGGCATAATTCAAAAGTTTATTTATAATTGATTTTTATTTTTAATACTTTTTTTGGATAGTAAATAAATTAGAAATTAAATTATGTTTAGGTAACTTCAAAGATAGTTAATTTTCAACTTTTAACGCACGTAAAAGTTAATATATTACATTATTGTAGCTCATGGCAATGGGTTGTCAATTGAATGAATCTATTTAAATAGAATATATAAACTTAAGTTTACTTTAAATTTTGCTTTCTTCTTACTAGTTTTCTTATAAATGGTATTCTAATTCTACATTGTAAACAACTTCATATTCATGAAATACATTTTCTTTAGATAATATCCATATTCTCTGAATATGATTAATTGATAACTGAATATTAATTTTAAGATGTATGACACATTTGATTAACAATATCATGTTGTAAGATTATTGTAAAACAATACCTTATAAATTGTAATTAATGATATATTATATTAACAGTATAATTTAAAACGTGTCTAGAATTAATCTAGAATTATACTTTTTAAACTTTTTTTTTTTTAATTGTTAATAAACTTTAAGCTACTATAAAATAATATTTCATAATGAATCACACAATATTTTGTTTCAAAATCTTGCAATTATTAATACCTATATTTGAGTTATATTATTTTTTTATAATATATTTATTTATTATTATTTTATTAAAACCATGTCAAATTTTATTTTTTTCCAGCCTGATAATATTATGTATAAATAACTGTTATATACATAATACATATACCTATACTAATTTAATATTATATTATAATTATATTATAAATATAATATTAAATTAGATCTACAAAACAAAACTTGTCATATTATTATTCATAATATTAGAACAATTAAATTCTTCTGGCCACAAAAAATAGTCATCAATTATTATATTATAAAATTATATAGTAATCGAAACCTATACAAAAAAAAGCAATAGGCTTGGTTTTGTTAATTTTAAATCGTTGTTGCTGTTACCATACCGTAGAGACTTATACTGCCCTATAAAACCACTTTGAGAAAATAAATTTAAAAAAACTTTTTGTTATAAACTGAGTATCAAAATATAAAGTTTATCGAATAAATATAAATGTGGCGTAGTATTATTTGCTTGCTTATAAATTAATGTTGCAGTGCAACATTTTGTCTTCATTGTCATTTATTTGTTTATATCCGATCGTGTACGTAATGGATTAATCGTGTATACTGTACGTCTGTTACCTATAAAGATTATTTATTGAGTCAGGTTTTTTTGGAGGGTTATGGACTTTTATGTGTCAAAACCGATAAAAAAACGGTGTACATTTCTAATATTATAATTTATAACTTATAAACTATAACATATTTATACTGGTTATTAATAGCGCTACTATAACTTTTGATTGGAATAGAGTGACATTGATATTGGAATACTGTACAATAATATGCTAGAGTTCAGATTATACGAATCAATATAGGATTAATATAATTAAATTTATTTTATACAGTTAATTGTAATTATAAAAAACAGTAACAATCTAGTTATGGCTGATGTATCTATAACTTATATTAAATTCGATGTTTTTTTTTTTATATTCGTTCATACTTCAAATATATATGGTGTTATAGTTCCTATACTATTATTTTGATGTAAATTTGAATACTAAATTATTTTAAATATTTAAATCAAATCAATTAATTAAAATGGTTTATTTAATTTCTAAATAAAGTTTAATTGGAAATAATTTATTGAATATAAAATGAGTAAATATAATAGTTAAATAAAAATATATTTATATTTTAAATGCGTTTTAATAATATTATGATAGATTGAAGTATTTTACTAAAAAAAAAAAATGCATTTACATTTTATAAAATAATATAGCTTCGTCGTATAAATAATTTAATATGAATTTAAATATTGGGACGATATCAATGTGAATAGAAAATAAGAATATATTTAATAGTAAAAAGTTTCAAGTTTCTTTGATCAAAGTTTTTGAATTATAATAAATAACGTGATTGGCTTGATAGGAGAAGTCACCCATTAGTAATACACCGCGTTTAGAGGAAGAAATACTATTTTATACTTATTTTGTTAGGGTAAAGATACAAGTTTCTTTTCGTTCACAATTTCTGAATGGGCTTATTAAAAAGTCAATTTGAAGACATGGTTTGAGTTAAATGATTATTATACAATTTAAGTTGAATGTGAAAATAACGCTTATAACGGAATTTTATAAATTCATTTGAAGTTTTTATTTTTAAGTCGTTGTGTAGGGCTTGATTATATATATATATATATATATATCAGGGGCATCATCAATGATTCGAATAGTTTTATTTTGAAATGCTTGAATGCAATGAATTTTTTAGAGGTTATCTGGGCCCCAGATTTGGATATTACAAGACCAGTGTCTTAATGATAGTTTTTTTTTATAAGAGTAATTTTAGTTTAATTTTGAGTTAAGCTTTTTTTACATATTATATGTCTATCAGATTTCTGTAATTAATACTTAGGAGGAATCTTGAACCTATTAATACATTTTCAAGCAATAACAATTAAGATAAAGGTCTTATATTTTTTTAAGTACAAAATAATTTGTACATTTTTGTAATTTTAACGATCTTGTCAAATTTTACCTATAACTATCATTTTTAATATTTTTAAACTGTTACAAGAAAATCTTGTGTGATATCTTGTATCTTATTTCCAATCCTCCGGCGGAACATAACATTTATAATGAATATTTATAACAATTAATAAAAAAAAATTCCGGGGCTAAAATAATTTAATATTAAGAAAACTATTTATAGATTTGGAAATATCTTAATATTTTATTAAAATTTGAATTAGATAATAGGTTTAGAAAGGGACAAAAAAAGGTTCGTCTATGGCTAACATAACTAATTTTTGAGGACAGAATATTTTGTAATATAATGTTACATATTATAGAATAGATCAGCGGTTCTCAAACTGTGGTATGCAAAAGACTAGATGGTTGTACGTGGAGGTCTGTTTTTGGACAATAAACCCATTAAATTATTTAATTTATATTTTATTTAAAAAAATTAATAAATAAAAAATAACTATACTGTAGTTGTAGTATTTTCCTATCTGATTATTTAAAATAAATGTATTTTACTGTACAATTTGGAATTAGGATCGTTCTATTTTTAGATATTAGTGATACGCAACTGATTGATAATCTACCTAAGTGGTACGTAAAAAAAAGTCTGATAACCGTTGGTATAGACATTTTGACGAATACCCATAAGTTTATTCCTGCCATTAAAATTTATAACTGACCATTTAAGGAATTATTTGGTGAACTACTGTATTCATCCTAATTTCAGAAAATTACGTCATTTAACGTTTTTCATGTATACGTCACGTCTTAAATGTTACTACTAAGTTTCAATACACGTGTGAACTAGTTAAATATTTTGTTTTTAATGGTAGCTTAATTTAACAAGTATAATAATTTATCGTTGTTCAATATTATTATTAAATATATAATAAACGTTATTTATCCATTCACATTTATTGAATATATATATATATGTATATAAATTATGTTACAAATAACTTTTATCAATATTAAAAAAAATACACTAATTTTAATATTTTTACTTAAAAATCAAAGTTAATTTTCTATGACGTTTTGCATAGAAAAACTAACCGTCAGGAATCTGTATAATTTATATTTTTAAGAATCATAATTTTAAAATTAGTCATATGAATATAAAATATAAAGCATCTAAAGTACTATTTAATCGTAGAATACATACACACTTTATTATTTAGGTTATTAAATAAATCTTTCTTAAAAATTTGCATTTTTAATTTGATTGAAGAATAATATTTTCAACATTATTTGGAAATATCAATTAGCATAATGTAATTACTAGGTACTAGCCAGTTAACTGGATGCATATAAAATCAAATTTAACTTGATACAAATTTGAAATCCATAGTTTTACTTTCAGAACTTCTTTATTGTTTAAATAAACAATGGTTTTTATGGTGTTATTTATTGTAATTAATATGAATGTAATTCAACATTTAAATATATTCAATTTTTTTGTATTTTATACTTCGAAAACAGAAACTTAGGGTTATATCATTTCTCCATGAACCGTAACTTATACAAGAAGAAATGTCATTTTGAAAGTCCATGAATAATTTAAATTACGAAGCTCTTAATCCGGTGCATAATTAGTAGCATTTAAACATTCAAGTTTCCAAGATTTCTACACTATGTTCTATAGATTAAAGTATTACTCCAGTAGTATCTATAGTAAATTATTTGCAATAAACATATTAGTTTATAAAATTAGACTTTACGATATAATTGAGGTCTTTCTTATGTATTTTTCAAACTTAAGATATTATGAATTATAAGTAATGTAAGATATTTAATAAATATTTTTTAAAGATATTCTTTTAATATATACATATACAAACATTTATACTTTAATCTTTGGAGATAATCTAATTTAAATATAAGTTATAACTTATTTTATACTATTTAAAATATCATATTATAATTATTTTTAGGCGTGGACTTAATAAAAAATAATGTTCCTAAAATTATATTATTGTTTTGTAATTAAGTAAATATATGTATACAGTAAATTAAATAAATAACAATGCAATTGTGTTAAATCGTTTTAAGTTTCATATAATTATAATCTACTAATTATATTGCAAGGTTAGGAAAGGAATTTACGAATTTCATTCGTTTTGGTAGCATCTGTAGCTTGTTAATGAAAACAATTATGAAGAAGATTAAAGGAGTAATAATTAAAATAAATGGTAACTTGAATTATAATAAGGGTAAATTTAGTTTGATTAAGTTAGGTTTAAATAAGAAATCAAAATCAAAATAAATTGATTATTTTAAGTAAGAAATAGTTTATACTTCAAACATTGTATAATATATATAAACTAAATAATTGTTTACTCATAACTATTTGTTTAAAGAATTAACTGTTTTACATACAAATATTAAATAATTTACCTAGTAAAATAAATAAAACTAAATTGAATGTACCAATACCAAAATATTATCTAGTGTAATTATGATTTTTATGATTTTATCATTAACAATCAGTTTTAAATCGTAAAAATAAGAAAATTATATTTCTGATCAAATTGATATTTTATCCGGCGCCCCTCAGGCTGATAATTTATCACCATTATTATTTTCTTTATTCATAAATGATATAAATAAAACTTTAAAATATTAAAATTGTCTCTTACTTGCAGGCGACACCAAAATCTATAATATTGTTAAATTTCTTGATGACGCATTAACACTTCAATATGACTTAAACAGCGTTTATCAATGGTGTAATAAGAATGACATGTCTTTGAATATTGATAAATGTGCTGTTATTGTATTTTATTTTTAAAAAAAATACATTATTTTTTAATTACGCATTAAATAACTCAAATTTGATATGTAATAATGTAATTAAAGACCTGGGCGTTTTCTTTGATTCTAAACTTTCCTTCAGTTGTCATGTTAATTATTTAAGAAGTAAATCATATAAGACACTACTACACTAGGCTTATTAAAACGTATGTGCAAAGATTTTTGTGACAAGTCTTCCCTTAAAATTCTGTATTATCTCGATCTCACTTTGACTATTCTTCTTTGATTTGTCGCATTAACAATATCATTCAAAATTAAAGTTTATCTGCTGTCCAGAATACATTTCTAAGATACTTATTATATAAACTCCACTATAAAAGAGTTCAACATTCTGGGTACGATACTATAATTGAAACCTTCTCTAAATAAAAGATTTAATATCTTAAACTCTAATTTTTAGTATAAACTATTAAATAATATTGCTGATTGTCCAGAAATTCTCGAGTGAATAAATTTTTGGTATAAACCGATCTAATTGAAGAAATTATTCAATATATTTTTATCTCTCTTCTACTTTTTTAAATTATATGCTATATTATCCTGAAAATATGTTAATGTTTGCAGGTAATTCCACTAAGGGTTTAGATTTATTTATTAAAATCCTTTTAAATTTGTCAAATACTTGATCTAATTAACTTTTATCGTATTATTTCCTCTTTTTCTTTTTTCGTCCTACGTTTATCACTCAAATGCATTCATGGTTAGTTATTATGTTATTCATATATCTTTATATTTTTCATTTTTAAGTTTACATAGCTATTTTATATTTATATATTGTTTTTTATATCTATCTATATGGATCTTTCTTTCTATATATTCCTTATTTACTAGTATAATATTACGCGTTATATATATTTATATACATATTATTATAAATTTTATTTTATGTATTAAGAATTTATTTCCATAAATAAAGAAATTATTATTATTGTTAGATTATTATAGTATACGATTAACAGTAATACATTTTCAAAATATGATCAAGCGAGCATATGATATAATAATACATATATGAATTAAAAAACTAATATAACAGAAATTTATAATGAATATAAATTTAACAGTATTCCATTATTTATTTTGAATTAAAATATATTATAATTATATGTGTAAGATTCAATGTTGCTGATAATTGAGGATTTGTCACAAAGGATTTCGTATTTTCGTCGATGTTGATTAATTATTTAGAGCTGTGTAAAGATTTTCTTAATAATAATACATTTGATTGATAATTATTTTATAATTAGAACAAACGAATTATATTATTAAGAAGTTTACAATTAAAAAAATTAAAAAAAAAAAACTGTTTTAATCTCGAAAAAAAATTTATATTTTTAAATGTGAAAGTTTGTTCTCTTCTATTTAATGTACTATAGATATATCTGAAAAGGATTGTTAATTATCAATAGTATTATGGTAAAGTGATATAACTTAAAAACTTATTATTGTCATACGTAAAAAATAAGCATAAACATCAATTAAATATACTGCATATTTGATCAATGGTATAATATACTTCTATATTTATTTTTTTCTTGATACTTTATTTAAATTTGATATTTATGTACATTATTATTGTATTGAATGGTTACTTTTACGTATATATTTTTTAACTTTTATGTTTTCAAAAAAACTTGAAGTAGGCAATTCGTATAACTTATTTTTTTGTTCATTTAGAACTTGAAAAGTTAATTCTAGTTTATGGTCATTTTAAATAGTATTGATTATAAAACTGCAGATAAAATTAATTATATTGGAATGTTTGTTGATAAGAGCACCAAAATAAACAGCCGTTGGATGTTTGAATTTAGTGTTATATATTTTTTATACTTAAAAAAGTTTTCTAAATAAGCTAACACAAATATTGAAATAACACGAATTAAAATGAATCGTAAAAATCAGTAATAGTTTGCAAAAATTAAATTTCAAATACAATTTAAAACAGATTAACTATTATATTTTATTTATTGACACACTATTATATTATAATATAATATATAAATTATATAATATGTATTTAACGAGATATTTACCGAGGTTGTGTGCCGTATAGCCCTCTGTTGATAGTACCTATGCATATATGTATAACAGTATTCAGTAGTAAGGTATTGTGTTTAAAAGAATTGCAGAGTTTAAATTTTAGACATATTTCAATGTTTGTGTGGTGCATAAAATAATGTGGATATCGTTAATGAACGTTGCAAGATCACGACAGATTGGACATATCCTGACACCATGTTCATTATGATTATCGTATACACGCTGTATATTATAGGATCCATTCAACTTTGTTCTGGGTGAAACAATTCGAGTTATTAATATAATAATAACACTAATAGCTATTGTCTCGTATAAGTAATAATATACAACATTATATTATTATATTGGTCTTGTACCATAAATTACGTCTCCAGAAACAAAAACAATATCATCGGAAGCCCCGTAGTGTTTTACGGTCCGCACTGTTAAATCAATCGGTATAACATAATATTGAAAAGTGTGTTATCGTCGGAAAACCCAGTAAGAGCAGAGGTGCATTGGTTCAGCGACTAAATTTGGCAGTGGACACGCGCTTGCACTCAAATCCAAACATTCACTGAGCGGTCGATCGTGGCTTCGAAGATACCTATAATAATATACCTACTAAGCATATAATATAGCAAACTTATTATGTATGTATAAAGTAATATTACAATATGTAATTATTAAAAGGTGCCCGTACGTGTGTACTTCAAAAAATAAACGATGAACGAAATTCGCGTGTGGGAGGTTATCGAAACCATCACAGACCTAGAGTCAAAAGACATGGTAAGTAGATTCATACAATATGTTATGCGGATATAAGGCAACAAATCTGCTTTGCCGACACGTCAACATATTATTATTAAAATTGTTTTTTTCTTTATGAAATCTGGATATTTCCATATTTTAAAAAAAAAACGATTGTGCAAAACAAATACCCAGATAACGGGCCTGGTCACTTGCTAGCTATTTTCACTCAGATAACTTAAATCGAGGTTATTCCTCTACATAGTATATATTATAGAAAACCACATTAGGTTAGGTCACAGGGTAAAACAATTTTATTTGCCGCAACTAGGACCACTACGTGGGTCGTGGATCACTCCAAGCAGTCTCACGTTATTTTTGTTATAAAAAATATCTTAAAAGTGTAAAACTATTATAATAACAACTATCGATCATCAGAAACAGCAATCACTTAACTAACCTCGTTATCTTATTGTCAGAATTCTAACTCTTAAGTTATTACGTATAACTGTTTTAATAATAATTTTTACACATTTTTTTGAATATTATTTACGTTTTAACAAGAATAAACATATAGATTACAAAAAGAAAAATTCCTTAGAGGGTTGGTGAAGTAGATTTAAGCCTTGATTCGTGCCGAATTCAGATCCTCCAACTATAATCCTCGCGGTTTTATCCTATTTCAGTATTTAGATATGAGTAAATATATATTATGTGTGCCTACGTTACCGCATAAGCTTATGTGTATTTATAGCAGCTGTGCTGCATAAATGTGGTTGGTGGACAAAGGTAACCACGTAAAAATTCACTGTATGAATACGATGATATAGTTTTACTCAACCTTAACGCAACATCATTAATAATAACATAAAACAGTCCGGAAGCAACCCTAGAAAAATAAGGAAATATGTATATAAAATAAGAATATTCTCACCGAGTGCAGATAATATGCTATTATGTCTTATCGATTTTGGATCTCGGCTTTTTTTTAGTGGTTGATATGTATATGTGTTTAAGTAATATTTTCTCAGCATTGTTCAAAAACCTCTAAAAAATTTGTCGACAAAAAAAGTTTCTGACGTTTTAACCATTATGCATTTTATAGCATCAAATAAAGCACAATACCAATACGTGGAAGATGGAAGTTTTCTTTGATAATTCGATAATTGCTTTTTATTTATTTTTTATTAATAATATCTTTAAGTTTAATGACAATCTATGTTTAAATAAACATACCAAATTTTAGTAACTAAAGCACCAAAGAAGTTTTATTCACAATTTTTAAATTGTGAAGAACATAGGTACTGTACATTTGAAAATCTATCATTATTACTACTAAACAGTATAAACTTATATTGTTTTTCTTCAAAAATTTCCTTTATACCTTTGCTATTTTGTAACTCAATTATAAACAGAAAATTTAATCTAAAAATAGTTCTCCCCTATAAACATTATTATAATACAGTTATATATATGGATATAGCTTGTTTTCATTTTGATCACCCATATTTTAATAACATTTATGTTGAATAGATATTGTGTTCAAAGTACTATAAGATAAGTTTTATTTTTACCAATATAAGTATTTTAATAGAATTATGTTTCAGTATATATTTAAACGAATATAATAACTTAATATTAAATTTAAATAATATATAAATATAAATCAGTATTTATTGCATACACCTCAACAGTAAAAAAAAGAAAATGCTGAATTTAAAGTAGGTAGGTACCAAGTTTTTTGTATGATATGGAAAATTTGAAAATAAAACAAGCTTACATTAAATACATACTTTATATGTGAAGTAAGTCGTTATTTTATTTAGATGACCCACTTTAAAGGGTGAACCACTGGATAATAACTTATTTTAATGAAAATAAATTTACTTGTAAAATCGCATTTTGCGTTTGTAATATTATGAATGAATTTTTGGCTATAAAAATGTTAAAATTAATGAACTTTAAATATATTGTTTATTCTTATTAATTTTTTGAATATACCGTACATTTTTTAATCATAAACAATAATTTAGGTATTTGTATTTTTGGAATAATCAATATTATTTTAAAACAATTTAATTAAACATTTCTGAATAAAATAAAATAAATATTTACAATATTTAATAGAACTAATTCCTTTTAGTTAATAACTTTAAAAATTATAAATCTTTATAAAAAAAGAATGATTATTTCTCGGAACTTTTGTTGCCAATTTTAAAACTTGACTGTAAATATTATAAATAACCTCCTATATAGATAATTTGTATTTTGTGGTGAAACTTTGATAATATTCAAATTTATTTTAACTTTAGAATTATTTTTGAAATAATAAAAGGACTAAAATTTAAACAAAAGCAATATAATGTACCTCTTGCATTTTTTATCTTTATTCTAAAGTTCTAACTAAGAATCAGAAGTTTTATTTGTGATTACAAGCAAATTTAAGTATCCGTTGTTCGTTAGTGTTTCTTATCATAGAATATTTTAAACTTGATAGTTTGTTTGTGGTTTCATAGTATATTTTATATTATACACTACACCGTGGTATTTATGAACTATAACATGTTCTGTTTGGTTTCAAACTTTTTGTACAATGTTGATTTTTGAAAATATGTTTAAACAATATTAGACACTTTTTAGGGATTTATTTTGAAAGGTCTCGTGATAGGTTTTTATGTCAGTTTAGTAAAATTAAAAATTAAGTGAAGTTGTATAGTAACAAGCTTTACATTATTTTACGATTTGGGTTTTACAGTGACATGTTTTCGCTGTAAGTAAATATACTTTAGGTAAATATTATCGTTAAAACACTTAACGAATTGATCCATTGGCTTTATGCAAGTTAGTTGTCGACAACATTTTAGTCGTATCAGCAAAATAAGGATTTTAAGAGTGTCCTTTTAAAATATGTGTTCTCTAATTGTTAACCGATATAGCTAAATTAAAAGTGAAAAACTGGGAAAATCACTCTATTCTATATGGTTATATAGTAGATTTTAAGAGCACATTTTCACTGTGATGGATGTGATATGTTTAATTCAATTACAAATCAATTTACACGAATAACGATTATAAGCGTTTCCTGCATGTGTGTCTGAATAATCTTTTTCTAAGGATATTTTATAATTTATTGCTTCACTAGTAATATAACGTATTAAACAATTGTTGACAAAAATATAGTATATATTATGTTTTAATAATAGCATATACTTGTTTTTTATTAGCATATAAAAGTCAATAACCACATATAAACGGTGAGAATAGGTTTATAGTGTACATAACTTCAAATTAGTCTAAATATTTTGGAAATTTCATTGTGTATAAATAATAATTTACGTAATGGCAAAAAGTTTCAAATTCATGTGATTTATGTTTTTTTAATTACAACATAATAACTAAAATCGTTAGTGGACGAATCATTATTATACGTTTAAATATCCGATGATGTCAACATTTTAACTTAACGCTTATAAAAAAATGTATGTGGTTTTACACAAAACCTTTTTTTTTTTAATTTCAATGAAAAACTTATGAAGAATCTTGTATTACGTTTTCAAGCCTTGAATATCAAAGTTAAAATGTTATGAATATTTAAGTACAAAATAATTTAAAAATTTCCATAGTTTTAATGAATTTCGTAAACATTTGGACTCAGTGTGTACTCAGGTTACACTCGTTAATCAATAATTTTTTGTACATATATTTAAGGCAATTATATCCTAATTTTTATTATAAAATAATTTAATAATTACAATGCAATAATGTTTGATGGAATAAAAAACTATTTGTTTTAAATAAAAAATAAAATAAAAATCATATCAAGTTTTTTTAAAAATGTATTAATGTGTGTCTTTTTTAACTACATACTCATACTTACATTTTGTTTAACTTATTTCATTGAGATAATCAGCAAAATATATAAAACGATATCATTGTATACGAGATGATTCATTTGTTCAAAAACATTGTATTAAAGATACTGAACATATAAAGAGTATTTTAAGCTATTCAAAATAGATAGAGCATTCAATAGGAAAAAAAATACTATTACGTTATTCAGATGTTTACTGTAATTCCCAATTTTTCGATAAAATATATAACTTGTATGAAGCTGAATGTCTGAATAACTAGGTACCTGTTCTATTCTTTTGTGTACGGTGCAACATCAATCAAAGACAGACAGGCACCGTATTATAGACTCCAGGGACACCAGATATGTGACGGATTTTATTACAGTTTTATTTCATTTATATTATTTTCTTCCTCTGGTAAACTAACAAGTGTGACATATAAATGTTACACGAATTGGATATATATATAAACATTATTATTATTTATATTTTTCCCGATATATATGGAATGTATATGAATAAATAAATCGTAAATCACCATTATACTACGATCGATTGTTCGCAATGTATCAGCCACAGCTCTACAGTTATAATATCTGGTTATGACTGTTATGAGTCGTGCGTACTACAGTGGCATGTAATTCATGTACACGCAGAACTGGATAGTTTGATTATTATCTTTTCTTCTAGAATTTCTTAAGGGTACTTTAAAGTTTGTAAATCGATTTTAAAACATGTGGAAATTCTAACTTACGTCATGAAAAAAATCACATTCCCTAAACTTTCAAAATGATATAATATTGCATACAATGGAGCGCAATCAACGTTAACTGAAAATAGATTGAATATTTAGTTTTATAAAAATATAATATGATTGAACTACACTCTTTCATAAAAAATGCATTAAAATATTATTAATAACTTCAATGCGATTTCTTACTTATATCAAATACGTGAAATACGTCACATATTTAGATTTTTCAATTATTTTTTCAGCGTTTTTAATGTACCTCATATTCATACCAAAACATAATTACCGGGGTTAAAAATAACTACCTAAAAGAAATTTTTTTGTACGATGAAACATAAAGGATTTGATAATATTTTATGCGTACTTGCATATACGCTATAATAATAATCCGATTCACTCTATAGCAATCCGAAAGTATAACATTATGTCCGGATCAGTTGATGTAACTATATTATATATATATATATATATATATATATAGTACAATTTTCTGTTTGGTCGTCGCATATAATTATTATGGCGTCTTTCAATAATATTTCGATTTTATAGCTATAACTCACTACGACTTATTTTGTGTTTACAGGAAAATGAAGTCAACGTTCGTGGCGTTGATGACGGCGCTGGCGTTGTTGCCGTTCGTCTTGTCACACAGGTACATATTACACACCATTTAGAATATTCTACCTACCTTGTTCTTATTTGATAAGTAAATTGATTTTCTTACGATTTACGATGGTGAAATCACGTCGTCCGTCGTTTCTATATTAATATAATCATCATACGAAAAGTCGTGATTGCCGTTTTAATTAATCGATTTTTTGGATTTTTGTTTTATTTTCGTCCGCTGTATATTTATTGCGTGCGTAGCAATCACGTGTACGTTTCGGTGATCCATGGCCACGATCAGGGTTCGCTGTTGCCTAGGACTATGGACAGAGCGATGCCGCCGTCGGTTAGGGTGCTGTACGCCGAGATGCCGGCCAACAAGTTCAGCACGGGCGCCCTGGAAGCTGTGCTCGACCTGTGGGCGAACAAGACGATTGTCGCATGTCTCCTACTCATACCCGAGCCGGTAGGATCGATGCCCGCGCTAACTGCGACCAAGTACAGGATCCCCGTCCTCTGGCTTCCTTCGGTGCAACGAGTGGACCAGGTGAGTTTCTATTTATTTACTGTTTGTTGACCGAGGTCACGTTTTAAATCTAGAATCGACTGTCATCAATTGTCGGTGCTCGAGATGCCGTCCGATATGGCTATATGTGCTCGTTTCTGGTGTCTGATCCATACATTTAATACAAATAATAATACTCATTTTTTTTACCTGTTTTATCGCAATACAGTAACGTGGTACAGAAATAATATATCGCTATGGAAGATGCTCGTATAAATGTTATTAATTATTGTATATAGGGTTGCAAACCTTTTTTAGGTCACGTGCTCAACGTTTTTAATTTCAGTTTTAAAAAAAAAAATTCACGTGTCTAGTAATACATATATTTTGTGGTTAGGTTAGATAGCAGGATGAGATTTTTAAAATTATATACAATCATAAAATATTTAAGAACATTTTCATATAATCTCGTATCTAATCGTATTCACCCATTACATTTTATTTTTTTAATGTGTGTGCTGTTTTAGTTTATCATTGAATCATTTTTAAATATCAGATGTGCACTTCTACTAATTTTATCCACTAATGTATTTCTCTGTTCTGATCACACCCACCGTGGAAAGTAAATGTTTACTACATTAATGTAAAATATAAATAATAGTAGTATAGAATTCGACATTTTTTCAAATTAAAAATATTTCTTGGTAGTAAGGTTCAAACTAACCAAGTTTTATAATTATAGTTACTATTTATTATTATTTAAAATTGTTTTTATTAAATACAAAATTTAACAATATAATTAAAAAATATTATTGATGGCTTTTAATATTAAATAAGCATGTGCCATATTTTGCCACCACCACCATTATATAAAAAAAAAAAAAAAATAGTCACAAACAAAAATTTAATAGTGTACACATATGGCATATTATGGTTGGTTAAAAATTGCAGGAAGTTTGTATTCTTAGTAAGTTCACGACGTTGTTTGATTACTTTTCTGGAAAACAGTAAATATCTACACGTGAAATTTTGATTGATCTAACTTGATTAATTATGATTTATTTGTGTTGGGTAGAGGCTTTGTACAAGGGAAATATTTTATATGAATCGGTTTCTTTACCTATTGTTTCAGAACTCATTTGAAACGCCGAACATGTTTTACACTACTATATGAGCCAACTTTAATTTATTTTCCGTGAACATGTACTAAACTTGCTTTGCAAACGTTTCTTTTGCCCTCCTTTCTTTGTAGATTTATTTTTTTTCTTTGTCGTACAGCGTATTTTGTTAAACTGTAATTGTAAATGCATTAATTTGGCAAATGAACTTGGCCAATATTTCTATTTTCACAATCATGAAACACTTATTTATTTATTTATCTGTTAATGATTATTTAATCTACTTAATCTTTATTTCTGCACTTATGTCATTCTATTAGATTATTTTGTATTATTTAATTTATACTATAGTTAATAATATATTATGTCTACGATTATTATTCATAATGTTTATCGAATTTCACCCAAGTCTTTTATTTCTTTATTGTTTATTTAATATTTACTGCATTTATTAAACAAATAGTTGGTACCTGTCTAAATATATATATAATATGTAGGTATATAGATTTTTATAAAAGAAAAAATGTATATAAGTACATAAATAAATAATACATTAATTTAAAGTTATATCATTATAAATGTATGATATACTGACTTATGAAAAGCAACGAAATTTCAAAACTTTTACGTTTAGATGTTTGTACAACTAACATGTTTGATTATTGGTTAATAAATTGTAGAAGGATAAGATACGATCTTAGTTATCAATGGATTTGTGCAGTTATATGTAGTTACAATAATTATACTGAACACTTATACAACTGAGTAATATTCATAAATATTATACACGAAATAATACATTTTAAAATAGTATCAAATTAGTTAAATGACAATCTTAGAATTACATTTTAATAAAATATAACATTTTTCAAATTGAATATATATAGACCATTATAATTATTGAAAATAGTTCTGCGTTCAAATTCAATTCTATGTTTTACAATTGAACAAGTGTATAGATTCAAACAATTTTAAGTAAAATAAATATTGTTAATTTTATAAGGAAATTAAGTTTAATACCATAAATGAAGACTATGTAAGAATGTATTGAACAAAAACAAAAATAAAATTTCATGTTACATTTATTTAATTTTTAATTATTAAGTTTGACACACCCCCGAGAAGTTCAATCTCTATCTTTTTTCAATCGATTAAAGGTTTTTTTCTTTTAAACTTTTGAATAACTTATTACTTCCAGAAAAAGTTTTGTTTGACAAAGTTTGTACAATTTACAAAATTATATAATGTTTGGTGCAAAACATATGTCCCGATTTAAAATTTAAAAATTGTACATAATATGATTCAATTTATCAAAATATATATTTTTTTAATATTATAATACAGTACTCACATATTTCTACTGTCGATATATTGTACAAAATACTGCTATCTCAAAATTATATTTATATCTAACCTTTGAACATAAATCAAGTGATAAGAATTAATATTTTTATTTTTAGTAAAATGGCTTTAGTACTCGTAGTACATTGAAATACACGATAAAAACACGCATAATCAATATTACAATATAATTCAGAGAAATTATCTTTATGCATAAAATAAATATTGTTCTTCATTGTTAGGTTAATATTTCGGCGTCATGGAGTTTTAGTATAAACCACCCATTGTGTATTTGTTCAAACCACTCCCCTGCTACGAGATTCTTTTTAAGATCTTTTGTATTCTCGATTCAGTTGTAAATTTAAATTTAAAATGTATTACATTTTAATATCGCATTTACATTTATCACAAGATATTTAAATTATATTAACTGTTTCACAATTTCTAAAAGGTACTTTAGTCAAGTTATTTAGTATGCAAACATGACACATGTATATAGGTACTTGTATAATACTGCAAACAACGATAATTTATAACTATCACTCAGAAGTACTACCCAAACTGCTATTTATATGGAAATACTTTGTATGTTTATAAGTATGGGTAAACATAATATAAGTGTGAGCTAATTTGAATAATATACGAACTTATCAATTTTTGGCGTCAACTTTATATAATCATAAAAACTTAAGATATTTTATTCAAACTATTATTTTGATGTTTAGTCAATTTCTCACGCATTCTAATATCGATTAAATAAAATAGTTGTGATACTTTAAAAATGTATTTAGTATGATTGATGTTTTTTGATATTGCAATTGTTTATCTTATAATTTTAATAATAACATAATACATGTTTTAATAAATTGTAATTGCAGACAACAGCTGCAGAACAATTTTGTTAACATTACTAACGAGTTTTGTCAAAAAATAAAATAATAGTTACAGTATTAACCTCGGGCTTGAGTGGAAATAAAAATATAGCTTGACAAATTTAATAAGCGATAAAAGCTTTGTATTAAATTAAAGCATATTTTGCTGTTTGTATGTTATATAATTAAATATCATTGTTATGAATCCGAGAAAAAAAATGTTATTTTATAAATGAGAATAATTATAGAAATACAAAGTATATGACTGATTTAATAATTTAATGCTTTATAAGTAATTTAAATTTTAAATGATAGTTACCTAAAATGTATTTTGTAGTTCATATTGTCTAGTCAATTATAATTTTTAGGTTTATGTTATGTACAAACAATTTGTGATCTTAAATTATCCTTACATATTTTGATATTTATACAGTAAAGTTACAACTTATAAGTAAATCAATATCTATGTCAGTATAATATACCTATAGATTGAATAATTTGCTCGACATGATGATGTTGACAATTATTGCATAATTTGATAATTTATGGCTACGTACTCACTCGGTTAATTGTTTCAATATATCGTGATAGTCATTAGGCATGTTGTATAATGTGACGAATGTTATTTGAACATCAATTACATAGATATACGCGAAAATGTAAAATATATCATTGTATTTAATTTTACTGTTACATCAGGGAATACGTGTACACTGTTATTTTGTAAGCCGTATGCAATTATACGAATATGCAAACATGTTTTATTTCTATATTTCTTAAAAAAAGGAAAATAAATTTTTGCTTCGTGAATTGTTTTAATAATTTACTTAATACAATTTTATCGTTCAGTTTTTAAAATTTTAAGATCATAGTAAAATCATAATTATTGACTTCCTCAAATCTGACTGTACAATATGGTGACTATACTTGATTGGGTTTTTATGTACTATGTCCATTTCTCAAGAACTACAAAAGAAAGTTTTTTTATAATATTATAGTGAGACGGAAAAGCACGCCATATATTGTCGGAAAACGTTTATAGTCAAATATAATTGAACTGAGCAATTGTAGGTTCAACAATAATGAAGCTAGTGATGGCTGTTTTATTTATACTTTTTCGAGACATTATTTTACAATAGTTTTAAAAACTTAGAAGTAAATTGAGAGCCTTTTAAAAAAACCATTTAACAAGGCTATTAGTTGAGATCGATTATTAAATTTGTTTGTTTCGTCAACGGACTGCAAAACGGTTTCCGCCAAACGAACGGTTCTCGTGATCTTCGTTAGTAGGACTAACAGATATTTATCAATAAAATTGTACTGCAATTTATATAACATATTATAAAGCGACAAAATAACAAGTAAAAAATGTATATGATAACAATTGAATACGGAACTGAATGGGCGATGGCGAGCATTGGCTGTACAGTAGGTACTGAACAGACCGATACGATCACTCGTATATAACTGCAGATACGTACGAGAATACCGCGAGCTCGGATGAACTAAGTTAAACTTTAACTGAATCTCATTCGTGAGCACGAAAATAAACCTGAGCAAAAGCACCAAAGCAAATAGCAATAATGGTGATCGAAAGACAACGGCAAAGCAGCTGAAGGAGCACGAGAGCACGCACGTCGAATGATGAAAAACACATCGGCGGCGGCGTCGTAATGGCTTCGTTATCCGGAACACAGGAACGGATGCGTTGATATTACCAACATTGCGGTATTATGGTCGAGCGTGGTCACCGACCGCCGGTCAAAAACCTGTGGTAAATTTAGCGCAAATATTGCTAATTATTCGAATGATAAGTATATTAATTACAAAAAATAAGTAAGATTTAATTGGTTATATTCACCTAGTCACGACCAAGAGATAATAATAGATATGCGTATTGATTATAAAAACAAAGTTCGTCACTAATATGATAATATTATATTTATTATTTTAGATAATGTAATAATATTATGTTATAAGAAAAAAATCTTAAAAACAGAGGACCTTTTTCTTTTTGTCATCTCTAGTTGTTTACATGGATTTTTTTTAAAAGCTAACGCGGATTTTTCTCTTTGTTGGCGAACAAACGTATAGGGGATATAAATGTGACGTGTTGGTGTTGTAAAAGAACTGTTTATTTATATTATATGCATATACAGGGTGTTTCAACAGGAGTGCTCTATATTTTTTCATTTAATAAGGAATTTATCCAAATTCTTAAGATTTGCTTTATACTTAAATAGTGACAGGTTACACAAAATTTTTTTTTTTTTTTTTAAAGATTTTTATATACTCAGTTCTAAAGTTAGAATAATACATACAATAGTATGGTTTTATAGTGATTAAACGTTTATATTAAGGATAATAATTTATAAAAATGATTTTACAAAATATAAAATATAATTTATTATATCTAATGTTGAATCTAATATTTATTTTTAAAAATGGTCATTTTTACAAATCATACAATATGCTAGCTGGTAAATAATAATTAGGTATACTTACAAAAATTTTCAAACTATCTAGCCCCCAAACGTATTCACCAAACGTATTATCAATAGTACACAAAGTTAAATAACTTCGAAAGTTATTATTATTCAAATTTTAATTTTGATGCGCCAAACTTTTCAGAAAAATTATTTAGCAAATAATTTACAGTCGAAAATCTCCTTTAAATAATAATAAACCGAATGAATGACTGAATTATTGGAAAGAAAAATAGGAGTGAACAATGAGCATGCTAAGCGAATCACCCTGTTTATGCATATAATACATACTCGAGTACCCGTATAGAGGCGATACGCACGTACGACGTATACATGATACAAACTAAAAACTATACACATTATACGGTATATAGTGCCCGTATTCATCCAGCAGACGGAGCGTTTTAGTTGGCTCGACTTTTCGGCATTTGCGTTTATGTATAAATATAACACACACACACACATATATATATGTATAATATGCGTATATAGTATATCATCGTCCGAAATAATATAACCGTAAACACGTCGTCGCTCTTGGGATATAAACACTATTCTTGTCAACTACTCCAGTTCCGCCGCCGCCGGGACATTGACAAATAGACGAGAAAGAACTTCTTTGCTGGTTTCAAATAGCATAACTTATTATACGCACGACTACCCGCACCCTCGCCTCCTACCACAACACGTCCTTTTTCATTTATCGCAAGAGGGCGAGAAAACACATTTACTAGATAATATACTTAAACGCACACGCGCGCGAGCTTCCGTATACATACACATACACACGTTTTACCGGCGCCCGAAAGACGCGTCAACAGTTTTCACGCGTGTGTGCGTAAAGTTTGATTCTAACGACTGGTCTTTAAACATACCTATATATTATATAAATAAGAGAAATAATGATGTTTGTACACAGATGCTCCTTTTAACACTGTTAACACTGTTCAAATCAAAATTATACTTGAAAAGAGTCGAAGATAAAATTATACAGAATCCTGGTATAAGCTATATGCGTGCGCTACTTAAATAACTACTGAAACGGACAAGAGCAAATCGGGTGTTTTTTAAAGGAAAATTCTGGGAATACTTTTTTGAATTAAAACGAACGTAGAAAGCGAATTAAAAATATTAGAACAAAGTAGGAACTGAGAAGTTTATGTAGTGGAGAAGCCAGTGTTTTAAAAGTAGTCATGAAAAACAGTATAGGTCAATATGACGTATCGGAGTGTATGCATACCCGAGCAGATACTGCGGAAAACATAACAAGATGGAAACCGGACTCAAAACGACTTAGAAAACATCGGTCAGATAAAATAATAAAAAAAAATTATCTCGATGATTGGGGTAGACAACGCAGGAGAAATATAGGGACGTTATTGATGCGGCGATGGACCTTAATGGTCTTTAATGAGCACGAGGAGAAGACAATATACAAGCATAACGTATAGTACTTAGGCAGACGATGAAATGCGACGAGAAGAGAAATTCCTGACCATAAATCTGGTAAGAGCGTCTGATACGCACACTGCACATATCATACACACACAGACACACATACACCGCGATGCCAAGGCTTTATACACGTCGCGCATCGATAAGCCGCATAATCTTAAAACGTCCCCGAGGTACGCGTATCGCGGACGCCATCTACATCTATCCTCCTCTGCCACCGCGACCAATTCCCTGGCCACGTTAGCCCGGGAGCGCATAATAATAATAATAATAATAATAATATTACTACTACTACAACGGCACAAAGTTAAACGAGAAACGACCGTCGACCGTGCGTCGGTCGAAGTGCGGTTTAGAACGGCGCGCGTGTGGTGTATTATTGTAATTTGTGTGCACCCGGGCCCGAGCTCGTGGATATATGTAATATATGTATTGAGGGTCCGAAATTGAATTCACCAGGAAATTAATGGACCCGCTTGTTCTGTTAGTGTACATATATATATATAAACACATACAGACATACGAGGACTACTGATGGGGAGTAGTAGAGACGTGTTTTGGGGGGGAGGGATGGGAAATGTACGTGCGGAGTTGTAGGTAGAGAGAAAGAGGTCCTCCGCGCTGCAATATTGTTTCACTAACGTCTGCGGCGTATATTATGCACCCAAATCGCCTACCGATTAGCTCCCTCTCACTCACTATTTCCGTATATATATATACATGTACGTACACCCGTTAATAATCGAAACGTTTGAATAGGTAGCTAAGTGCTATCGATTATCGCACGGTATCCTAAAAACATGTTTTAAATTGTTGACGGTCATTGGTCAGTCGATGTGCGATCCCGATAAGAACGGTCGGTTTTGCACTCAAATTGAAAATAAAAATAGTTTATAGTCTAACACTCGGGTCGGATAAAGAGTTGAACTAATTGATTAATCTATTCTCGGTCTATAAGCATAGAACAATAATATTAAACGTTGCAGAATTCCATGTTTTGACGTAATGTAAAATTCAGTGAAAATAAAAGTAGCATACCGTGGTTAAACTGTTGAAATAAATTGAGAGAAAAATGAAATTGTTAATAATAGAATCGCGTGAGTTACGCGGAGACGTGTAGGACGTAGGTATTATTATTTTTTAAATACCGACGCCTCGCTGTATGAAAAATCGAACGCAAACCACCTCCATCGTGACCACGAATAATAATTGTTTCCAGCTCGCCCGAATCTAATTTAATGAAGGAGCATTATAGCTACCACTAACGATGGCGTGTGGGTAACGCATGTCACTCATTTCCGTTTAAATAAATAATAACAGCGTGATTTATCGACTCCGACTCATAAATAGTGAGGTATCACATATAAGTATACCTGGGGGAAAATGATTTCATGTGTAACATTAATTTTCATTTAACGCCAAACGCAATAGAGGAACGTTGTGTATAATATAATATTATTATATACTACGTACATTATTATAATGTAATACCGCGTGTACGTGAAAATAAAAATAATTTACCGCGTACGTTAGATGTATAACAAATAGGTTGACTGTATATTATGGAGTTGTTAATTTTACTGTATATATATAATATATATATTGTATAAATATTTTTTTTTAATAAAATTTTGGTTTCTAAATTTTGAAAATATTACATTTTGGTCATTATTTGACATATATTATATTGTTTCAGGTTGATAGAAACAACGTAAAAATACGTGTACGTGTAATATCCTTATAAACCTCGGCCAGTTTACTGGCTGAGAGTATTTGATAAATATTAATTGTGGTGAACTATGACACACTTAAAACAATTTTAAGTATGATAGATATTTAGGTGTAAAGCGTGGAAAATCTACATCGTCTGTGTGAAAATGCCCGCAGGATTGTATTAATAAGCGGTTTAATTTCTCTAAATGGTATAGGAAGCAACTGTTGACCAACGAAAATGGAATAATAATAATTCGTTTCAAATAGGGAAATAATCGAATATAGAAATGGAATGCATGAGATCTGAAAATCTTGCGGTGATAATAATATTATGATTAGATTTTTAAATGGGAAATCCATCCGAGAAACATATAACCGAATTGGTCACTGAGGTGGTGGTATGACGCATTTTAAAATTGTCATGTCATTTTGAAACATTTCGATCATATTATGTAATATGAATCAGCAAACTACGTGTCAGAAAAGACATAGAAAAGTTGTTCTAATTTCAAGAGGGTTAGAGTGAGAAGTATATAAAAATATATTTATCTGACTGAGCGAAACATTAAGGGATATGGATGGACTAAGACACAGCCGTATATAAGTTATGTCTCGTCTCTCAAAATCATTTTTATGTAATATAACTGAAATATTAATTATATTATAACGTTTCCATTAATATATATTATTAATAATGAAGATTAGGAACGTACGTTTAGTCAGACAAATTTAGAATTCATTGTACTTATAAGTGAACGAAACAATAATGCTTTATAAAATAAGCTAACGTGTAGTTCCGAATTATCATTATAATTTTAATGTGGCAACATTATTAGATTTAGATACATATATTTTGTAAGTATATATTTATATTGAATAAGTAATGACCAATGACACTGAAAATGTTCCAATAAATTATTGTACATTTAACTTAAACATAATAGAAGCACAAAACATTTTAATGTCAAATTGTATTGTTTTTATTAAACTAAAAATACATACACTCTATACAAACATACCGTGTATTTTGTTTTTGCGTATTCATCCATAGAATAATGTGCATGTGTATCTAAATATTAAAGTAAATAATATTACACATGCACGACCGCACGCACGCGCTCGTGTGTGCATTATAATATAATATTTGTTTGGTTGTTATCCTAATAACACGAAAAATAATGTAATATTATTATGGGATTTATAATTTTCTGATTCTATTCATTTACTGAAACGTTGAATTATTTAAGAGATCAGTTTACTTTAATTTTATATTTAAATCTGAAACTATTTATATTTATGTACTCAAAAGTCCCAATACTCATTGATTTTTCAACTATAATTATTTTATTATTATGTCATGATGATTTCCAGCCCTCATTTTATTGAAATTTACATTTCCTTAGAATTGATCAATAGTAGGTAGCCAATACCTATTGAAGATGCTACCGGGAAAATGATTCAGGAAATATTGAATAATATATATAATATGCATTTCCTGAATATTAATGTTAGCATCCATTTATTATTTTAGCTAAAGGTTACATTATAAAAATAATTTTTAAAAAAAAGTAGAGAAAATCACAATTTCTATAATTTAGTTTAAGTTGAATAGTTAAAAATTATCTGAATCTGGAAAGTTTTTTTTTTTAATAGATTTTGAAAGTTTTAATTCCTCCCAAAAGCTTTCTCTCTATATTAATATTTATAAATAAATCAAATATTACAGTTTTAAGTTTAAGATAATTATTTTTTGATTAGTTAAAATTAATCTATGGATTTTAGTAAATAATAAAACTTATTTACTTAATACTTATTAAGATATTAATGGATGTATTCATTTATCTCATAATAAAGAATTTAGGTACCTTTAAAATTAAATTATAAATATCTAAAAAAAAATTCAACTTTTCCTTATTGTCGGTCTGAAAAAAATCCATGATAAATTAAGTTTGAAAAAATGTCTGAGTTAATTTTTAAACTAGCTTAATATTTTTTTTTATTCACTTACAAATAATATATATATATATAATATTATAATGTATAATGGGTCCCCACTGGGCTAGGTTAGGTTAGGCTTATTAGTATTATTTATAAGTAAAATATAACACTTACTAATATAAGTTGAATTAAAAATGAATATCTTTTGTATACCTATTTATTATATTTGTATTAAGTCACAGTATAGTCTACGTATGAATTTCAAGACCCGTCAATAATATACGGTCTCCATTATTAATTACTATACCTATTTCATTGATATTTATTAATAATAATATTACACTATATATTTACACTATATTTCACTATAATAATTGTCGAGTATTATATTATTATAATCGACCATACTAGCTTGTTATCGATAATGTTAAAAAAAATTCGATCACTTCTTATTTGTACTCATCAAAAATTATTTTTGATTTAATAAGTTTAAACTGAACTAATTAGCGGGTTTAGTGTTTGTTATATTTCTGACTATATGTGACGGTTGTAAAAATGAGAACTTTTGAAAATCAAAAACATCATTAATTAATTTCAAACTTAAATAAGAAGTTACATAAAATCGGATTTATTTTGTAATTTGAAAATAAAATAGGACTTAATCCTTAACAAAGAATCGTATCAATTTTTTTTTATAAATGTGAGGAGAATATTGTTTGTCCCGATGAAGTCGTGATGGTCAATGTTTGAATGTTATGCGTGTACATGCATTATTATGTTTTAGTATATTACATTATGATGATCGGTATTATATTGTTCCTTTACTGAGATATTTGCCATGGGAGTTTGGGATATCGGAGGTACTTTCGTCGAAATGTAAACATTACATTGTTGTGCTTGGATAATAATAATTTACTGCATTTTGCAGGAATACCTTCAGCAGTACCAAAGAGAAATCATACTCGGAATATATTATTATAATTTAATTTTATGCACATGACGTGTACAACGATTATTGTAAATTAAGATTTTTCAACTTTCAACAAACATTCTGTTGGTAAAATGTCTTTTTGTACCTACTTATAAGAATATTTGTATACTATTTTTTTATTCAAAATTATATTTTAAAATTAATACATTATATATTTTTTTTAAACATCGATATATATCGTTAATATTATAATATCAATTCTTAATATTTTATCTATATACATACCTAAATGTAAGTACGAACGTATTCAGACCTGTAATAGATTACCAATACAATTACATCATGACCATTTAAAGTTTAAATTATTGATGATTAAATGACTGTGCACGTATATGTCACCAATTATAAATTTAAGTGCTTATAAATAATAGTCGATAGGTAGTTTGTTTTTACTAAAATATTCTTATTCAGAATATGCAATTAAATTATAATGTTGCAGACTGTAGATTATATTTATTTTGAAAATTGACAACTACGAGTATAATATTAATTATTTCAAACATAATTTCATTTATAATACAGCTGTAAAATAAAATCTTGTCTACATAACTATATATTGAAATCTTAAAAATAAATCTCTAAGACAATTTATAAATTAACGTTGGGCCCGTTTATTTTCTTAATATAACCGCCGTTAGCCAGTCCTGTCGGGAAGAAACTTTTTATTCCAAATCGAATACATTGGTGGTAGTACTATATTATTATAATTTTGCATCATATACATTGGTCGATCTTATTCGATTTTTCATATAACGATTTGTATTTTTACAGGAACGTTGGAATGATATGGTAGTCAGAGTATCGATCACGCCATGGGAATTGTTTTCTGCGCTCAGATCGTTCCTGTTGCACACCGGATGGCATAAATTTTACGTGTTGCACTCGATAACGATAGACGAGAGAGTTAGAACAATGCTAAGCATAGCTCCGTTGAGCTACACGTCAGTGCCCATATCTTCCGACTCGTCAGACCTTATGCTATTCAGGTATACGAATCCATATTGTTTTATAATTTTGTTACTTAAATAATAACGATGCAATCATGATTCTGTGTTTTAATTTTTTATTGAATACTATACTTGACGTAACGGGTTGAAATGTGCTTGTTTAAACAATACAACTATATTTTAGCACAAAAATTGATTTACCGAACATTAATTTAATACATGTAAACCGTATAAAAATGTTACACACCATAATTTGATTCACTTAATGTGAACCTTAATTTCCCATACGTTGTAGCAAATACTATACAATGTGAAATATAACTAAAATTAGGAACTTATTTCATTATGAACATATTTATTATTACATACTCTTTTTATCGTTTTAATTTCAAAGTGGATAATGTTTCTATTAATATCTTAAAAAAACATTTTTTTTTCATTTTTTTAACTTAATAAAATTAAGTATTTTATTTTTAAATATTATGCATATTTTATGTTTTTTTATTAATTTTAAAAATTATTATACTATCGATAAAATATGGTTTTTAAAATTAAATTGCTGGATTATAAGCCGACAGTTACTAAAACGATATTTTAAAAATTAGAATTCTTCACATTAATTTGATTTTTATGATAGGTGATCATCAATATTATCTAATATTATCATTATTAAATTTACTATGTAAAATTATTCATGTTTATTTTGTTTAATATATTATGTGAATATATAATATATATAAAAGCTAGTTTTATAGTTCTATAGCGTTATTAAAATTGCCTAGTCCATTTTAATTTTTTTTATAAGCAGACACGATACGATAATATCTATGAGATATTGTTATTAAAATTGACCGTGTATGTAATATTATTATTATGGTAATATTATATTTATAATTTATTTTCTGAAAATATTACCTCATCGTTTCTCGTGACATTTTAGTTTCATTCGCATATGAACTAACACCCAATTACCATAAATCGTTCGATCGAAAAATAATTTCCAACGCCACATAATATAGTGTATATTATTATAGAAAATTATAACGTACACGAGTACGGAAGGTATAACAATGAAAGAAGGTACTTACGCACACAATCTATAATAATAGTATACATTATAATAATTTATTATGTACGATAAATCGTTCGTAAAATTATTTACGCAATGTTGTGGTATTCAGTGTTCACACTGCCACTTATACACAACGTTTATCGCAGGCTCGGAATAAAACAATTCTAGGTTTATCCAATCATTTTTCAAATAGCTTTTTAAAAAAAAAAAAAAAACCATTAAGCATTAAGAACGCAATTAATTTTCAGCTAAATACGAGAAATGAGTTTTTTACTCTTTTGTACATATTTAAGAATAATAATAGCATTTTAACTATAGTTAAATAAAACTTTTTTCCCCTAAATAATTATATACAATTTAAGATTAAACCACAAATTTTTGTTTAAATTTACGTTTGTTATTTTGTATGATGGATAATTTTATTGAAACCATATTATTTTTAAATAAATATAATAAATGTTTATGATAAGATATTTTTATATTTGTAACAATTTCACGAAATTAACTAAAATAGTTTCAAACCCGTTCCGTATTTTCTCTCATCAAAAACTCTAAAATAAGAATTTTTGAGTTTTGTTAGATATTCGAATAGCTAGAAATAAAACATTTATTATTGAAATAATATTGGTGAAATTACGTAAAATTCAATAAATTGGTAAACAGATTTAGATGTGTAAGCTTTTTTTTATATTTTCAAATAAAATACAATATATGTTAATTCTCGTACCTTTTAAAAACTTTCATTACATTTTTACATAATATTTTAATATTTTTTTTCCTATTTTGCTAGCTATCATTAAAAATGTTCACAGAATAAAGCTCTTAATATATATATATTTAATTGTTTTTTATTGCTTGATGTTGATAAAATAAATTTTAATTTTAATTTTCTACAAACAATATACTGTGCTAAAAGGACCCGCAGTTACACTACTGGTTCATACTTTATTATAATTAAAAGTGAAAATAAAAAAACCCGTTCATTGAGAAAATAATTACGGGTGGAACTTTGGGTTAACTTTAAAAATGTATGCGGAAATGCTGTAATACCTACCACTATTGGTTATCACCAGTTGTAGCAATAAAATAACAACGATGATACTTTTTCCCTACGAAACATTAATAATAATAATAACAATAGTTAAGTGTACCCGTGTATAATTGGACGGTGTTTGGTAGAAATGGTTCAAGTCTAAAATCATAGTTTTTCAATAAACGAAAAAAACGTAATAAATGGTACTCAATTCAAAAATATTCTGGTCTTATATGGTATATAATTATTGCAATTTTATATTTATTTTTAAATAAAAAATGAATTTATTATTGTTTACATGGACTTATGTATTCAGTGCACATATTTTATGCATTTTCTAAAGATCATATCATTTCACATTAGATGAGAACATTTAATATAATAATATTGAACATTTGGAAGATTTCAGGCATGCTCACCCCTTTTTCACTTAAATAATTTTGTTATCCAAAATTTGATTTTGGAATTTTTTAAATATGCTTCAAGATGATATTTTCTTATTTTAAAATTTTGTGTACTACATCAAGAGTGATGTAAACTTTTTTTTTCAAATGAAAATCTATTTTTCTACTGTAAATTATTTAGCAGATAATTATTTGTAAAATGTCGATGTATTAAAATAAATATTTGAACGAGTAATTTATCAGTTATTTAAACTTGCATTTTAAAGATATTAGCCAATAGGTCGGTAATAACGAGTTTAGAAGATATGGGGGCTACTGTTACGAATATTTGAACGTAATAGTTATAGTTGTTATTAACTTAACAAAGTTTATAATTTGTAATATTGATTCTAGTATTTATAATGAATCTAATATAACATTCTTTTTATATTTTTGTAAAACTATTTATAAGAACTATTTTCCTTAGTATAAATAGTTTAACAACTGAAATACTATTCGTTTGAATTTTGAATTATAATTTATAGATTCATCGGCATTTACAAAAAATATTAACTAATACATAATCTATTCTTAGTAAAATATAGTTGTTTTAATTTGAAAACAAAAGTTTAATCAAATACTTCTTAAGTAGTGCAAACAATTTTAATAATTATTGAAAACACGGTCTTTAAATATATTTAAAAAATTTCCGAAATTCAGAATCTGAATAAACTCAATATTAATCGATACATGTGCGGATGAGCAGGATCCACGAATCGCGCTGTATACTTATATGATATTTCATATTTTTTGTGTAAATAGATCTATGGTAGAACTTTCGACTTCCGAGGCTTCTGTTGTGGTGGTAGTCGGCGACCGGGACTCGGCGCAAACGGTCTGGCGCCAGGCAGCCGCGCTCGGGCTTCTGCCCGCCGGCAACGTGGCTTGGTTGTGGCTGGACATCGGCAACACCGGCGGCGGCGTGAACGCGACCGGAAAGAGGAGAGGCAACGTGCCGGTGGGAATGCTGTCGCTGCGTCCGGTCGCACCACCGCAGGAGGACAAGCATACTATCAGGGCGGCAGTGCGCGTGTTCGCCGAGTGTATCAAGGACGTGATGGCGGCCAGGTGTGAGAACTGGACACCTAAGGTGTCTAGGGTCGGGGACACGTGCGTGGACATTTTGCGGGGCTCCGAGTTCCCGAGTGATTTGTACAGGTGAGCCGACTGGGTTTATTATATTTTTCCACCGATCGCGCGCTTCGGTATATATTTTTAATAAAGCTGGCCAAAAGTGATATTATATAAATTCGATATGACATGTCATTATTGTAAACGTTATCATTCGTTAAACTCACGAAATCATCTTTCGGACAACTCTGCAAACGGTTATGTTGTCGTTTTGATATGAGACATAATATACTGTTGAACCTCAATAATACATATTAATAATAATAATTTTATTTCTTCTCCGGTAAGCAATGTTTACAAGGTGTACTACACCTACAACTAAAAAATATTTATTAGGGCACCTCCAAAGTCAAAGGATATAGTGGAGGTGAACGTTTAATTACATATGTAATTAGTAAACCTATTAACAATGTTAAATATTATTGAATAAATAAATTAGTAAAAATAGTCTTAATTGAAAATTAGCACAAATCTATTTAAAATTATATATTATTTAAATCTAAACAGTTAAATTAAAGTAAAATTAAAAAAATAATGAATACGTATTTTATGATCACCATAAAAAAAAAAAAAAAAAAAAAAAATGAATTAACATGAAATTCACAAAAATTAATTCTCCATTTAAGTGAGATTTAGTGAAATATTATTATCTTTAACAAATCGTGTTTTATGACTTATAATTACGAGTAGGAGAATTTATTAATTGTATAAATGTACTTAAAAATAACAGCAAAAACATATAATGTACGAAGAGACATAATATTTAAAATTGTACATTCATTATATAAATAAGTTCTTGGTAACAGTAGACTTATTGAATATATATTTTACAAGGTAATTTAAAGTTGTACGTAACTTTTGAATATGGTTGTTATAAGCGATACTCCAAAATGCCATACTAAAAAACACATTGCACTAGAGATTTATAAATCGTTGTTAAAACGTTAACTATTAAGATATTTCACATATATTTAAATACATAAGAAATTTTACGAACCGATATTATTACTTTATTAATGTCCATTTCAAGAATTCATTAAAGTATACACCTAAATGTTTTCAGTGAATGTTAAATTAATTGAAGAACAGATCCAATTATTTATATCACTTTTACAAGATACAGTATACACTATTAATTTGTCAAAACTTAATTATTGTTATTCTTAATTATTTTAAAATGTATAAAGTTAGATTTAGTTGCAATGAATTATTGTTAAGCTAATTTTTTATTAAATTAATAGCTTTATTAGTATCATATTTAAGGTCACGTAGGCAAGAGTTACTAACAAGAAAAACCATATCATCAGCAAAACACAGTACTTTACCTCAAACATTCTGGTTAAGTAAACCATTTATACAAATTAATGATCCAAGTACAGTATCTTGAGGTAAAGAATAATTAATTCATTTTTCATCACTTTAAACATAATTAATTTTTACTTTTTGGTTTCTATTTATGTCATAGAATTTTAATATACTTAGTAAAATTTCTCTTTCTCTACAATATTCAAGTATTTTAAACAAAATGCCATGATAAACAGAATCAAAAAGTTTTTTTAAGTCTAAAAATTCACCAACAATATGTGTTTTAAATAAAAATTATCATAAATATATTTAGTAGAACAATATATAGCATCTTTAAGAGATAATTTATTCCTGAAATAAAATTGGTTATTATTAAATTAAATATTATGATTATTTAGAAAGTTAACAAGTCTGATTTTTATGCAATTTTTTAAGCAGTTTACCTATAGTCATTGGTAGGGTAATTGGTTTATAGTTGTTACAATATCTTCATTCTTAAAAAGTGGAATAACTATTGACTTTTTACACTTGAGGGAAATGCACCAACAATAAAGCATTTATTGAGAATTTATACAGAATAATTGAATATACATACTATTTTTTGTAAACTTATTGAATACTGTATTTAGGTATATTGTATACATAGTAAAAGTAAAAACAACATGATATAAAACTCAATTATGTGGTGTTGATATTATTTTTGTTGTGTTTTGTAGTATACGACAAATATTTAAATTAATCAAAGTATTTTTTATATTTAATCGATTTAAGGAAATTTAGAATATTGTTTTATAGAATTCAAAATGTTATGAGAATAATATTATCAAGTTTTTAAATCAATATTTTGATTATAATTATTTTAAAACATTTGAGTATATGAATTTTATAAATTTAAACTTTTTGTCTGGTATGCGGTTAAAGATAATATTAATTCTATATTCTTGTTATGTATACGTGGTTTATATATACGATAGAACACAGGTAGCTAAAGTTCTCAAACTATCTTAATTATATAGGTAGAAATAGATTTGAGGCAAACGAAAATCAAACCTTTTTAGTTTTGGCGGAATATGAGAAATAGTTATGATAATATATCATATTAAAATGTTACTTTACTCAATTGTGAAACAATTTAACGTTTCTCACAAAATTGTTATCATGAGATACCAAAAACAGATTACACGTCCACAGTGTACCTATAATGCCTAACCAAAGCGCCGTGTTACCATAATTTTATTACTGAAATTCTTTTACATAATTTTGTCAACAACGGTTCATAATCCTATATCATAAATTACCCATTACCATAATACACACACACAAAAAAAAAACTAAACAAAGTATAATGGAGGCGTGTCTATGCTATTTTTCGGAATTGATTCTATATATGTTCATATACATTATATATTATATAGATCATATAGGCATTCATATATTTAGGTGTGTTTTCAAATAAAAATTTGAATGTGTAGAATATAAAAGCTGCTAAAGAATTTTTTGTTTATTTGGCTATTACTTATAAACTACTTGTAACTAACATAACAAAACCAAGAATATTTATGTTAACATAATAGGAATCAAACTTCAGATGATTTAAACAAGACATTATAGACATTTTTTACGAGCTTACTTTATTGTTCTGGTCATATGAATGTTTAAAAAAAAAAATACTTTAAAGTATGACTACCAATGTAATATGCATATAATTATACATTTCTATTTTAATTTTGAACAGTTAAAAAAAATTAAAAAAGTACAAGAAAAATAAGTGTCTAAGATCGATAGAAACTGCCTCATTCCTGTGTACATTCCTGTGTATATCACTAAAATTGCATTTAATAATATGTACAATTGATTAACTATGCCGGACACGTTTTTCCGTCTGTAGATTGTAAAAAAGACATCGAAAATTACTTCTAATCCCATCGTTAAACTAACTTATCCAGGACCGCTTTTGTCAATTTTACGAATTGGACGATTCAGTATAGGTTCGTTGAAATATAATATTATTATATTGTGGCATAGGTATCAGATGTGTGGTTTACGTTATATGCACTATGTATACTATATATCTGGTGCCATGGTACATTAATTTTGGATTGGTTTTGTTACAGTTGTGTTTACGATATCATGTTGTTTTACTGAAAAGTACGGTGAAACTAATTTAAAAAAAATTAAACATGTCTCTAACCCAAAATGTAGACATTTCTCGTCTTTACAGACTCATTTGATAATTATCTTTAAGTTGTACTAACATAACTTTTTATTTATAAATTATTTTTTTATTACTTGAAATAAAAATAATATTAATTAATATGTTAAATATTATACAAATATACAAAGACTATCCGATTAATTTACAAAATAATATTTTTATAGTTAAATTGTTTTACAAATGCTTGAATACAATGAAAAAGTTATCATTTACTAATATTAAGAGATACAATAATGCAACTATATTTTATAAATATAAGTAATATTTTTAAACATATTTTTAAAATATCACTTTTAATCGATAAAATAAGCTTGAATAATTTATGAGTGGTTCTCATTTGCACATACATATAAAAATCAAATTAAAAATGATTCGGACGCAATACTATAACTCATTAGGGAACTTGTAATTCCAGTATAACTATATAGTACGTTGGGCGTACCTTAATAATTGTATATGCATATTATAAATAATACATTTAAACAAATATATATGCATCCTTCTTTATGCTATTAAATTCGAAAGTAATTACAGTCCACTGATATACAATATTTCTTTCAAATTTTTTTAATTTTATAGCTTACAAATGTGATTAGACGTAATAACTAATAGATAAATAAAAATATAAGGCATGATTAAACTTATAATAATTATTGTAAATTTACAAAATCATTAACTTTTTTTATATACCTCAGATTTAAGGTGAGACTGAACGTGTTTGTGATTTTGTAAAATATGATGCCCAAACCCCAAGACAAGCTGTGCCTATTATTTATCGTTTGTTTTTTATTCAGGTAAAATAATATACGACGAGCACATTATTCACGGCCCGCTATAATAACCTAATTTATAAGGAAACCAATTTTTCCTTTTTACCAAAGGTATTGAGAATCCTAAAAAAAATATCGGTGTAAAGGGGCTCATCTGTGTCCACTTTTCAATCGATATAAAGACTACTCTAATCTTTTAGAGAGTTTTTACTGCTACAAAAACAATTTCACCCTTCTATAAATATATAATAATATCAAAGGAAATTAGTGATACTCATATGAACATTTATATATATTTTACTTGTGAAGATAAATTTAGTTTGTACTTTTACCAATTAGGTAAAAACTAGCATTTTTAAGGAAGCATATTTTTAAATTATAGAAATAATATTGATGTATTTCAACTTAACTCCATAAATTTGTGAAAATACACATGTATTTGTAAACGTACATCTTATAAGTAAATTTTAAATACTTAAACACGATATTGATAGAATAAAATCATTAATTACATAGATAAAAATGTAATATATATATATATCTGTCACTTACATCAGCATAATAACATAACTCCATTATATTATGGTAACTTAGCTTATAAAACATTTCTCTTATCGAAAATGTAGCAAACGGCTTAATCGTATACATTTACAATGGCCAATGTTCATTACCTCGATGAAATTGCGTATACGAACGACTGTACATTCAGGAGCTCGTTTTAACAATCGTGTGTATCGACTATCGATTGATTCGGACGTACATTCCATAATCTAATTTAGTGTGCCGTTTCTCAACATAGGAAATAGTTCGGCCGTCCTTTAAAATAAACGTGCGTTATGTGATAATTTCTATTTTTAATGGATTTGTTATTCCTCATAAACTTTTGCACAACATACATTCCAATCATATCAATGTTATGATTAAAGGCGTCCAGCTGACACTATATGTTCTGTTACGGACGCTGTATAATGATATCGGCGATCGGGCAGATCCCGAGGGTTTGTTCCATGTACCAACGCTGTTGGTGGAAAAGAGGTGTACTCGAAATTATTGTGTCGTGTAATACCAATAAATCACGTATACAATGTACGGGAAATCTCCCCGAAACAAACACAACCGGCATTTTGCGAGACGTTTTTTGCAATGACAATTACGAGCACAGCACACGTACATAAACTGCGAAACTCGGTATATAATATTATCATCACGGATCGAGAGGTAATTGGGTTTTTTGTTCACTGTAGACTTTAAGCGTTTTTTTTCTCGTTGAAGTGAATATTTATAACATTGTTTCATCACGGTAACAATTGTAAAGGACTATTATATAATATAAAGTCATATAGATAAGACGAACATTATGCGTGTACGGTATACCAATGCAAAAAGTAATACGTAGGTGCATACTAATTCAGTATTTGATTGCTTTATTACGTAAAAAAACAGAAAACTCGCTTATACTGTATCATAAATGAGTTTCGAGAATATATCGAGTTATTGTGCAGAGGTCATCGTAATAAATGAGTGTGTTTAATTTGAATTTAACAATAAATCATCGTATAATATTAAAAAAAAAAAAAAACAATAATTGTGACCAAATGATATATTATCAGCTTATATTAAGGTACAGTATATTAGATTAACCTGGAAAGTTTAATTAATATTAGCCAGAAAAATATCATATAAGCTAGAACTGACTTATCGTAGAACGGCGTGAGTATATTATATTTCATTATATAAATACAATATATACGAGTATATCAAAGATTTTTTCAATTTTTAGTTTACATCACTTAAAAACCAATGTACAATATATTATTTGAAAAATAGTGGTTTGTTTCAGTCTGCTGAGACATAAGTTCTTAAAAATGTGACAATTTTTATATTTATAATTGTGTGTTCTCCCTATAGCCAGATGTATAGATCCACTCCTAGTAAAAACTAGATCAAACTTTTTATGAAAAACCACTTTAATATCAAAGATAAGAATAAATTTTCTTGTTTCGATCCGGTCATAACGTGATGACAGACGCACGTATAAAATAAACCACGCACATAATTGTGAAACTATTACATTCATTGCTCTGCACGCAGAATCTAGAATTACATTTTATTTTACACTACTTATGTCTTATATCACATTGAAATAGTTTTACTTTATACATTTTTTAATAATAATATTTTTTATAACTACCTTTGTTTGAAATCTGTTCTATTAATATGCATCAATGGTTATATTACAATCAGAAATTTAAATAATGAGAGTATATTGTTATCTGTAGATAATAACACAAATATATAATATTTCATAGTAAAATAATAATATTGTTCACGTACCAACATATACATTTTCTAGGTCAAATGCAACATATTATGATGTGAAACCTATATAAATAATTACAAAATAATTTACAACGATTTTCTTTTAACCTAAATTAAATTAAAATTGCATGAGTATCAAGAAAAACAAGAAATTAATACCAATGACTAAAATATTTTTTTAATTTGAATTTGTGTTGTACACTGCTTTAGTTTTTCATGAAATATGAGTAAGTAGTATAATGAATAGCAAATTCAATTGGAATTTCTGAGAACTCATTGATTTATAGCGTATACATTGTCATCCCTTTTTCTTATTCACTGTGGATATTTATTTTTTCTTCAATAATTTATTGACGAATTTGCGAAATGAATTATATAATTGTCATTATAATTAAATTTGAAGTAATTTGCGAATGTTCATTGCGATGTGTTCATCGCGTACACTGTGCACATACGTCGTTTATTTGTTTTCTGCGATTTTCAACATCAAAAGAAGCCTCTTTAACCATAGTAAACCACAAAGCTTTTGTCACGTTCCTGTATTATTCTTGTCTTGAATATCCTTAAGAGAATTTAATTAGTAATTATTTAAAACTAATCGAAACTAGAATAATCAATTTAGGATAGTAGTTACTAAGTATTATTCTAAATACTGAGTGTATAGTATGTAACAACAAACTACTATTATACCTACTTTTTGTTCATATATTTTTGCTAATACAAATAAGTACACGTAAAATGAGCTAAATAGTTAATGGGTCTTTTATTTACTTTATTGAAATTGCTAGACCTGTTGAAAAACAAAATTATTTAAATAGTATCTTTTTCATTTTTAAATTTAACAGTAACATGACTATTTCAAAGTATTATTTTTCAGTTTATTCTTACTAAAATTAAATTGTGAATAATTTTTAACATAATATTATGTTAAGTTTTTGTACATTTTCTACAGATATTATATTTTCCGTGCAATATTATATAATAACATAAATAATAAATGGATAATATTTGTTTTTCCATTATATTATGATTATTTATGAATAAAAACGAAATATTGTATAATTTAATACGTACTATATCATAATGGTGTATAACATACACACTATAAAATCTCTTTAATCCAAATTAATGTGAATGTTTTGTCCAACAAAATATATTAACAGTCAAATTAATTAAAATGTATAAAAAAACAAAATATCACACCACTATCTTTTTCAGACACCTTGTATACTATTGATTTTCGTGATTAACATTTTTGCAAGGATATAAGGTGCAATAGGTAGGTAGGTGTACAAGATGAGTTTTCCATCGTGTATGTTACCTACCTAAAAATATTTTCAACTCATTATATTTTTAAATGTAGCAATATTGTTTGGCTACATTCAAACATCGTTATGTATATTTTGATAATTATACATAAACTCAATAGTGTATTTTAAGATTTATTTTGCTTTAAATATACGATTATAAAATTCGAAATGATTTATTTATGCATTTAGTTAATATTTTAAAAGTTGAATTATTAATTTTCATACAATTATAAAATACTTAATGGAGATGAACAATTTAATTTTTAAATGATCCGGAAAAATCATATTTACACAAGAATTCATAAAATAATTTAAGAGTTATTAAGGACATCGGAGTCAAATAAAACGGCGTGGCGTGTCATTATTCAGTAACTCACTATATTATGTGCTCGCGTATAAAAGCATTCTATTCGAACTTGATTCCGAACTTGTGGTTGCCCGCGTTAATGGTGTATATCACATGTATGCATTTATATACACACACTCAAATATTTATACATATATATATATATATTACATAATATTATATCGACCAATGACGTTCCCATGATTAATGTTTGAAGTTGTCTCGATGCTTTCATAACTGGTTTTCGCTGTCCTTTCCTCGACCAGTCGTGCATCCACACGCATTTCACAGTCTTTTATCATAGCTGTCGTTATTATATTATTGTTCTTTAAGCCCCAGCTATAACCACGTGTGTAACATCCGAATGATTAATCGGCGAGGTTTTCGCATAATGAATGGTTCCGGAAACGGGACGATTCGCCCGCGGCCTGCGACAGAATCGACATTATCTGTTTTGCAGGAAAGGCGGTGGACTGTCAGTGCCACAGTTTGGGTTATATCAGTGGTGGTTGTGGTGGTAGTGTTTATAGTAGGGTATCCGATAGTAGTGGTGGTGATGGTGGTGACGGTGCAATAGTGGCATGACGAAACGATAAAAAAAAAAAAAATCGAACTCGGACCAATAAATAATGACTGTGCCGGGAAAACTTCTGGGACAAAATTTCCGGTATATCAAATTGAGAAGAGGGGATGTTTACTTTTCCTCTGTCTGCCCTTATTTCTATCGAAAAAAAAATAAAGTCAATACCGGCCGGGTTGACGTCGACATTTTTGTTTTCCTACATTTAACAAGATTATTTTGATTATACTACGTTTACGTACTAAAATATGTTAGAGGTATGCACAATACGCCAGGAAGAAAACAATTATAAGACGGACTTTTTTTTATTCTTTTAATAAGGATTAATTTTATTTGCAAATAACAGTATAATATATATATTCTGTTTTAAAACAATAAAAGTCTGTTTTTGAATTGTCAATATTATCGATTGTTTATTTATTTCTTTTGTCGCCAACTGCGGAAATGTTCTACCTGTATTACTTTCACTATTATGATATATTTATAGTTAAATTATGAAAATCTAGTTGGATTCGAATGCAATTTTTCTTCATAAAACGTAGACGATGTACACATATATATTATGCATAAACTGTGTACTTCGACAAACATGACTAGAGTTAGGAAGTGAAAACATGTAGCACAATGTTAAAAATTCCCTGTGGTCACGTATTTGGGATCTGGATTATTTAACCCTAACTGTATGACTAGAAAGTTCGTCACTGCACCACGTTTGCAGCCTTGTGAATTTGAATCTACTCTTTACGTGATCGATTTACGGTTTTTTCTTTTTTTTAAATGTTAAATACATTATAAAAACACCATTAAACCTACCTTATTGCACAAAGCACACATACATAAATGTAACAACGACGTTTCTTAAAGTGGATTTTATAAGTGAATTTTAAAATATTTAAACATATATAAAATTGGAAAATATATTTTATAAAAATTAATTCCAATTCTTTTATTTTTCAAAAGTTTTATACATGTCAAACAGATTTTTCATATAAAACATTCAACTTCTGAATAAATAAAAATGTAACTGAGTTAACCCATATTTTAATTTTGTGATATACATGATATTTATTTTTTATACTCTTCTGTAGTATATAAAATATATTCCCTTATAATATTATGATTTTGTGAGGTAGTACGATCTACGTCAGTAGAAAAAATTGCAAAACACTATATTACATTGTTTTATAGTTAACTTTTAATTAATTTTTAGACAAACGAATAGTCTTTAGAGTTTAGCCGTCAATTATTTTATACACAGTAATTAATATAAGTGTTTTTTACTAAATAAATTCCACAATTTATCATGAAAGAATATTTATAGTTATTATTGTTATTTATAAAATCATTTTTAAACTAATAATAATTTGTTTTGGATCATTAATATATTTTATGAACTTATTTTTATCCAGACAGATTATAATTTAACTGTAAATATATTAATGTTTTAGAAGAAAGGATAGTTTAAACTTTTAAGTCATAGTTGGATATATTCAAATAATACAACTAACTAAAGGTTAGATAGAATTAAAAAATATGGTTATAAAATAATTTTCCATTTCTTAGTATATAATATTGTTTTACTTTTAGAGTACATTTATACATTCGTTTATAATTTAAAATGTTAAGCATTTCAAAATTACAAGTACTTAACGTTATACATATAAATGATAGCATTTTTAATCAATAATTAAATAAATATTATACTATATCAGTTACAGTGCTAAAAAAAAATATAAATATTTTAAACATTTAAAATAATGATATTTTTATAAGAATTACAATTTTAATATTATATAAGATTTTTAAAATATATGCATATACGTGTTATACTGTATTATCTATCTTCTTATAAATATAAAATGTATTAAATAATATCTATTTTTATAATAAGTACTTATGTATTGACAGCGATCAAGCATGATAGTGAAGAAATATTAGTGTGCCCATTAAATATCGGAATTGGTATTATATGAACTTGACAAATTAATATTTGAATTACTGTGACGCGCGTGTTCAAGCTATATAAGCTTATCTATATGTTGATTTTATGATTTATTAGTTGATTAAAATATCGATGTAGTCAACCAAGAGAGAACTAATATCACGATTTTAATTACGATCTAAATTATAATATAATATCATAAATATTTTATACAAATAAAATAACCTAGTAAACAATTTTGAAAAATTATTCAAATTAGACATTGACATGTGCAAAAAATTATTAAAAATATGTAATAATCAATTTAATTTAAAAAAATAAATAATAAAATTATATAATTTATAGCAATGAAATATTATATAAGTATGTATAAGCATAATACGAGTATGAAAAATATGTTAAATTATATAGCTTATACAAGTATTGATGCTAATATTTAAATCTATTTTTATTGCATTTTAGGATAGTGCACATTTAATCATGTGTTCCATAACACATGATTTCATTTTATTATGGATGCACTCTACTGGAAAATGAATGTAATATTGTACTTTGAGTATTAAAAAACAGAAAAATTATATTGTTTTCTTGAAAATTCTTAAACATAGAATTCGATATCATCACTAATATTTGTAACATTCCAATATAGTGTTTTATTAACTTAATCAAAAGTCATGATCATTAAATGTTTACTCAAAATTATAATTTTAAATATTATGTATGTTTTTTATACACGAATAGAACTTTTACATTTTTGAAATGCTTTTTTAAAAATTTACAGCGGTATGTAAAAATGTGTTAAAAGTAATATAAAATGAAAAGCTTTTTAAATAATTAACTAATTATTGTTTTTGTGTACAAAAATAAGTAATCTACCTTTTTTTTACCATTTGTTTGATACATCGTAAATATAAAATTGCATTTTTTACACTCAAACACTTGAACATTTCAATAAATAATAACATTCAACCTTCTCCAAAAAATTTCCAACAATTATTATTCATATTTTGTATTATTATAGTAGTATTCTGCATAATGTTACAATAGATAATCCCCGTTTCCACCAAAATGAACAATTTCTCTTTTTAGCTAAATTGGATGAAATTATATTCTTTTTTCCATTAGAAAGAAAATTTTTCCCTTTCAACAAAAATAAAAATAAATTAAATATGTATATAGGAAACGATAAAAAAAAAAAAACAAAAATTAAATATAAGACTTGAAAACATGATAGAAAATGTATAGTTCTGATTTTTTTAAGAGTGTAAAAACTAATCATTAGTAGGTATATAATATTAAGTATCGAAAATATAATGATGTGAATTTTATTTATTCACAGTGGTTTTGATCCCGTATTAGTACAATATAAAATAATAATTTATATTTTTTTTTTTTGTGATTTATTTTTTTCATATTTAACATGTTAGTACATAATATACGATAAAGAATTATTATTATTATCTTATATACTTTCAAAAAATTATTTTAATCATCAAAATATACGCGCGGAGTTTCATTTTTCAGGAAAATTAAAATGGGCTACGCCTGTTAAACTATAATATTTTTAACATTAAGTGTAATTTATTCATCGGTAAATGAGCTATGCGGAGAATGGTTTTTTAAAATGTTTCGATTAATCACTTTCGAACGTAAAATGGTAATACTTCTACGCACACTCTCACTTAGCTCACAATTGGAACAATAGCTTATTTTTAAGTTAACATATACGGACAATCATCTATTTAAACAAACAGGTGATAGAATTAAAACCATGTTATGTAAAAAAAAATGCACGGATAAAAAATATATCACTCTAAAATAATTGAAATACTTCGAATGACAACCCGTTATTCGTAGTTATTTTATAAAAGCTACTAATAGTTATAACACAGCGTATTTATTAATTTATTTTTTATTATGCTTGTTGTGCTCGACAACAAATTGTATGTGCATTTCTTTCTAGATTTCGGTATTTCCTACGCTTAATCAAAAAAAAATTTATCTCTCAACATTCACAGAGCAGCATCGTCAACGGTCTTAATATCGATTAGTTAAAATAATATTGTGTTACGCGTTATTATTACCGGGTGAGTGGTGATTTCGGAGATAACCTTTAAATTGCTTAGTAGCAACTTTACGGATGAGATAGGCACTTAGCAACTCGATGCTGATCAAGTTCGTAAACTCAGATTGGTTTACAGTGTAACCCGTAAATGTTCTTCAGTGTCAGTAAACTATAGTCACGTTATCTAACCAGATCGATCCACTTGAGCATTTGTTTATACGGTTGCGTGGCTTTGAATACTTTCTCAGAAATAACAATTAATGTCACGACCTAAACCGTATCATTGTTATTGTATTAAATTAATCTGTCTTCAATAGTTGTTACAAAAAATTGAATATAAATCAGTTTACGTATTTTAAGTATAGTTTTCTATTTTTTTTTTAAATATTTTAAGGATCATGTTAATTAAGTTATTCACAACAAATTAGTTTATGAGTTTTAATATTAACTTATAACGTTAACGCATGTATTATAACTTATAAGTTATAATTATTACCTATTTAAAAATTTTACACTTGAACTTTTTTATTTTTTTTATTTAATATTACTATTTTTTTTTATATTTAATTAAAATAAAATATCTAATAATATTATAGTGCATATTTTCCTGGCACAATCGACGTATACCTATTTAATTTGTGATAAATCTACAGGCACAAAATATGTACGATTTATACTTCCGATAGTCCAAAAAAATCGACACAATTGACGAATATATACGTTTTATGAGACTTCGTCTTACACCTTTTTAGGTACTTTAACAAATTAAAATAAGTGTTATACATGTTTTTTGATTCAATTATGTTAATGGATTTATGTCTTTGCAATTAACTGTTTTAATTTTATTATTTTATTTATATTTTTAAATGATATACTAACACACATATTTATTTCATTTTATTTTTTTTTCAACGATTTTGAAAGGAAATTTAAAAAATAATAATACGGTGGATTTCATAATGGTGGATGGGGAAATTATTATGGCTCTGACCTAAATATATTATTTGTTTAGTTCAAAATAAAATAATAAGCAGATTTGCTAAACGTTGGATAGTATTTTAGTATAAACTATATAGTATATAATAGTATTTAACACTTCAAAACGTATTCTAAACTCCCGTGGTTATTCTAATGGTGATACTACCTATAGAATAATGATATCATGCGGATGAAAAATTGACCATGGATTAATATAGGTACACTTGAATTATTATTGTTTAACCCGAATCTGTTTCGTAAAAATATATAAATCATTTCAAGAACTCGACGTGTATTTGAGTATAATAATCATACCATTTATACGAAATATACGTGCCGTGAGTAATGCGCACCAATAGTTTATTATTATTATGTATATTGTATATGACGTGTTACAGCCCAATATTAAACCCAACCACCCATAGAAAGCATAGGGGAATTTTATAGAACGTGAAAGTTGACAAGGAATAGGCAATATTTATTTGACTACTACACAGTACGATTATAAAAATGGGAAATGCTTAAAACAGATATTATTGTCAAACAAACGCTATCGTGATAGCGATAGAAAAACTGCATTTGGGGGTGAATGTAGTGAGTAGTACCTTATTAATTATAATCTCTATGTATATAATCGCAAAAACATCCCGACAAACATAAAATCTAATTACGATCAGTGATATGTCACGATATAAATACAAACAACATTATATTTTATAATTATTATATGTTATTATCTTTTCTATGGACGCTGTTTTGACTGGAAAAAAAGTACTCGATTTCGAACTATTTTTATCGATTGATTGGTAGGTACTTCTTTCTAAAAGGTATGGTTATGTGAGAATGATCGAAGAATGCCTCGGTTAACCTAATTATTCCCGAGTTCCACCCAATACGTTTTCCAAATGCGATGTATTATCTTATAGTTTTCAAATTCAATATGGCAAATCACCATGTTCTATTTTTTATTTTTATTTATTTTTATTGTTTTCACCGTTATAGTATTAATATAGATATATTATTTCTAAACTTTAATACGTAAGAATTATTATTATCAACAAATCAATCATCTGCAATGGAATTAATTTTAGAAACACTACAAAATAAAAACAATTATGACCGAGAAAATAATTTGATTTTATTATACGTATTATTTTTAATAATACAAGAATTTATTGAAGTTTCAGACACTAAAATAAAATATAAAAATATAACGACATAGCGTTTTATTAATTATAATTTCAAACAAGTAGGTATATCAAAACTCATTTTGATTGGTTTGTCTGAACTCAGTCATTGTAGCGTAGAACATTTTAGTAATTAAAAAAAAAAAAAAATGTATTTATAATCTAAATTAAATTGAATTGATTTAATCAAACTCGTAAAAATGTTTTTTTTATATATACATATATATTCAAACTATCTCTTATCATCATATTATCACTTCACTTCTGGAAGTAATAATATGTCAAAATATTTTTAATGTGATTTGAGGAATACAACTATTTGAGTATCATATACAACAACGAACTAGTATACTGTATATAAAGGGTTATTTTGATGTATTGATATGAAATGTATGTTTAATTTTTATGTTTTGTGTTTAAATATTCACCACTCTCAAACTTATATTCCTGGATTCGTAAAATTTATAAATTAAATGGAATATTTGGTAATTTATAGATTATAAATTAAATGTACATTTTTATATTGAAATTATATAATTACAAATAGAAAAAAAAATAAAAATAAATTACAAATTGTGGTTATAATACTTTAATGGTATTGTGTAATATTCATTTTACTATACAGATTATATTTTATATTTTTTAGAACATCACTTAAGCATTTAAAAGTATTAAAATGTTTTAACCTCCCTATGGGAGTTTTAATGATCCAAAAACATTATCAATGCAAAAATTAATATAAACATTTGAATAAAACACTATAACAGTAAATATATATATAATTATACATAATTTAATATATACTTTATATTTATAAATATATATTTTGTTCGCCTTTGTTAATTGTTTATTTTTATGAATTTTAAATATAAGACGGACTTTTTAAACTTCACGATATAATATTCTTATATTTTTTTTCATCCCATCATTAACTTAGAACAGTAGTTAGTAGGTATCTTTTAACTTTTGAATAACATATTTTCACATTAAAAAAAATTAGCATGGCAAATATAGTATAGTAGTACTATTTTAACCTTAAAACGATGAATAAAAATGCAATCTACAAACGGATAATTGGATAACAGGAGATACAAATTTCCATTTGAACTCAAAAACCTGTTATTTGATAGTTTTAACAATTACCGTACGTCCGTACGCATAAAATGTTAAGAACCTTATTTACATGTGTGTAAATATTTATGAGAAATTTATGCTTAAAATCCGTAGAAAAGAGGAAATTTAAATCGTCGATAGATACAGTTAATGCGGAACAGTGGTGCGATAGTAAATATTTCATTGAGTTTCAATACAATATTATATCAAAAATATACAAATCCGATAGTTTAACAGAAGGAATTTATTTTTAAATAATATTTTTTTATATTAATTGTATTAATAGTATAGTGCAGCGGTTCTTAACCTTTTGTAGAACACGGACCCCGATGAAAGATTTTTAGAGATCGCGGACCCCCTACCAATTTTTTTTCAAATACCTTTTTTTTACAAAACATATCAAGTTATCATAACCAAAATTATAATAACTATTTTATACTACAAATTATAGAAGTAGACATAACAAAATGTACACATTTATAATTATAACACTTGAACATCATAAAACACTTAAATTTAAAAAAAAAAATTGTAATATAAAATTATTTTATTATTATTATTATTATCTTATTCTTAATATTCTTAAAACTTAATTTTTATTTACTTAATTAATAAGTGTTAATGCGATGGTTGATGTTGCATTTCAGTTACGAGTTTTTGAACATCGGGCTCAATACTCGAAAGCTTTAATTGTAGTTCATATTCTACGTTTTCTATTCGGTTTCGAAACTTATTCTTAATATAAACAAGGGCGGAGAATGCTTTTCCACATAAATAAGTTGTGGGAAATGGAATCAAAACTTTCAGAGCTTTACTCGATAATTGTAGATAATCCTTTCGAACATGCAACCAAAAATGTTCTAATGACTTTTGATTGAACTGCATTTTTAAACTAGTATCTGTAGACATTTCTACAAGGCTATCTTCTTCCAATGATGTCAGTCCATTTATTTGATGAATATCAATTTCAAAAGGTTGTCGAATCCAATGTCTACTTATATCTGGAACAGGAAAGTAATCACGGAAGCTACGTTGCATATCACCCATGTGTATTCTGATGTCTATAAACTATAGTAATAATTTTAATAGACATGCTTCTACAACGGAATTTCTAAAAATGTTCACAAAAACATTTATGAACTCGGTTTTTATATGGTTTATAATAGGTACGTTGGTAGTCAAGTACCTACATTGAATTTCAAAGAGCAAACTCAGCATTGTGAAATTTATCTCTTTTTCGTTACAACTATTCGTTTTTTTCTTTTACATATTCAATGTTTTTTCTTTTTACTATATTAGAGTAGAAAACAATCCTTTGAATAATAATGAAAATATATAATTAATTGTATGTAATTATTATTTAGTTAGTAAAGTTAGTTACACAAAATTAAATTGAAAATTTGTTATAGCCATGTCTCAAAATAGTATAAGTTAACTATATTCAAAATTATAATTTTTAATTTATAGAATAAAAGATTTTTATCTTATTAAATAATTTTGAAAATTGTCATATTTTTTTAATACATACCGTTGAATAAATTTTTCATTGTGCTCTAAGAATAATAATGATTATAATGATACTCATAAAATATACAAAAAGATGTACACGATACAAAGACAAGATTTTGAGGATTCGTCTTGCTTTGATATCATCTCATCACAATATAACGATATGTTATTATTGTTCACATATGAAAGCAATGATAAATCATCGCATTCTAAAAACCATTTTGACCATAATATAGTTCAGGTAAAACTGTATTTACTCATAATAATATATATTATATTTTCTTCAACATAACATTTTTCACAGTAACAATATTTTTTAGGCCGATATTGAAAAATATATTTGTAATTTTTTAATAAATGTTTAAGTTCTTTTTTTAATTTATCATTAAACTTACCTATTATTATTTAAAATCTTTACAGGTGTTCTATACTTATTTTTATTTTTGAAATAAAATAAATAATAACGTGTTTTGATAAAATTAGAATATGGGATAAATCGTGATTATTACGATATTAAATCGAGATAAAAAAATAATCAATGTGCTATGTTTTTTTTTCAAAACAATTTCACCGTAAATTGAATTATTTTTATGTTATTTTCTAAGAACTGAAAACTTATATCCATGATTATACTTATTTCTATTGTAAACTTGAATGTTCCAACGTGGAATCATCTGTATATAATTTACAATCGATAAGAGAACCCATAAAAAATTAATTAATCACTACTAGCCAAAATAGTGTTCATCGACTCGATAGATAGATAAATAAATAAAGAACTCTAAACCTAGTGGGTAGTACTATTCGTGTTCGTGCCAAAAATCATAAATCCTTCGTTTCGAATTTTCTTTTATTGTTGAAAATCGGAAAAATTTAAGATTTCGTATACCATATTATATAGATAAAGTACTTCGATATTTGATTTTTCACCATTTCCATACAATAAATATAACAAGAAACTATATTCTGAACTGTAAAATACATTATACAGCAATAGTTTACTAAGTATAATATAATTTATCAAGAAGCTAATGTACCGCATACCTCGAGATACTTATAGAAGATTTTTCAGATATTGTGATTCGGTCGTTCGCAATGTAGAACTAAAGTTTAATGACCGATTAGAAATATAATATAATAATCATACACAATATATCAAAATGTTTTTGTATAATATAACAAAATCGTCTTCAATAACGCATGTGATCCACCTGCCACCGCACCGGACTAAACTTACTGTAATAATTGTTCCGATATGTACCTACCTACCTATTTGTATATACCGTGAAATATATTATCGATGTAATGCATAATATGAACCAGAGCGACAATCGGGACGTGGTTATCGGGATGTCAACCAGACGAAATCTACAGCGCATGCTTTTGATATGCGTATTATACCTAATATACGTAAGTGAACCCAAAATTGAGATTTAATAAAATTCGTTTTCATATTTCGATTACATCGCGGTGTCCGCGTTTAACACTATAATAAAACGTTGTACAAAAAAATTATGATTTCCCTACCCACTTAAATCCAATTTATTTTAATCAATTTTTTAACTATTGAATAATAATAATTATACGTAGGTACTCTATAGTCGATGAAAAAAAATATCTAAAAATAAACACATTATACCATACACTACGGGTTGCATTATATTATATAGTATGCCAATTGCTATTATTTCAAATTTCATACGTCACGCCACTGTTTACCGCAGTGCGGGTTATTTTTAAAGAATAACTTATATGAATATTCGATATTACATTTTGTAGTACTGTTGACAATCATATTTTATTTATTATTCTGTCACGTTAAAACTGTAAACACAAAATAATATTTTTGGGTTGGAATTCTTTTGGTACAAAAATACTGAACATTTTTAGACAACATAACCTTTTTATACTATATACTATACAGTATACACACACATATCATATCATATATATATATATAAAGACGGTATTTAATTTTTTATGACGTACGTATTCTATGATGAAATATTTTCGAAACGCCATATCAGATAAAAACTGTAGTAGGTAACTTTCATAGTTACGTACATTATAGGACGTAGGTACATAAATCATACTGCACGGTGTTCATTAAAGAGCTGATATTTCGATACACAGTTTTGGTTTTTGAAGCTATAGCTACGTAATGCTCGTTTTATAACTTATATATTTCATATATCTTTAAACAAAAATAAGAAATTTTTATTTTGAATTTTTCGACAATTTTCATTTTAAGATTATTTTTTAATTTTAAAGCGTTTTACGTTTTTGGGACACCTAACAATAAAATCCTGCTATTTTTTTAAAATTCCATGTTAAAATTTTATAAGTTTATAAGAATTTTTGTAACGTGTTAACACGGTTTTTACCTGATAGAATAAAATTAATTTTTAACCGTTATTTTTAAACGTATACATAATATAACATAGAAATCGATATCACGGACGGTGACAACAATTAAATGAGATTCGAGAATGCATTTTTTTTAGACTAAAAATCTATGTAAAAAAATTGAAAATTTGAAAACACTCAACTTTTTAAATTTAATAAAAAATATCTTTTGGTTTAAAGTTAAAATTAAAAATACTTAAAAGCATTATATATAGGTAGTTAAATTGTTTTTTTAGTGCTTTAAATGTATATCATCATAATTTAATGTTTGGGTTCGTTTTCCCATCAGAGGGGCAGATAGTTGTCTTGATGACGCGTTTGAGTTATACAATATCTGCTGAGTCGTAATACAATACAATCATTAATAGGTAATCTCAGTGTACGATAAAAAAGCTAAAATGAAGGTTGTTTTACATTGAAACTCACCGCGTGCTGCCTAACCGTTCCAGGAAGAGGAAAATTTATTCACAAATGTCTGAATTCAAATAACGGAAGTCTCCTGTGAAAATTAAAAAATTAAATCCATAACAACTTATTATATAATTTACATAACTAAACGAAAAAGCGTGATATTTAAATACAGTACCGTGAAGCTTGTATTAATTATTATATTGTATTTAAATATAATTTTAATGAAACCAATATTCGATTACCCGCGGGCTTGACATTTCTGGAAAGTTTTAATTAATCGCCTAAAATACCGTATCGTCTATATTATATAGGTACATAATCGTTCGCCGTATGAAATTTTTGTTCCTTCATAACATATATAATATGTTATGAAATATAACAAAATATAATAGTATCATTTTAATATAGACGAACCGAAAAACGATTAAACGTTCTAGAATTTTATTTTTATTTCCAGCTTTGCGCAACGTCCCAGGTTGTCGGTCATAACCAAAACACCCGTTGTCCTGTTGTAATCAGTATACTTTCGATGTTTCCTAACATTTTTTTCTTTTTCGCTACGTGCTGATATTTTTACAATTACAAAAGCGTCGGAGTCGTTAGCCACAGTTAACGGAAAACAACACCCTCGGGCGACCGCACCGTCGCAATGCAATATAATATAATTGTGTGTGTGTGTGTGTCTGGGTTTGTAAAGGGTCGAGAGCGAATTCATATACTATGTGTACTTTTGTTACATATATGCTGCACGCTATGCACGTCACACGAATTAACTTACATGTTTTTGTTATCATATTAATTATTATAATTATTTTAACGGCCTCCCGACGACGTAACTATAGAGTAGTTTCTTGTAAATGTCAGCAGTAGCGTATTTAAGGCAAAATACGAGGAAGACATTTTGTACTTTTTTCGATATCAGAGGTTCTGCATTACTTGCTCTATGCTTCGAAATTCTAATTTTGTGAAGACATTAAAACTATACGAATCTCTCCTAAACATTATATACACTTATTTGCTGTCAAAATGTAATGTATTTATGAAATTAGATAATTTATAGATAAGAAATACATATATTATGTAATTATACAATAATATATAACATTATATGAAGTTGTAATAGTAGTTATTAATTAATATTCATACAAATAATTCAAGTTTGGACCGAAATTTTGAAATAAATAAATTGTTGTTATGCTTTCTCCCTTTGAACAATTTAACAATTTAAAATAGGTGCAGATTTTTCTGTGCATATTCTAAATAGTATATAATATGTCTGCTATCATATATCTCTCACTTATTACCGCTTGGAAAAAGATAAAAAAAAACTGTTTTTACTACTGTAGATTTATATTATTATATCACATTATGATATTCGCGTCTTGCTGTGTATATTTTTTTATTTCTCTACCTCTCTTGGGCATTTTTATTATTATTTTAATACACAAATAACAAAAGTGCAATTACGGCAAAAGAATATTCATTTATTTATTTTTTCGTGTGTATTTTTTTGGTGCAGGCAACTCAGAAGTGCGGTGCACGACGTGCTGTCCGGTCGGTCAATTGGCCGCCGGGCCAAAACCAACGCCGAGAAACCGGACCTCAGCCTTGCCGTCCGATTCGACATTATGAATTCGGTCGCCAACAACCGACATGCACCAAGTAAGTCGGACACGTTTTTGCCCAATTAATTCATTCGTTGAACGTTTGCGGATATAATATGTTTAACTACCATCTCTATAAACGATTTTGCGTAGCCTAACTATACGACACATTTGCACAATTTTATATCGCAATATTGTATATTGCAGTGGCATGCATAATATTGAATGCATCCGACATAATAATAGTATATTATTGTATATATGGCTGGATATGACACGAAATCCGAATGAAAAATCAATAACTCCACTCTATCACTTCTCGCCCGTTCAAACGTCGAATTTCTGGTTTCTCTCCCCTTTAAACCTATTCAAAGAAATCCATATCTGAAGTGGCCATGTTAACTTTATCCATAATAGGTCATCGACCATTTACCAATTCGGGTGTGTATACTTTACCTATATAATAATATGTACATATATTACCTAAAATTACAACAATACTTGTACAGATTTCCATCATGGTGCACACATATAATAGATCACATTTTTATATAGACAAGTACATGGATTATTTATACTATAATATGTATATACGTTTTCTTTGTAAATATTTACTTATTATAAACAGTTATAAACTATTTGATTTTGATGCAAGAACTGCTAATGAGAAATAGAAATATTGATACAGTTTTATAGTCTGACTTATCATTATGTACCATAATATAATGGTATTCGGAAAAAAAACCCCTAACAAAGTAACAACATGCATCGGAAAAAAAACTCGATCATAGCAAAAAAAAGCCTTGTACCAACTAAATACATTATTCGTTATTTTATTATGATTTACATAATTAAATATAATCATTACATTTATCTAAGTATAATTTTCATTTGCATATAATATAATACAATTTTAAGGTAAAAATTTAAAATAATTAATTTTTTAATAAAAATAATCAGATTAGTATATTAGATTTTCTAATGACAGTTAGCCACAACATTAGAAAACAATGCTGCTAAATGACAAATTACAATTATTTTAAATGTTTACCCTTAAAATTTTTTTATATTATATACAAATGACAATTAAACATAGATAAATGTAATGATTATATTATAATGTTGTTAGGGACTTTTTTTTCCTAGATTCAATATAATATAGAATAATATAGTAACCGTTTTGGAAAAAGCTTCTAAAAACTTAATAAGTTTCATAAAACGTAACCACAGATACGTCTCTTTTTTTTCTTGAGTATGTTTAAACTAGAATTTGACTCTTTGGAATCCACCATCAGAAATCAGGCATGATCGACAGAACTTATAAAATTCATAGGAGATAATTTATTAGCTTTTAAATTAAATATATAGAACTAATCATTGCTGATATCGATTTACTATATAAATTATCTCGTTTAAATACAATGAAATATTACCTATACCAATACTTAGTTTATACTTAACTATTGAAAAATCTATAAAAAGGGCAAGAGCACTGTTAAAATATAAAAAGTTTAGGGCCCTATCGGCCAATCCTAGGCATACTAATTTATTCACACCCAGTAAACATAATTTGGTTCTTCGTAGTTCCATTAATTCAATTGTAGATTAAAGCACACTGTTTTATACGGTTTTCAATCAATATTATTTTGGATATTTTTTTCAGGATAGTGTCTTAAATAATTAATAATTATATAATAACTGTTCACATACGCGTGATAAGTGTAGACAGATACTACATACGAAACTTACCTGAATAAATTACTGCTGCTCATAATTATAATTTATTGTGACAATGGCTGTTTGACGAAAATGTTTTCGTTATACCACTCATAATATATGCATGTACAACAATTGTCGCGATTGAAGTATGTCATATGTTGTACACAACTTACAGATACATAATATAGACGATTGTACCGTGACTCTTCGTTATCGTTTGTCGTAAAGTGTTACAACAAATCCATTTTATGTGCCACCTATAATAGTAATAGTTGTTCCTAGTTGTTAAAATATACATTGTTATAAAGACAATTATTATTGCGTTATCGAGATTTTAATATTACACGATGTGTCTTACAACCGATATCATCACATTTCAACCCTGTTGACACCGTTTTAAACAACCCAAGGCACCCATATTTAAATTATGATCGCTAGAGCCCGCACCGAGGTATAATAATTACTATACTTTGTTCCGGCGTTATGTTATATTCACTAGACTTGATTATAGTAGCCCACACTATTGTATGTTAGATTGTAGGTGCATATTAAACCCTAATGAATACGTATTCACTTCTCACGATTTAATATTTATAGTAGAACGTAGTAAAACGTGCCTAATGTTCTTTGGGTTCCTACTTGATATCAGAAACATGATGTCAAGAGGTAGACAGTAGACACATCTATTTGGATAAAATATATTACACGGAATATCATTTTGTTGACTCCGAAATGGCTTTTATAAAAATAATGAATAGAGGTGCGTTAAGTTATGGTAAAATATTAGGGGTTTTTTTAGCGTTAAAATTAACACCATAAAGGTTAAATACGGTATGAAAATATTACAATATAAATAATAATTTATAATATAACAATGTAGTAAATTGTGTAATTAAAACAGCATGTTAAACACCGAGTAACGATATAATATATATATATATATATATAATTATTATACGTGTAAAATGAATACCAAAACATTAAGTCTGTCAAAAGTATTATAAATATTAATAATTTAGTGATTCGGGTGTTTTATTAAAAATTAAAACTAATTGACAAACGTGGAATTTTGGTATCCATTTAAATTACAGCATTACCGCAATGAGTATAATAGTATAGATGATGTACATTATGTATTAGTATTACATATCAAATTATATGATGTATTCCATTTAAGGCTGGATATTTGAAAAAACGGTCAGTCACATAGCAACCATCTCAACCTATCATTTCGTATAAAAAGTTTGAAATATATTAATCATATGCTGTCAACGTGGAGAGTTGCGGTGTCGTTTATAATTCATAATAACTGGTCACGGCAAATATTATTCATACAAGCGATTTATATTACGAGAGATCGCAATCAATCAGATACAAAATTTTTAAATCTAAAACTTTGATCTATCAAATATTATTAACACAAGTGTGTTTTGTTTTCTTACTCTGTGGCTTGAACAATTCATTTTTTGTTTGTTGGTAAATCAATTTATAAGATAAAAATACAATTTTGAATTTTAAACAAATACGTAGTTACTTTTTGTGATTGTAAAAATAAATAATGTGCGTGACAAGATTAGTACTGATACCTACTACATATATATTTAAAACATGTGCATTTTTTAAATGTATAAACGTCAGGAATAAATAATTTGATTAAAGTTTATAGCATTTATTTTCATAATTATTTCCATTCGATTTGAATGATATTTCTTAAAAAATTGTATTTTTATAATATAAACCACGCTTGTTAAAAGTTTACTTCAGCAAAAATAATTACTGTAATTTCATCGTGCACATTTCGTCTTTCTAATAACATGGTATACGAGTCTGGATATTTGTATACGCAAGACTATATGATTTGGAAAACAAGCTTGGTACTTCAATACTTCATTGTCTTTGTTTTATGAATAGTCTTAACCATTTACTCAAGCGCATATTATAATATCATAATATTTTCAGTACCTAATGAAATACTTAAATTTATTCATACCGCTTACGATTGTATATTAAATTAAATACATTCATAAAATATAATTACTATCTGTGAATATAACAATAATAATAAAAACATTTTTTGATCTTCGTCTACCCAAAATAAAAATAAACAGGATAACTCGTTCAGATCGTATACGTCTAAGCTTTTGGATGTTTATAGAAAAAAATATATCATATAACAAATATAGATGACCGCATTAAGAAAAAGACACACGTATACACATATAGGTATATGACTGCAAAAAGTTATTTTATGAACTTATAAATTATAATAATTTGATATATGCAATGAAAAGTTTTACTTTATAATATTATTTACAATACAAATAATGTAAGCCGTAGCTGTAAATTAAATTAAAAACAGCAATTTCGGTATCTATCCTACACTTTCTCTGTTGAATTTAACTTCTAAAACATTATTGATCACACAAAAATCCTGTCATTCTAGAAAACGTGTAAATAATTGAATTCAAGACACAGTCGTACTGATAAAAAAAAAATCCTAACTTAAATTTGTGAAAAAAGTTATTCTCGCACGATTAGGTCCAAAAATGATTAATCGTTTTTATTTTTTCGCCTTTCAAATCGGCGGGCGCCATCGATGTGTGAAAACAAATGATTAGGTTATACACATCAATTTGCTGTGACCTGACGAGCGTCACAGTTGGTTTTTATAACCAAAAGTATAAAATCTGATATTGACACATAACAATGATGATACTGACACGTTCGTTAGGTTGTTTGCGTTATTATTTGATAAAAATAATACCAATGTTTAATTCTAGTGGATTCTTGTAAAATATTTTTTTGTGATTTAAAAAATATTATTGATATGATTGTTATTTAACATCATTAATTTAGTCAAAACTAATCTAACATATGACACTCCAAGATATTAAAATATAATATTTTTGATTTTAACAACGTTGAACAGTGGACCGAAAATAAAATACAATCAGATAATACTGCAGCAGTATCCCAATTTTCAAATCTATTTCTTTAATTGATTTAAACCATTTACTCATATAATTTGTTAAATATAGTTTCATACAACTGTTTAATTAATTAATTTATTAATATTATATTATGTATACGTTTCTCATTTCATATGCCTTGATTTATTTTGAATGGACATTAGTTGTATTTAAACCAATATAACCTTAATTAAAAATAATATAAATCTAGATATCAAATTCGATGTGTGAAATCAAAATTTATAAATTTATCAAGTCTGAATGATAATCAATATTTTGATTAAGTTTAGTTATTTGCATTTCATATTATTATTTAATGGATTCACGAGTTACAATTAATTTATATAAATATATTTTATATATTTATATTAATATTTATTTTAGAAATTATATTTTCTACTTGCTATAAAATAAATATTATATGTAATGTGTGGTGCATTTTATGATCACAGTAAACCAAGGAGGCTAAATTGGCGTGTTTGTATGTGTATGTTTTTAATACGTAAACACACCTATGTGTACAAGAATAATGTCCCAAAAGTTCCATGTTACCTTTTATACAGATTACAAGACATTTTGCACAGATAGTACTTCGGAGAGGTCATTTTCCACAATGCTGTTTGAGAAAAAAAGCAAAAATACGTCAAATAAATATTACGGTAAGCACACCAGTTTTGATCATAAGTCTTGACCACATTTCGGCAAATGGAGCTCTGAATAATATGAATAATATATATTGTCGTTTCCATATTTGAAATCATAAATCATAAATTCACCACATTTTGTCCATGGCCTATATCTAGGTGAGCAAAACTTTAGTGCCCTCCTATACATATTACATATTTCATAGGAATTTTTAATCAAATAATAGTTATTTTATTAAAGCTAAAACACAATATGGCCATTAACTAGTAATTTGTAAAAAAGAATACCATACAGTAGTTTTTTTTTTTTATAATTAAATCTTTCTTTTCATTGCGGCCCTACAACTACAGCATTTTGTTTTAATAAATATAATGTTCCTAAACTATTTTCACAATAAAATAGATTTTAAAACTAATTTTTTTTTTAAATGCTCTTCAGAATATAATAATTATAATCATTTATTGGAATTCGTATAATACCGACGTATTTAATAAAATAACAAGCTATGTTAAAAAGTTTTAAGCTTAAATTTGATAAAAGGACACAGTAATAAAATATCAATATTACACAGCATAAAAAACGGAGGAGATTTTAATCATTAGACATTTTAATTTTGTCATCACTTATCTCAAATTGAATATCAATGTTCCAATTCTTGGACATTTATTTTTACGAGTTGTAATTGATTAGATCTTTCAACAAACTGTATAACATTATAAGGTTGTTATAAATTAATTTTTACAGTAAAAAACTATAAATTAAGTACCTTTTTAATAATATTTTTAAAATATGATTTTATTCAATATTACAATATTTTTAACATGTGAAATAAACATATGTACAATAATATTATGATACACACGCATACATAATAATATGTAAATGGCATATGAAGTTAAATATCGGTACTATAACATATAATTCATACACCTGTTAGAAATTTTAAAGTGATTAATCTATACTATAATAATATACCAATTTTTTTTAGATATTTTATTTATTTATAATGATTACGGGCGAGCGTAAACCAAAATTTTTACTTGTAAGTGCATTAAATTAAATCAAACGACTTAATATCCAAGAAAAATGACATATTGACAATTCATGTGTATGTTTTAGTTGCTCGGCTTAATCAAAATATAAATATCACGTGATATTAACTATTACAATTATTCAATAAATATAAAACTGCAACTATAACACAAATCGTTAAATTTACCTACAGTAAATTCAATTTTGAAAAATAAATAATATAAAATATTGTAATAATTTCATTGTTCTAAACGAATATTTTAAGAAATTATCATTCTATTCTTATAGAATATTAAATAATGGTTTAAAATAATATTTTTAAATGATAAATTAGCATGTGTTATTTAAAGATTTATTTCTATACTCATTTTTATTAACTTTATGTTATTTTGATAATTATATGTATATGTCGAGTCTGCCTATAAGATTTAAATCGTTAAGATAACTGATATAAAAAAGTAATATGTAAGATATCCTATAGGCTATAATACAATATGTCTGCATGTTTAAACGTTTAATATGTTTATTCTACCTGTCTGTAATATGTGTCTACCAAGCCTACATAAATACTGTTGCTGTTTTATTTACGGATAAATACAGTACCTACTAATAACTTTAGGTAAAATTGATTATTAATACATATTATTAACGTATGCTTATATTCCTATAAGAAGAAGCAGTGGACACATTAAAATCAAAACACACCTATTTGTAATAACTGAAATCTTATTTTAAGTTTTAGTAATTATATAACAGTACATATGTTAAAAAAAAATATATTTATAAATAAAACAATGTAGGTATGGACTTCCCCGTCAATGATTACGACTGTGTACGACATGAACTTGTCACGTATCTTGTGACCAAATATGTAAGTCGATTATTATTTATGGACACATTCAGATTTTCAGTAAATATTTCAGTGTCATGCCTAAGCTTTTATTGAAAAAAATAACCACGATGACCAGTATCATTTATTGTCTTAAAGAACATATAGAGATTTTTTTAGTGAACATTTACGCTGAAACTTTTTTAGTATACCTTTTAAGTGGATTGATCTATGTTGGAGATATAGCTAAACTGTACACAGACGTGCGGTGCAGTGGCCAAATGATTTACGGTTAGATGGATTCTCTTATACACGTGATGGGCTTGTCTGAAACTGATTAATAGGTCCAAACGATACGTTTATGTGATGCGGTACCAAAGTCTCTGTCTCCGGACCAATTCGATATCGTATAAAAGCCATGTAAAACGAAACCGATCACGAACAATCTCGTGTCCATTCCATTAAAAATTGGTTGCTCGTCGGTTTGAGTATACTACACGCACACGTGTGTGGTCAATATAGTCATGGAATGTGCACATATGGTATTATTCACTTACATGATGTATACGTAGGTATCCGACGTAAAACTCACGCAATCTTATCATATATTATATACATTTTGTTTGTTGATTGTGTATAACAGGTAGTTTTCATTTTATGTGGTCAATATCCAATAGAGTCATACACGACCGTATTCGATGAAGAAAACTTAACACAATTATTATTATTATTATTATTTCCTAGTTAGTTGTACATCGTGTAATTTTTAATTAAATATTATGTAGATATCTGCAACTTAATCATAGTGCGTGACAATAAATAATATCATTATTCGTTGTTAAAAATGAGAGTTCAATAATAATTGTTCCGGCACGACAAGGTTATTAGTTTACTCGGCTCGTTCAAAAAGTGTATAATACGAAATATAATGAGGCCATTATTGTGCGTGGTATGGTTTTCAATCTCGAGCTGGTAAAAGCAGATATCAGGTTTCTTATTATGATTTTCTAAAAGTAATATTTTAGTCAGCAAAAAGTAACGACCAAGTGAGATGCCATGCGCGTTACGTTCAACATAATATGGACTGTGTAGTAAAAATATATCGCAAAGAAATGCGTCGTATCTTTTCCCGTATTCACGATGTATCTATTCCTGTGAAATGGTATATTGATAAATTATTCCCATCAATAAAAAGTTGTATACATATAGTGTATTATACGACCTCGGACGTTTAATAATCTCAAACGCGTGAAACTCCATTTCCCGAAAAAAATCTTGTAATTGGAGTGGTGGAAAATTTGAAACAAACTCTGAACTCGCCTTATTGTGGTTAGTTATGGGAGGCAATCTTTTTCGTCCTATACATTATGTACCAGTAAATACCGTTTTCGTTGAAACGGTATCGCGTGTTAGATTATCAGGTTATTATAGGACTTTCCATAAATTATGTCCACACCTGAATAAATTGTGAAGGACAGTAAAAATGTACGTGTGATCCGTTCTGGTGTGTGGTATGTCAATCAAAATTCAGTGTTAAATTTAAGAAAATCGAAACCTTGACGAACGTTTATATAACACACGATATAGGTACTTTTCTGGAACTTTTAGCTTGTGTAAACCATTTCGGCAACAAAGTTTTAAGTTTTTAACTGAATGATTTCATTTTGTACTATACATATACATATATGGGTAATAATAATATTGCAAAGGCAACAGAAAGTATGTAAAAAGTTGTGAATATTACAACATAATATATTATAACGTAAGTTAGTCACACGTCGTTGATCGCGCTCTAGCGATTAAAATTCCAAACATTTTTTATTTTTTTCTAAAAAGAATGACTTTTTATTAAATTATATTTATAGGTTTTTCTTCTTAAACTTTTTCAAAGCATTTGCATTTTATTTATTTTATAATTACAAATTGTATTTATTATCTCACTAAAATTTGAATTATACAATATGCAAATTAATTACATCTATAATGCTATATATAACATCATTGTATAGCTATAAAGTTAATTGGATTTGATCTGTACTAGATCCGATAAGAAAATATAAAGTCGTTTTGTCTGAACATAATTGTATGGACTCGTAAATCACTTTAGTAAAATCTAGGAACTATTATCATGTTCATCGTGATCAAGATTAATAGGTAGTACGTACCTTATGTTTTTTGCCTATGAATCTAAATTTGGAATGAAATAGTCTCAACATTTTTTGTGAAGTCTAATCAATTTAATCACATTAAAAAAGTAATAATAATGCATAATGTAAATTCTTCAATTCTGATTTATCGGGTGTTCGCCAATATTTCCGTTGGGTATTTTTAATTCGATTAAAATGATAGCTTCACGAGATAATGAGGGATATATGTTGTGGGTTCTTGAGTTTAGGATTTTGTATTGAACTAAGTATTTACAGGTGTTGTTAAGTGTACAGGTTATTTATGTGCAAAGCTTTTTGTACAATTAAAACGGACTATTTTTAATTAAAACCCGTGAATTTGTGTGTTTGATACTTTGATTGGATCAAATGACACTATTTTAGTCCCCGCAGAATTGAGCTTGAATCGACTAACCACTTACGGATTTGGATACACAGATGTTACAATAATATTGTTAGTGCGTTTGCTAACTATAATTCTATAGCTTTGCAATTATATTTGTTGTACTTAAACGCTGTATTTACTCAGTGGACTATGGTCATGTACCACAAATTAAAAGGATAGTAAACGGAGATCCGAGATTACGGATTAATTGTACATTGATATAGACACAAGTGTAATTATTGCAGGTGAGGTGGTGTGTTTGGTTAAATTTATTTCTACATAGTTTAGTTTGTCTGGCGTGAGTACACAAGTGAAAACATATGGAAACAAAATATAAACTTTATATCATTTGATTAGGAGTAATAAAATAGTGCATCTCGAGAACATTAAATGAAATTGCAAAATTAAATTATTTATTTTGTTGGACAGTATAAGTAAAAGTAATTAACTATTAAGGGTGTTTGTTTATGAAAAGACATTAGCAATAGCGTACCATACATATAGATTTGATTCGCGTTATATAAAGTTCTTGCATTCCAAGTTCGCTTAGTAATAAGACCCGTGTAGGTCGTATAATGTTTAATAATATATATATATATATATATATATATATATATACCAGTAAACGTGAAATTGAGTTGGACTGTTAAAACAAAAACAAACGTCGGAAAAAGTTTGGGACATTTCAATTAGATCGATATCCTCAAACAAACATCAATTATTTTTCATAGAATCTGATCTGAAATTCTTTAAAAAAAAAAACAATACATAATCTATTCCAATAAAATAAATTTAAAAGATGATTTGCATGATCAATACAATTCTAACATAACAATATCACCAAGATAATAGTATAATAAATAAGAAGTAACGAAAATAACTGAACAATGTAATAGGTACATTTTGTTTATCTAATTTTATTTTAAAATAAATATAATAATCAATGATTATTTTAATAATTAAATTACAAAATAATGTAGGTTATAAAATACAAATTATTACATAGTTGGTTAGTTACATTCGTTACACTCTGTAGTCTATATATGTATATATAACAATGTTATATTTTGATTCAAAGAATTCATGGTTTTTTTTAGTATTCATACTTTGCTTTTTTGAAAGACAATAATATTATTATATAATATGCCTAATTGAATACTACCCACCTTTAAGCCTCAACTGTTTCAGCGTTTTATCATCATTTGTTATTATACGTCTTTGTGAACACCATTCTTAGCTATTCTCTTTTTGGTTTTGCTCTTTCATCCGTCCTTAAGTTATTTTGACTTGTTTTCGTTGCGATTTACGTCCGTACTTAAATAATAAAATACGGAATTTTACGCGTACTCTAACTGCACTAAAAATGATGATATTAATTTATTCATCGTTTCAAAGGGATGTTTCAAATAAATTTTATTGACTATTTAAAGTGTTTTCAGCTTTTATTTAAGTATATACCTATATATTATTTGATGATTTTGACGTTAAACAGTTCAACCGTATTTATACAAATAAATATACACATCTACCAAAGTTCTACTAAAAGATTACTAATGCGCCAATGCGAGATCTGTCTTTTCTTTTGTAGCCAATGTTTTTATAATTGAATAATAATTTATGAACAGTAGTATAAGGTTATTAGGAACGTGTTGACTTTGAAACTTTTTATATTTTACATAATATATTTTACACTATAAGTTACCCATATGTGTATTAAAATAAATACATTTTATAAATTATAGTTATATTAATGTTACGTTGTTTAATTGTTTTCATAACGTATGATTTTGTTTTTACTTTCTAAAATTACATCCTAATTGTAATAAATGTTATAAGTACCTGTACCATATATACATACTGTGTATTGGTATTATTTTACGGTTCAGATACCGTTTTAATTTTAAGTACGTTAATAAACTTTAAAATCAATAGTCAGTATTTCGAATTGTATAAATTAATTTAAACAAACGTAATTTTAAAATTGATTAAATTAATTTAAATTTCAGTTATATTTAAGTTAATTGGCATTCAAATGGACCGTACTGTTAACCGGACAATCAAATAAAATACAAAAGTTGCCGGACATTTTTTTTTTTTTTTGATGGTATCCCGAATTAGCAGAAAATAATTACTTGTTGTACTCGTATATTATCAAAAAATCATGCTTTAAATCAGTGGTTCCCAATCTGGGTAGAGGGAATATAAATACTGCAAGGGGCGGAATATAGTGATGTTAAAATAACGAGCATTGTTAAACTAATATCGTGCCATTTTACAATCAGTAAAGTTGAAAACAATAAATTAATTTTCGGATGGTCACCCATCGATAACAATTTTACGAGTATTTTATAATGATTAACCTCTTTGCAGGTAATCTAATATTGATAGGTGTAACGTTTAATTCGCGAATGTACGGTTATCTGTCAGCCTCCGATAAATAGTAATGAAATCCAAATGTAAGCCAAATAATACATTGAAATATTGCTGTCTAGACACGACTTTACGTTTAAATGTCAGCTGAGCCGTACTTTTATTACTTTTGATTTATATTTTATTTTTAAAATAATAGAAAAAAGAAACAATTCTTTAATTATATAATATTATATAGTTATTTTCTATCACTGAAACAAAATAGGTCTTTTAAACTGTAATTTAAGAGGGGCGTGAGTTTTTTTAACAAAAGAGGTGTAGAATAAAAAAAATTTGATAACCACTACTTTAAATAAACCGACAAAAAAACAAAATATCTAGTATTAATAATGTAGAAGGTGTATGGATATACTTGATTACACGTAACACTTGCATTTTTGAGAAACATGGGACCTTATAGGTGAAATATTTAGGTCTAGTTTTCAAAAACATGTTACAGTCAAGCCATCTAGCATTATTTTGGAGTACTTGAATAAATTAACAATAACTTCGTGACGATAAGGTAGTAGTTATTATGTATAAACATTATCAACTTATTGAATTTGATAATTATTGGTATCAAAAATGTAATATTTATTATCAAAATTATTTATAATATTATAAATATACAAATTAATTATTACAAATAAATATACATTTATTGGAAAATTATATCGATTATTATCGTTGATTAAATCTTTATTAAAAATGATGATAAGAAGTGCGTAATACTTACCATAACATTGCATGATGTTAAATGTTATTAAAATATGTATGGTATCGTTGTATCAATTTTATTTTATTTGTCAACTTCATTTATATATACTCAAAAATGATTTTTTAACGATTATTTCAAATTTTAACATTGATTTCTAACGTGACGTGATGTAACACAGTCAGTAAGCACACAAATCATTATCATGTTTATTATATTATTATTTCTAATTGTTTGGCTTATATCATGTATCATGTACCTGATGTATTATTTAAAATACCTAATCTTAACGTTTTAACCAATTAAAAAAATAAAAATGCAAAATTTCCAACAAGTGGTCGTAATAACTTATTAGTTCATGTTACACTTAACACCACACACCCACTGCTACTAAAAGCGTATCATCGTTGATGTATAATTTGTATAACTAGTTTTCCAGAAACCATTGTGACGCGTAAGATACGCATTACGTACATGCTATTATAATGATATATACAAAATGTCCCACGAAGATTTACTCATTTTAAGTGGTCGCTATGCATAATAATACAGTTTCCATAATTGAAAGTGGAGAAATTCTCACGGGCCGCGTACTACAGTGCGTGTAACTAAAAATAATATCTGCGACTGAACATCATGACCCGACGATATTTTATTATAATACCAATGATATTATAATCGAATATTGTCGTACCCGTCCCCATCGTAACTATTTTAAAATTTGAACAAATATACATTTATTGATGTGATAATGTTGTATATCATTATTGCTGTGATGTACACAATATTATAATGGGTGTATAAATTTAGACGTATGTGTCTATCGGGGATATATGCTGTCTAGACCATTTACATTTCGCTAGCGCACGTGGTTGAGACGCGGTCGACGGGAAACTAATACATAAATTATTATACTCGAGTAGCGTTCTAGAATTACAATTTGAACTGTACGTCGGCTATGGGCTCTATATGCACGCGGTATCCCTTTTAAAATGTAGTAACGTCTATAAAAGAGATTAATATGAAGAGAGAAAAAAATTGTAAAAAAAAAAAAACGGTTTTCATACCAGCTATTATATACCATTAATACTATACAGTGAAACTCGCTTCACGTGAAAATTACCATTATAATTTACACGATATCGTCATACTATTATACAACTGGTACACAATATTAATTATAATATTATTAAGTGCAGCCGTCTACTACAGCGAGCATTCTGAGTTGAATCCGAAGAATAATGTACGCACAGGGTACACCTGAAACGTGGCATCAATTCTCTGAACTTTAGCATAAGTTAACATCTAAAGTCACCGGAAAAAGTCGAATCGTTTTTAAATTAAATATGCCTTTATACACGCATAAAAGTAGTTTTTCTTTTAGATTAACAAAATTCGAAGTGACTAAAACTTTGTAAACAATTTTATCGAAGCTATAACGCGTTGGCGTGAGGTAGCAGGTGGATTCGGGTTTCGCGTTGTATGTATATGTATTTTTTTTTTCATACCTCCACTTCTCGTCTCGTCGAGTGTTTGAAGTCGGCATTGACATTTTCAGAACGATTTATCAATTATTCTCCGACTCGTTCGACGTGTAGTAGGTGTACACTGCACATGCTTGTCATGTTGGTTATTGTATAATGCGTGACTTTACCTTACTGAAGTAGTGTTCTCCTCCCGTCCGCAGTGAATGAAACACGTCGTTTTTAGTGTCAATCACAAAATAATACAACAAAACGTTATAACCAATATTGTTATTAATATTATTCAGAGCCATTTTTAGACATTTATGCCTCCCCTATATAATAATACGAATAAAAAAATGTACAACCGGACAACCGTCGATCGTTTTATGATTATTTGGCGGTTTTCTTTGAACCAAGTGCTCGGCATTTATACTACTAAGGAGCTTTTTTTAGGAGCAAAATTGCACTGTCCGAATTACCTAGAAGAGCACTGTATGCACAGCGTTCGAACATCGACAGGCGTCCATCTTGTTATTTTCCTGAAATCTATTTGCTATTTTTTTTATTGTCGTGGTCACTCAGCAATACGTGATCAGAGGTTTACATCGATGGTAGGAAACAAATCTATTTTCTCCGGACTGTTGACAGTATATTAAAGAAAATCTGATGTGATCGACATGCGGTTCATGATAAAATGGTTTTCTCATTTCTAGTAAAATTAGTTAACCGACACACTACATACGACGAGTTTCTGATAATATGAAAAAATCTACTCATAAATATTTGTATTTTACAGAATTCGTATTCTACATAATTACCAAGAGAAAAGCATACATTTTAAAGAAATAAATTGCAACTCAATTTTGTGACTTAATTATTAGTACCTAATAATCTACAATTTATGGACTATATGGTTTATTATATAATATATAATAAAATAAATAATCGATTACGATCGTATTTTGAGGAAATGGAGATGGCATTGTCAAAGAAAATTATCTTGATGGATGAAACATGCGTTTTGGAAAAAAAAATAGTCTTAGAATTACATAGGTAGTCCCAATCACCGCGTTCGCCAACTACGACTAACGCGCCTATTCACGATGTACTTCACAGCAGTGCACTTTACACTCAACGCTGTATATACACTACAGTAAAGCGAATACATTTTTCATATATCTGCGAAATCTTCTTGTGTCGCATTCTCGATATCGTCTATATGACTGTATACGTAGTGTACGATACTATATAACCATTACACTAAGCCACTTTTTCTTTTACACGAGATCAAAAATAGCGTTTTATTTTGCGTGCTTTATATTGTGGCCTTACTGCAGTGCATGGCGTTTTGTATATGTCTTTTTACATATAAATATGAAACGTTGTGCTTGTTCCGTAACAGTTACTATTGTTCGTTTGATTTATCCGAGATGAACATTTTCCCCTAAAAAATAATCTTTTCCAGATTCTGATCAAGAATTTTTCCGGTTTGCTGTGCGTATTCTATTCTGTATTGTTATTTTTTTTTTCTACGCTTATCACCCTATATATTATATTTTGGCCCTCTCTGTCATATCCTTAGTTATTTCTGAAAACAATATTATATGAACTTTCGTTTTTCAAATACAGTTCTAAAGTGTTGACGATTAAATGTGAGTACCTACTTACCTACTGCATTCGTCAAATTTGATGTTTTACTATTAGTATATGTTCACATCATAATATGTTGGTGTCACAACTTTTTGAGCATTGTAAACGATAATAATAAACAATAATATATATTTATATATATATTATGTACACTTCATTGTATATAGTGAATAATAACTGTGCTGTTTAAACTTAGCCTTGTTCGTAATTTCTCATCATACATTATAATAACCCAAGAGTATACATTATAATTATATTTATCGAAAAAAGAATCACCAATATCATACTTATTGTGTTCTTTGATACAATTATAAACTACCCGTGAAAATACTGTACAAAATAATGATAATTTCGTTCATAATATTATAGTGTAGGTAGATACAATATAGGTACCTACTACATATTATATACATTATACATGTATGTATATCCGCGGTTTGATTGTATTTGATGTAATAGAAACTTTGTTTCGAAATAATGTGATCAAAATGGAAAACAAAAACACAACCATCTGAGTCAACATTGAAATACATTGATTATTCATCGTGAACCACGGTTAATGTAACGATAAATCGATACACATTTATTTACACTTTGGTGTAATAATCATATAAATCGGTGGATATAGTTATTTTGGACGGTTTTGGATTACATAGATTTTTCGTAGTGTTTACTAAACATTTAATTGTAATATCCATTTCACCAAACCTACATTAAGCTTAAAAAATGTAGGTAAGTGAGTATCGCTCTGCTGTACATTAACTGTAGAATGGGTCACTATTATAGGTGTGTTATATTTGAATTTAATAATATATTATTACATACTTTACGATTCTGAGCGGATATATCACCAATTGATGTTTGATATAGCTATTAAAGTCGTTTATTTTACTTTTAGTGTTATAGTAGGTTAATATAATTTTTTCCCAAAAATATTACATTTATTATATTATAAGTATTATAATTATTATATAATAATATATATTTATACTATATTATATCGACTTATATAACAATAAATTTAATAACATTTTCTTGAAAATAAATATCATAAAATGGTAAAATAGATATTTAAAGTACTCATGAATACATTACGAGTATATTTTAAAATAAATCAAAAATATTATTGCGTATAGTAAAATTTATTATAATATAAAATACATAAAAGTTTAAGTTCACACAAATAATGTTTTTAAATTATAATAAAATAATTAACATAACATTATTTATCGTTAAAATAATTAATTTCGTCCAAATTGCAACTTATTGTATTTATAAATTGTTTAGATTTTATCGTATCAGTATGAACTACTTATGAAGAATCTTTTATACAATTTTTAAAACTTAAGTACAAAAAGAAAAGTTTTTATACATTTTTAACTACAAAATAGTTCTCAATATTTTGCTACTTTTCTAACTTCTAACTACAAAAAAAAATACAAATAAGATCCAATTTTATATCCAAAACCACTTCCGTTTTTCAAAATCAAAGCATTTTATCAACAACTTATTATATACTCATTCTAAAAAAAAAATACACATGATCAGATCAATACATGCATCACTTCGCTCAGAATATAAAACAATTATAAATGTATTATATTTACAGATATACCTACCTGCTATTCTGAGTATTAGTATTTAGTAAATACACCTCTTAATCCACTATAATATAATACGGGAGTCTATACACCTGTGGTTAGTACAGAGACGTTTGTCACGTTGACCTATTTCTTAAAATAATAATAATAATTTATTCAACCCAACTTAGGTAGGACACAAATACAAATTAATTTAAATTAGTTGATTACCTCTATCTAAAAGCAAGCTTGTGATGAGAAGGAGTGTTTTCAGTTAATACAAATTACTTTTAACAATTTTTTTAAATTTATGAAAGTGAGTATGATTATAATTGTGTAGTATAAAAATAAATAAAATAGAATAGTACTTAAATAATAATCAACATGAACAAATAGCATCATTTATTAAAATTAATGATAGTTTGTCTCGAATATATATTTTTCTATACTTATTTATAAACAATATTTTATTATTTATTAACTAAATATATTTAAGTTATTTATTAAACATTTTTATAGCTCTGTATTAATAATAGACAATAGTTTTGATAAGCCGTAATATTACATTTAGAAACCCTAAGACAATTCTCTTTTCTTATTTTAGGAATAATACTTAAGCGTTAATTATCCATGATTTATAAATCAGAATATAGCTGAAAAAATGATGAGTACTCAAAAAGTTATATATTATATTAAATATGCTTTGGATTTCAACTTAATTAATTAAAAAACCTAATCGATATCTTCGTTATCAAAAATATTGAAACAAATAAAATAGATAAAATCAAAAAAATAATTTTTCCATCGTAAATAAGTGATATCATTCTTTTATTTTCTATCAATGCGTACCTATACGAGCTATATGCAAGCACTTTTAAAGAGTCGTACATTTATCTATTTTACTTATTTATCTAAGTTATTCATCAATAAATTGGAAATAAAAGACACTTCTATGAAATGCAGTAGGAATAGAGAATATTTTATTGTGACATATGTATGTTTTGATAAAATTATAATGATAATCATTTAATCAATAATATACACAAATTAAAATGTGCTTGTAAAAAAATGTAAAAAAACAATCATCTCGTCCTTCAGTTATCTACGTATAGATAACTCACTGAAAATAACTAGTTATTTTTTATTTAAATATTTGATAATAAATTGTTACATAAAGAAATGTCATGATGGTATATTAGAAATTATAGAGCGTAATATACAATCATATTGATTAAAGTACTACAACCATACGACTTTCAGTCGAACTATTACCAATAAACAATTGGAGCGGAACGAATTATTTGTTGTCTCTTGACGATTGATATAACGAAAGCATTAGCCGACAGACTAAAATCTGAATTCAAAAATATAGTATCCACTTTATAATATGCCAAACGGATACGTAACATTATATTTTATTGTACGATAAAATACATTTGGGCGTATTCAAACAATTTTACAAATTGATTTATTATCTGATTTATCACAAAGATTTAAAACGAGTATTTAAATTATTGGTTCTAGAAATCATATCAGCTATTTGGTATTTGATTATAAAATATGAAATTGAAAAGTAACTTATTAGTATCATATTTATAGTTATATATTTAATAACTAAAATTATTTAAATGAACAATGTTTTAGATTACATATCTATAACTCGATAAAAATTCTATTAATTTCCTAACATTTTAACAATATCACCATAATAACAGTGCCAGTAGAGAATACGAGCGACACATGTAGCAATCAAATGGCATTTCAAATTTTAAAATGAAAGAAAATGAAAAAATAGGTTCCTTAATTTAGGTTTTTTTTTAAGTCAATATATTAGACAGTACGTCTAAATCAAATACATCGGAAATAAACAATTGAGAAATATATTTTACATTTAATAATTATTATTTAACAAGTTTTAATTATTTTACAAGTAAAAAAAGTAATTACTTTTAATTTACCCAACCCTCCGTATATACTTACTGAGTTCGTATTTGAATTACGCTCATTATTTATATGATTGCACAATTAAGTGATGCACTGAATTATACTTCTACTTTTATGTATTGTCATAATTTTTTACATTTTCCTCTAATCTTCGAATACATAATAGGATATTGCTTTGAAAACCATAAACTGGCTCAAAATATTACGAAATAAGAAACTTATTTTTAATCATTATCTCTTTCCCTTGTTTTTTTCTAGACTATTTAACTGAAATCAGGCTCTACAGTGACTTATAATAATAATAATAATAATAATATCATATTATATCTACAATTATTTTATAGAAAGGCACAAATAATTATTAGTCATCTGATATATTAAAAGGGTAATCAATAAATGTCGTTTTAATTTTTTTAAACACATATTTGCATTGTTTGAGTTTTAAGTTATTAATTAATAACGACATTAAAACACAATTATGAATATTCCTATATATTTGTTGATTTATATGTTGTAAATTTTAAATATGTGCATAATAATATGTTAGTCTGTGTACATAGTACATAGTTTTTGTTTATATTCATATAATAAATAATATTATTAAATAATTATCACAACAATGTAAAATACTCGTATTGACTGTAACGATACTTTTATAATCGATTTGTAATAAAAATACCAAAAAATTCATTAAGGATAATATGTTATTATATGAGTTTACATAAACACGATGACCAATTTCAGAATGACGTTTGAAGTTTAAAATTATTTAAAAATCTAATTAAGATTTGGTATTTAAGTTTGGAGGGCTCCACACTATTCATGCATACTGACCTCATCAAACATGATGAACACACAAGAAATATATTCAGTTGAGTGTAAGACCACACGTCGAGAAGGGTTACACGTCTTGTGGTCGGTCGTTTAGCCTTCACTTAAGCGGAAATTCGTAAATCGGACACCCCTCGAAATTGTCCATAAGAACTCTCACACACCATAGTATTGGGACACATTTGGTGGGATCGCGTTGATCGTCTGTTCGCTTGCCAGCTGTGTAGTGGTGATGGTGGTGGATGAGGTGGTGGTGGTGGTGGTGGTGGCAGTGATGGAGCGGTGGCGGACGTGGTAGTACTTTGACCGCGTTTTACAAAGCGTGTAAGACAGTGCGAACAAATAAACGGCTCTCATGCGCCCGCGCGATTGCAAGTTACGACGATAGTCATTGTGGTGACCGGTGGTCCGCGATTGATTTCACACGGTTCTACGACTTCAATGTCTGTTTGGAAATAAGTCTTTGAATACATATCTATGTGAGTTAATAGAACAACGATCGAAAAGAAGATATAATATATTGTATTGTACATTTGTACGCCAGCGGCATATTATTTTTCGTAATAATAACAACAACTCTGAACGGTCTCAACATTATCGACTGAATCACCCAAATCATTTAAGATAAGAAATTTCTATCGCTGATGCGATTAGTTGACAAGTGCGCAAATAACACCGAGATAAAGCAATGAGTACTTATCTATACATTTCATACTAATCGAACGCGCGATAATGGCATATTGTAATATCAATTATACAAATATTATTGATGCTTTAATTTTCTTGGATGATAAAATGAGATGAAGTGGTATGACATGAGAATTAAAACTGTCGTAGTAAAACCGTGAGTAAACATTTTCAATTTTTACCATTCAAACTATTAAAGCATTAAAGGCTTATCCATAAAAAAGTGAATTTGACGATTATGTTTTTTATAAATTTTCTGATTTATTTTAATTTCAAATTATTGTGGTTTTAGATAATTATATAGGACTTGAATTTTTATTTCAAAATTATTCATTCATTACTATTTATAACATATACTTGAATAGTATTTATTCACGTTTGTATATTTTTTGTTTTATTAGTATTTCCAATTTTAATATAATATCAACACTTTGATAACCGAGCTCCGCTCAGAACCGTATTTGGAATTTGATGACTTGTCATCGCTTATAAATTCATAGTAAGACCAATATATATCTATATAATATTATAAACGAATGCACTGCAGATTCTTTACTTTGTAAAAATTGTGTGTGTATGTTTAAATAGCGACCTATAATATACTGAATTTAGTTAAATAAATTTAAATGTGTAATTATTATTATATTTATTATGACATAAGCTTCAACTAAAAATTGAGATCATTTTTAAGAAATGTAATAAATACTTTCAATATTTGTATAAATTATATATGTTATAAGTGTACCAACATCAGTGTGCTACAAAAGAGTTAAAATGTATTCTTATCAAAATTATTTGTATTTAATCTGATCTGAAACTTTCTTTGATCTTTCTCGAATATTCAATCGATTAAATGAATCTCGAATCTGGGTTTTATAATTTTTTTTTTTATGTTTTATTTTTTAAATTATTCTTATATTTTAAAATTAGTAAAATACATCAAAGGGATCTTCAGTTTTAATTACACAATTACGTATTGCTTTATTTTTTTATAATTTTATTAAACAATCATCTGGTTTATATTATATATACCCACTTGAAAATTTAGACAAACTTCTAAGATAAAAATAAAATTCCGTTTCCTGCGACCTATTTGGTATTCATTTTTATTCATAAACTTAATTCATTAATAGTATTACTCGGAAGTGTGTAAATAAAACAATGTAAAATAAAAATGATTTCATACTTCAAAAGGTAGATTTTAAGAAAAGTTGTTTATTTTTACTAGTTTTGCAACAATTTTAGTTAGGTTTTATTAATAAAGTTCTATAATTAAGTTTTGTGATTACTTTCTACTACCTGAGGTTTTCTTTTTATTAAATTTCTCAACTCAAATCTAATAGGAAAAAATTGTTAGCATTACTATATAATATACTTATTAACTCGTTGTCTAGTAGGTGTTTTTGTGCTTATGGTTTTCTTAAGTATACATACATATTATAGTCATTGATCAATGTTAAGAGAATGATACGGAATGAAGTTTTCACTGTTGCACTTTTGTTACTTTTGTATCTTTGTATATTTTTTTTATATTTACCTATTAATATCAATAAATTAGTTTAATTTATTTTATTATCATTACGAATAATAAGAATCAATATGTTATAACTACTGACAATTGAGACTTACTTTCAATTTTTAATATTTCAATACTAAATTGTATGTATCAATATCTCTTTGATAAGCCAAAGTTGTTTTTATAATTAATATAATACATATTATAATGTAGATTCAGATATGCATTTCTGCTTAAATTTATATTTCATACACATTCTGTTTTGTATTAAATTGAGTATTTGTTATCAATTGATCGTATTTTATTTTTTGAATATAAAAAATATATACATACAATAAATAATTAGGTAGTATTGTTGATTGAAAATGTTTTATAGATATTATTTCCTAAACACACCTTATTTTTAACCATATAATTATATTGAAAAAAATTCCAATTAAAAAGATTTAACTTTTTAATAAAATTGAATAAAAATCGGGTGTTTCACTTTCAACCTATATGTTTCCACTCGTACGATTCAATGTTTGTAATCAAAGAATCACACACAAATACTTATCAGTTTCTCTGTAGATTCTATGCAAACTACATTGGCTGAATAGAAAATTGTATTTGTATTTGTTACGTCAAATTCTATAGTTGTTGTAAGTTAATTTTCAATACTTTGTATGACGTCAGAAATGTACTGTCAAGAATCAATTTGGTAATTTAGGTTTAATTATTATTTATGTACAATATGTGTTCCATTTTTTTTATTTTAGTGCTAAAAAATGTTGTTTTATTTGTTTGGTTTACCAAAATTAAACAATAATATAATTTATTTAAGTAATATTATATGTTTATATGTGGCACTGTATACGTACATATTCTAGTAAAATTCTAATAGCATTAATATGTATTTATTAAATACGTCAAACATATCTATAAATGCATTTTAATATACATGTATAATACGTAAATAATGTATTTCTTTATAATGTCATACATATTGTACGTCAGATTAAACTATGGTAAATTATATGTATAGTAACATACGTAAATAAGTAAAATTAAATTCGTTTTGTATTGGGTAAAAATAAAATGTAAGAATATTTGCTCGTTAGATTAACATATGTATATGTTACAATCAATATCTGAAATTACCCATTTTATAAATTAATAAATCTACTTGTTCTTTTGTAAACAATATTTTTTAATGTAAATAAAAATATTTTAACCTTCAATTGATAAAGTCGATAAATGTTATGCAATATTTATAAATATAAAATAAAATAACTGGTACAAATAAGTTTTAAAAAAAACGTATTAATAATATTGTTTATAAAAAAAATATACTTGTAAAGTGCTTTTAACAATATAAAACAAATTTAGAAATTTCTTTTAGAAAATAAACCTTAATAGTATAATTTCATTAATTTTTTTTTCAAGTTTTTATAAGCACTGAAATCATTGTATCAAACATGAAAACTAAAAAAATAACAATATAACATTTCTATCTAAATATTATTAAGTTATGTATTTACAGCAAGTAATGAATGAGAGAGAAATTTACTCTTACAAAATTTTTTTATTATTAGAAATTCAGTTATACGAATGGTTATTAACCCCATAAATAATTTTTAATATAAGTGCTCTGTTGTTTTTATCATTATTTTATGATTTATTTATTTTTTGCAATGGGAAGGCGTAAATCATTATGTCCAAGGATAAAAAATTATAGTAAAACGACCAAAAAAAAAGTTTAAATACCTACAATATTGCGTAATAATTATTGCACGCTGCAGTACTGTTAGCTGTGTGTTGTACGTCCAACATACTAAGTGTATTGATTGTACCATTGTAAAGTGTAATAATCTCATGAAAATCTCATTTGATAATAACCGTTGATCTAATTTATATTATTATTACAACATTAAATGATATATTTATATTTAAAATATAGTATTATGTATATATGTAGTACGATAGTGAAACCTACAAATCGCTAATCACTAGTAGATAATAATTTTATTATATCAACAAATATAATTTAATAATTTTATTATGTTAATAATATTTAATATTTAAAATTCCAAAATGAGATGTTTTTCATACAGAATAAGTCCCGATCTGGCGTTTGTGTGTGAATGTGTATACAAATTTAATTTAAATACGGACCGAATAATTAATTGCTATACTAGATGTAAAACTACGAATGACTCAGCGAGTGAAAATTATATTAAATTATTTAATCATTTGCTTGACTTTACTGTATTCTACTAGCCATACACTCGTATGACACTTTATGAGGTATTGGAAATATTTAATCGTTAAGTACAATGATTGGTGAATATAGATAAGTACACCAATAGTATACGAGTTATGTGAGACCGACTTAAAGTATCAACACTAAATCTCCATAGCAAAAATGACAATAAAAAATTGTCTAAGCTAAATACTTCTATTCATATTAATAACAATTGTTAATATACAGAAAAAAAAATGTTTCAAAGTATTATTTTAATGTATACGAGTATATTTCACAGTAAAATGTTTATAAATACTCGAAACTACAACACAAAATACTCAATACTTCTCATAACTCTATCAGGATACAAGCACAAGGTACAAGGTACTCGTATCGAAGATACTGCACTTAAATTCTGATGCTGGTCTATATATTTTATAGAATTTAAGATCATGATTTGGGGGGGTTTAACTTATATGTTACATTAACTGGTCAATTTCCCGGTTATGGTTAAACATAACGCACGTATATTATTATATTACAATGTATAATCAAACACTTGCAAGATTTCTATTGAACATGAATACATGATGGATGATGATGCATTCTATTGTATTGTACATTTATTATTTGCATTATCTACGTTATATTATGATGTTAAATGATGAATATTATAAAAACATATGATATATTCTATATTTTATAATGGTGATAAGATAATTATTTTTTCATTCAATTTTAGATTCCGAGTGGAGCGAGCTATTGATTTTACACTGATATATATTTCTTCGGTAAAGGCTTTCGGTTTTTTTTTTTTTTATGACTTCTTTTACACATAAAAATGTGTTAGCTACATTAAAATATAATACCACTTTAAAATCTTAAATTCAACACAGGTGCATTACATAAGGAGAGGTTATTTTCCAATTTGTGAATAGTTATTGAGAAAAACGTTGATGAATTATTATAAACGGGCATTGGTTACAGACAAACTTTAGTTGTTTCTGAACGAACCGAGCTCTGCGAAAATTCTTTTTTCAAACACAATAATTTATATTATTGCTTTGATATTCAGAGACAGTTGTCTGTTTAACTATAAAGTATTACACTTTGTTTGCACTCTGTAACTTTTTCATAATTAATTACAGAAGACAAAAAATATAAATTTCGATGATTTTTCTTCTATTAAAATATCAATTTTAATATTTGAAAACGCTTGTTGTCACATATTATATATTATAAGCAGCCATACTAGCATTATATTTTTCCTTCTTCTTATTATTATTTTTACCGAGAAATGTTATCCCTATATTTTTTCTATATTTCCTCTGAAATATTATTCTATACGGAACAAAATCCACCCTTGACGTTTATTTATATTTTTTTCGACATACTCTAATATAGGAGGTATGAATCGCGAGTTTATCTTACTGACAACAAATCAATTGTGCTTTGGATGGCTATATATTATGATATACTCGTATATATATATACAATGTTTCTCGTTTATTAAATTTAAAATAAAATTATTACATTTTAGTAGGTATTCCGGGCATTTGTATGTTAAGTTAATTAAGTATTATTGTAAGACAGCATAGCCCACGGTTGAATAATGTACTTGCACTTGAAATTTCCATTATCTGACGGATTGTAAACGATGTTACTGCAGTATTGTAGATATAGGTAAATATTATTATACATAAATAAAAATACAATTTGAATTTCAATAGCCCCGTAGGTGTAATGTGCGCATGATAACATTCAAGGAAAACTTAGATTTTCCGCTTTCAGATATAATATTATTATTAACGATCCATTTGAAAACAGTACCTTACATAGTATATATGTATATTAATATAATTACAATTGAAATATTCAAATTCTGTTTGCTAGTTTCATTATTTTTATTTTTATACGGTCACAATACATCGTACTCAAACATTTTAAATTGAGTACACATAATTTGAATTGGTAACTAATTCTTATAAGTACTTATATAATCTTATTTTGGTTTCGTAATTTCAACCAGCATTTTCTTTTTTGTTCTAGTTCACTCGTTTTGGTTCTAACGTACCTTTTTCTTTCTTCTTATAAACATAAAAACTATACGCATATATATATATATAGATGTCTGTTTTTTTATTTTTACAAATCCTATTATTTTTCTACGTCATTGTTCGTTTCTGTCTAAAGCAAGTAGACGTCGTTAAGTTGTTTAAGTCGTTAAGATTCGATTTACAATCCATCTATCCATCTGCTTGTCTGTTATAATATGTCATTTAGGAACTCAAAGTATGATTCCTTAAAGTTAACGTTGAAGTAATGCCAGCCCTTGGCGACTCTAACTGGAAATCGTATATAATAATGTACCTTGGCGGGTCACGTCATTAGTCAACAGACTTATTAAAAATGTATATCCAGCCTGCTGCGTTAAAATAATATTTCAAATTTAATATAGTTTTTAAATCGAATACAGCTATAATATTATTTATGCATTGTTTAAATTTGACGAAAATAAACTCTGCTCAGGCGTGTATCGCACGGACAAACAATAATGTTTTCCGAAAACGTATACATAATATTATACGACAGTAGTATATAGACAGTAAATCTAAGTTTTGTAACTTTCCGAAAGTTCACATCTACTTTTTTGTTGTAATATTATTCTAGTATAGAACTAATAGTAGTGTCAAAGTAGGTTTCAAACTCGTTTGATATTATTTTTACTTATGTCATTGGGATTTTTCGTGCATCCGTCATCGAGCACAGAAGATTGTGATGTAGTACCTAACAATAATAGCTGAAAGTATAAAAGAGCTGACGTAAATAATGATATAACAAGTCGAATTTATCTTTAAATGACTTACTGTGACGTATGTGGCTTCCAAGAAACGACACAATAAGTACAAAAGATGAGTTCTACCCGTGCAGTTGTACTGTAGGTATACAGTGTGATTCACCATTCATGCTCACTTTTCATATGTTATTCATTAATACAGTTAATAAAATCTGATTTTTTGCATTAAGGAAAGTAAAAATTTTAAGTATACTCAAAGGACAAAGACTATCTATTAAAATTCTTAAGATTTTTTTATATAACTAAGAAGTTTTCAGTGAAGATACTAGCTTTTGTTTATCAAAAATGATAATACAAATTTTCTACTGTAAATTAGTTAGTGGATAATTTTCTAAAAAAATTGACTAAATCAAAATCAAAATATTAATATAAATATATTTTGAACCAAAGATAATAGCTAGGTCCACGGTACGTTTGAATGATATGAACCATAAGATAATTTAAACATGTAAGCAATTTATATTAACCATTGTATAAAATTCAATTATTAAACATTTATGTTAAAAAAAATCCAAAATAATAAATACTGTTTTATTTTTTTTGAAAAACTACTTTTAAAAATTATTATCTAAATATTATAAATGTTTATAACAGAAAAATTATTTGTTAAAATTTTGAATTAGGTACATCAATATTTTTAAAAATATCCACTAAATAATTTACAGTGAAAATTGGAGATTTTGTTTGAAAAACAGAGGTTTGATCGCCAAATGACACTCTTAAAGTAGTACGAAAAATCTCAAGAGTTTAAAAATATGGTGTTTAAGTATAATTAAAAATTTCAAAAATCAGAATTTGAATAAATGAATTATGAAGTGCTCATGCGTAGTGAATCACTCTGTAGTTATGTCAGACCGATTGTTTGCATTTTGTTCAAAGACTTTATACTTCAGAAACGACATGTCACATCTTGAATACACAATAATAATATACGATTATATGTGTGGTTGTACACTAGCTTTAGGCCCAGTGTTTAAGGGCGGTAAACATTGAAACATGAAGTGTTGTTAGTATTGTGTACGTATTTCGCGTCCGGCGGTTCTATTCGAATAAATTTTTGAGTGACATCTAATAGTGTTATGTATAGTATCTTCCTCTCGTCCGATGCGCGGCGAATTCTCTTATCTGTCTCGGGAGTTTTCTGACCACATTTTCATGTATACAGTACAGTTATATTATATGATATGGTAGTCGATGTCGTCGTAATGCGTCGCGTTTCGCGGTTCGTTAACTCGAGTTTTAATATCGTCCCGACCAAAACTACCGCACCGTTCATCGTAATAAATGTTTATAAAATTGTATCTGTGCGCAACCCCACATAATATTATACACCTATATTATTATATACTCATAGCCACAGAAACTTTAAAACGACACAAATGTTGTGCTGCGCGATATGAAATGTAACTGCTGAGTAATGCACGGTGTCGTTTTCTGGGAAAATGTCGTGTCGAAAAAAAAACAAAATGAATGGGAAAAAAATATTACAACAATTATTATATATTATTATATACAAGTTTACATCCGACGTCCGTCGGAAACTCCATTATTTGCTCGCATTTCTGTCCATTCCATCTCACGCTCTTATCTCAATAATCGCTCTCAAATCGTACTCACGTAGTACATACGTTTAACTGATAACGCATTTAATACTATAATCGTGAATAACGTTTTTTTCCACACACCGAAAAATCGTAAAACGTTCGTTCTATACATTTACTTTATTGCCCGAAAATGTGATTTTACGAGCGTATTCATATTTTGCGCTTTACATATTATCCTGATAAATATATATACTTCGGACGAAATCCAAGGGTCCCATTTTAGATATCACCACCGCTCACCCCAAAACCCGACCACGCGCGTTTTAGTTCTGATTTATGATACTTATGAACTTTATATAGTTAAAATGTGTATTTCCTTTTCATCTTTTCACAATTGTTTGTACAATTTTTTTTTATTTTTTTTGTTCGCCTGCGTTTCCTTTGTGACAACATTTCACACCGGATGACGTTAGTGCAATGGCGTGTTCCCGTTTTAATTTAATGAAACTGATATTATACTAAAAACATATAACAATGTTGTTTACTCTTCGCCCGTTACTATATAAACAATGTGCCACGTTGCTTCCTTATATTTCAAAAATAACCTAATTACTTTTAAACCATTCACAAACTTTGACACTTTCAGCAAATTAATAACATATAACTAGTCTGAAACACTTATGACACCGGATGACCCTGTTTTAATAAAAGTTTTAAGTGACGAGCTAGAAGTATATATAGGTTATTACTTATAACAATGGCATTGCGTGCGGTAGTTTACGGGTGTATAGTGTTTATATGTACGTCGAAATTATCGTGCTTCACGTATAATTAATATTTTTATGAAAATACACAACTATTGCATATTTTTTATACTACGAAATTATACCTACCTATTATACGCGTGTACACAAACGAGCAAAAATGTATTACCACTTTATAAGAACTTCTTGTGATTTCACAAAAGCCGAATTAATAAATTAATTACGTTCCAAATACGGTCCTAAAATGTATTTTCCAAATGCATAGCGCTAAACTTATTAATGATTGCGAAAAATAATAATAACATGATTACTACTAAAACAATGTGAACAGATGCGTTAATTTAATTGTTGAGATTATTCAAATCAATTTCTATAGCTAATAGCTGTTATCCGTTAATCAATATATCCATGTTATTTAATATTTATCAAGAATATTTAATATTCTAAAATGTCATATTGGGTTTAAAAGTAAAAAAAAAAAAAGAATGAAATATAACTATTAAGTGTACACGCGTTTTTTATTATAATTCGCATAATATAACACTGTATAATATCGCTTTCAAGTTTCAATAAATACAGTTGCAACAGCAAACAATATACACACGATCAGCCCTTTGCGTCGAATTTAATGCGGTTTATTAAACTTTCTCTCTCCTGAGACAGAATTTCGGCGTATCCTTTATAAACGCATCACCTTGTTATTTTCTAGTGTGGAATGTGGTACGTACGTATCTAAGTAGCTTATTTACAGCTATTATAATATACACTGATGTAGACTTAAAATATTTAACTTAGGTAGGTACCTAAGTAGCTAATATATTAGGTACGTATTACAATAATAGTCCCTCCGTACTTAACATTGTATTTGGAAAATGGAATCCAGCCCCCGCGTTCTCTAATTTATTAGTTTATCATCAAATAGTACGCTTTTCAAAAAAAAAAAATACAGGTGCCTTTATCGGGGTGTAGCGTTTCTCATCTCAAGTGGAGGCGCGCGAAAGGCTTCCAAGAAAGTAGAAAAATTACTAAAGTATTTACATTAATACCACTTTGCTTGTTGTGTTTTTAAACTCTTTGCAGATTTCGCTATATATACCTTAGCCACATATCATTAATTTAATAATTTTAAAACACTAAATGATTCATTGGAGAGAATAAAAACTCCCATAAAGCGAGATTATAATTTATTCGTTTAAATAATCTTGCCCAGTTTTTTTTTTTTTTAGAGACTTCACATATCGACCGTATGAAATTGCCTTAAGGACAATCAGAGCTGACGTATTTTTAATATAAAAATTTACAGGAAAAAGCTCTTACGCTTCGTGCAATGGTAAAATGATCAGATTTCAATGATTTTTATTTTTTTTTTTTTTAAATAAAAATGACTTTATGCAGATTGTACATAATATAAATTGAACTCTAATTAAAAAAAAAACTCTACTTTTAGATGTCGCAATAAAAATAAAAAATAATCTCAAACTGTTGAGTATATCATTTTTTTAAATTTATTTTTCTATCATTATTTAAGTCATTTTAAAAATCAGAACCCAATACGGCTTGAATAAGGTTTTCCTCTTTCAAATATAAATAAAATGATCAATATTCGACTATTCTACGAGGCATGATAGCTTTTCATGTAAATTCGTCTTGGTCGTTTTGACCGTCGAAATAGTTTGATTTTATTCTTTCCTTACGGTCAGTTGTGTGGCCGGCGTTACTAAAAATTGCCAGCATTATCGTTCCTTGATAAATAGCCGACTTCGTCACCCTTAAATGACTTGTATTCTGAAACAGCATTGTAGGGTTAAAATACGCTGACACGTACATAATATAATATGATAATATGCATGGGCACAATGAAGTGCAATTCAATAATTTCCTTCGGTTAAAATTATATCCATAAAACACCAGAGTACTTCTACTGTAGTATAGTGTTTCAATATTAACATTGTATCCATCTGTATGCGCATGTCATGTGATTTATAGGTATGATTTTTTTTTTTTTAATACACACGACCACCAACTATTCAATTTCATATCTGACCCAATTCAATAATAAAAAAAAAAATGTTTGGTTTCTGTGTAGTTTCAATTTATTATTCTCGCTTACCATATATATATATATATACATATTATTATTAGGCATTATATATTTTATACACTTTTTTTTATATTTTTTGAATTAAAAAAAGTAATCCAATTCGTATACATAAAAAAAACACATCCCCGATTGCACAACTTTTTTCCAAACTTTAAATTAGATCAAGTAACTGGATATTTGTCGGGCTTTTAGATGTTTTATCGCAACATTTTCACCAAAATATTTATTGTAAATCGATGACGCGTAGCGTGTGTGCTTTATATATACTTACATGAACTGTCTGTAAACTTCCCGGCGAGAGAGTCGTCCTGAGACTATCGAGTGTAGAATGCGAGTTAAAGTTTGAAATATATATACAGAAAAATTTCAGTTGCACTTCACGCGTTGAATATAATATATTATTCTTTTTATAGGGGCGTGACCATGTGCGAAACAATTTGCTTCCGCCATGTATGTGCAACCGTTAATCATTGTACGTTTTATATCACTTCTCCAAACCCCCGACACACACACACGCACACACACGTATGCATAAAATAACAATAACAATAATAAAACTAAGAACAATGCAAATTGTAACAATATACCTAGTTTTAGAAAATTCAACTCAATATATTATTTGTGAAAAAAATATTGTCGTACTGTTATGCTGAAATCTTTGAATGACGTACTAAATATATGGAATTTCAATAAAAGTAATTCAAAAATAATTTCAAATACTACTTTGTACGAACAGCTGTTTCTTTTCAATAACTTTGAAAACAATATTTTCTCTTCTACAATTATCTGTTTTTAAATATTTTAAATCATTCACAGTTCATTTTTTGTATAAAATCTGAAACATATTTTGCGTGTTAATTTTTTATACGAACTTAATTTATTTATTATTTGATAAAACATTATTAAATCATGATAAAAATATTAAACCTCAATAAAAACTCAATTTAGAAATATCTAATATCGAATTTTAACGACTGTTATAGATTATTGACGCAATTTATATTATAATATGTTGTATATGCGTCTAAAGGGGATTTGACTACCTATATTGTTTTTAATTTACAATAATACTAGTATATTATTCAGTTATTATAAGTGCATATTATTTTATACAAACAACTTAATATTATTCTTTATTTTTAGTTTTAATAAAACTAAGTTTTATTCTTGAAAAATCCATAAGCTTTTTTTAATAATAAGCTGCTATATTGTAGAACGAGTTATTAATAATAAACTTAAAACTGAAAGGAGTCGTTAAAAATTGCATCGTGGTTTTTCATACGAAATCCCAATTAATGATTTAAATTTTTCGAAGTGTGAAGAGAATAAAACAATGTAATGCAAATATTTTAGTTGACTTAGTTGTTGTTTAGCGAATACTTCAACAATCTTTGAAACTCGTGTTATATACATATATGGCTTTAAAAACTTTTCATTCTACCGAGAATTTAAATCTTATAAGAATTATTATACTTTATAGCTAAATGAAAAAATCAATACGCATATTCAATTTTAGGTGTTAAAAATAATAAATAAAACTGTTGTAGTTACGTGTATCTCATGTAGAATCCGAACAAAATGTTATTACCACGTTTATGTCGTTAAACTCAAAACACTATTAGATAAAGTAACCGCAGGCGTGTGAGAGGGCGTACGAGCACAGGAACCCTGAATACGTTTATTTATTGCGATATTTGTAAAAAAAAATGTACACATTATATAACATATATTTATATATTAAATAAATAACACCGTGGTCGCATCTATAACGTGCCATATAGGATGAAAAAACAGGACGACACGGCATGAGCAAAGTAGAAATACGCGTCTTAATATTTTCGTTGACATGTATTCTACTTAAAGGGCGTTGATCAGAATGGTCGCATGTACTACGGTTTCCAATTCGGTGAAAAATTGGCATGTACACGAGTATACAAATAAGGTATTACTGGTTAGAATTATGACGCTTGTACTGTACACGTACCTATATTTATGCTTTTTTTTTTCGATGAAAAACGTATAAACATAAAAGAACGCATTTCGGAAATGTGCTGATCGTGAAAAATTGGCAAATAAGAAAAAAAGGATTTCACACTCAATAATAGAAACAGAAGTAAGAAAAACCCGAAAAATGGTGTTAAACCGCGTGATCGTGATAATATAGAGGAATGTATTACGCAAATATGGCGTTTTAGTTTTTACATAATAATAGAGTACATTATTATACTGTACAATATCGATAACAGTTTTCAAAATTAATGTCATATATTGTGCAACGATGAAATCGTAGGTATGCGGTTCAAATTCGTTCGTAACACACTTGATAACTTTATTCGTTTATTTAGGGCCTCCAATAAAATAATATATTTTGATCTCCTGCAGAGTCCATTAAACGAATGATTTACCGGATGAACGAGTCATTAAACTCAAACTGCAATACATACAATTTGAAATATCGAGTATAAAAAAACCACCGACACTGGTGATTAATTTTATTGGATGACGGGTGCTGTTGCTATATAATCATTTCCTCCCGATACCTTTAAATATTTTCGAATCGAGTCTTTAAAAATAAATTTTAAAAAAACACGCCAGGTGCACAATGTTTTGGGGGTATATAATGATAATATTATAATAACATTATTAGTATGATAATTATAACTATTTATAACCGTAAGTTTATATTATGCAGAAAAAACATTTGTCTGTATATTAAATATAAATTTATATTGTTTAAATAACAAAATTCAAATTAATATTCATTATATAACATTGTATATTTATGCCGATAGAACTGTTTTGGCATTTTGACACATCAACACATTTAAGAATAAAATATAATATTATTACATCAGTGTTGTCTTTTGCGATAAAACAAAACGTATAATAATGAAATAAAATATATCGTTTTCATTTTATTTGAAAGTTCTTAAAATGTTATTATAGCACGGTGTTGCTAGTGTGGTATTATATGTAACAGTGTGTATCATGAGTGTGTGTGTGTGTGTGTGCGTGATTGATGATGATGAAACGAAAAAGGAACAAAAGTATATAGGATATTGCGGCTGTGGACCACCGGTGTTTTAATCCGTTTTAGTTTCCACGAAACAGATGGTCGGAAAAATTATTACAGCAAGACGCAGACAATGACGACATATTTTTGAAATTCTCCACCATAGTCGTCTACTTCTACGATACAAAATACATCGTATTTATTCGTGCAAATCGATAAACCGTGTACAATACGTTCCGCGGGGTCGAGACGTTCGAAGTTAAATATTGGTTCACGTGCTCCGAGGAATACTGCTTTTTAATAGATGATGCAAAACTTTTTATTAAAATGTTCGGTCACGTATTGTATGACGTGAAAACGGTGCGGATGGTCAGGTGCAAAACGGGTTTCCTCTGACCGAAAATAATATAATAATATATGCATTACGCATACAGCAACGTATACGCGTCTACGGCTCTACGCGTAATATCTCCGGTCGACCCTGAACGCAATTAAAACTTTGGGTAAAGATCGCCATACCCTTATATAGTTATATATATATAAACACTGCAGCGTTAACAGATATAAAGTGTTTTTTTATTTTAGCGGTATACCGTTTTTTCTTTCAGTTGACGATATACAACACTAAACGTCTAAACGTCTTTTGTTGCAATTTTTTTCCTTTTTCCGCTACAGATAAATTAGTTTAAAGGCAAAGTAAAAAAGTTTTTTCTTCGCCCCGCGCTTGCCTCATCTACTATACAACTACCTATATATATATATATAATATTGTGTACTTCACTAAGTGCGTGGTTTTTTTTTTCACTTTCATTTCTCTCTATCTGTCTTAGATGGTTATACGCGGGCTTGGAAGAAAGTCGGCACCGTCGGTCCGTCTAGCACTGGTGGACAATCGGTCAAGTTGGACTCGGTGGTGTGGGCTGGCGGAAAAATGGTGCCGACCTCTAATCTGGGCAGACGGGCTGTGTACAGGGTGGTAACCGCCATTGGGCCGCCGTTCGTTATGCACGCACCATTGCAACAGGATCGCCAGTGTCTACGCGGTATACAATGTTATCAAATGACGACGACTAACAAAGACAACATAACGATGATATTCAAAGACATCAAGTTGAACTCGAACAAAAAGTGAGTAACACACAGCAATACAATAGCGAGCGTGGTCAAAACACTTATAGTATTATACCTATACCAGGTTTTCTATAAGTTTGGAATTACTATAATATGCATAATGCATGTCTTAATACGACAACGTGAAGCAACACGTGAATCAATAACAATTAATATTGCTGTGCATTTATATATAGTGTAAAATATTTAATAATCTCATTAATTATATTATATTATCGTTTATCAGTCCTAATTAGTCTAATGAGCGTTTCCGAACGTATTAAACACTCTGTACAAGTACTATACCTATTTATAGTTATTATTACAAACGTATGATATTATATCGTAACTAATGTTCGTTATTATATATAGCACGTCGTTACCGGAAGCGTATTGCTGTTTTGGGCTGTCCATAGACCTGCTGGAAAAAATGTCGAAAGACTTGGAATTTGATTTTCACCTATACTTGGTCGCTGACGGTACGTTTGGGACCCAAAAGCTCCATTGGAATGGAGTGGTCGGTGAACTCGTGTCCGGTACCGCACACATGGCATTCTGTCCGCTGAGCGTCACGTCTACAAGGTTCACGTCAAATACACGATGCCATAAAACAATAATTACAACTTATAGGAAATATTTTATTTTTTTGTTTTATAGATCGAAGTGGATTGATTTTTCTACGCCTTATTTCTACAGCGGTGTTTCAATGATGGTTGCTCCGAAGAGAAAGACTAACGTTCCACTACTTGCGTTTCTGTTGCCACTGAGTCCGAGCCTGTGGATCGCTATATTCGTGTCACTTCACGTAACCACAGTGGCAGTTGCATTGTACGAATGGTTCAGTCCGTTCGGCTTAAATCCCTCCGGCAGGCAGAGATCTAAGAATTTCGGGTAAATATATTTGCTTTTGGATAGCTTTATAGTATTGAAAAATAACTATTATACGTATTCACAGTATGCCTTCGGCGTTGTGGGCGATGTGGGGACTGCTCTGCGGCGCTCTGGTCAATTTTAAAGCACCGAAATCGTGGCCAAACAAATTTTTAATTAACGTTTGGGGCGGATTTTGCGTTATATTCGTGGCTAGTTACACTGCCAACATCGCAGCTCTAATTGCTTCGCTTCTATTTCAAAACGCTGAAGTGGATTACAACGATCGAAATGTAAATACACGATTGTATCGAACACCGTCGTACTATTGTATTATAATACTACCAGTTTATAAAATTTAAGTTGTACAATTTTTACATGATATTTAATTTTCAGATGTTTTTGATGAAAGTCGGTTCGGCTAAATCTTCATCTGCAGAGGTTTATTTAAAAGACAAAAATCCCGCTCTATGGCAACACGTTCAAAAATATTCTGTTCCCGACACAGCGTCGGGTATGCGAATGTTAAGGTAAAATAACTTACAATGAAAAAACTAAAAATATCGCGTAAGCTATATAATTTATATATATATTTAAGATAGTTTGATTTACCATTTGTGCAATAACAATAATTTAGTGGAATGAGTCACAATGATGAATTTCGCATTGTTAAAAAATATTATTGATTGATTGCAATAAGATTTTGGTTATAAATTATAAACGAGTTAATTTACATGTCTGACTGTTGAAAAGAATTAATGAATATGGACGATTTATTATAGTATATTATAACGAGGATCAAGTTAGGAATATAATAATTTTGAGTTATAGTTAAGTGACAACTTTGATGTCTTTGTAATGGTTTTCGTAAAATATACGTGTTCCAAAAGGATGTCGTTATTTGACTAAGACAAATATACTAGAATGCTTGGATGATTTCTAGTTTTAGATGGTTTAAATGTGCTCCGTACGTCTGAATAAGATATATAGTGTTATATATATATAGGTCCAAATAAGGATTTGTAGACTAGATACACATTTATTCTTTCGTAAATGCTTTGTATGTGAGAGTCTAGTCCATTATTACACGTTAACATATGTTTTATACTTTTTAAATCATTATTAAAGAAAAAAAATTTTATTTTTAAAAATCTTTGAAGCGAGATGGTTTTTTCACACAATGAAGGTAAGCTTTTAGTCAAAAAGGTTAATTGATTTGACGGGAAAAGATACGAAACGGTTTTAAGATTAAAAGAGGACATTATTCAGATTAATAGACTAAATTTTTTAATGTTTAATTATTAATACTTTTAATCTCCAGGAAATGCTGTCTCATTATACTGATAAGATTTTATAGCTATATAGCTTGATTTTGCTTAGTATCTAAAAAACTATATCATTTTGATTTCACACAGTGTAAAAAATATATAAGTATAATTAAAAATTATTCTTCACTTGTTTTATTTAATTTTGTTTTAAATCTTAGAAATGGCAGTTTGGACATATTTATCGGCGACAAACCCATTTTGGACTATTATAGTGGAACTGATCATGATTGTAAGCTTCAAACACACGGAGATCCACTGTATGATGATGTTTATGCGGTGGGCATGACTAAAAATTTTGTTTTAAAGGTCTGTTAGTGTATTATGTATTGTTAATAATAAAATAATTTATAATAATTAATTTTATGTATAACAGGAAAAGGTGTCTGCAGCTGTTTCAACGTATATAAACAACGGTTTTATGGATATCCTACAAAATAAATGGTTTAGTGATTTACCTTGCGTCAACCGCGAATTGGAAACATCAGACCTTGGACAACCGACACCATTAGGCGTCGACGCATTTTTAGGTGTTTTCCTCATGTTGGGTTGTGGAATACTAGCAGGCGCTGTTATCCTCTGCCTAGAACACGCTTTTTATCATTACGCGCTACCCAAACTTCGGCAAAAGCCGCCAGATTCGATATGGAGAAACCAAAATATGATGTTTGTCAGTCAAGTATGTTGAACAACATTACTAAACTTGTCAAAATATTATTATTATACTATGCTTATTTATTTATTTGTATAGAAACAAATTCCATTTGTATAATAACATTACTGGTATTTTATTATAATTATTATAATATTGTAACTTAGTATAGCTACTATAAATTTGAATACTGGTAGATAACCGGAGTCTATAATATTTAAAAACAATTTTTTTTTTCAGAAACTTTACAAATTCATAAATAGCGTAGAACTAATATCACCACAACATACGGCTAAAGAACTAGTGCACACGCTAAGACAAGGACAAATCGCATCGCTGTTTCAAAAAAGCGTACGTCGAGTGAGTTTGCCTTTTATGCATCCTCAACATGCACAGGTTAGAAATATATTTACAAATAGTGTATGACTGAAGGTTTTATCGTTTTCCCGTTCTATTGTTACAGAAAGAGTTCGAGCGTAGAAAACGGAAAGGTCAATTCTTCGAAGTCATTGAAGAGATCCGAAGGTTTGTATGTTTTGATAAATCTATTGTTTGTCTTATTATTACTATTATTATTATTATTGTTATTGTTATTGTTATTAAATGTGTGTTATTTACCCGTTTGTATTTATGTACTTTTAGAATACAAAGGGAAGAGAGGGATAACAAAAAACAAAACGTCAGGTTAACATTATCAAACTCTCCAACCGCAGGACAATCTCCGAAGCGAACAACGGCAAAATTTTTGTCACCGGCCAGGTAGAGCTAAACACTGCATATAATTATCATTATTGTCATTATATCAGAGTATTTAATATACACTTAAATAACCACCTATGACCAAAACGGTTTTCAGGTTGAGCCTCGGTAGACGCTACAGCAAGCAGAGATCACGGAGCTCTGGGAACTTAAGTATCCGTCGGTACAGCACGGACGTAGCAAGTTATTCAGAGACCGTGGGCAGACGACTGAGCCAGGGAGCGTCCAACAGTCCACCTGACTTCAACACACGAAAACAACTGATCAGACGGTCCTCAGGAAATCCTAGTCCAGCGGATTCTAGCAGGATGAGCATATTTTCCGCATCTGAATTGATCGGGGCGAAACTTAGCAACAATAACTTATACGTGGAAAACGATCTACCACGCAGCCCCAACCTGCTGTCTCCGGGAGTATTTTTTAGGTACAACTCGTTCACAAAATATTATAAACAGAGTGATCCATATGCAACTGGCCATACTTACAATATTTTATGATTTTGAAAAAAAATTAATTATATAGTTTGAACTGTAAAAACTTGTAAATGTTAACAAAAACGCAATCTCGCCGCGTTGTATTTTAATTTGTATTATGATCATCTATATCTTAGTTTCTTATCAAATATGTAACAGATAAATTTTTAATTCATAATAATAAATATTTTCATAGTTTTTATATAAAATGTATAGTTAGTACTTATCGGTTAGCGCGATTACGTTAAGAGATTTTCTGATAAACACAATTCTATTATTTTGATTATCACTATAAGGCAGTGTTAGATTTATATTGTTTTAAAGCAATTTTATAATCCGCAAGAGAAGAATTCAATTTATACTTATGAAAATAATTAGGAAATGTTTTATAAAATCCTGTAAAAATTGACACTTTCAGGCACTTTCATAAAATTAGTTTGTAATTGGCACGTCATGTCAGTGTCGTATTTACGAGGAGAGATTAGAAAGATATATCTCCCCCCTTAACCTACCTTTTTTTATTTTTAGCTTTTTTGATATGTTTATGGTAGTTGTATTTTTTCATTTATCAATTTACCAGTAGATAATAAAAGTCTGAGCCATTTGACATCAACAATTTTAGTCATATCTCCTCCCTTTAAAGAAATCCTAATTACGCCACTGCGTCATGATACAATATGCATTATACGTTTTGTTAAGTAAATCTACTTGCATTATTTTGTCTTGTATATTAAAAAAATATCTTAAAATAATATAAATCAGTTGATAAGCCTAAATAACTTGCGGTAGTCGCAAAAGCAGAGTTCAAATTGCCGAAAAGTTGCATAGGTTGATGTGATAGGTGCCTAATCGACAAGTGCCTACTATCTATATTTATTTGTTGTAAATAGGATATAGCTGTGTACTATAAAATAAATATTCTCTTGGAATTATGTAAGAATATATAAAATAATTGACTTAGAAAATGACTGTGGCCAGTTGAACGATGGACAGCTTAATATTAGCTGTATATTGGTATACGGTATAATTATATGACAACATTTTAGGTCAAGTTTTTCGTCGGACACCTCGTCGTCACGACCCGACTTGGGTATACAATCGCGGAAGTCGAGCTACTCTCAGGGACCGCCCAGGGTGGTGATCAATGGCGAACAGCAGTCGACTCGTCGCAAATCGGATGACGAGCCACCGGCCACGTTGCCGAGGATCGTAGAGGTAAAAAGGGCTCGGCGGTCTAGCGACGGACACCGGCCGACCAAGAACCGCAAGACTGTGGAGGTGTTCCGGTGGCTCAGACAAGCGCCCAAAACGGAACTGGAAGCGCTGAGCAAGATGTCCGAAGACGAGATCAAGCACTGCATAATCCAAGCGCTAAAGGACAAGGACCCGACTTGATTGCAAGTCGATGGTGTCGACGGTGGGGGCTGCGAAGACGTTGACGACGACGACTACGACGCCGAAGATACCGTTCCGGTGTAGTTTACTTGAACTTCAGTGTATAACAACTATTATTGATTGCATAAGATGTATTATTATAAATTATTATAATTTGATGAACGTAGAAAAAAAAAGCGCTCATTGTTTTTGTTGTTATATGATTTACTCTACGTTTATTTGTTTCCTCGAATAATAACTGATAGTATAATATTATTGTATATTTAAATATTTAATATTAATATGGTAAAAGAAGACTGTCCGGCCGGATATACAACAAGCTCGTTGTTGTTATAGGATTATTAAGTAAATCGATGCTCAAGTGCGTAGGTTAAGTGCTGCTGATGCTGTCGCTCTAGTTCGGAACGACGAGCGAGATAAAGGGACGTCTCCATTTCGGTAATAACGTTATTATGATAATATTGTTGTAAACGTATATCGAAACCGTTATTCCATAAAATGTAGTCGTATATACTATTATATTATATTGTTTTGAATCATGTTTATACTATTATTATATATTTTATGCTCAGATATAAATACTATATTATACTGTAATGTTATCATAAAATTATATTATATTTATCTGTTCATGTAAATGATATATTTATATATGCATATATAAGAAATAATATTACTATTAGAAATAGGGTCGTTACTATAGATAGCGGTTTCTTGTTGGTTCTTAAACAAATATTTCGTCTGTTTTTTACGTTTTTTCGTTATTCATAATCAAGTGTTCATATTACGTGCTATATATATACATATAAATATAAGTATGTGTGCAAGTGCATAAAATTGTTTTTCTCGTTGGTGATGAGGTGCTAAGGTTCTTTGTTTATTAGCACACGGCTGATGTATTCCGTTGAAACAATCCCGAAAGCTAAGAAGTAATATACGTATTTACTTTTTTCAAAACATTATATTGTTAGAAAATATCGAACATAGTAAACCATATTATATGTATATAATATATATATATATATATATATATATGTTTGTGTGTGTACATCATATATATATTGTCATTTGGTTAATTTATTTAAGATTTAATTACAGTCAATTAAAAAAAAACTTTAAAATTAAAAACTAAGTTATTTTTTTTTCAAATGTGCATAACATTATCATAGTAGTTTCCTCTGCTCGTGGTCCGTGTAACCGAATAATTTTGCGCTATACACAGCACGACGAGCGATAATCATGTCATAGTTTGTATATTTTAAAAATATCAAACGTGTGACTACGACGACGATGACCTTGAGGGGAACAGCTGCGGTGCAGAATAAATAATAAAAAACAAATGAAAACGAAAAAATAAATTGTCTACGTGTGCCGGTAGATGGACTCGCGTATTTACCTATAGCATTATATTTACACAGCTTTCGGAAACCAGCGTTCCCGCTACCGTCCTCCTTGCGACTAGGCAACAAAATCATCGTACGTAATCACCATTGGACGGGAAAAAAAAACTATCGTTCCTATTTTCCGGAAACAGTATCAGTCGGTGTGATAATTTTAGTGTTATTATTCATTTAAAGTACCTATCGTACACCGGGGTCTAGAAGCGGTGCTACGAAGAGGATGCGACGTTCGCAAAGACGTCATAACATTATGATAATGACGATGACGATGATGATAATATAATAACGGTGTATATTATTATATGACGATAATAATAACAGAATCGGTGACCCGAGATACGTGATATGCCGGCGACCAACAGGTTAGTGCGTTAGCGGAAACTATGATAATATAGCCGAGGACACGCGCCCGCGTTTCCGCTCCGAGAGGGCACCGCCTGGTGGTGGCGGCGGTGACGGCGGCCGTAGCGCTAGTCGTCGGGCGGTGTCGCGTGTGCGCGCGCGAGTCCTCGGTGCGCCGAAAATCAATATAGGCTCTACCGTCATTTTTCTTACGGGCTTTTTCCCTCCTCGTTTTCAGTTTAATTTTTCCGCCCGCGACGTTCTCGCGCATCGACGACTTTCCGCGACACTGCGCTAAATCTTCTTTATTATTATTATTGATATCTCGTCGTCGTCGTCAACCGTTGTTATTACCCGGACAACCGCACATTGTCGCAGAAGCAGAGCAAAAAAAAAAAACGGTCCACCGAGTCCTCCGAATACCGTGTACTCGTAAGTTTTCAAATACGCGCGCGAAAAATTAAAATATATTAATTAAAAACGCCGCGCGCGTTTCGTTCGGATCTGGTGAATCCGCGACACCAGGTGGCGCCCCGTCGTCGTTCTCACCGCCGTCGCGTATATCGATTGGGCTTTTGATCCTTTTCGCTCGCCGTGTGTCCGTGTGTATACCTTCGCCCGCGCGCGAGTGCGTACGTGCAGTGTGTGTGTGTGTGTGTGTGTGCGTGTGTGTGTGTGTATGTGTGTGTCGTTCATGTGAGTGTGTGCGTGTTTCCGGAACGTACCTCCTACACGTACACAGCCGCCACCGCTGCTGGTGCTACTGCTGCCGCCGATGATAAACGTTTGAACTCGTGGAGGAACGGACTTGTCGAAGTTTTCGTGCCGTACAGTGTGGGAGGCGTCACGAGCACTCTCCCACCCCTCGTCCAATAGTATAGTCATTGTCGAGTTTCGCACGAGGTAAGTCACACTGCATAATAGCTGCTTCGGGTTGTGTGTGGTTTTTACACACTTACCGAGTGAATTTTTCACGCCTATACGTTCAACCCGTTTGTGTTACAGCGATAACCGTTTTTTGTCGGGTGTACAGCGAAAATGGCCGGCCAAGACGGTAAATGGCAGAAGGAAGGGTCTGACCAAAACTTTGATTACATGTTCAAGTTGCTCATCATCGGCAACAGTAGCGTTGGAAAGACTTCGTTCCTGTTTCGATACGCCGACGACAGTTTCACGTCGGCTTTCGTATCCACGGTCGGCATAGATTTCAAAGTAAAAACCGTGTTTAGGCACGATAAAAGAGTCAAACTTCAGATATGGGTGAGTCAGATAATTATTAGAATCGCAATCCTTATAACTATTTTAATATAATACTGAGTTGTCCAAAGGTCCGTTGACCCAGTATCTCGTTTTAAAAAATATAAATGCCATAATAATATATATATTGTCATTGTCCCCTTCCACAGGACACGGCGGGCCAAGAACGTTACAGGACCATCACGACGGCATATTACAGGGGCGCTATGGGGTTCATACTGATGTACGACATCACAAACGAGGAGTCCTTCAACAGCGTACAGGACTGGTGAGTTTTTTTTATTTGTTTCCTATATAAATTATGTACGAGCATAATATATACTAGGTATATACCACGCATGGTAGTCCTAATTTTGTTATAAGGGCGGTCGTTGGGTGGAGGGAGGTGGGAGACGACGACGATGAGTTCAGATTTCGTTACACGACATTCAGACACTCGCATATACATGCGTTTTTATCACGTATACATATGACCTATATTTAAATTGCCTTAGTAATTGGTGGTAAATACAAAATATATTATATGGGTTCGTTCTTACCTCCCACGTTTACGTGTTTCTTTCGCAGGGTAACACAGATCAAGACGTACTCTTGGGACAACGCGCAGGTGATACTGGTGGGCAACAAGTGCGACATGGAACACGAACGTGTGATATCGTACGAGCGAGGCAAAACGCTGGCCGACGAACTGAACATCGAATTCTTCGAGACGTCCGCCAAAGATAACCACAATGTCAAGGTCGGTGCAGTACACTTGTATAAAATTATAATAATACTATACGTATATTATTATCAAATAGGTGCATGCGCACCTACAAAGGAAAAAACGAGTGTATTGTGGTATTTACAGTTTGAGAAGCGAGTGCCTATATTATATATTTATATGGGTATACCTACTACCTTCTACCTATACATTCGTTTTCCAAAACCCACATCATCCGTACATAATTTATAACACCATGTATATATTAGTGTTGTGTGCGTAATCCCACGAGGATGATATTATTATTATTTTTGCACTGTACGCTGATGCAGCCGTTCGTGCCGAAAGACCCGGGTTGTTATCGTTATGTTTAAAGCGATTTTGCTACACCGGATTATAGAGGCATAGGTGGTAAGCGCAGGGTGTATGCATGTACGCATAGAGTTTTATCGTTGAAAAATGATTAATCGTCACCCCCGAAAACTGCCTCGACTACCATCAAAATACGTTACATATACGTAGGTAATGTGTTGTACGCACGATACGTAGAATTATTATTTATTATTGCCAGCCTTATATGATAGCTAGTAAACCATTGCCGGTCAACTTTATAATATGTTCTGTATTGTAGAATATCTATACAAGGGAATTATTTTGCTATCACACAGCCCTCAAAATTCTCAGTTTAATCGTACGGGGTTAATTTGTGTTAAGAAACATCTAATGGTTTGCGATAAAAGAATCACTCTGTATGCGGCGTTAACTTTTGATTATTTCTTTTTTTCAATCGGTCTCTCCACATTAACGAATTGGGTCTGCACTCCCTTCTATACAAATACAAATACACATTACACATAAATATATATTATATAACATAATATATTATATATATATGTATATATTTGAAAATGTTATTTCTTGGCAAACCGTACTTGAATATGAGCTTAAGAGACGTCGTCGCCTAGCGTGACACAGTAATCAATCGAGTCCTACTACGCTGTGGGTCCGTCTGTGACACGTGCGCAACACTGCTTTTCGGGTATTAAAGTTTCCCTGTGGGTCAACTGGGCCACTGGGTCGATGAAATGACATAATAATATTATACAACATAATCATCGTGATGAGGATCAAATTACGTTCTCAACACTCGCCCGCCAGTGGTATTTTGATATGCTGATAAATAAGCTCCCAGACAGAGATCGTAAAACAAAATCACGTCGCGGTTAGTTTAAATAAACGCCAATTCGCTGTTTCTGTTTATTAACCAAAAATGGGGCAAATAATTCCGTTAGTATCACCGTGACGATAGGAGAAAAACGGCGCCTCCGACGGCGAGAAACGCGATCACGTCGTACAGAATATTTATGCGTGTGGCACTCGAAGAGAAAAAAAAGGCCATTGAAAATCAACCGGTGACCCCCGCGGCGTATATACACAATTATTTCCACTTGCTGAGTAAACGGCGTAATTACGTCGCGGGTGTGCGGCCGACCGGACAGCGTTTATTATTACAAATAGAGTGTGTTCAAAATGATTCGTCCAATGGTATTTATTGGAAAGTTGGAGTTTTTTACTAATAAGGGCCCGTTTTAAAGGTTGGCAATTAAATTAAGTTTTTTACAATGTTTACAAGTACCAATGCTACCCACATTACTTGTACGGCATACATCTAAACAATATTAAAATTAATATAATATACTTACTATTTTATTTTTTTTTTTTAATTGCTTTTGCCACCTTTTTCTTCGGACCTTATAATCTGCCATTTAGTCTTGGGGGTACATAAAAACACTGTTTATTTATCTTCCCTTCCGAAAAATGTTGATGAACTAAAAATATGCATTACTGAGTACATAAACATGATTACGGTCGACATACTTCCATGGGTGTATTAGGAACTTAAAGGTTTAAATAAATGCCATGCAAGTAATGATGGTAAAAATTGTACGTATTACTTTATAAGCATCATAACAAAACTTAATAATATAATTTAGCAATTATATAGCTAACCTATAAAACTTATTTCAAATTGTTTTTCACAAATTACACAATGAATAAAAAAATTTTTAAACCAGATAAATTATTTTTTAAAAACTGTATACAACACTACAGGAGTGTCGTGACGACCTCATAATTTAAGCTCAATATTACATCATCGGCGAGTTTTATCGACGAAATCCCTATAGTATAATAAATTGGTAGACATCTATATATATTGTGTGATGTCCTACATAGGCTACAGTTCTCTGTAAATGGCGGAGTATGACATTTTTTTTTTTAATTTTGAAACATTTATTAAGGAATATTACGGAGTATCATAAAAGTTAAACAAAAATTAACTGATTTTACGTGAGCTGTATATATCAATGTTAATATCCTATAACAATGGCGAACTTTTATCTCTAAGCCTGTATGTACAAGCCATAGACTTTCAGAGTAAAGACTCTATATTATATTAATATATCCGCTGCCGGCGCTTTTCAGAATATTGTTCTTTTAAACACCCAAAGGCAGAAAATATATCAATATATGAACTACGACTGAGTAACAAAAATGTTTTAATCGCTGCGAATATTGTCTCCCATTTAAGAAGAGCTTTAAACTTTTAAAATTGTATTACGTTAATGAACGTAGATGCTTATCGCTACACCTTTCGATTGAATGTTTCGAAATCACTATTTATTTTATCCGGACTGTCGAGAGTAGGTCACTTGTTTTACTTGATAAAAGTTTGGTTTCTATATATTTTTACATATATGTGGTTAGAATTATTTAACAAGTTTCGTAGAACAGTCATGACTTACAACTTTTCTCATTGCGAATTTTGGCTTCTCTAAAAGTTTAAACTTACATAATATAAATGTAACCATGGCCTAAAGCCTGATCTAATAATCCATCTTAATTTATTTTATAATTTACTTGAGATTGTAAGTTGCAATTGCAATATTATAACATTCCACTTTTATAACTATAATAAAATACTAAAATATACTAATAGGTACTTCCTGCATCTACTGTATTGTTATATTACGATTATTAGTCTACTTACCAAAAAAAGTTTTTATTTATTTTAATTTAATTTCTTACTAAAACACGGCAGTTGTAGTATTTGGTATTTCAGTTACGATTTTATGATTATTATTTAAATATCAAAATTTTTACAATAAAATAACATTTTTCAAAATATTTTGATAACTCATTTTTGCCATTAATAGAAAATATAAAACTATTAAATTTCCGAGTATAGATTAGTTGTTAAATTATTTATATAGTAAATACTAAAATAATACAATTTACAAAACTCTTACGAATAGTAAGTGATAGTGGTTGTAATTAAAAGTAAAATACCATGTAGTCTTTAATTTAATTATATTGGAGTTGTGGTGTTTCCGAGCAAAGTTTTCAAAATAAAAATGTCATGATTTACATCAGTAAAATTAATGGACATTTTAAATCAGTCATTTATTTTGAACACAAAACGACTGATATGTCTACCTGATACATGACCTAATTCGTGTACTGTAAGTCAATCGGAGAAAGACATAATTTACATTAAAATTATAGATAATAAGAATAATATTTAATATGTAAAACATATATTATTAAAAACAACATAATATTATTTTAAATTATAATTATTGATGGAGGGACACAAACGGCATGACGGTATGGTAATAATATCTGTTTTGTTTACAGGCCGTGTTCGAACGACTCGTGGACATCATATGCGACAAGATGTCCGAGAGCTTGGACTCGGACCCAACACTGGTGGCCGGTGCCAAGGGCACCAGGCTAACTGAACAACCGCAAGGTCCGAACAATCCGAATTGCAACTGTTAAAAGTCTTATACCCGGTTTCGGATACCCACCACGGCCCAACGAGATACTTCAAACAACAAAACCCGTTACAGCAGTACCGAAACACAAAAAGACAGTTAACAAAAATTAAAAATTAAAAAAATATATAAAAACCAAATTTTCAAACAAACTAATAAAACCAAAACCAATAACTCGTGAACAACGGGTCGTTCATATATTGTAGGCTGAAAAGCGATGAGTACTAAAATACAACACACATATACGTATTATATAAACTATATAATATTATGATAGAGCTACTACCTCATCTGCAGATATTGTTTTAGAGACTTGTGTCCGTTTTCTTGTTATTTTGTTGTTCAGTTCAGGCTTCGTATATAATTTACACAGAATATTGTCACATATTATTTAAGTTTAATAATAACAATACAATGTATTGATACTTAATTACATATATAATATTATTATTATTATTATACGCCGGACAATAAAGATTTTTTTTGTTTTCTTGATTTCAGTCGAGTCTATTATTAGCCGTGACAGTACTATTTTTTAGCACAACACTTATTACGTCATATGTTAAAATGTGGTAACAACGCGTATAAGATGGTAAATTAATATCAGTGTATTAACCCCCCGAGGTCTGCAGTGTTTTTTTACAGGCGTTAGAGAAATAAAAAAAAAATTACGTAAAACCAAAGGAGTGCTTTTTGCGACAACCAATGACGTTGTAGACATGAAAAAGATCAAATTATTAACGTTCAACGACGACTTTCGATCACGTTCGCGACGAGCACTCAATGCGGAATATTCGGTGTATATAATGATATTATTATTGTATACGTACTTGACAACGAGTTGACACATTTTTCTTTTGTCTTAATTGAGCGGCGGTCCTCGATCTAGATTTATTCTTCGATGATAATAAATGTTGTGCGCCATAAAATATTATTTTACAATGTTTATGGCCTAGCCGTGCTATATCCTTTTAGGGTGCTTTTGGCGACACAACTTGACTACGTGTTATTGCATCGTTTTTATAGGTATGTTCACCTGCACAACAATAATAATAATATTAATAAATTGTCAACGATCATCGCCGTCTATGAGATATTTACTTTACAATCTTTTGGATTTACGTGCGCCCGAATGAATTTATAATAAAATAATAATTACAGTATACACTGTCGCAGACTGTTCTTATTCCGCACCACTCGGCGTGTAGTTATATACATATTATATATAATATAGTTTAACTACTATAACTAGTATTTACTACTACTAATAATAATAATTAAAAAAATATATAGAGGTACTCGTGTTAAAAATATTTTCTAGTCGAATGATGTTGATGCGCGCACTTTAGTGACGCGTATACATACATAGCGGAGGTAGTTTATTATTATACATAAACAAAATTAATTATAATAATATTATACATAGCAATTGATTGTTCGTTTGGTCTTGATGTTTGAAATTTATCCCGTAAAAAAGAAAACCGTTCTTGAAAACAAAAAAATATACTATAATATGCCATTTTGTATTACACGCTAAACAACAACGTTAATGTGTATTATACATATACATATTTAATATTTATATTATATAATTGTATTTGATTTTTGACTACAGTTAATTATTATTAATTATTAATTATTATTATTATTATTATTATTATTATTATTATTATTACAAATTTATTAATATATAGGTAATTATTATTTCGTGTATAGATAAATTGAAATAAAAACTATCAAACCAAAATGGTATTATTAATTTTACTATTTATTATTAATTATTTATGTACAATTTAGTTGAATGTACACTTGTTTCGCCTTATTTTCTAATGTTAAAGGCAAAGACAAGTGCGCTTTGAAGTGGATTTCGTCATACCGTGTTACATGTTAATAATAATATACTCGTACCTAATATCAACTGACAAATTATATTTTCCTCTACATTTTATTATCAGATAACATTTTTTGACATAAATAGTATTAAATAAATTGTTATAATAAAAATGCTTATATGACATAAAAATTAAAAACTGTGCAAACTGTACTCAATACGTTTTTAATAATTAATTGATATGTGCAATGTGCCTTATAATAAATAGTTTGACCGAGAAACAGAAAAAAAAATTAACAACCGCAATATTGTTTCCGATTGACATAAATTTAAAAATTATTACATTCAATAAACATTTGTGTTTTGTTATTAAATAAAAATCTGTTTGTTTAAGAGAGCGCAAGAGGAAATTTACAAAATGTACACAGTTTTAATGTACTTGTTTATACTTACTCTGTAATTAAACTATTAATAAAATCCTCCTGTATGCCTTTAATTTTTATAATAGGTCAATTCATATAAGCATAACAAAGTAAAATGAATTATTGTGAACTCAAAATGTGTTATGTTATACGATTGTAAGACGGAGACCATACATGTAGGTGTGGCGTCTTCAGTGTAATTTTAAATAGTACCTATCTTGGCAATATTAAAGTATTTTAACTTATGATTTTAGTTTTAAATGAAATTTTATATGTATATATAATAATATATTATTTAAGTTTTATAAAATCCCAACTTTAAGCATTTATATCACTACAAGTCATACAATATAGTTTTATCGTTGAATGTACCTACTTCAAATATTCAATGACATCAACATATTATTATATGCACTGAATACTGATTAGTTTAGCGTACTCATATAGTTAAACATGCCAGTGTACCATAACAAATATTCATATATAATAACACGGTGAACGTTTAAAGTTTTTTTTCATTTACAGTTGAAAAGTGTTAGGTAAAAATATTCTAATAAAATGTACACTAAAAATGAATATCTAATCCTATAAAGATAGTTTTTTTATTTTTCTAAACTAAATGTAAACATTAACCGACAACGTGTGATAAGTATTTATTTTTTTTATCTCACCGAGAGATGTAACTGATAAATCCGTTTTCGGAATACAACTATTATTGATCATTTATTTTTGATATATTATGATAATTCGCGACTAAACGAGTTCGTGGCCAGTGAAGCAAAATACTCGGTATTTAATATGGCAAACATGTTGTACTACTGTCCAGTTTTGTTTTTAATTAACTACTTCAAAATAATTTAATGTATTTATAAATGTATAATATTATTATTATTATTATACGTATACAAGCACATCTGTAACGACAAATATTTTTATGTCGAAACGAAAACTGGCAATTCATTTAAATTCATATTGTATACTGAACGGATATTTCGACACACATTTCTCTACAACTTTATCATGAAAATTTGCAGATAAGGGATTTCAAATTTAATAAATACCCATCACCCGTTAGGCAAACTGCCTTGAGTTTTTATAGACAATGACTGTTTTTTTCATATCGCCCGTGACCTAATTTACAATCGAGACAAAACGTTTGTATACGTGCATAATATGTTTAAAACACGCGGGGTCTACTTCCGGTTTTAGACGGCCGGAATTATAGCACAATATATTGAATTCGCAATGGGCATACTAACAAGTCATGCAGGTGGATGTTAAACACATAAAACTACATTATCAATAATTGTAAATAACATTTCTGCTTATTTCCGTTATGGATACGTTTATTTTATTGAGTAAATAACATTTTATTATTGATCGTTAACTATAACTTGTAAAAACTAAAATAAAATCTATATTCTTATAGTATTTATGAGTTATGGACTATGGTGCTGTATTATAAATCATAAATATTTCTAATATTTATCCATTACCTAACTTATTTATGTTAATATATTTTTTTTTTTTTACTTTATATACTCAATAAAAGTATAATAAATATAAAAATAGCCACATTATTTCAAACAACAGAAAGTATATTATTTTATGAGTATAATAGGTGAAATATTTTGATTACTTTTTGTAGCTATTATACCACGACCACGCCTGATATTAACTCCATCAGGGTCAGTGGACCCATGGTTGTAGCCAAATTTCCTATCAAGACGCCGAGTACGATAATAAAAAGGGGGAAAATAAGTATTCGTTCTGCTATACGGTAGTTGTCGACTGTACCTTATCATTGAGTAAATCACTATAATGTACGCGATAAATTTGAATTCAGTGATAAATCATTGCACGTGAAAAATGAATCTAATCGAAAACGGTCAGTCAGCCTATTAAGTATATTTTATGTCTTTATTTGATATATATAAAGAAAAAATACAAATGTTTATTTTGCCAATTTGCCATGTACTAATACATACTTTTAAATAATGCATTGGAAAATAGGACAACACCTTTATTACATGGAGGGCAATCATATTGCGTTTTTCTGTAGTTGGAAAGGTAAAAGAGGCACTGTCGTGCTACAGTTGTAAACAGCGCATGCTCAGTCCAAAAGGAAAAAATAAAAAGTTTAATATTTATTACTTAAAATGGCTATGAGGCTTACACATTAAAATAACTATTTATTAATTCTGATATGAGTTATAAATCTTAAACACTTTATCAAATTTCTTTGAAAAAAAAATAAATTATTTCTTTTTTGTATAACCAATATCCTCACAAAAGCGATCGTATTTTAGATTGTTCGACCCGTATTGTTATTATATGAATGGCTGGTTACGGCGTGTGGTAGAAGGGGATATCCACATATTTATAATATAATGGCGATTGAAACTTGAAAGCGCTGTGCCGAGCGGTTATCGATATTTTTAAAAATGTAATTCCAGTATTTTGTTGTTCGCTTACCCAATATAAATTATCGCACAATTCGCACGCCACTGGTATATAACTATCATTCTCGGTAATTAAATATAAGTTATATAATTATTATTAATATTATGAATCCATTTTAATCATATTATTAAACATTAATCATTCGATGATCGCTTCATTGACGTATAAGAAAATGAATCCTCGAAGTTATAGCTTAATTATTAGATTAATTTTACTAATTAATAAAATATATCCAAGTAATTTAGATATTATGCCAGATAAACTGAATTCCAATTTCCAAGTATCAACAGATATATCTACTGGTGCAGACTGGCTGGAGTGTATAAGTTCTTGAGTTCTATAGCACACAAGACCCGTTTTATATTTTGTTCTTATGTCTAAATACTTGCACTGTAACTGTTACAGTGTTAAGTGTTACACTTTCAGTTCAGCGGTGGCTGTCTTAGTGGTAGCATGCGTAATAGCACTGTTCTAATATTATTGCGCCTCCAGCTGACAATTGTTAACAGTTTTTTGTGATTTTTGTACCTAGAGGTGCCTGAAAAGTGCGCGCGAGGATCGGTGTCGATTTTGAGTCGGTCCTATAAGAACTTTCCCCATAAGGGCAGTTTTAAGTTAGGTTTGTACGACTACTGATTAAGGTAAGAGTAACATTTACTACTTTTCTTATCGGCCCGCGGTCGGCCAAAGGTCAACCGGCGAACGGTCGTCGCCGCTATCGCCGAGCTCGTTATCGCGATTTCGGGCGGCGCGCAGCTGAAACAGCTATATAAACAAATAGCACACGGAACCGCTCAGACTACCTGCACACTGTATATTATACAGGGTGACGCGTAGTTAGAAAGCTCTGAGCCGCAGGAGCATGAATCACGGCAACCTCGAGGTCGATGATGACGTCATGGAAATTGAATCTGGTGTCTCGGGTGCCGGGATGGCTGGGCCACCAAGTCCCGGACTGGTGGGCGCTAGATCGTGTACCGACGGGGAAACGACACCAGTGATGGGTATTAAAAGAAAGTGCACAATCCCCACACTCACCTCCACTGTGGGGGGCAGTGAGAACCAGATTGAGGCTGGACTGGCGTACATAAAATCTTCGCTAAAAACAGCAATGAACGAAGTGAGATCAGGGGGCGATAAATCGGCGTCCAACCGACTCATGAAGTTGCTTGAAGATATCTATGACACCGTGGCTCCGATGCTAACAAAAAAGGGTAAATTGAGATCACCACTTCTCCCCCCAGCTAAGAAATTGAGAGATGTACTAGTGACCGGCTCAGTGGACAAGGGCCTCAGCAGGCCGGAGATGGTGGACGTCGGAACTGACACCGTTCTGACTCCTAATTGGTGGGAGAGTGAGCAGGAGCGCCGGAAGAAGGAGTCGTCAAGACGTCGCGCAGCCAAGGCAGGTGCACGGGGGCCATCAGCAGTGGAAAATCATGCCGATACTGGAGCTGATTCGGCGATGGAGACGGATGGCGAAGGGTGGAGGGAAGTTGTTGGCAGGAAAGCAACTGCAGCTCCGCACAGTGGAAGAGCAATGGGCCTTCCTATACCTATGAGGACTGGGGCGAAGTTCAGGGCTAAGCCTCCGGCGGTTTTAGTCAAGGTGGCTGCCGGCTCGTCGTACGCTGACACCGTTCGTGCAGTAAGGAATAACAGCGAGGTGAACTTGGTTGAGCTGGGAGCTCAGGTTACTGGCATGCGCAAAACCAGGGATGGGCACTTGCTGGTTGAGTTAGCCAAAGGTGCGGGATCTGTAGTAGCAGCCCAGAAATTGTCGTCGGCCATAGCCACCAGGCTGGGTGATGCGGTTGGAGGAGTGTCACAGCTTAGCCAGTTTACTGTTGTTGAGATTGTTGACCTCGACGCAGTGACGACCGAGGGTGAGGTTCTTTCGGCATTGCGGGCGGCAATACCCGGATCCGAAGATGACCAAGCTGCAATTTGCGAACGACAGGCAGTTCAAATCACTGGCCTTTGGTCCACCATGTCCGGCCAGCAAATTGCTACCGCCAGAATGACTAGAGCTTCTGCCGCTATTGTAACTCGCGTCCCTATTGGATGGACAATGTGCCGCGTTCGTCCTAGGCGTCCTGAACCCGAAAAGTGCTTTAGATGTCACGGATTCGGTCATCGGAGTGATAATTGTTCCGGGCCCGACTTATCGTTGAATTGCAGACGCTGTGGAGAACCAGGACACGAACTTAAAGACTGTTTGGCGGAAAAGGACCGATGTGTTGCATGTGAGAGAGCAGGCATTGAACGTTTTGAACATAAGCCAGGTTCAGGTATGTGCAAAGCCAGGAAGGAGGCGCTCAAGATACTTGCTGGGCACAATTCGCAAGCGCAGTCTCGGCGGGAAGCCAGCGGAGATGGATCACGCTCGAAGCAATGATTCACTGCTTGCAAATCAACCTCCACACCGACTGGGCTGCCCAACAGCTACTTTCCCGAACCGTGCTGAACATGGACATTGGCCTCCTCATCCTCAGTGAGCACAACAGATCCCCATGTAACCACCCCAGCTGGGCTTCTAGTTCAGACGGGAGGTGCTCAATAGCACTGACCACCATTGCGGGCATTGTGGCGGAGGAGACTGGTTCTGGCCCGGGCTTTGCATGGCTCCGATTTGGGAATGTTAGAGCATTCAGCTGCTACTGGACCCCCAACGGCGACTCTGCAGAGGACCGCCTGAATGCCTTTAAGGGATTCCTGGATGGTCTTGAACAAGCTATAAGACAGGGGGAAAGAGAGAATGAAACTCTCCTGGTTGCTGGTGACTTTAATGCTAAGTCCACGTACTGGGGCTCTAGTGTAGATGATAGTAAAGGAGAAGCTCTTGAATCCTTTGCCGCAAGTCTTGGACTCTGGGCCAACAACGTTGGAAGCCACCCTACCTTCCAGAGAGGGGCGTCTTCTTCGGTCATTGATGTAACCTTCTCGGGCCCGGGCCCCTACGAGGTAGTGGACTGGGAGGTCCTCGATGACTATTCCGGTAGCGACCACAACTACATCACATTCAACCTCATTCCCTACTCGCGAACACTTAACGATAACGTACCCATGGGACGGGGTGTACATCTAGGATGGGCCACACGTAAGCTCGATTATGCTGCGCTCTCTCGAAAGTTGGATGAGGGACCACCGGTTTTGGAGGAGCCTGCTTCGGTGGATGACGCAGCAGAGGTTCTCAACAACTATCTGGTTAATGCCTGCGATTCTTGTATGCCCAGAAGAGTCTACGGAGCCCACAAACGGAAAGCAGTTCATTGGTGGAACCATGAGATTGCCGACCTTAGAGCCAAATGCATAAGGAATAGGCGCATATATCTCAGAGTGGTTAAGAGACAAGGCCCTGATGGCAGTACAGCGGAAAGAATTGCCTTCAGAGAGGCACGCAAGGCTTTACGCGTTTCCATCCGTAAGTCACAGAAGCTTAGCTGGGCTGCTCTTTGCGCATCGGTAGATAACGATCCCTGGGGTGTGCCATACAGAATTGTTTCGGGGCGGCTGGGCAGACAGCCACCAGGTTTAGCTGCAATAGGACGCGAAAACGAGATTGCTGATCACCTATTTCCCACTATGCCAATTATCAATTGGCAATGTGTGCCGATGGATAGCCAAGTAGATCCTAGCTTTCCAACCACCACTGCCGAAGGTTACAACTTAAATCATGGTAATGAGTGCCCACCTATAACCACAGAGGAGTCCAGGCTAACAGTCTCACGACTGTCAAGGGGTAAAGCGACCGGGCTGGATGGGATTCCTAATGAGATGCTTTCGCTGATTGCCAATAGGTCCCCCGATATATTTGTTAAAATGTACAATAGATGTTTAAGTGAGTCAGTTTTTCCTGTTAGGTGGAAAAGGGCCAGACTCCTACTTCTTCATAAAGGACCGGACAAGCCAGTATCTAATCCATCTAGCTTTCGGCCTCTCTGCATGCTAGACACCACTGGGAAATTATTTGAGAGGATCCTCCTACTCAGGCTTAACGATCACTTAGAGAGGGCTGGTGGACTCAGTATCAACCAGTTTGGCTTCCGAAGGGGTTGCTCCACCGAGGACGCCATCAAAAAGGTTCTTGACCTGGCTAAGTGGGCCAATCATGGACCCTCAAGAAATCAGGAACTATGCGTCCTAGTGGCACTCGACGTTCAGAATGCCTTCAACTCTGCGCCATGGAAGCACGTGGATGAGGCTCTTCGACGCAGAGGAGTCCCCCGATACCTCCTAAAAATTTTACGGTCATACATGGAGGATCGTACAATTACCATTAGAACAACCGATGGGAACAGCATTGACAGGCCGGTCACAGGGGGTGTTCCGCAGGGGTCGGTCCTCGGCCCCACATTGTGGAATGTATTCTATGATGACATTCTCAGGATGGACGTTCCGGAGGGGGTTCAGCTTGTCGGCTTCGCAGATGATCTAGCCCTACTCGCAGTTGGAGAGACTTCAGACACCTTGGAAGAGGTGGTCAACCCCACATTAGACGCTATTGATGGCTGGATGGGCGCTCACGGACTTCAACTAGCACGGCACAAGACAGAGGCCATCATGCTGACTAAGAAGTGGGCGTATCGGGATCCGGTTTTCGTTGTAGGGGGTCACACAGTTCCTTTGTTAAGGAAATTGCGATACCTGGGACTCCATCTGGACTCGCACCTTACTTTCAGTGGACACTTCACTACTGTTTCGGGGAAGGCGTCCCAGGCAGCGCTGGCTATAGGACGGCTCATGCCCAACCTTGGAGGACCCTCACAGGCTAAGAGAACGCTGCTAATGTCTGTGGTGAACAGCAGGCTGCTGTACGCCTGTCCAACGTGGGCGGAAAGAGCATGCAAGTACGCTATCTGTCGAAACCTTATGATCCGGGCACAGAGGATTGCGGCTCTCAGAGTCACGAGGGCCTACCGCACAGTCTCGGCTGAGGCAGCCTTATTTCTGGCGGGAACTCCTCCGGGTGATCTTCTTGCTTTGGAACGCAAAAGAGTCCGAAGTAAACTTGACGACCCGGACAGAGCTGATTCTAAGGATGAAATCCGGAGAGCAGAGCGAGACATCTTGCTTGCTGCCTGGTCGAACAGATGGAGTCGGGGCGTTGGAGGCGCCTGGACGCGCACGATTCTTCCGGACCTGATGAGATGGACGAAAAGATGCCCCAAAGACCTCACGTTTCATGTAACACAGGCTCTTACTGGACACGGGTGTTTCAGGTATTACCTACACAGGATGAAGCGCGCTCCTGATGCGGCTTGTCTGTACTGCCAACACCCTGAGGACACTGTGGAACACACGATATTTGATTGTGCTTACTGGGATCCGCTTCGGCTGCCAGTGAAGATGTTTGTTGGTAACCGAAATATAACTCCGGGAGACGTTCAGGATTTGCTGTGCGGCCCCTCTGATGTCCCGTTCAGCGAGAACGACCGGCTACGGGCTGCCTCCCAACGTGCCACTCAGTCCTTTTATGACATGGTTGACAACATTTTAAGCTGCAAGGAGCGTGATGAAAGGGTAGCTGAGGCCGAACGAAGAGCGAATCCAGTGGCAGCCGCTCCAACTGACTGACTTTATTATTGTATCGCATTGTATTACATTGTATTGTACCTATTGTATTAATGTTATTTTTAAGGTGAAGCAACCATAATTAGTTATATGTTAAGAATGTGCATGTATTAATGTTTTTATTAAGTATTAATAAACGATGGCAGCAGAGGAGTAGTAGTGTTCACACAGATCCTCCTCTGCTGTCGGTTCAAACGGAAAAAAAAAAAAAAAAAAAAAAAAAAAAAAAAAAAGTGTTACACTTACGAATCAAAATTAGAAGGTAGAGATATGCCATGAGAAAGCATCAGTCATCACAACCTTATAACTAGTGAAAACTATATTGAAAATTTTCCATAAAATTATAAATATATATCCTTGGTAAATATTCCACTCCATACTTTTGTATACCAGTGCCTTTAACAGGTAGTGGGTGTCTGATACATAAATTAAATTTAAATCAACTTAATTATACTGAAAAATTCTAGTTTCCAGACTATATTGTAAGGTATAGTAGGACACTAATTAACTATAAAAAAAAACTTAAAATCTATGGTCATAAATCATAATTAGGAAATTAAAATAAACTTTAATTTACTATTTAGAATAGTATCATGATTTGAGATTATTAAAAATATTTGCTATATATTTTTACTTGCGTCTATAATAAACAAATAGTTAATATGACAAGACTAAACTTAAAAAATAATAAAATAGTGAGTATTAAAATATACGACTGTTTGTGAAATTATAACCTTGGAAACAATTATATATAAAACTTTACAGTCTTATGGAGATTACTGTATTAACGTGTAACTAATAATATGACACATTGTTGTTTTCTCTACTTAATAAAATGTTTATAAATTATTTATATGTAAAAATAGACATTAATTCCGCCAATATTATTTTTTTAAATCTAATTTATAAAGTTACACTAAGTTAACTGCTTCCCTTGTAGAGCCTAGTAGAACGTGTCCTTTAATACTCTACATGATAATCCTGCATCTTTGGTAATTTCCAATAATTTTTCAAATAATATATTACATTCATATACTGTAAAGACTAATAAAACAGTATTTTCTCTGAAACAAAATTGAAAAAATATTCACATGCAGAACGCCGGTAATTCAAACTGAATATATCCAGTTGCTCGTCATTACAAATAGCACACGTTAATAATTAACATCAATAATTAACAAAATAAAAATGTCCGCAAAATACTGATTTATTTTGATGGCTTAAGTATAATATTTTTAACAGTTATCATATCTTATTTTAAACTCCTCAGTTCTTCATCAAAATTATTCATTTTTTTTTCGATCATTCATTATTCAAATTGTATTTGTTGAATACTTTAAATTTTTTAGAAGCTTTTTTTCTCTTCTTCATTTCTATAAAATAGTTCTAGAAAGAAGAAATTATCGAATTATAAAATATATTTTCAATTAAAAATAATATGCGTTATATTAATTTAACTTAATAGAAACTAACCTTTTAATACCTTAATATTTTCTTTTAGACGTTTTTCATAACAATTATTCTTTTTTTTCGATCATCAATTGCTGCTTCTCGAGAGTATTTTGTAGTTTTTGGAAAGTATCAAACAGTTTACATATTTCCGTAACTTCGCATGTTTGTTTTAAGTTCATTAGGCAATGTTCTTCAAAACGATGCAACTGAAAATTAAATTAAAACCATTAATTTATATCAATATGGTTATTGTTCAAGTAATTATTCAAAAATGATTTGTTTAATACTTGTAATTCTCTAGATGTTTGTTTCTTTCTTTCTCTATACAATTCTAGGAATCATTAAATATAATATAAGTTATTTAATTTAAAAAATGTTTACAATATATTAATTTAAATTTTAAAAAAAACACTAACCTCCTTATGTTTTAAACTTTTGCTCCATAAATAAGTAAGTTTTTCTCGTTTATTTTTTTATATATTCCCGAAATATTAATCGATTATATTGATACTTAGAAATTCACTTCCAATTTCTGTATCAAAAGTTTCTCATTTATGTCATCCTAACAACGGAAATAACTAATAAGTAATATTACTTTTTAGTGTATATTTATTTACAATGTATTTATATAACATACGATTATTATTGATTATATTTTCTTTTAATATATATTCTACCTACATATCTTACTTCAAAAGTCTGGAATTTTTGTATCTTAATATTCACAAACATTGCTATTAAATTTCAGAAAATATTATGTAAAATAAAAATTGATTATTTACAAAATTTGTCTAGAGTTTGGTATCAACAATCAACACATTTTTAAAAGCAATTTTGATTAACTTATAAATTATTATGCATTTTTGAAATTCTTTCTTAAATTTATAAAATTCACAATTTACATATTAAAAAACACTTATATCTGTTCTATCTGTAGCACATTTCAATTCTAGGCTACACCTAATAAGGTATGCCAAGCTATTACATTATAAATTATAATATATGTATATTTTATTTACCTCTATATCTTCTTTCCCTTGGAGACTCACAATTATTGTCAGATGAATTGCTGAACCCATAGTAGACTAATAGTGCATTTTATTATACATTCTGGCGATACTTATAATGTCAAATGAAAAACCGATTACAAATTCGTTCGATAAATACGTTTTGAATTAAATGTTAAATGGTCTGCAATTGTTTATTCAAGGATGACTAGTGATGAATTTGTGTATAATATAATATTATGAAGTTATATTTTTATATAACTAGATAAAATATAACAAACAATTATCGTTTAATTTGTCGAGTATTAAGTTTACATTAAGGTATAATGGTATATATTATATTTTATATTTTATGAAGCTGCACAAGATATGTTTTTGAAAATCTGTATATGTATAATGTATAAATTATATCTCTATCTAATAAATAACTTAAATAATATAAAAAAAAAATAAAAATACCTCGAACAAGTAAAAAAAAAGATCTTATTGCATAATAATATGCTATATATTTATTATATATATTATTCATTAATAAATAATAAAAAAAGAGCTAATAGACATGGAAGTATCCTCTATTTGGGAATAACTACATGCATTTTATTCAAAAACAGAAAAATTCTATTCTCCGAACACATTAATATGATATTATATTTTATATATTATAAATACTTAAGTTGAATTGGTTTAGGCGTATACCTAACTATGATATTTGTTATATACTTTTATGCGATGACAGTTGTGCAATTTCTGCATTTAAAAAGTTCATGCAATTACAAATTGTATTTACAAAAATGTACGGTTTTTTCTTGTTATCAAGTATAAAAACCAATTGTTAAAATATTTTCAAAAAACGCTTATATCAAGAGAAATTAAAAAAAAATAAGTATCAAAAACTTATTCAACAGGTTGATTTAGTTAGAAGTTTAGAACTATTCAGAAGAACACTATTTGTAAGAAGTCATTGTAGAGGTTATCACAAAATTCAGCCAGATATATCATGGAAAGTAACAGGTTCTCTGTCTATCTCTTTATCTCAACAATTATTTAAACCAAAATTAAATAAGTAATTAGTAAAAACAATATGATTTTAAAATTATAATTTGGTAATATAAAACTGGGTTCAAATCTATGATATGATATATTATTATATTTAGATATGCATCTTATATAATATATTCTTAAGAAAACTTTTCATTGTTTGCATAGCAGTATTTTATTTTTTTACTGGATTAATTAATTTTTAATTAATAATAGCCTTATAAAGTTGTTAATAATAATTAAAAACATAATTCATTTTTATTTGATAGTTGATAGGTAATATAATTAGGTAGTACAAATACTTTAATAACATCTAATAAGTGTTTATAGATTTATTATGTCTAATTATAATATTTATAATAAATATACACATTTTGACATATTTATATCAATAATTACATAACCACATATATTTATGACGAACTTATTTAAAGTATCTATCTATAAATTAGACAATATTGAGCTTTCATTGCCAAATTTACGCATACACAATACATAAATTAATTTATAATATAGAATATAGACCATAAAAACAATAATGAATTGACCGTTTAAAATGTAATATAGGTAGGTAAACAATAAACATACCTTCAAATTTAATGTTTCAATTAGCAATACACAATACATTAATACTCTGGGTATACAACACAATGCCGTAGTGTATTCGTTTAACTTTGGGTACTTGTATTAGGTTCACCTCCAAAATGAGTTCTCAAAATTAGCTAATTAAGAAGTACGATGGGAGAAGAGCGATTAGATACACTTACTCGTACAATAATATCATGTGGAAATTATATCGACATTTGCACTGATGCGGTTATTATTTTATTATTATTATTATATAGTATAATATTAAAAAAATATTATGTTAATTAATTAATATAAATGTATTTAATTATTAGAATATTAAAAAACATAATAGTTCTAATTAGTACTTGGTATGACGTAGTTAACAACATAATAAAATAACTAAATCAGTTTCTTTGTCAATATCGTTTCCCGATGATCATATAAAATATAAATAAGTTTTATATTCATTAAAAATTATATTATCTATTTATATATTAAAATATAATGTATTAAAATAATAAATTATGTTAAAATTTAAATATTATGCTTTAAACTATATAATTTGTTAAAAAAAATATCATGTAGCTTAAAAAATTGGTGGATGGTCCCCCCACATCTTAAGTTTAACCCTATAAGGGTAGATAGAAATAAGTTATTCTTTATTAACACGCTTAAAACAATTTAGTTAGACACTACTATCAATAACATACTACTGATTAATTTCATTTATAATTTAAGGTTTTTTATATTATGTTATTCACTTTTTGAAATGCATTTACTTATTCCCATCCCTGTTTGTTTTTCAATTTATTAAATTCGAGCAATTTATACATACATTTTTTTTGAACTTAAACAGGCTATTATGGGATGGAAAAATATTTCTCCTAGGTATGAGTTACACCAAAACAACAAAATTGATTTTTTCAAAAATTGGATTTGCGTAAAAATGTCAGTCTTTTTTTAATTTTTTTTCTACTATATTTTCCAGAATTATAAAAAAAGGTATGGTACTAACTAAACCAATTTGATACCAAAAACCACTCATATAATTAAAAATCAAAGCATTTTACTGTCCCAAAATGTTATGAAAGACATAATACAAAATCAAAATCAAAAACACACATCATCATTAAAGCAATACATTCATTGTTCTACTCAGAATCTAGAATAAGTGTTGCTATTTTTATTAAAAATCTATTGCATTTTTTATACTCACAAATTTGCTATAGCTGATCTCTTCATCAATTTGATTCGTTTTATAATAAAAAGTAAACTACACTTTTTATTATATATTTTTCTTTAATAATACTTGATTTTATTACAATATTACAATTGAATATGTTCTTTAAAAAAAAATTAAGATTATAAATAAAATAATTTTATTATTTAAACAATGTAAAAACCATATATTGTGTACAACCCATATAGTTTAAGCAATTATTTTACTTTTAATTACCTATCATTTATTTATCATAAACCGTATTTCTATTTTATTACATTATTAAATTAATAGTTAGTTTATAGTGCACATAATGGTTAATTAAATACCAGAAACCAAGTATATAATATTGTTATTCATTAAAAAAATTAAATTATATTTATAAAAAAAAGATTATAATAATCTAAGTTTTAAATAAATTATGTCATTTCCATTTCAAAATTTCGTCGTGATTTTTGGAGCATCATTCGTTTATCAAACGACTTTTTAATCTGTAACAATGATCATAATTTATTTAATAATCAATAAATAGTAAATTGTAATATATCCACACAAATAAATAAAATTATAAACGATTATAACAATAATATTGTATGGCGTATTGATTAAACATGGTATAACTTATAGCCATGATAAAAACATGACGATATTTCGTTCAGGATTTATATTGTTTTCATTTCCATAATTATGTATTGAAGTGACGTAGCCAGAAAAGTTCCGGGCCTACCACTTTTTTCCAAAATTTTTTATCAAACATTTTTATTAATTTGTAGTTAGGATGAATACTATAGGTAACGATTAACAAATATTATTAAATTTATTATACAACATTATCTTATCTTATCTATTATTAAAGTTTTAATGCACGACATACGCTCCTAATTTTTGAGTATTTTGAAATTTGCTTTTCTGATGTTATATTTAAAGTTACTTCAAAGACTAGAATCCAATATGAACTGAATAAAGTTTTTCTTCTTTAAATTAAATCAAATTTAATTATAACAAATAAACTATTTTACTCCTTTTATTGTTGATCGTTTAAATAGTTTCAGTTTATTTTTCCGTATGACCACCACAAGATCAGAATTAAAGATTGACTCAATTTCCCCCTCGATAGCCTGTTCTAATACCCTTAAAATATAACTTGAAAATTATACAATTATAATTTGAGGTTTATAAAGATAATACTTATTTTTATTTATTTTCACTGTACACCGATATAGTTAACACTGGAAAAATACAAGTTGAAATGATTTTCTACATTACAAACTACAACACAACATAACATATTTATAAAAAAAGAGTTTAACAGTCAAATCAATATTTATTTATACTTAAATATGTTTAAAAAATATATTAATCATGAATCTCAGTTATTATGATAGAGGTGAATAAAAAAAATTATTACCAAAACATGACTTACATTTAACCTAGCTATGTAGCTATTATTTTTCTTGCATTTTAGAATACTTACTTCTTTATTCATAAAACAATATAATATTGACACCATTAAGCCCTGGAATGAGTGTAATATATGTGCAGAATATGACCAAAAAGCAAATAATTCAGGACTTTTTGAATGTGGTTCAGGTAATATAACTAATATAAAGTTTGTAATCCCAAGTAAAGGAACGAGAGCTATGGCTGCTTTGGATACTTTTCTAAAACACAAAACAAAATCAATATTAATATATAGAAAAGAAAATAAGCCTTACGATGGAATTTTATTTTTAAATGTCCTCATTATTTTGTCTTTAAAATTACACTTAATTTAATATTATTAGAGTATATATTAACATTAACTATTCTATTTGTATGATGGTTATTTGCTATTAACTGAAATTATTAAAAATATTACAGATAATATGATTGTAAAATATAAATTGGAAGGTAATTAGGTTAATTAAAATTAATTTTATAATATCACTATCTACTGAACTATAAGTTATAACTTATAATTATTTCTGAAAGAACATTATTTCTTGAAGAACTAGATACTTCTTTTAAAACAAAATTAAAGTTATTTAATAATTAATTTAATTTATTAAGTATAAATCACAAATCTTTTTTATTATTTCTTGCAAAGCTTAATAATTTATACATATATTAAATAATAAATATTTTCCAAAACAGAATGATTCTACATTTTATGTAAAAGTTAAATTTTTAAACTAGGTATCTTAAAACGATATACTATAGAACACATTATTTCTTTATAAAAAAATTCAGCCATTTATCAATAGGTAAAACTATTAAATTTAAGAATATAAATTTATTTTTGTAAAAATATAATAATTATTAAACAATTTTTAATTAATTGTACAGGCAACTAAAAATAAAAATAATATAGACTTAAGTGGAAAGGTTTCTCACAATACCCTAAAGTTATGTAATTCATTAAAAGATTCATTTAACTATATAATTGCATATTTATAAAAACCTATGCAAAATGCTTTTAACATTTAAAAATTGAATTTTCGTCTGATTATCTTATATTAAAATATATAAAACGTAAAAATATATTAATACCTTATTATATCCAACTCGTTTGATGGTGACAATTTTGATTTAATTTTTTTCAACAGCTCTCTCAATACAATGATTAATATTATGAAATTTACCTAGTATTAAAAATTGTATTCAAGTTAATAATAAATATTGAGTGATAAAACATAATAACTCATTAAATCTAAACTTACTACGATAATTATCATACGGGGTCCTTCAAGGATCCAAAAAAAGGGTAACAAACTGTAGCCCCACCAACAGACACTAGATGATTTTTTGTAATAAACCATTGTTACCAATAACCATACAAACGTCATCAACGCTGGTAAACCCCAACCAAATAGATACATACGGAAATTTATTGAATTTATTCTTAAGACTCTAGATTTTATAATTCTATACAGGTATACTCCTTCATTGTACATCCACATAAAACTAGCAGTTTTCGACCATTCCAATATGACTTGACTACCCTCACAAATTATTGGCTAAAACAAAAAAAAAAGCAAATAAAATATTTTTAATTAAATAATAAGAATCAATAACCAATATTGTTATGCTTACTGTATATATAATTCCAAAAAACCAATTGTCATCATCTTTCACTAAACGGATTTGGTTATTACAGTCTACAAGACAAGTTACATTCGAATGATATTTTTTTGTTTTGAATAAATCCAGTTTATCAATATTTAAAATTAATTTTATGAACATTTGTAGTGATAATGCGACAAATAAATTCATGTGTATTTTGAACCTCTGTTCCAATAAACCTCTGAAATTAGTTAAAAATTAATATTTTTAATTTGTATGTAACTAAAAGTATATAACTAATAATATGCAAATTCCTAATACCAGGAATGTATCAAAAATATTTTAAAACCAAATATAATAAAACCAACACGCCAATTTTTTCTATACTATTATCCATTTATATAACAAATTGTATTTATACGTCTGTGAAATGTGAACAATGAACATACATTTTTGAAGTATAGAAAATAAAATAACTAATAACGATACTTCTATAGCTCTATAAACAATTAATTATGATCTAATATATCCCTAACTAACATATTAAGTTAACATATCAATTTAGCCAACTGATACGTAATAAAATACATTTATCAATTCTTTTTCTAGTACCTACTATCGTTCTAACCATACACATATAATTTATTTTATTTTTAACTTTCCAAAAGTTATGGAAATATTCCTTGTTCCCGGGGAACATGGCTTGAGGAATATTCCTAGAGACACATCACTATAATACATCTATACAAGTATTTAAATATGGAAACATTAATTGTTTTATTTATACAAATAATTACCTATTCTATTAAAATAATAATGACTTATTAATTCATAATTATTTGTATACACATAATAATTAAGAATATTTTTTATTAAATTCAAGACTACCTACATTATTGTAATTTATTGATACATAACTTATAATTAATAGCCATATATCTGATATTTTTAAAAAAATATTTAACAATTTTAAAATATAAAATAAATCTTGAAACCTTACACCACTACACCATATCGCTCTAAAGTTTACAACATTGAGATTGAAGTGCTAATTAAAAGCCTATTATTAGTCTTACAATAATTGTTTTTTAATGGGTTTTTTTCAGTTAACACATTTTAGAACAGTTGAAAAGTTCAAAAAGTCGAATACTACCTTAATAGATTGATAAATAAATACCACGGCCCTTAATTTTATTATTTTGTAGTAGGTACTCTGCAGTTTTAAATTTCAATTGTACTTCTTTATTTTTTCCAAAACTGGTCAATTTTAATGTTTAAGAAAAAAAAAATTACGAAAACGATAAACACTATTAAAAAATATGCACATTATTATAAAAATCAAGAATTAATGCTAGACTATTTGAAAGTAAATCTTAGTACTATACCTAAATATAATTAAATACTGTTATTTTTGCGCGCTTTATAAATTATAATATAGTTATATCCTTTCTTCAAATTTAAGTAACCAAAATATATTTAGAATCAAAGTAGATATACGTGTGACAAATTTATAATATACATACATATTTTGTACAAATTAACACTCACATATTATTTTACAGTAACTCGACCATGTTTTAACGAATTGAAAACATGAAACTTGCTGCAAAGTAAATAGTGTCAAATTTGTACGTTATTACAATTTGTATTCAATTTTAGGTTATATAAATACTATTTTTAATGGTATGCTATTGTAGTATGTGGGAGGTACTCTTAGATGTCTAAGACCTGAGGTTCCTAATCCCTTATTATAGCAAATACTGTATATTTTGTTGCACTTCTTAAAATGGTGATTGAAACTCCAAAACAAATAGGCATAGAATGTTTAATGGTTTAATAATATATATTTTCCAACAACATTCAAATCATATAATTTGAAAACCATACACATCACTGTTTCATTAGCAAATGCATAGTATGCGCGTAAATTATCATTTATTATTAAATTTTAAAGTGATTTCGTAAGACAACGTTGAACGAACCTTGTTTACTTTATCAGTATACTAGATTATTAAAACAGATAAATCCACTTGCATTATTTAATCTGTCACAGGCAACAAACACCGTGTAGGATATTAAAATATGCACACATGCATTGTACATGTACAAATGTACAATCAAATATCTAAAACGCACGACCCTTATACAAAAGTCTTCGACTGATTTTCATGGAATTGTTATCATAATAGATTCAGCAATATCCGTAGTATCATATGCTTCTTTTTATTTAGTACTTACTTTTTTACTTTTCGACACATAAATATTGAATATAGTCGACTCACAAAAAATTCTCGTTTTTTTATTTGTATATGATTTTTATTGGTTACATAAAATAGAATAGTTATTATGATTAGAGATAATTTAATATTTATATGTATTTTATATTTGATCAAAACAAAGGAAACAACTATGTTAAGAATCTGTGACGCTTACATTTAACGAAATTTTAGAAAGGGGACATCTATGGGCATTTGTCATGGACAATGCTGTGCAGGATCAGCTAGTTATATTAAAATATAATTTCAATGTACACTAAAATTAATATGCATTTTACATATATTCTAGAATCAACTTGCGTATACGAGTACTTACTTATGCCTGATGAAAATACATAATGATATGATCAATGAAACGATAGATACTAGGCATCCGACTACTTCAATTACTCCAGTGTTAATAGCAATGTTAAGTTTTCGCTTAAAAAATAAATAAACTTGAAATAACTGAATTAACTATAAATTATCTAATTCTACTTTTGTATCGTAGTCTGATCCAAGCTTCTCTAGCATTTCCGTTAGTTCTGGAGTATAACAGCTACTATAATCAGTTGATCCAAACAAATTCGTTACATTTTCCCATTTTCCGTCTTCTGTACAATATTTATAAGCCATTTCTAAAATAATAAAAAATGATCATTAACATAATCAGATTATTTTTATTTTTAAAGATTTATACAAAATAAAAGCAATATTAAATCAATAATCATAACAAATTTACATTTGTATATATTTTTGTAGGTAGAAAATTGTTCACATTGTTGATTCTTAATGTTGTAATATATATGGTTATTATACCTAATCATTATTTTATAGCTATTATTTTACTAAAAATAATGTATTGTTAGTTAGTAATTTATATTGCTATTATTTGACAATTTATTATAATATAATTTGGATTTGATTAATTTTAATTATATTTTAGCCAGATTGTAAAAAATATCGCAACATAATATGTATACAACTTAATAATTGTGATAGTTGTATTAAGATCAAATTCAAAATCTACATTTAAAACTCAAACTGATAATTAATTCTGACATGTAAAGCAAATATTTGATATACTTGAAATTCAAAAATGAATATAATAATAAGTAGGTACTCATTTTGTCAAATCCTTGTTCTTTTGGACATGGTTGAGATACATTGGTATTGGCTTTTGCAATTGGCCAACATGTTTTCTCATCATAAAACCAATTGCAGAATTTATCTGAAACAAAATTTAAAATGCTAAGTACTCAATACTAAACAAATATTATATTGATTAAAAAAAAAAACCTGCCTAACTTAATTAAATAATATAATAAATAATTTTTATATAGATAATATTAAAACTTAAAATGAATATAAAAATAAATACCAATTATTAAATTATACATTATTAAATCATCAGAAAAATAATTATTGGTTAATATAATATACACATTAGTATATGTATAAAGGTAACTACTAATAAATTACTGAATCAGCGACTGGTAAATTATATGTATCCGAAAATATAAACATGAGTTATTAGTGCCTCATTATTTATTTCCAAAGAGAATTATAAATTAAGCAATGGAATATAGTGAGACAAATTTTTAATAATCTATTATTCAAAAGCACGTATTTGTAACATATAGTTTTATTATTTATGTTGTATTTTATAGTACATTGGATTTTACTATACTTACCATTGGAAGTAATTATGTTATACGATGAGTTAGAATCACATGAAGTTAGAATATTGGTTGTCATCTTATTAATTTTTGAATAATCTCTTTATTTTAATCTGTAATAAAAATAATAATATATTTAGCTCGAAATTCTTTATGTTATTGTTAAATTGTGTGTTTAACTTTATAATTGAAACAATTTGTTAGTTATTTATTTTAAAAATATTTTTTAGTAATTTAATGTATTTCAAACATAAAACTTTTAAAACAATATTATCTTAACCAATTATCCGAATTGAATATTATTTTAATAAAATAAATAAATTCTCTATTGAACAAAAAAAAAAAAATGTTAAAATGTTAAAATGTTTAATTTTTTTAAAGATTCAAACGGCGCCTTGAATAGGCAATTTAATAGCATATACAACTGCTGCTTGCGTTTTAATTTAATACTACTATTTCTGTTGTATGCATTAACCGTAAATATTTTCAAAAACAGTTAACATAAGTATTCGTATTTAATACTGTACTATTATGTTTTAGAGAATAACTATTTACAACGTATAAACGATACTAAAATTTCAATAAATTACTGTTAGGACATACAAGTATAATTAACGAAAAATATATCCATATTTTTTTCCAACCACAAACACCTATTACGTACATAATATACTTTATAAGTAAATACATGTTTGATATACGGCACGGAGTATAATATTATGTTTGATCATAAAAACGTTATGATCTAACACGTGTTTAAGGTAAATTAAACTTTCCCAAATCACCACACCAGTCTAAAAAAAACCTTTTTAATTGAAACACCATCAAGTACAGGTACAGGTACAGGTACCAGTACAGGTACAGGTAGCTTATTTTAACAAAAAAAAAACCATAAATTGGTTTATTCACTTCCTATGAAGTTTCCGCTTATGATCACAGACTACTATTGTTAAAACGGCAATAATGTTGAGTGTCGACTGACTACGAAATACAAATATAACTACGTCTACTTTAGATTTAGTAAAAAAAGTTTTCTACAAAAACACTACAACAAGTCAACAAACTATAACACAATAACAGAAGAAACCATAAATGTCACAAATATAATATTAAAATAAAATAATAGGTATGTGTAATTATTTTTACATACTATGATAAAATACTAAATAACTTTAATCAACTTGATGCATACGATTTGATTTATAATAATATTTAATTATAATTCTTATAATACACATTGGTAGCAAATAACAACGTTTAATATAGGTATATTATGTTATACTATAACATTATTAAATCTTCAAAAAGTTTGAAGAATTTATACACATATATATTATACCGTATACTATATTAAATTACATGTATATTATAATATATATATATATATTATTTATTGTTATATTATAAATGCAATTCGGTTCGAGTAAATGTTAAATTTATAGCAAAACCATGACCGAAATCTATACATAAACTTGTATATTGTAATTTGGTAACTTTTTTTAATCAAAATTCACGATACCAATGTACTCGAGGGTTAAGCAAGGAGCAAGGAGTACCTGACTTTCTTTTCTCCTATTGAACTTTTTTGAGTGCTCTTGTAGTGGATTTATATACCTTTGTTGATTTTATACGATCTTTGTCTACTCATGGTATTTTTTGTGTTTAATGATGAGTTAGCAAATCTTTAAGAAACGTGTACGGTGTACACTGTACACCATATATTTTTCGTAACTTTTTTCTGAATTAAGTAGGTAGTTGTAGGATCAACTATTGGTTTTAATGACCAACATTTCAACTTCAATTATATAAATACTATATAATATATATGAGTGAAATACAGGGTGATTCTTTTATCGAACAACATTCAATATTTCAAAATTTATTAATGTTTTAAAAAGAAAAATTTTTTTTCGTAATATTTATTCGAAATAAAACAATATCTTTCGGAGTATTTTGATACATAAATATCAAAATTCAAACGAGTAGTTTATGAGTTACAGTTATTTAAAGTTAATGTCAAAGTAGTGGAAGGGTACAGGGATATCCCTCAAAATATTGGTCTACTACTCCATTTACCAAAACTTTAAATACTTATAAAACAATAAACTATTCGTCCGAATTTAGATTTTTATGTATTGAAATTCGAAAAATATTCTACTTTATATGAAATTGAAATTTTATGTAATCATTCAAAAGGCAAAAACTAAAATTTATAACAATTAAAAAAAATGTTAAATTATTGTTTTATTTCGACTAAAAATAATTATATAAACAATCTTTTTTTCAAAAACATAAATAGATTTAAAAATAATGAGTGTTGTTCGATAAAATAGTCACTCAATATATAATATTTATAATAAGAATCTAATTATCAACATTTTAAAGATTAAATTATTTGATTTTGTAAATGAAAAAATTTAAATTATTATAAAATCAGTATTTTTTGAATAGAAAATTTAATAAAAGTTAAAAGTTTACGTAATAATATTTTAAATCGATATAACTTCAAAATTGTGAAACATTGTGTAATTCAAAATTATTAATAGCAACTATTGATATTCCAAACAATATTTTTTTAAATACTTTACATGGTATTATAGTAACTATATTATAATTTTCATTCTAAAAAAAAAAAAATGATAATCAATTTATTATATTAATACTTACTATGAAAAATCAAAATTTAAATCATAATTTTATTTAAATTTTCAAACCGACACATATTTATAAAAAAGTAACTATTAAAATAAAATAAAATAAAAAAAAATATTCTTTAATTATAAATGTTGAGGCCATTATAAATTTATAATTATATCAATATCATGAATACTATTAACTTAATTACTTTATTATTTTTGAAAAGCTAATTAAAAATTAATATAGCAGTTTAAATTTGATATTTTTAAATTATATTTATCTTTTATTTAATAAGTTAAATTATTTTTATTTCTAAACATAATACAAGCGCTGGATTAAATCGTTTTTATTCTATTCCGTACTTCTACATTAACTTAAGCAAACAATAATGTAACTTCTTACTGCTTGACTACACGCTAAAAGTAGTATAAAAGTGGAAATAATTTATAAGAAAAATAATATATCAATATTATTTAATGAATTAAAAACCTAATTTGTAAATGGTTGGTATAATTTGGACATTTCTCCCAAAAAATTTAAATATATAATTATACAATTCGAGTACGCAACTCAAAACAATTTAAATAAGTCAAACAAATTTATCGTTCAAATAAATGTAGAAATGAAATTATAAATAGGTAGGTACTGAGCGAAATAAGCATTCATCAGAATTTAAGTTCTAAAATATGTTAAAATGTGCTTACCTGAGACTACGGAGTTCGTGAATGACTATTCCACAATAACAGTTGAATGTCCCGCGTGTTTGTGAGTAAAATACTAAAATGCGCATATTCATCTTTCAGTTGTTTCATTGGTTGAAATTTTTTACATAACTGTGTATATATGTAACTGTTTAATTTGAATTCTGTTTCAACTATCTATTAGGGTAGAAATTAATAGTATTTAAATTCTTAACCAACATTGCTTATGATATATGCACTATGACTATTATTAATATATCAGTAACACGCATAAATTAATTTCATTAACAATATTAAAATAAATTTTATTTTTAGGGCATCTTGGCGTATTATAATTAGTCAAAACTATTACTGGGGAATATTTTTTTTTGTTATTGAATTTATATTTATAAATTTAAATTTAATAATATGTGAAATAAATTGTTAAATTAATAACCATACAAATTTTTCAATTTTATTCAAAATGTTTTATTAAATTAATAGTCATCTATCGGTATTGGAATTTAATGAAGATTGCTAAGACAATAAAAATTACAGTATACATACTTTATGAAAAATAAAAACTAACTATAATTTATAAAATAATCATAATATTTTTCATATAGAACAATATAAAACTTCATTATAAAAGAGATACGTTGTTATCTTATGTAAAATGTGCTTTAAAATAATAATACAATTATTTAGAATAAAGAATATATTTACAATTTAACATATTTTATTTTATATACAATATATGAATACCGATGATTTATGTGATAATAATTCAATAAAGAAAACAATTATTGTGAAAACCCTAAAGAGCTCATTATTAAAAAAGCAGGACACCTGAGCTCAAAAGTTAGTTACTTTTCTATCGTTGTCCACCTCGACGCTTGATAGTATATTGTATTATTATAAAAATGAAATAGATTAATCTGTAGTAAAAAAATACTATAAAGAAACTATTATGAAAATCGAAAAATTAGATCTATTTTAATTAGTATGTGACTATGCTAAATTGCTGTATACAATTAATACGAGTAAATGTGTTCCATGGAACTTTTAATCATATTAAAAAAAAAAGCTTCAAAGAATATGATGTATAATACATCAATACATAATTATTATAGACCACTTAGATGTAGTTATTAAAATTATCCAATAGTTGTCGAGAAATTGCTGTCAATGCGTGTATAGTTACTAATTTAGTAGGTTTATAAATTATAAAATGTTATATTATACCTTTTTTTCTTGTTTGAACAAACGACGCCACGGTAACTGCTTTCGTATTACTTTCGCGGAAATTATTAAATAATGAAATCTGTATGTAACGGACAGCCACGGGATAAAATAATTGTCCGTTATAGACAGGTGTCCGTTGTAGACAGGCTTCAGTATTTTAAAAATAATATTAATCTATAAAACATATCTGTTTAATGAAAAATGAAAATTGTATACGTATATACTATATTATATTAATATTGTGCATATTATTATAATCTTTATCATTATTATACTAAACATAAGCAGTATACATTTAATTTTAATATTTCTTAAAAAATGATAGCAATTTATTTCTGTTAAATTGTATCTCAACTTCATAAATTTAATAGAGGTATTCGCAATTAATATTATCGTAATCGGCGATAATGTAATCGGTCGAAATCGATGTTTTACGTGTACCTAATTACGCTCAGTATTAACGCTGTTTCGTAGTTTGTACATACATATAATATTACATTAGGAGTGAACTAGGATTTTTGTCCGTAATAAAATCACCAGTGTAAAATATTAGTGTTCGTGTCTGTAATACAAAGAGTCCGTTATAGACAGGTCGAAATACATTCAAATACATATATTTTTACCGGGACTTTATCATTTTGTCCGATAAGAGAGGTGTCTGTTATATACAGGTATTTGTTAAGTCAGGTTTCACTGTACCTAATTAATCTAATTATATGTATAAAAAAGTGTTTTTGATTAAATTATTTTGATTTTTTTCCACAATAATTAAAAAAATATAAGCCCCTACAGAAACTAAACGAAATTAATTTAAAAAAGCGACTTGTAAAAACAACCTATATCAAATTTAAAAATATATCCTTGTTATACCAACACTATTTATTAAGTGTTTGGAATTTTAAATACGATAATAAATGTTATGATATTAATATATGATATTATAAATATGTTTGATACATGAATCATTTCGATACTGATTTAAATTCGAGATATGTAATACGATTTTTAGATGTTGTGGTCAATACGGAATATAAATTAAAATGAAAATCGTATTTACTATGAAAAAGTTATTATAAATCTACAACAGCTACAATTTATTTTATTTTTATTACTATTTTCAACAGCTATTGCAGCTTCAGTAAAGTTAGGTAATAAATCGGATATAAAGTATATCTTTTACACGATATTTATTCTATATGTGGTATTTTTTGTCCCTTCATATTTCACATATTATTTTGAAGTAAAACATCGATTCATCGGTTGATTATTTTCGCCAATGCGAAATGAACATTTTTAATTCAAAAACATTTGAATAGATGAGATATACAAAAAAGAAATCAACTGTTGCTATTATGATACCACATAACCATCTAGTAACACACAGCATTGCACAATCTTACCGATGAGCAATGGTCAAACACCTAGCGTATACAATTTAAGTAACAATTAACCTATTATTAGAATAATAGTCTTCTAATGTTAATGAGCAATAACACAGAACAATAATTTTAATGGTGAATAGTTATCGACTCTTTAATAAATCATTTGTAGATATAAAAACGATACAATATTAGTATTAATATCAACTACCTACTCGTTCGTTCAACACTATCAGACCACCGTGTACATCTAACAATATGTGAGTATTTATTACAACAACGCAATTTTTTACTAAAATGTACGTTCACTTCAAAAAAAAAAAAAATAAAATAATAATAAAAATGGAAGGAACATAATAGGATTTAGCGAATATTTGGAAAAATAAATAGACTCAAAGTAAAACAAAACAAAAAGGTAAACAAGTGGGTATCGCTTTGTAATACATTAGGAATTTAGTTGAATTGTTATGGTTGTGTTAAATTTGAATTCAATAACATATCATTCTATACTAAAAACGATTCAGAACAAAAACTACCTGTCAGAATGTCAGCCTATATCACTGTAGTATAATTCATGATATTATGTTTTTTGATATAGTTAATAAAGTAATTTATTTTACTTTTAGTGTTACCGTAGGTTGATATAATTATTTCCTAAAATATTGCATTTATTATATTAATAGTGTTTAATTATTATAATAATTATGACAACTTTTATAACTTAAAATTTAATCTTTCTGTAAATACCATAAAACAGTGAAAATAAATTCATAGTAAAAACTATAAATAGATAATATCTTAAAATCTATAAAATTTAAATGTCTTTATATATTTTTAAGATTTTATAGTTTTTGTACGGATTACTCATGAGGAATCTTATGTTACATTTTCAATACTTAGAAATAAAATAAAAGTGTAATTTCTAAGTGAATTACTAACTACAAAATTGTTTTCAATATCTTTGAGATTTTAACAAATTTCTAACGTCAAATGTAAATTAAAAAAAAAACTATGGCTATTTATTTTCAATATTTTAATACAAATATGTCTAAAAAGAATTTATATCTTGTATTAAATTTTTAAGAATTTTGATTCAAAGAATAATTTTTATTAACATTTTTAGAAATAAAATTTTAATTTGTCATTCCTATAAATAGCTTTAAAGTATTTGAAATATTTTTAAAACGTTATCAAATAAAAATAACAATAATATCAACATTTCGTTAAGTTTCAAGAATCTACAATCATTCGTTTTTGAGTTCGACCAAAAAAACAAATTCGATTTTTTTTAAATTTTCCTTTTTCCTTTTTCTCGATTATAAAAAAAAATTATTGGGAATTTTTGATTTGGACCTATTTAAAACACAAATTAGATCCAATTTTCTACCTACAATTAACCTCATAATTTAAGCATTTTATTAACTACTTATCGTGTACCATACACAAATAAACACACATTATTGTTTGATCAATACATACATCGCTCTTCAGAATCAAAAAATGTTCTAAAACATTCGAAAATTACAACATTAATAAAAATATTATTATATCACATAATCCAAAAGCTATATAGAAACTAATAAATTAAATGGTAAGTAAAAAAGGAGTAAATTTTTAATTATGAAATGTAGAATGTAGAATTTATAAAATAATTAAAAATTGATGGAGAAACCATAGATGCTGAAAACAAACAAATAGTAAGAACAAATCTGTCAAAAAATATATTTACAATGCACTCAGTAATATTAATAAAACAATTGCAATTTTTAAATTTTGTTAAAACTTTTGATACCATAGTGTCTGTAGTGTCTGTGTAGACCATAAAAAGTTATTAAATATATTGTTTAGTTTTAAAATTATAGAATAAAGTTTCAAATAGTTATTAAAATTATTAAACTCTAAAGGTAATTTCAAATAAAACTGTACGTAATAAATATCAAATAAATTGTGGCATACTTCAACGGGCACTTGGGTCAATTTGGTTTATTAAATAGTTTTAATTTATTTGATTTTGAAATGGATAGGTTTAATAGACTTTATGTAACTAATACATGTTTATGGTTTTTGTATAAACGCAAAAATCAGTACATATCAAAGCACCTTCTGAATTAAATCGATTTTTACTTAAATGAAATCTAAAAAATAACAATAAATTATGATAAAACAATCTTTATGGCTTTTTCGTTGTATAATAATAAACAATTTCCATTTCAGGATTCTAATATATTAAATAATGATACTAAAAATCCAAACAATTCCAAAATGTATAGATATTTAGGTTTATTATTTGAATATAACATGAGATGGAATTGTCATATTTTCAATTAAATAGTTTAAGTTAAATTATTTCCATGATAATTGATATAATTTAATCAATACACCTATATGGTGCTGCTGAAAATATACTTAATCCACTATTTACACTACTTAACTAATACAGAGTAAAATCGTTCGTATCTATCAAACTAGTTTATCTGGCTAGATCTATTAAATAAATTATAAGAAACTGCATGAGAATCTATTTTATGAAATATTTAATATTTTTATAATTTAAAAATAAAAATAAATATGGAAAAATGATTGTACTCCATATACAATATGCATATTAACATATACTCCCATACTGTTCAATGGAAATTTATAAAATATATTATAATATCATTTTTAAATGCAAACATGCACTATCGAAGCAACATTTTATTGTCATGACTTACTAATTAATAATTACTCTATAATATCGATAAATTTACAATACCGCGACAAAAAGTACTACCTATAAACAACTTGTTGGAAAATAATTTGAGTATTAGAGCGAGGGCTTAGACAACCTTGCCGCCTTCACCAAACAATTCAGAATTATTTTTATAATAAATTTAAAATTCGTTATACATTTATACGCATAAAGTTTAAGAAGCATTTAACATAAAAAAAAAATTGAAATTGATTTGAATTTCTGGTTATATTAATATCAGCAATGTTGATGCTAACTTCTAATATGGTTTATTTAATGATTTGGATTTTTCAGTACAATACTCCTGTCACCTGATGAAGTTCTCGTTGAATCGAATAAATATTTATGATTACAATTTTACATTACTTTCAAAATAAATTATTCATTCAATTATTTAATGCAAATAATGCTACTTCATTTATTTATTTGTGTTCTTAACAACACAGAATCAATATAAACTAAAATGTAACAAGGTACCTAAAAACTACTACAGATAATTTTAAAAAAAAGCCAAAACAACACCATTAAATTATTGTTAATATTATTTTATTATTCATAACTATAAAATAAATTATTCAAATAAATATTTTAAAGAAATGGCTAGAAAAGAAATGATGTTTTAAAATTTCAACTATTATAAAGTTAAACAAAAAAAGGGGGTAACAATTCGACCTTCTGCGGTACAGTTTAATAGATGTACCTATTACATAAAAAAAAAGATTCTGAATGGAGACTATAGAATAAAACTAAAAGTAAAAAGTATAATTTATGATATATTTAAATTGTCATTATATTAATTAATTTTACAATTATACGATAGATATTTTATAAATAGATTTAAAATTAGTTTAAATATTTTAAAATATCATTGCATATAGATAATTAAATATTATAATACACGTAAAATTGTGAAGTCAAGATAATACTTTTTAATTACAAAAAAATAAAACTATTTTTCATAATTTAAATAGATAATTTCATATAAATTTGAACTTCAAATGTCTGTAGAAAAAAATCAATTTTTTATAGCTTTTGATTCCGAAGCTAAATATTGTTATGAGAATTTTTGTATATATAATCGAATTTCGAATGATTAATTAATGAGTAATAAGTATTTAATATTTAGACGAGCCTTAATCAACCAGCTTTTTGTAGAACATATCTTTACCACTCCACTCCGTCTATATAAACTTTAAAAAATATTATTAGTTTTAACTAAGTTGTAAGTAGAGCTCAGATTTATATGTATTTATGAAACCAAAATATGTATTTTACTAATATGATTAATAAAAATTATTAAAAAAAAATGTAATAAAAATTATAAAATATAAATAAAAATACTAATTATCTTAATTACAAATTATGATAACATGCATTTTTAAATTTTCAAATTCAAAAGAAAATAATAATTAGCGGCATTTAACCATGTTTACTATTGGCTGTGGGGAGGCTTAAATCTGGGTACATATTTTTAAATATTTCGATACGGCTAGGAGCTTTTAAAAATAATTTTTTAACTGTAGATATTAATTCGTCTATTTTTGTAAATTTTGATCGGGTGATTTCTCCTATTCGGTGAAATGTGCATGGTAAATACATCAATACAAATAAATCATTTAATGAACAAATTGTCGAAATATATAGAAAAACTTATATAAATTATTATTTTGATAAATATGTATAAACTGTACTTATGGCAAAATATGTAAAAATATGTAAAATAAAATATAGTTAATTTCATTGAAAATCCCTCAAAACGAATTTATCACTCACCTAAATTAATTTATCAAGTCACAGTAAAAATATGTATAAATCCGAGCCCTAGTTATAAGTAATAATTCATTAAGTATCTTATTCATTTAAAATTCGAATTTTTTATACCTTTTGAAATTCTCAAAATAATAAATAATATTTTATTTCGTAGTTTTAAATTAGAAATTTACGTCCAACAAAGTTAATTTAACTGTTATTATGTAATAAATACTAAAAAAAATTCTAAAAACGTTGAGTCTCGTCGAAGAAATCAGTGTTAGACTTAAAAAGTATTATCATCTATATTGTAATCGTCTATTGAGTATTGACTACGACTTTAATATCACATAATATTCGACATGTTTAACATCCTCTATAGTAAACCGAGATTGAAATAGTTTTTTTGAATATGGTAGTTGATTGGGTATTGCTTTGAAAAGTATTACAACAATCAGCAACGTAGGTACATTTTTTCTATGCATTGTGCAACGTAGTAGATATACCCAACTGCTAATGTACGCCGCTGTAATTGTATCCTTTTCTGCTATATAATATACGTCATATGTACCTATATGGCTATACGTATTTGTATATATTTTTATTTATATTTTTTTGTAAGAGTAATTAATTTATAATATTAATAACTCTTTGATTTTTGTATTATTAAACATGAAAAATATCAAAATTTATTGAAACTCAGAGTTTAATAAAAAAAAATCACATAATAATAAAACTATACCATCGATATTAAGGTTTAAAAAAAAAAATATTAAAAATATTAAATTTCACAATAAATACTATTTTGTTTTTAAATAATCTACTCATTAAGTTTTACACCTGACAATATCAAACAAAATTATAGTTTATCGGTAAATTACAACCCTAAAAATATCATACGTATATAATAATAGAAATTAATATAGAATATAGATTGATGTTAATTACTTTTTTTAATCTATTCCTCTCCGATAATGTAAAAAAATATATAAAAACAATAGTGCATATAAATAGAATAAATTAAAGTAATTATTTAGTAGAAGTTAAAGAAAAATAGTTAGGAAAAAATTGTTGTAACCGTTAAATAAGTACAATTACAATAATACAATTTAATGAGAAAATTATTATAATTTAATAGGTATTTAATTGAGAGCAAAATTTTGATTGAATACTTTGTGGTAGTTAAATTTTTTATTTACAACACAGCATTATATTTATACGTATAAAAATTAATAAACAAGTATATAATAGTAATTACTATTTACTTAATTAAAATGTAAACGATTTTCAAGTTTTAACAATATTTTAAAAATATATATTTTATTAATTTATTTGAATAAAAATAAATAATTTGATCAATAGTTTATATTTACGTATTATATGAGTTATGACATATCAAACAAAATTGTATTATGCAAATTTGACTATTATTCATACTACTACAAACATTTGTGAACTAACAATGGATGCTGGGCTGCGATTGTATCCCTGGCCCCGACCTTTTCTGTAAGACTCAACATTTTGACATCTGTGTTGACATGATGAGTTTAAAATTAATCTGATATAAATTATATCACGTGATTAATTAATTATTATATAAATGAAACAGAACTGTACGTTTTCCGAATAATATCAAAATTATAGTCGGTAATACTGTTTATTATTGTTTTATACCTTATTGATTAATTTTATTTTGACTATTAATCGATGTTCAATCACATGTAGATAATGTATATTGGAACATAAATTAATATTAATATTTATATAATATTAGTAATTAGTATGAACTGTGACGGTTTTAAGTTTTGACATTATAAATAATTTTGAGAAGTGAGAATTTGTCACAAAACAATTCTGAAAATGTACCGACTTATTTTATAATTCAAGGCTGTATATAATTAACCCAAATCCCGAAAATCCAAGTCCACGGATCACTACTTTTCAACTTGAATGATAAGTGGCAATAAAAAGCACCTTTTTTATGGTAACTATCCTACAGATACTGAGATACGTAATTAATGTGATTTATAACTTGGTCGTGTTAATCGCCACATTTATGAAGTCGTGAGCAGGTATTTCAAAGACAGTTTTTATGGAATAATTTTCTCGACTTTATAGCCTGCGTTTAATTAATCTCTATAAAATATACAGTCGGGACAACTTGTCAGTATATTATAAACACTCGTAAGTTATACGTAATAATAATTATAATTAATTAATAATAAAGCAAATGGTTGAAATAGTATATAATTTACGTATTTATTAGAAAAGTCTGATTAAACATATGTGGCAAATTGTGGCTGGTTATAAATTATACACGTAGAATAATATTTTATCACTGAAACACAGGACTACCTATTATATTATAATATTTCGTTTATATTTTATCGGCAAATCCGCGAGTTTTTAAAATATTTATTTTATATAATTTTTGGTCATTACAACATTTTACAACTTTTTCCATTTTCCATTACTATATAATTTTATAAGCTTAATTCCTATTTTTTTTTAAGAAAGTATACATTTTTAAATTACTGACATTTTATCATACTAGTTTTCTTAGAATTTCTGCAAGTTATACGAGTTGACTATCGAACTAACAGTTAATATTAATTATATTCATAAATATTTAGCTTAAATGATGAGCGGTTTAGTAGACCCAAAATGTTGCTTCCACTCTACCCCACTTTTACTCGTCTAAAGTTAAAATACTATTATAGGTTATAATTTTTTAATTATTGATTCAATTTTAAATTACTTAAAATTGTGTTAAAATAATATTATAAAAAAAGTACTTATATGCAATTATCTCAACTCTCTACGATATTCCAATAAAGTTAATAGTGTTATTTTTAAACTACTGCAACGTAGTTATATTATACGACAATTTTCAATCAAGATAAACTAATTTAAATAGGTCTACCCGACAAAGCGTAAAACATAATACCTTATATATTATGCTGTATAACTCAATGATTTTCAACCAGAAAGTCACCAATATATAAAAAAATATAGCTTGTTAGTGTTTTTTTTTTTAATGGCTGATAAAAACGGACAATTTATACATAAATTTGGAGGAAATACTTTTAAATACAGATAAGATAGCGATTATGCACGTGACATAAGTTTATATGTGCAGTAAATACTCATGTTTTTAAAGTAATGTTTGGTGAAACGGATTTAGGTTACACAAATTTACTACTGCACACACGTGTCAGATGGTTATTACGGGTAAAGTCCTAAATCGTATATTTAATTTTAAAACCTAAGTAGAAATATTTTTGCAAGATAAAAAATCACTTTAGATTCTTAATTACCTAAATTTTCAAGCACCATATTATAATAAATTTTTTTACATCAAACGATAAAATAAAAATATTTCTCGACAAACTTTGAAAAAATAGAGTAAAAAAGTATACGTTTGATATTTCTCCAATCTTCTTTTTAAGCGACACAAGAGAAAATAATAAATTAAATACAAAATGTCATTAAAATTAATTAATTATTAAAGCTAAAAGATCCAGCGAAAGCCATACTACGTTCAAACAATTTATGGGTTATTAATCCATTTATTATGTCGGAAAAAAATATATTATAATGATATCTTCATCAAATGAAGAAAAATTAATCGAATTATATTTAGACAAAAGGCGTTGGAACAGATTTTCAATAGTAACAACAAAAACACGAGTCAATTTCGAATCAAAATTCAAATCGAGTATCGTGTATTAATCGAAGTAGCTTTGAATAAAATTCTACTATAGCCCACATATTATTATGTATTGTATTAGCCATAATAAATGCATAAAATAAATAAAATAAAAAATAATAATAAAATAAATATAACATTAATATGTTGCTATACACAGAGCAACAGTGTCGTTTTTATGGCGACTTTCGTCGGTGCGGGAAATGTGAGATGAAAATAATCTTAACCCCTCCAAACAAGATAAACCGTCGTACAAGCGCCATTTTTAATCGATACACACACATTTACATTCAATGTGTCCACCCACATATGTATATATGTATATATTTTATAAATCGATCAAAATGGTGTGCAGGTCATAACTCGCGACGCGATTTACAAACACATCACTACAGGACTACCCATTATGTAATAATAATTCGTTCACATTTTATACGCGATGTCTATCTACTTAATGTTATAATAATTCGTTTCTATTATTGGGGTGATTTTTAATATATACGCGCGCGCGTTAGGTATTATTCTTATGCAGCAGCAGCAACAGTGGCTAGCGGTTAGCGGCGCGGTGCGCGCGACGGCGAGAAGAAAAGTCGACGGATAAGGTGAGACAATTGATTAACGAATGTGGGCCATTGGTTTTGCCCGGATTTTTGGGCACCGGTTGCTGGGCAACATCTCACCTGTAATAGCCGTTGCCACGGCGACCAGGAGCCCCGGCGGGGCCATCTGTTGCACGCGGGCAGAGCTCGGGGTATATACCATGACCAAAGCCGCTGCAAAACATTGATGTAGACTATATCGGAGCACACTATTACTGCCTATTTATAGTAGCACTTATGTAATCGCCGGTGTCCCGTCATCGCCGTCGTCGCCGTCGTCGTCGTCGTCGTCGTCGTCGTCGTTGTTGTCATTATGCATCGGTCTTACAACGGTACACAGCACGGCCAAGGTAAGCCAAAATAGTCGTCGATCCCCCCCCCCCCCATTATCTCATCCGCAGTAAACAAGGGTTCGTCGGAATAATAATTTTGTATATTATACAACATAAATCATAACGTTTCGATAATATTTACCCTTTATTGTGTTAATAACGTATATAAGTGCGCACATAACGTAGGTATATTATATAGAGTATATTGTCGCCATATCTTCGAGTTACCGCCGACATTTGCTCTGTCGTCTATAATGTTATGAAGCGCTGAAAAATATTATGGTTTTTAATTTTTAATTTTTTCGTTGTTGTTACACTTCATCCATCCCATTGCCCGGCGTTAGGAGGTGATATATGAATCCAGGTCACCGGTGATCTAACTAGGAATTTGTTTCGTCTCACTCGTCTTTAGATGGTAAACATGTAAAATAAATCACGATTTAAAACTGTTCATACATACATAATATACATAAAGAAAAATCTCTTAAAAACCCCGTTTGAATGCCGTTTCGATTGTATATTACAATCCGTAATGTATATAATAGGTATATACGTAGAACGTAGGTAAAATGTATTAAACGTCTATGTAATATGATATGTAAGAATTATCTTTTTTTTTCATTTTAACTTTTACGGATCATTTTATGACCCACGAATATGAGAATAATTAACAATTATTGTTATTATCGTCTGCTATACGAATCAATTATTAGTCTATAGACGCTTTATTCCATGTACTATGTCTTGAGATGTAATACATTCGAACGGTACATTAATTATAGTACAAATTGAAATATTTTATCAAAAAGATATTTAACTACAAATAACCGCTTGTAACTGCATTTATACCATATCCACTCGACTCAGATAATATATATTACCTATATACATTTTAATCTAATAAATTACTCCTTATATAGTACAAACCGTTAACCAGATATAAATTATTAAAGGTATAACTTTGACATAAAACCTTTTTAAGTGCATTAAATAATATTTTAGAAAAACGAAAATAGAAATGCAAGTACAAACATTTCCTTTACATATTTAGAGTAGATTAATTTTTATTAGGTACCTAAGTATGTACATTTTTACTGACAAATAAATAATATAAATTCCCAAGTTCTTGGATAATTATATAAGAATATACCTGAATAACACAAATTTAACAAAATAATAAACAATAATATAAAATAAACTATTATGACATGCAACATTGATAATGTATAATAAATAAATTTAAAAATGTATATTTTTATATTTATCTGTATGACTATGTATGATATATATATTGCATAATATACATAATTATGAATATGGTAGTTTTTAATTAAATATAAAAATGTATATTAATAATTCATCGGAATTAAACACCTAGGTAACTGAAAAAATGTATAATGGTAATGCTTGAAAATCCCCTAATTTGTAAAAGCTTATCATCACATCGTTATAAGCTTGTTGAATAGTTAAATGATATCAAACTCCCCTGAATCAACGCATGTTTATATTATCATAAATCATAATAATTACTTGTATAATTGTATATTTTCACAAGAAGGTTATAAAACTGACATTATCCAGTTACAATAATCGCAATTTGATTTTTTTTTTTAATCGTCATATTGCTCATATGACATAACAGATATGATAATTGAAAAATAAAAATAAATTTATGAAAACCTTAATCGTTTAATAAACATTGTAATATTGACCGCTTGCGTGATTTATTACAAAAATGTATTTTACAAAATTGTATTAAAAAAAAACTTATTATCATGATAACAGATAAGTTACATAAATACTGTTGAATAAATTTTAGTATTGTTTCTAATATTGACTATGCACAATTTAAACTATAATGTAGAATAAATATCGCAAAAGTTTCTTCTAGTTTAATTTTCAAGTATAAGCCATAGGGTATATAATATTAATTTCCAAATATAATTTAAGTATTTAAAAAATTTGAGTAAATCCGCATCGTAAAACTAACTTGAAATTCTCACATAGTTATATTAAATTAACTACTTCTAATTATATGTAATTATGGAAAATTTCATCTGTATCCATAATTTAAAAATGTATTTAGTACTACAATTATATATTTTATTTTCAACTACTAAATAAAATTAATGGAAAATACACTACAACTGAGACCAAATATTATAATATACTCTTCTCACTTAAACCTCCTCAGCAAAAGATAATGCACATTTATGTTACCTAGAAAAGATAATTTAAAAGTGATTGTTTTAAAATTTGCTGTACCAATAAATTTTTTAATACTTTTTTATCCTTATTCTTTTTATTATATAGGTATACAAGTTTTCGAAATAAAAAATTGTAATTATTGTAAAAAAAAAATAAATAAATCAACAACTTTTCAACTCATACTTACATAAAATAAAATTTATAAACATTTTATATTTCTATAAAAGGTTATTACTTTCTAAATTATTATTAAATTTTTGTTTGTTTCGCAATTTTTACAATACTAATAAAATACTTTATAAAAAGATTAATTTTAAATCCAAAAGTTGGACTGCCTGCAAAATATCACACTTCACCCACTCAAAAATACTATTGTAAACAAGACTAACAATAAAAAAACAAACATTATTGCAAAACCAATATACATTCCACAAAAATATTGTGTTAAAAAACAAGATATAATATTTTAATGCAACAGTCAATTTCGAGTTCAAAAAATACAAAAATTCGATTATTTTTTTTTTACTAGCTATAAAAATATTTTCAAAACATTATCATAAACCACATAAAATACTAAAAAAAATACTCGTATTTTTTGTTTGTCTTAGTTATTAGAATACTTAACTTAGATAAATTTACCTAATAATAATGTATTAGATACTACTATTAGAATATCAACGGATATATTATTAAGTACCTATATTACATTTATATACTTATAGGTATAGTGGACAAAAAGTGCGTTTCTATATCAAAGTATTTTTTTATTTACCTATATGTATTCATAAACATAATATTATATTTATATACCATGTGCTAATCAACCATACAAATTTTCAAACATTTGTTTAAGTTAAAAACTTTTATTAGATAATACTTAACGGTTAACAAACACTTTTAATCTTTTGTTCAAACTTCCACTTTCAAGCTATATAGGTACGCTTATTATGATTAATTTATTAATCAATTTAATAAAATCAAACAGTGTGTAAATTTATTAAATTTATTTAAACAATAATAAGCCAACTTTTAAATTATAATATAAATATAGAGGTTTGGTTAGATTTTCTAGATAATTCTTTTATTTACTATATTTATATTTTATTTTACTATTTTAGTAAATAATACAAAGCAGAATGGGCTTATTGGATTTTTAAAAAATTTAACTGTACTTTTCATTACTTACGTATTGTTATTCATATTTGTCACACTTAAATAAAACAATTCAATTAAAATTATGAAATTATTACATTTAATTTTAATAATTTATTAATTAATTAATTTTAATTTATATAAACTAAATGGAAAAATATTTGTCCATTTTTTAATAAACAATAATGTTTATAATGTAATGCATATAATGTTTCAAAAAGTTTAGTAAACAATATATTATATTCTTTCAGTCCACGGATTTACCTAAAATAACAACAACTTTTTTTTATTTATATAATCTTCAGGAATTACAGCCATTGGATTTTAAATTGCAACCATCATTATCACTTAAAACGTAATTTAAAAATTATACTGATATATTTTTTAAGTGGGTACAATCAGTTCATAAAAATTGAATCAAAACAAAATCATATTGAAAAAAAAATAAGTACTTAATTTAAGATCAGTATTTTCTGTGTTCTAAGAATCTAAAAATCAATGTATTGAAGAATAAGATATATGTATACTGCAGTTGCATATATTACGTGTTTCAAGTGTAGGGTAATTACTAATTAGTTGCCTATAGTATATACTACTATTATACTAGTAATTACCCCCATCCGCTGTTGTATCAAAGTGCCTATGTGTAATGGGATACTTGATTCGTGCTCATCATATGTAAAACGCTTAAAACGACGCATATTGTAACATATTAACATAACATAGTAATTCGAAATAGCATTTTTCCTGCGTTACATTAGTTATAAATGACACTACGTTTAAGAGTTATTGTGAGTACGCATGATTTTGGCATAAACGTGTACATGTTATTATTCATATCCAATCGACTCTTCTGTATATAATATTCAAAAATCAAACTGTCTAAAATAGGGATCAATAGTAATACATTACATTACTCAAATCATAAAAAAATATATCAAAATACTATTTGTTTACTTAGTCTCTTGTTGCCTCCATTTTAATATTTATTTACGTATAATAGTATATTGTAATTGTATACATAATACATTATTTCGGAGAATACTTTCAGAGTATCTCCTCGCTAATAACTTTATAGCTTATTTTTAGTTTAATATTATATATTATGATATAAACGAGAAAAGGACTTATTAGATTTAACTTTAAAGATAACTATATAATTTAAAAATATGGTATCACTTCAAATAATTACAACAGCAAGTTTATAAGATAGCGTGCGTATTATCATTATTTATACTAACTGTATAGATTTAATCTATCCTTATCATCCATACTTAATGGTATTACGTAAAAACTCAAGTGACAATTTACATAATTATTATACCAGATTTATAACTATTATATAGTTACTAATAAAGTGTTTTGCGCAGTTTCTAATTTTTAATCAAAATAAATTCAATTCAAATCTACACAGATTAAATAACAAAATCATGTAACTGAAATATAGTAATTAAATTTAAATATCATATTATTGTGTAAATTGCATCTAATATAAAAGGGATTATGGAATTCTAAATATCTCATGATAAAACCTGTCGAAAAATTAAATGGATTACCAATAAAAAAAGGTTTATACCTATCCATACAATAATAATTATTAAACAAAAGAAAAATACTGATAAATACATAATGTTGTTATCTACTTGCTTTTTTAATTTTTTAATTAGGCAACTAACAATAGATAAAATAATAAAAAATGTATGAATACCTAATGGCTATAGTTATAATTTACTTTGAATAATATATGGATCAGAATTTTTTTATGTAGACTTATTTTATAATTAAGAATGAATGTTTTTTTTTTTTAGATTAAATTTAAATATAAATCAATTACTTTCTGAAATCGTCTTGAAAATTCTATTATTTTATTTTTTCTTAAATAATTCAAACCCACTACAAGCTTAGTAAAAACAAATTAAATATAGAACTAAGTCTCGCTAAATCATGAATAATGTAATAATTTACATAATTTATCATAATTTGTATATTTTCTGAACACCGAAGAACTCAAAGTTTGGTTCGGCAATTAATCTTAATGAGTAATTTCATTACACGTAACATGTTTATTAATAAATAATAATAAAATATATATAGGTAGACATATTAACGATAAATACATAATTTAAAAACATATTTTACACGCATTAATTATTATTATAACTAAAGTAAATATTTTTAATAAAATGAATAATATTTTATAGGTATTCCATAAAACGTATTTTGACTGATGATACAATTTTGAACCTTCGACGTTTGGAACACTACTTTTCTGTAAAAAAAAAGTTGAAAAATAAAATAATATACTATAAAATGAATAAACAAACCAATTTAATTAATGTTCGTTCCTGTTAAAAATTATATCAACTGTTATATAAATATAATAACTAATTGTTTAAAAAAATATCTTTAGTACTAAAACTGAATAATATCTAATAAATTTACCAAAAATCGGTATTTTAAATTTAATACTCTGCATAATAATATGCTAACGTACCTATAATGTTATTAATTTATTATGCATTTCAATATATTATACGACATAGCCCAACAAATTATGGATTCAAAAATAAATAGAATTATATAACTCATAAGTCATGATATCACTAACTACTAAAGTACCTAATGAAATAATAAAAAATCTCTCTATAGGTATATATTATATAAACAATATACACGATAATATATTTAATTGTCTACACTAATTACTGAAATTTCTACTATTTTGAAATTTTTTAACATAGTTTTATGTCAACTCAAAACAGCGTTTTTGAAAGGAAAAAATTATATGTTTTACAATTTTTATCATAATCATTCTTTTTATTTTTATTGATAATAGATATATTTTACTATCTTATATTCTAAATATTAAAAGTGTAAATAAACGGAGTAGTGGACCAACACTTTACTGGATGCCTGTTCAACTCCACTCATCTTAACTCTAAATACTTAGAATTAACTAATAATTAAAAAATTAAAATTAAACATAATAAAATAAAATTGTATACATCGAAATATTCAAAAAAATATTCTGCTGTAAAATATGAAATTAATAATGTATATTACCATCCAAAATAGTTAGAACTTAAAAATGTATAATTATAATGATTAAAAAAAATATTTTTTACAATAAAAAACTAGTATACCTATATTTATTATTTATACACATTACACACACTATACAAATTAACAAATTTCTAGTTAGCAAGTTAATTAAATAAATTAACGCATTGCAAGTTTAAAGAGTATTAATGTATTAGTATTTATTTATTGTTAATCTACTTAAGTTGTCCTGATATACAAGTTTCCAAATTAAATAGATATGTAGGTACTATATTTTATAAAAGTTTACATTGTAATATAGTGAGTGTACCAATATTTAAAAATTAAAATTATTTTTTTTTAATAATACAATATTTTATAGTGTAAAGATTGACTTTAAATTGCAACTATAATTATTATTTTATCTTATCGCATTCAAAGTAATAGAATTGGAATTAATATAGGTAAATATACACCTCTATAGAAGTCATTACTTTCTTTTAAACATTTCAATTTCAAGTTTTGACATTCCAATGTGACATACATTGCACGCATGCAATATCTATGTATAATTTCTCATTAAAAATATATTCTACGTAGCATTGTTTAAAAGTTTTTTTCGCCAAGTATTCTACGAAGAAAGCTGAAAAAATTCATCATCGTTAAATCAAATTTATTTTTACTCACAACACTTGTATTAAAATAAAACCTCATAAGTCATAAGTATTTTTATTCATCTTATTCAATAAATGAATTAACTACATACCTAGTATCTACCTTAATAGACAGTATAATATACATATATTATTATATTCAATTATTAATGATCCAATGACATTCGTAATTAAGCTCATATCAAATTACAAAAAGTCATGTTTAATATAATAATAATTATGATGTTTGAAATATTATCTATAGTGAACATTACAGAAGTTTTAATTCAATTAGATCCTGAAAACCTTGCTGCTCACTTATAAATAAAAAAATTGCATACATTTTTATTTTATTAAAATATATCAGATATAATCTAAATTTAAAGCAATAAACCTTCAAAATAATGTACAAAATTAAACTCTAATATCATAACATCCTATCAAAACTTTCTACGTTTACTGTTTAAGCCCTTTTCATTAACTAGATAAAATATATAATATTAATTGTTTTGTAAATAGTTTAACTTTTAATAGAATACTGTTTAAAATGAACATAAGTTTGTGGTTAAAATATTATTAATGATCCAAGAGTTATAGTATTATGTAATTAATTTTATAATTATATAATAATGTAATTTTATGATTTATGTAAAGACATATAAAATCACATTTTAAATATTATAAAAAAAATTACCGTTATTTTGTACTTAAAACAATAAAAATATTTCAAATATAATACAATTTTTTTAATTCGGTTATTAAATATCAATAATAATATATATTAATATTATTAATCAATAATTGTTTTTAATGATAAAATACTTATTTTGGAATTTATTTTTCTAATGCTTTTGTTTAATAGCTCACAAATCTTTCTCTATAAATAAACAATGATATAATACTTAAAAATGAAAAATAAATAAATAAATTTTCTCAGTGAGTCCATTGAGATAAATAATATATTATAAATTTAACCAGTTAAATTTATTTTAAATGCCGTGTTGAATAAATTATTAGAGTTGGTGCATGCTTATATGGAATCAATTTCCCTTTGTAAACCTAAAATTACTATAAATTTTTAAGATTATTTTTGAACAGAGGTATTGATTTAAATATTTTAAACTATTTATATTTTTATTTTTTTATATCCTTCCAAAAATAGATGTTTCTAGATTTATATATTCCTGATTTCATAAAAAGAGCATTCAAAAATTATTATACTCGTTGGAACTGATAAATGATAATATGATATTATGATATAAATTATGAAATTATTAAATATTTTACATAATAAACGTACAGCAATGTTATCTTTTATTGATCTATGTAAGGTATAGAAATATTCATAAAGTAATTAAGAGTATTTAAACTTTTTGAACACCTGGTATATTCCTTATATTTTATACCCCACTTACATATTATAAATTTATAAATTTTGGTACTAAAATATTTATATCTTTTACCTCAAAATCTCAAGTATACGTGCATTTTAAAATAATAATTACGAATCCATAAATTTAAAAAACGTACTGTAGTCTTTTTAATTAATTAATGATAAGTTAATAATAATAAATACAAAATACATAAGCATTATAAATTAAAATAATCTTGAGCTTATTAAGTTTATATATAGGAAATATTTTATATTTCTTTTATTCGTACAAACTCTACACATAAATAAAAATGTCAGAAAGTTAAAATGTTTAATTGGGTCAATTCTAAAATAAAAAAACTTCTCTCATAGTCAAAAAAATAGAAAAATCTTACTTTTTAAAATATTATAGAAAACTAAAAAATTAGATAAATATAAATTATAATTGTGTTCCAAAAACTAGTAACAAGTGTTTTTTCTGTCTGTGAACTTTACATAAATAAAAATAAATGTATCGTAACAACACAAATGTTTCGTAACAAAAAAAGTATCATAGAATTGATTACCCATTTATTACCAATGGGTAGCTATGATTAAAACCTATATTAACGATAGTTTTGGATAGTTTTAAATATTTTTATAGTAGTTACTTCCAAAAATAAGAAATAAATTTAAAATAAAATAATTAGAATAATACAAGCTTATTAAAAAAAAAAAATGTATAATTTTTACCACAACCGTGACTTTTAATTAATTATATTTTAATGAAAACCATTATAAATTAAATTACTTGATAACTTAATTCCAAATAAAATTCAATAAATATATTTTTTTGTTTAATGTCAGATTTTGATAGTTGGATGATGATTTACTTTACGTTTATATTTTTCGTATTTTATAATTCTAGAACTTATAAAATACTTACACAAATGCTGCCTAAGGCATTTCGGATTCAAGTTTTTAACAAATTTAACCTTTTGTGTTAGTTAGCTGCAAAATAGTAACATGAATCCAAATGGATAAGTAAAATGTTTGCATTTTATTTAATTTGTTAACAACTATATTGTTGGTTTATTTAATCAACTCAGAAAACGGAAAAAAAGGTTAAATTTAAAAAAAAAATCTCTTGTTCAAATAATCTAGGCCAACTTCTATGGCTCAAGAAAATTCGAATTACAAAAAACTTCCAGATAATAATTAATCATTACTCATATTAAATATTAATAATAATTAACCATTACTCATATTAAATATTAATAATAATTTTAATATTTTTTTCGCTTTCATATTTTTCAATTAAGAAATTATAGCATACTTTATATTTTTACATTTTCTGGAAAAAAACTAGTTCATTCTAAAAATGAGCTTTATCGAGCTTTGAAGCTTTATAGTAGATACTATATTTTATGTTCCAGGAACTTTTAAGTTTATAAATACATCTCCGTATAATGGATTTATAAAACTTTCAATTCTCGGTATCACCTACAAATAAAAAAAAAATAGGTACAGGAAATAAATGGTCTACATTGAAACTTTAAAAAAAACTTGTGATAGTATCACTAGAGTATACAATATTGTTTTTATTTATATAATTCAGTCACAAATTGCATAACAATAATCCAATTTAGCGTACATTTTACAGTCTTTATTCAATAATATAACTATGTCGTACGTTATTAAACGGTTGGTTTCATATTGTTTCAGACCTGTAGCTAATAATGTTCCATGCATTTTATTGTCATGTTTAAAAAGTTTGTAAATAGGATTTCTTGTAAACTTATATTAACTATAAATGGCATAGGTATATATTATGTAATATATACTATCAAAAATATATATGTGCATGTATTATGTATATATATACATTAATGTTAGTACAGCTTCCCTTTAAGAATAAGTTTGAAGAAAATGTTTTCCATTATAAATGTCAAATACTTGCACAGGATCGCTTACATAATTGTGTTCTACAGTTTTCATTTGCAAACCCGGTGAACCCAAATAATTATCCCATGTCAATCAAAAAAAGAACAATGCAAATACACGTGACAAAATAAATTCCTTTATGTAATCAGTACATACAATTAATTTATGCATTTTCGTATGGTTTCTCAATAAACATTTTATACTACAATACGGTTTGTTACAAATTATAATAACGTTACAGGTACCACTGTTTAATTATTATTATTTTTTTTTATGATTGATACTCTATTGTGATGTATACATTTTCAATAACTTGGTATAATATATTTTTTAATAATTCAACTAAATGTAAAAGAATTTAATTTTATATTTCTATTGCCAAATAATATTATTAAATGCGTAATAATTATAGAAAATTACTAAAAACTATTAATTAATAGCCTTTGTATCATAGCTATAACACAATTTTTAAATTATTTTGATACGAGAGTGTAATATTATACTTCATCCAAAAAATATTTTAAAAAAATCCTAAATCCTTTACTAGCAACATTTTAAAAAATATTAAAATTTGGAAACATGACATAAGTATTATTATAGATACGCTATAATATAATGAACAAAAGAAACCTCCTCTCAGCAACGTTTTTTTTAATCAAATCTAATAAAGTAATAAACTAATAACCATTTATCATTATTTTAAAGTTTATATAAATTATAAAATTATAATTTAATATTCAAATGCAATCTCTATCTTTATCAAGATGAACGAAAATATACTACACAAGTGCTCTACTCAAAGTTTATACTCAGTTCAATAAAAAAAAACTATTTTCATTGTTATTATATATTATAAATGACTATATACATTTCTATCTCAACATTGCTTATAGATATATTAAGTAAAGATACTTAAGTATAGTATCCTTACTAAACAAGCAGTTTTTCAGTGTCCTAATTTATATTTAATGCTAACAAGTACGTCATTAAAATTTTATTTTATTCTAATTTTAGACTGTAATAAGAATCTGGAAGACTGCAAAGATAAAATATGGAAAAAATGCAATTTTACCATTTCAACGGACCACTCACCACACCCTTCATGGGATAATGTGTGCGTTGAACAACTTGTATGGACATTCAACATACATGCATATGGATTTGCATGTCTTTTTTTCATTTTATCGTTTTATGCCGTTTTTTCAATCTTAAACATCAGGTAAGTCTAGGTATATTTTCTAGGTCTTTTACGTACCACAAAGTTGCATTTAGAAACTTTATTCTATGCTTAGCAATTCATCTAGTCATCTTATGTAACTTAGAAATTAAAGCTAAAAGTTTTAACAATAGATTTTAAACGCCTAAGAATACAAATAAAAAATCTTGATTTAGAAGTTGACTGAGGTAATCAGAAATTATATTACTGTTTGTTCTGAAACTATTGTTTGATGATTACCTAATAAGAATTTAAAATAGCTATTTCTTTGAAGTACCCACCAACGCTATCAATGTGTAGAGGAGCTATATATATAACTATTGGAGCACGTTTGTCGTTTACTATCTCAACAATTGTTTTCATAAACAAAAAAATGAAAAACGTCATATGTAAAAATTGTTATAGCTACCTCAATCCACTTATAAAACACTAAAAAAAAATATTGTTTTTGCTCTCCTGCAAAATGTAGAAAACGTGACTTACCCAGTGTAATACAAGTCGTTTAAACATTAGTTAACTTTATGAAGTTAATAAATAAGTATCCAAGTATACTATTAAATATAAAATTTTTAAATCCTCTTGAATCACAAACAATTTTTATACAATATGAGTAGGTATATCATGAGTGTATAGTTATATAATATTATTTGAATATTCAATAAAATATGTTCATGTAGTTACCATCTTACTTACTTAAAATTGTTTAAAAAAAAAAGTTGTTTTTAACTATATTATATATTAATATATTGCATTCGTTTTAATTTAAGATCACAAACTTCTAACAAAAAACCATACATGGCAGCAATCAATGCATTATTACTGGCTACAGGTATTTGTAGGGCGTTTGTGTTATTCGTCGACCCATATAATACAAGACGAGTAAGTCGATGTCAATTATTAACTGTGTGGAAATATACTTAATTCATTATCTATGTTTCAGAACATTTCATCCGTTGTCACACATTTGACATGGGATCTTGGTTTATGCAGCTTAGTGACAGCCCTGTCCTTATTACAATTGGCCTACTTACAGCTAACTCAAGTACGTTAAATTCAAAGGACATAAACTTTTACAGTCCAAATCAGATTTAAAAATTATGTTTTTATAAATAGTTGCAAGCGGGACCTTCAAATATGAGACGTAAATCAGTCGTAGTGACAGCTACTGTATTAATTGTTGGTGTTCTTGTTCCAGCAGATATAGTCGCATCTGTCGATTACAAACTATGGGTATTTTAATATCAACTAAAAAACAATTATTAATAAACAATAACATCAAAAATCACTGTAATAACAGGTCTTAGGTAATGCCGTGCGTATTCTTTTGCATATTTGGGGAATTTGGCTTTGCTGTTTCTTCCTTTACTTAGGCGTTAAAGTAATGACACTCGTTAAGCGCATGCCGAAGTCGGTCTTACAAAACTTTGATTCACGACACAAGGGTAAGTATGAGTCATACTGTGTGCCATGAATAAAATATAATTTATTAGACATTAGATAAACACTACTTTAATCGATTATTATTAGATTCTACGTAATACTTATTAGAATACTATATAATTATGTAGGTAGATACCTAATATTATTATTCCATAAATAGATTTATTTTTTATAAAAATATTAATATATTTTTAATCAATAAATTTTACTTTTTAAATTTTAATATTTTTTTAATAGTTTGATAAGACTTTAATTTTTTTCCCTTTTCGTAAAAACTAAAAAATGTTGTGTACATTTTTATATTTAAATACAATATGAATCTATTTAACCTCGTATTAAAATATCAAGTTATAATACCTAAAAATGTTACAAATTGTATTTATTATTGTAAGCACCAAAAATCTAAAAAGATCGTTATAAAATTAAAAAGGTTACGAAGACCTTTCATATTCATATTTAAAAAAAACTTGTAAAAAAAATGTTTATATTATTTGCCTACTATGAAACTTTATTCTAGCCACGGAATTCTAACTTAATTATTTTTTTTATAGGTAATAGAATGCTTTCCATACTCTAATAAGTACTTAATTACTTAAGCGTAACTTAGAAAATTTAAAATTACCTAAATATTAACTCAAAACAAACAACAATTAATTTAACTCCTGCAAACAATTTGTATAACACTTAATTGTAATATTCACTTAGTCATAAAAAATCTAAGAACTATCTTCAGTTATATAAAAAATAATAGCTTAAAAATTAAAATCTCAATAATAGAAACTATAAATTCGCAGACAACAAATAATATTCATATCAAATTGTCATTATTTCTGAAATTACGAACTTTCATTATTGTATTAGGATTTTGTGAATCGTGAAGTGAAATTAATCTTAAATTTATACCTGCATTTAATATTATCCCGCAGTCTTTAAAATAAATGTTTTAATAAATAAAAGAAGAGTAAAAAATCAATTTTATAGAATAATAAAAATATCAAAGAAAATAGTATTTTTTTAAATAAAATAATTAGGAAAAAATTAACTGTTAGGTACTACTATTAGTATTGCGTAATAAAATATAAATAAATTAAGACAATAATTATAACAATTAATTAATACAATAAATTGTTAAATTTATCATACATATTAAATAACATATATTATTACTTTGAATATTAATCTTATATTATTATTTTATATAGGTATAATGCAATTAGGAATATTAGCTCCGTATAATAACTTGGCTACTTCGATGGCAGCTGCATTGGTACCAGCACTATTAGTTCCACATCAATCAAAATCAGACTCCAAAGATAAACCAAGTAAATTTGATAAAAATAAAATTAGTCTTATTTAATAGTTTTACATTAATATAAACTTATGAAATTAAGCTGTCAAGATAACAGCGCCATCAGAAGTTGCTAATAGCTTTAATAGAATGAATCGACGAGCTAGTAGTTTTGTACAAAGACAGAAAAGATCTGGATCATTGTTAAGCCCGACTACACCTTCGAGAAGATCGAGTGAAGTTCAAAGTATCATTCAAAGTAAACGACTGCCTAATAAATTATAATTTATATATAAAAACTATAATTTATTTAACAAACAAAAATATGTTCATTGCAGAACGACTGAGTTGTGTGGAAGGAAGTAAGCAATTTCTGGTATTAAGTCCTAGTAACAATGCTAGCGACAGTGCAGAACCAGAAGAAAGTTCATGGCGTAAGAGTTTCGCCAAATCAATATCATGGCAATTCCCAAAAACTGGAGAATCAGGCATTACAAATGATACTTCACCAACAACATCGTCATCGTTACTCACGCCATTACAAGTAAAATTCACAAGCAACACAAAATTACAAGTTAACTATATAACTTGCATATGATTACAATATATTAATTATTTTCAGCCACAAAGAAGTTTTAGACTTAAGTCTACCGGCCAAGCAGATCAGGAAACCAGGCCTACAACCAGACATTCGAGCAGTTTTTCAGATTTAGTCAGTATTTAATTATACGAGTAAAATGTAAACTTTACACTAACTGACATTTAAATATAACATTGGTTATTTTATTTTAGAGTTCTGAAATGACCTTAAGTACGATATTAAATCATATAGCATTTGTAAATCGAGGAAATGGAACAGGAGATGCTAAAATGGATAACGTTCGAAGACGTACTTCTAAAGTCGCTGTAACTAAATCAGAAATCGTCTTAGTGATAAAAACTGTACATGTCTGTGCAGGGCTAGCGATGTTATTATGTTTTTTTAACTTTGCTACGGATATTAATTTGATTGGTGAGTATTAATAAATAACATACTAACCTAAACTATATATTTAAAACAATTTTCAACTCCTACTTTAAGTGACAATTTTTTCTATCTTAAAAGATAAACAAATAAAAATGTAAAGATAAATATTATAATAATAGGATTTAAATATAGGCGCACCTATAGATAAAAAAATATACTAAAAATTGAATACAATAAATTAACCATATTTTTTCTACTTTGTTATTCCACTAAATATATAAAAATATGCATTATAAATTATACATTAAATATGTATTAGAGTAAAGGGCTTCTAGTATTTATTTATATTTTGAGAATATCTCTAGTAATTGTTTAAATACATTAAAAAATGGGGATGATGTGTTCATTTTACTGTAAAATATTTTTTAACATAAATAGGTGGATACCTACTTTATTGTTCTAATTTTTAATTCATCAAAACCTATTGAATGAGAAATTACATTTTATTTAACGAATTATAATACTTATTATTACTAATTAAACTACATAAACGATATGACATTTAATTGAATTGTGATTTTAAAAAATAATTTAATATACATTTAATTAATTACAATAATTTTAATAAGAATAAATTATTTGTATTCAAAAATATATAAATTACCAGCATATTGACATATTTTTATATTTTAATTATTTGTTGATTGAATGATCATTGATTGGGAGTCAAAAACTTTGAATGTTTTTTTCTTAGGGGGGGGGGGTCCCGAGGAAAGTGAGTTTTTATCATTTCAAGACGCAATTTTTTTTAATTATAATAGGTAGTCTGCTGTATTTAATTTTTCCACTTTTAACTTCGGATTTTACTGTTTTTTAAGCAGGTTTAATATCACAATAAAAAATAATATAGGTATACACTATAACCTAACCCATAGATGCAACTAGAGCTCTATTTCTGGGTAGGCTAAATTGATGATGCAACTCGTGGGGGCTTTGCCCTTACACCACTAGATTGATAACATATAAAACTGGGTGGGCTAAGCCTACCCAAGACACCCCCCTAGTTGCACCTATGACCTAACCTACACATCTATTCAAATCAACATATGTATATATTAATTCATATAATATTATTAAGTTATTTTTTTAAAGATTGATAAATACATTTAGGTAGGTAGGTACCTAAATTGTATTTTATTGACTTATATCAGATACAACATAAATAATTATCATTAATCAGTTTTGCATTTTAGATTTAATATCAAAATATAATTTGTTTAACAACATTATTATTTTTAAGGAGTTTACTCATATGATAAACCGTGGTGCTGGCTTATATTGCAAAGTGTGGTTCGAATTTTGGAATTGTCATTAGCCTGCATGTTAGCAAACCTGACGAAACAACCAGTGAACGTTATACACCACACTCAATACACGCATCCATTGAGAGCAAAACTTCGAGGGTCATTTTTCATTTAGGCCCTGAAAATCAAAAATTAAAAGGGTTAATTTTATGACTTAAAAAATAATACAATCACTGAGTTAATCTTAAGTCTGACGGGAGTACTACGCAAATGAGATCGGGACCATTATTTCAAACGTGCAATAACAGATTTTACAATAACAGAGTTTATATTAATAGGTACATAATATAAATTTTATATAACATTTATGACTCAATTACATGAGATTATATTATTTTCTATTATTATTCACTTGAATGATTTTAACATTATTTGCGTAGTATTCCTTAAGAAATATGCAATCGTTCTTATTTTTAAATGTTTTCCTTATATCTCACCTTACACATATTATATAGGTATCTACCACCTATACACACAAATATCTTTATAAATATTAAATATATAATAAATATATATATATATATAATATTATATATATTATATATTTTACTAGCAGTTTAGGTATATTTTTAGAAATTCGAGTATCATCACTCAACAGGTTAACTACTTTATTTTACACTATTATTAAGTATAAGCGAATGCATTCGGGAAAAAAATCTGAGTTACCAAAAATATTTTATGTTACCTATTATAAATGTATGTTACCTATACCTATGTAATATGAATGTTATAAAGCGCGTGCGTGTGTGGTAGGTAGGCGATTAGGATCCATTGAGCATACTATTTTGTTGTATACGGTGGCACATTTAAGATTGAATTAATTGAATTATAGTCCGTAAAAACATAAGAAAGGCCGTTAAATCTTAAATTATTTTCTGGATGAATGGAGAAAGAGTTCATTAAGGTACATACAATTGAAAGTAGCATTAACTGTTTATCACAAACATTTTAGAATTGTCAATACATAACTATAATTATATGACATAAAAAATACGAAATATAAATAATTGTTAAAAAAAAAAAGGCAAAGAGAACACACCTGAACGCCATCTCGTCCCCGATAATAAATAAGTAATAACCCACTCTTCAAAACCACCACTGCGTTAAAGTAAATTTGCTTAATGAATTATTTTTATTATTCTTTATACAAAATAAACTATAAAAATAGATTGGGTATTAGTAAAGTACGTATATTTATTAATATAAATTATAATAATTCTTTTAAAAATAATTTATTGTTTTTATTTTTATTTTTGCCTAAAAAGGTAAACAATATTATAATATACTTATTACTTATATATAGGTATTAGGTTCATTATCCTACGCGTAGTAGAATAATAAATTATAATATCAAATATTTTAAAAATGTCAATTATAATTTTTAGATAGGTAGTTGTTACCTATTATATAATATAGATTATGAGTATAGATGCTTCTGTGCATTTTAAGATCATGATAAATAATTAGGTATTAACATTTTAAAGACAGATAAATAGGTATATCAGTAAATTTAGTAAGGCTGTACTTAATTGTAACTAAAAATTAGGTGTTATATCTATATACGTTACCTTTGCACATCATGCGATAATGATATTTAAATGATATTCAAAAAAACATAAAAATATAGGCAATCTATAACACCTATAAATAACCTAGGTATAATAATCTTTATATTTTATATAGACAAAAAAAAATGAACGAAAAATCGCCTAAATATAAATTTAAATAAAGGAATAAAGTATTTCTGATAACAAAGTGGCATACACAAACATTTATGATTTAAACTTTAAAGGATACCCGATACTTTAAAAAATAATATATGTTTTATAAAAACATTTTCACTTTTTTATATGGTGAAAAATAAGCCAAGGTGGGTTTGAACAAACCCCCACCATACGTGTATATGCCACTTAAATATCATTTATAGTATACCTAAGTATCTATATAAAATATACAAAAGGTTATTCACCAATCATGACCACCCCTATTTTTTCCCCATTAATAATGAATTTATTCAAATTCTGATTTTTAGAATTTAGAAGTATACCAACTTAAAAACCATATTTTAAAATACTCTTCATATCATTTAAGTAATATTCTGTAATGAAAAAACTTATTAAGATAATAATTTATATAAATCTAAATCAAAATAGAAAGAGTTCTAATTTATTACATGTATATATTAATGAAAATAGTCCTTACTAAATAAGAATAACATTCTTACAAAAATAATATATATTAGAGTTGGTACTTAATAATTAATCTAGAACTTAATTAGGTACTATGTAATTTATAAAAATAAATGTCAGTAGATTAATATGAAATACTATAATTTTAAAATCATTATAACCCTGATAATCCTTAATTGGATAACACAAGGTTAAAGTTATAATTTTAATTGTTATAGATACCTGATACCTACATAAACATTTTTTGAAACTATATATTTAACAATTTACAGAAAAAAGGTGATTCTCATTTAAAAAATCAAATATTTTAAAACATAGTTTTTAAGTACAGCCATTTAGTCATATAGATACTTAAAAATTCCAAAAATCAGAATTTAATTAATAAATTATCAAAAGAACAAATTGGGTAAGCATGCTCGGTACTTAGATTACATATACAAATATATGTGATGTATAAATAAATTATACATGCAAAGTTATACCTATTAAGCTTAAGTGTAGGTCAATGTTTTCATTTTAAGAGGACATGATGACTGCATGTATAATTGTATCTTCATCTTACAATTATATAACTCAGAAACTTTGCATTCAACAGAATACATTTATGAGTCAGTGGCGGATTCAAAGGGGCCAAAGGACCCCCCCCCCCCCCCATTGGCATAAGTTAAATACACATTTAAATTTATTGTCTATTTGTATGTATTTGTTAATTACTAAAAAAATTAATACTTGCGTTTTGGACTATGCCCCCCCCCCTAAAAAAATTAAATCCTGGATCCACCACTGTTATAAGTTGCGTTGTAAGTTTTACTATTGACCTAGCCACCTAGGTAATGTAAATATTGACATATTATCAAATCAAATAGTAAGAACATTATCTGTGTTCTCAAGTTAGTTATTTTTAATATTTCAATATTTTTATTTTAAATCAAGTTATAAGTACTTGACACCTGAGTAAAATTATATTTAATTTAAAAATACTCATAACTTGCTATAAAATTTATATAACGAAAAAACTATTTAAAGGACAGAGATAATATTCTTTACTTTTCTTAATATTTTACATTTAATAATATTAAAACTAACAACATAAAATGAGTTTTTCTGAATGCAAATTTACTAAGTTGTAAATTTTTAAAATACAGCATCATTCCCTCTAAATAACTGAACTGCAATAATTATATCAATATTTTTAACTATTAAATATTATTTTTCGTAAGTGTTGTATTTGTGGTATTTATTAGGTTTATAATTAATTATAGAGTTTAGTATATTTTGTCATTTATTAATTATACAGTATATATTATAAATAATATATAAATCAATAAAAAGTTAGTCTTTATTTTAAATCATTTAGTTTATACGAGATACAAATTATTGTTACTCTTGGTTAGAGGAAATCACTAATTTACGTATTATAAAACAATTTATTTATTGTTTATTAATTAGTATTAACTATTAAGTATCAAATTATTCAGCGAAAATTAATAATAACAATAGTCTAAACCAATATTGAGGTTGTATACTACCTATTACCTACTAATTTAAAAGGTTTCAATTATATTATTATAGATACCATTTGGTTTATTAAACAAAATCATACTCCTATAATTTAAATTTAAACCCTTCACTTACCTATTTTAACACTAAAATTAATAATCTTGTATACTTACTAAACAATAATCAAAACTATAATTTGTAATTAATCACTATTATTTTTTTTATTTTACTATTTAAATATTTTTACTCTATGAATTATTCAAAGTTTCTAAAGAAATTTTTAACACCACAGTTATAATATTATATTGTGTATAGTATAAGGGTAAAAATAATTTAACAACAATTTTAATTGTTTATTTTTTATTACATTACATTGTAAAATGTATAAATATAAAAATTCTTATAGTTAATAATGTTCATTCATAATATCCTTTTGTTATGATGTATTAAAATAAGATAACTATTAAGCATATTATAGTATTATATTGTATAACCAATAAATATTTTATTAAGATTATACTATGCAATATAATGATCAATATGGACATAGAAGTAGAACTAATACCTTCTATTCATTGACAAAATTTAAAAAAATATATGTACTTAGTTCTTTATCAATAAAAAAAAATACATAAATTTACTTATGTAGTATGTATATATCTGTTATTTGTATGTAGTATTAATTACTCAAACCCTCGACCATTGATTATAGAATAGTTATTAGTATAAACAATACCTACATTAGCAAATTGGTTACACCTGTACCTTGTTATAGCTGTTACAGTGTGGCTAGGTAGGTCAAGTGGGATGTAATAAAATATACACATGTATATTAAGTATTTAACATCATAACATTAAGCACATACAATTTATATTTATTGTTTTTTATTTCACTTAAACCTGGAACCTAGAACCTGCATTTTGGTGATTATAATTAAACATCCTAACATTGATTAAATACATATAATATATATAAATGTATATGTATTTTTAATCAATCATTCTAGTTTAATTTTATTTAATATTCTATATCAAAATCTTAATTACTGGAAAGTAAAATAATAATACAATTTTTAAAATTAAAATTAAAAAAATTTAGCTTCAAGAATATTAAATGTACTTTGGACACAACTACCACTCACAAAATGGATTATAATATTTAAAAATATGAAGGAGGTTTGAATTTTTGGAATGCTAATTTTGATCTCACAGTTACTTAAGTTCCCATTAGCATTCATCTAGTTTTGATGAAATAGTGTGTACCTAAAGTTATTTGTATGATGACAATAAATTAAAAATTTGATCATTTTGATCTATAATAATTTATATGAATAAATAATGCAGATATAAAAATAAACAAATTTATATTTTCTCAGAAACATATTCATTATTCATAAAATAACACTAAAGCCTCTAAATATCATATAATTAAAAAACTATTTATGTTTAAAAAATAGATCCATAGTATTTTGATATATTTGATTGCCTAAACATACAGGATCCTCATTTTTCAATGAAGCTAATACTTCAAAGACTTGTCTGAAAAAAAACATAAGATTAAAATTCAATTAAACGGAAACTTTGCATTATGGGTTTTTAAACATGTGATATAACATCATAAAAATATTTAATAGGTAACACTTTACAAATTCATAGCGTAGAAATGTAGAATATAATAAATACCATACAAAATATTGTAATATATAGAAATATGTACATTGTACATGTATTATGTATATTTGAATAACTTATTATTTTTATGAACTTACCTAATAGTTGATGGTTCATTTCTTCCTTTTACCATAGAACCATCAATAAATTTTTCTTTTTTCACTGAATTAAATTTGGTTTGTACATAAGAATAAGAAGGATGTGTTTGTTTTACTTCACACCATGGGCAATCTGTTTCCAGCATCAAACGATTTGTAGGCAATTCTGATACTGTTTTTAAATTATCTTCTGTCCTTAATGAACTAAAAAAATAGTACATTTTAATCAAAATATATTTTCAGTTCAGAATACCCGTGAGATACTCAAAAAAAGTAAACAAATATTTCACAGATGAAAAAATAAATCTCATTTTATAAAATTAATTATAATTTAATGAAAGTAAAAATATCATTATAATTTAATTTAGGTAAGCAATAAAACAAATATTCATAATGATAACATATAATCTATATACTCAATAATAAGTTACTTCTTGCTTATTGTTTAATTAATATTATGTATGTAATACAATAATACCTACCTATTATGATTTAAACATTTTTTTTAGAATATTTTTTTTTATGAACTTAAATTTTATAGATCTTCTGTGATCTTATATAACATAATTCTCTTTTTTCTAATTTGTTTATTCAATAAAACATAATTTGGTGAAGAAAACGAGAGATTTAAATATATTTTGTATAAGTATATGATGAATTAATATATACATGTTATAACAGCGGTTCCTAACCTGAAGGTAATTACCCTTCAAGGGGTAAAATTGGATTTTCTGAGTAGTAAAGAAAGGACAATTTTTTTTTTATTACTGTATGAACTATGTATTATTATTAACTCTGCATTAGTCATAGATACTAAAATTGTAGTATTGTAATGATATAATTAATGTTAATATAGCTTTGGTAATTACCTAATGTTCTAATGACATTAATAATTAATAAATTAAAAATTATCATTTAGTTTTTTTGTTTTTTAAACTTAATTTGTTTTTTGGTGGGGGAAGGGGGAATATTTGCTACTCTCTAATCCAATTTATGGGTAATATTCTCTAAAAGATTGGTTTATAATAAATAGAAAAATTAACAAAATATTTTATGATACTTAAAACAAACTAAAAACATTAGTTATGTTTATAAATATTTTGCTTACCATCCATTAATACCAATATAAAGTCCTAAGTTAATTATATCTTCGGCCTCTTTTAAACTTCCATCAAAAGAATGCACAACACCTCCTGATTTTATAAAATTGGGATTTCTCTTCAGTATATCTAAAAATGTAGGAGCTGCATCACGACAATGTAGAAATAATGGTAGATTAAAGTCTTCACTTAATTTTAACTGCATTTCAAAATATCTAAAATAAATATACAATATAATTTATAATATATTACAATGTTTAGCAATAACAGTATAAAACTACAAACTTTTCTTGGACTTCTCTGGAGCAAAAATGTAATCGTTGATTATCAAGTCCACATTCTCCTATTGCTACTACTTTTGAACGATTATTTTTTATCAAGTCTGATAAACTATTTAAATACGATTCAGGGTTTTTGGCTTTAGTAAACTCATCACAACGTGTTGGATGACAACCAACAGTACAGTAAAGATTTTCTATAATACTTATAAGATTAAAATATAAATTATACATGATATTTTAAATAAATAATATACCACTCAATGAAGCTATCTTTAAAGATTCAATGGAATCATCTAAGCTGCCACTAGTTATAATAATCTTTTTAAGATCATTTTTCCAAGCACGTGCCAAAACATCTTCTAAATCGTCTTTATGCTTTTTATTACCATTGTAGATTCCTTTAAACATGGGATCTGTCAAATTTGCTCCAATATCTAAAATAAAATCATAAGTAACCAATAAGGAAAAACTAAATACATAAAATGTACCTTTTTCATTAATAACAAAGGTACCTACTATAATATGTTTTTTTATTTATTTAGCGTATGGTTACTATAATATTAATAACGTACCAATAAACGGAATAGAAGACATTTTTGTAAACCTCCAGAGTAAACTTGATTTTATATACATTCAATTTCGATCAGTTCAATCATATTATTTTACATGACAAAATATATTTTATAATTCTATATTATCAATTATCATTCCTCTGATAAAAAATATTAAGAAATGATTATTTATTATCTATACCACTGAGATAGATGATATAATATACTGGAGCAAGATTGCACAGAATGTGATGATTGTACATAATTCGCCATTCTCGCAATGATAAAAAAAAACGAGCGGTCCCGAATTTGCTTACCACATCACACAAGCCAAAAGAGCAAACATTTCATTTTTACATACGATGGACGTGTAGACGTGGAGACGTATAATTATGAATTTATGAATATTTTCATTCATAACTCCTAATTATTTACCTATTTCAATTATTTTCTTAATTCTTTAAATGTAGACATGTAATCATATTATTATATATTATAATATATATGATATGAAAAGAGATTAAATTTAACAATAAATTAAAATCACACAATAAATTATAATTTAAAAAGAACAACATAAAACTGTGTTAATAACACACATATTTTATAACTATATACAGTCTGTATATTTATTATTTATATAAAAGTACAAAATAATTATAAATAATAATTGTAAATATACACAAATAGGCAATAGCCAATAGATAATCTAAAAACTATTTACATATTTTTAAATAAAATTATTTTTGATAATTTTTTTCGAAGAGAAGATATACATATACAATTATTATTATATATTATTACATTTTACCTTTATCATTGGTGCGTGTATGTGTACAGCGGTCGATCCATGAGCTGAGCTTGGAGAGCTTTGTTAATATTATATATATTGTAATTTGTCATTAATATATAATAATATATACATCAACAATAATTAAAAGCCAATTTGGGGATGCATTGGGGGAAATATAGAATTATATAGAAACCGGATTAGCTCCTAGATCCTTTTGTATTTTATTATAATTTTTTTATTGATAGAATTTTATTTGTTTTGTCAAGATGCTTGATAATTATTTTAAAATTTAAATATACATTATATACATTATTTTATATTATTTGAATATTTGAGCTAATTTTATTAGAAAGCAAAGTGTGGATATAAATGATATAATAACCCGCATGTACGACGTCCTCTTAGCAATTTAATCATATTTAATTCTTTGATATTTTATTTAATCTGTAGCTATTGTGGAGATGACCACATTCGAATTATGCAAATAAGAAAAAGAAATAAAAAAAGATTTAAATATCTAGTAATGATTTGTAATATATTTTACACGGCGCACGCCACAGGTGCTACAGCCACACTTGGTGTAGGCTAAGTAGAGAGAGACCACACGTCCACATGACCGCATCAAACACTACAACTTTCATTAGACTAGACTGTCCAGACTACTGTGAAATTACTGCAAAACAGTCTACTTTCTGTCACCTGAAAAAAAATCAGATTACAAAAACTAATAATATATAGGTAATACATTTAACTATAACTATCTTTACAACTCACATTTCATCATAGCAAATTATTCATTGGTTTAATCTCAAGAAATATGATAAATAATAAATATGTATTATGACTATTATGTATTTGTTTTTATAAATTGAATGTCAATATGTTATATTAACCTTGAGAATGCGTTTTCTAGATGCTTCATCACCATAAATCACTGATATTTTATTTATATTAATGACTTCTGTGACTTGTGAGACAATTTTTCCAATCAACATTCAACTGTTCATTATTCATAATTATTTTAATTACAAAATTAGTAGTTTCTCCTTTTTTTACTTCTTTTAATATATCTCAATACTCATAATAATAATTGATAATCTGGTAATTATCAATCATAACTTTCCTTCTACATATAAAAAAAGACTTTTTAAAATTGCTAAGACGCTAAGTATAAAGAATAAAATGAAAGCATAATATACAATAATATTTAATCTATACAGAAGAATTAGTAAGCAATATTTCTAAAGTAGGTACCTATATAATTTATTGAAACAATTTTCAAACCTCCTGATGACAATACTTCGGTCAATCCCTTTAGATTAGCTGAATTTGTTTTAGATGTTAATACATCAGAAATATCAGACAAACTTGTTAAGTTTAACAAATTAATGGATACATGAATTTCAGTCTAAAATGTAATTGAACTAATCGAAGACATTGTCTTGCAGCCTATATGAGCTTGTTGATCTGAATAGTCAATAAATGCATATTATACATAAATTTAATGATCAAAATATTTAGATATATTATATTTACCTAACTTGATAAATTATTTTATAGTTATAAATCATAAAAATTTATCATATTACAAATTGTGGAACAGACGAGCAGTACAGGAGTAACCTACGAAATATTGCAGGTTCACTACTCCACTTATCTGACATCTATAGTATAGATTCTATACTGAATTATACACGAGTAAAAATGCTTATTATTATTTATCAATTACTCGTCCAAAATTCAATTTTCATATATCAAAGTATTCAAAAAATCATTCTATTTACGAATTGCTTAAAAATGCTTGTTGTAAATAAAATAAGTAAAAAAAAATTTTTAATATATTTTATACCTACATATTTTAATTTTTTTATATTTCACACAATATAAAAAAATACCTAGTTATATAGGTCTATAATTATTAATTGTACCTATTAATTATTATATACGTTTTAAACAACACAAAGCATAGTATGTATAGTAGTTATCCGGTATCCTGCTACGGGCATGGACCAATTATTGCGCCTAACATAAAATATTCGTTTATATTTCGTTTATATACCAATTGCGCTCCTTATATTTTAGGATAAGTATACCTTTTGCGTTTGTATAACACATATTAAAATGCTTGAAAATTAAAACTTATTTATTGATAAATTGATTACTGGTTAAAGTGACTGAGTATAATATATTTTATAACAATATCGAGAATTTTATGAAACGAATTATTATGTAATGTACCTATTATACCTAACTGGTATTTAATTTTGAATAATTGACGATCAAAAGATAACTTGTAAAATGCGAAAAAAATTATTTATTTATATTTGTATTATGTAATATATTATGTATTAATACTCACAAAAATAGGTTAATGTTTTCATTTATTTTCTAATAATTATAAATTTATAACAAACTAATATATTTTTCTTAGGTATTGTAAAATGTTTTAAGCAAAATTGGTAAACAATCCCTTCAGTAATTTTTTATATATAATCAAAATTATTTATTGTAATTTATTTTGTTATCTGTATAGTGTACAGTGTATGGTGTATATAGGTTATAATTATTAAATTTTAATGAAAATAAGAGTTTTACTCCTATACATTATTATTTGAACAACAAAGCACTAAATAAATAATAGTTCAAAAATATAATTATAAGTATATATAGCCATTTATAGTAATTGTTAATTAAAGTTATATTTAGGATCAATAGAAAAAATAAAAAAATTAAAATAAGTATGTATAATATTATACCGCTGAATCACTAATGAATATAGGTATGTATAATATATAAAATATTTACCTTCTACTTATTGCTTATCATAATATAATATTCGTATTAACAATTTAACGCTTGACATCTATATATAAATTCTATGGTACTTATTTTATATACCAAGCCAATCATATTACAATATAATAATATATAATTACAAAATATTGTGCGTCGATTCCTAGCTACGGAGTAGGGGCCGAATTCTGACACCGCAGTAGGTTAAGAAGACGTGTTGAACGATTCAGTTAGACGACAGTTATATACATGAACAAATTGTAAATTTTTAATGACCCGATAATGTGTCGAAGGGTTTTAATTCGAATTTAAAATATAATTATTTCATATTTAATGTATTAATGTATTATATATATATGTGCTGTGCTTGTTATCTTATTGATTCCCGTCATACATAACTGTAGTGGATTACCTATATCGTACTTCATCCGGAGAACTATTATACGCGCAGGTGAAAGTTTTATCTAATTGTTACATCTATTAATAATACATTTTAGTATTGTAAAATTGTATACCTAATAAGTAATAACTCTACCTGCCTCTATGGCTTTGCAGTGAGACCGACAATTTAATACAGAATTATATTTACATTATATATTTAGGTATATCTTCTATACTGAAAACACATTTTATATATTATAATGTTTCTAGTATGTTTCTACAACAAAAAAAATCAAGAGGACGTACCCGCAATAATATGTTGTCTCCGTCTTACACACGTACATGGCAAATTTTCGTTCAGTAGTTTCAATACTGACAATACTGTGCTGTCTGTGATGTTAGTTATATTACAGTGAATTGACCTATTATAAAATACAAAGGTAAAATTATTATCTAAGGCCCCACGTAGGCTTTTATTTATATTATAATTATTTTTAAGTAAGTTATGACTTTTTTGAAACTCTACATGGGGGTTCTAAATAATAATCTTACCTTTAAAATGTATAATAGGTCAATTCACTCACTCTAATATCAAAACTAACAGCTCAATATTGAAGCTTATGAACGAACATTTGCTATAGGTATGACGAACATGTGAAAGACGGAGACAACACATGCGAGTACTATACGTCTTCTTAAGGCAGTGGTTCTCAATTGGTGGTCCTCGAACCCTCAGGGGTCTGCGTGTTGATGTTAGGGGGTCCATGGTTGTGTAGTACTGAAGTGATATTTTTATTTTATTTTAGTAAAATTATTAAATTCATAGTGGTTTTAAATTCTAGATGTTTTGAATTATCACTATTGAAACTCGCTTATCGGGAAAAAGGTCGACAATTAATAATTTATTAATATTATATCATTTTCATATGAAAAAATAAAATAGATGTTTAATTACAATTAAACAAGATTGAAAAGTAAGTATTCACAAATAAGGCCAATAAGGGGTCGCTAAACCAATTTAAGTTATAGGTACCTAGGGGTTCGTGGTTTCATACTAAATGGGAACCATTTTCTTAAGGGTGTAAAGAGGTACTCTTATTAATAATGTACGTTCATGTTCATTAAAACTTAAAACCTATAGATACCTACTGAAAAATAAGTATAAATAAATATTTTATTATAAATATTTTAAGTCCTAACAAAAATTAATTATGTGACTATTCGTTTGAAATTCAATGTTTATACATTGAAGTACATCACACAAATGGTCTTCTTCGAAATATTAATTTAAAAATGTATGTTTTTTTATTAAAAAAAAAATACCTATTTGTATATAATCAATGGCCAGTAGCATCAAAATGCTCTACAATTTACATATTGTAAGTATAGAACCAATCATAGATGCGAGTGTGCGACAGCCGCTATATTATAATATTATTTTTAGTTGTATTTTTAATTTGATTAATAAATTACCAATTTTAGTCAATAATTCACATCAATTTAACATAATTCTTGAATTAATTAAATGTATCATTTTTAAATAATATTAAAAAACTAATTAAGTTAGATTATATATTATATTATACTATACGTAATATATGTACCTATATATAATCTATATGTAATATAGCATTTAATCCTCAAAAATAATTGCTGGCTCACGTCGGTAGAGTTAAATGTAGTATATTTCATATTATAATATACATAATACTATTAATACTGTAGTATAGCTATGAGGATCTTTTATTTATACTTTGTATAGTAGTTACTATAATAGAGGCACAATACTGTTTTATAATAATAATAATAAAATACTGCAAATTATTAAAACATTAATGTAGATACCTAGTTGGATTTTAAAATGAGATGGCAATAGATTTCTTTAAGCTTTTAAAGAAATCACGTACTCATTTAAAAAAATTTAAATACTGCAGGTATACTGTACGAAAAATTGACCACAGTAAGTTTATCTCAACATTGAGATTGCGCTATATATTTCACCTTAAACGAATTGTAGGACAGAAAGTAGTTTATCGTGTTTAAACGTACAAAACTACAACTATTGCAATCTCCAAACCAGAACGCCACAAATTGCTATCATACCGAATGCTGATTATGTACATATGTACTATATAGTAATAGTATAGGTACTGACGGTAATGTATAGTGTATAATATGTGGCTTTGTAGCGGCAGTGTTATGCGTATATTATAAGTATGAATGTGCTCTATATAATATAAGATTGTGGTGATTGCATATTATATATACAGGTATTTTCAACTCTTATAAAATATTCAAATAAGAATTTTAAATAGAACCCACACCACATTATCTCCATTCTTCAATACAGATTAAATGACATCGGCGTCCCAAAAAATTATACAGTTTTCCAACGCTTAAGCTTAACCACGTTTGATGTTCCATATAACGATTTAACGCGTTATGTTACGCATTAATATACTCGGTTATTCGTATACATAGTAAGTACTTTCATGTGCAGTTATCTAATAAATAATTGAATAACAACATGTGCGTGTTTTCTCTGTCTTACAAATTTACAATGTAGAAAATTTGCGTTAACTAATATTTTAATTATTATTAATTATCAGTTTATACAATACACACCTCACTTAAAAATTAAAATATCACAAAAAAACCAAAGTACAAGTACCATTATATAATTCTGTTAAGTACTTTTAAGTTTAACTATAGTCATATATTGATATATATATACATAATCTATATAGGTATATGTAGACAACATATTTTAGTATTAAAGATATAAACACAAAACTTAGAATTAACATAATAATAATATTATATAGGTAGTCTGTGTTCTGATGGAGGTGTTTTTTCAATATTTTAATTTTTAAGCAAACTTTGACTGAGTTAAGTATTACATTTTAAAAATTAACATATCAAAAACAACCTCTTGCATAAACAATGCTATACCTTTTTAAGTTTGATATTATTAAAAGTTAAAATTAACGAAACTAAACTTACTAAACATGAAGTTCACATATTGAACGTAAATTTGCGATTGCGATTTTACGCATTTTTAAGGCGGTTACATCAAATACAAGCTCTTAAGATATTTTATTTTTCAATCAAAAATAACTATTCATTATTATAAGTGAAAAATATTAAAATTGATCGATTATAAACCAAAATTTTATTTTGATTATTCTTTAGTATTGGCTCATAAATCATGATTATAAAAAAATTAACTAGGTATTTAAAAAAATATAAAACGATATGACATGGTAGGTATCACAAAAAAATATGATTTTCGAATTAATGCATTATTTTGTTTCTTTATAAAAAAAAGTGTTAGTGAATATACACTAATATACAATAATATATTGTACTAACAGTTCCTACTTATATTTGGCGTGAATGCGTTTAATACATTTAAGTGGCTATGTATAATATATGCACTAATTTAAGTAAAATTTTCTATTTTTAAAAATAATATATCTTTATTTAGTTTGACCTCTCTACGTTTATTTTAAAACAGTGTTTTTATTATTTTTTTTTAATTTAATATAAAAGTATTATGCTTTTGCAGTTTATTAAATTAAAAATATTTAAGTTGTCGTTAAAAACAAATAAAATACAAAATAGTAATAAATTTTATTTTGTTGTTTTTGTTAAATGAATTATAAATACTTCAATCCCTTAAAATAAAATTATTTAAAAATTTAAAAATTAATTTAGATAGTGAATATTTAGGTACCTATATGTAAATAATGGATAATTTTTACAATTTTCCAAAAGTAACTACTTTAATTATTAATTTCCTCTTTATACCATCATTCACGCCGAGTCATACATCTTACGATATTATACACCACCTTATTTATTTATCGTATATTTGTATTAGTGTACCAAATTATTGTTCATTTAAAAATATCCATTGTTGTACATTTTAATCAAAAAAATTCCATAAGATTTACATTTACATGATGTAGGTACCTATTATATAGTATACGTGTAACTGATATGAGGATACCTGCAGTTGGCTATTTGTATTATAAGATATAAAATATAGGTATAGAATCTATACTTTAGATATGCCGAATGCTCATATATATATTGAATGGTAGTTTTAGGAATCAGACAGACTTGTAGGCAGCAGACGTCTGCATAAAGTCCCTCCGATATGAATGTATTAAATACCTTAATGTTGTGTACATATTATATAGTACAGTTGCATTATAATTTATTTATTTCAATTTAACATTGTTGCAATCTACAGTGTAATATGAGTAGTATCATGGCTAGTGACTAGTGAGTACTGCTGAGTATAATAATTGTTTTGAAATTAAAAGAGTTATCACCACTTAAAAAACACATAGTAACTAATTAGGTATATTGACATATAGCTATATAATATAATATCAAGTCTTCGTGATTGTTATTATTGGTGTCTGATCGTCGCGACTCGATAATATATTATGGTCTTAGGAGTAATAAACGATTAAACTGAATAACATTACAGTATAATATGATTTCCTGCTAAATTATTTTCACATATAATATAATAAATAATAATAATATATTATTTATTCGCATAAAATAATATTCATTTATCAAGTATCAACTAAGTAATAAAAAATAGGTAATGTGTAGAGTATATACGCACCGTGTTCCGATAAAATATGTCGTTTCTTCAAAATGTTTAAAGAACATAATACGATAACTATGCATACAGCTAGGTCGTCCAAGATAATTTCAGTAGTATTTTAGTTTTAAAATATTTCAAAAACTGTTTCCATGAAAGTACGATTCCAGACAATAGCCAATAGGAAAACTCCGACAGTTGTTTACTGCATTAAGCCAGGCAAACCAGCAAATAGCAAATGCTGAAAATATGGCCTATAGGTATAAGTTTTATAATTAACTTATCGAACACAACCTCTTGCAAAACAATGTTAAATATACCTTCAACCTTGACATTTGATATTATTAAAACTAACGAAAATAAACATGAGGTGCACATACTGAACGTAAACTTACGATGTTACACACGATGCGAGCACGTCAAATGCAGGCGTAGCTTTTTAAATATTTTGTACTATAAGATAATTAATCGCATTAAAATATCAAATAGTTTTAATATAATGTAGGTAGTAGAGGTATATGTGGGTGTTCTAAATTTTATTTGTCATCAGTGACATAGGGCCCGTAGCCAGATGAATTATTCGGAGGGGGGGGAATAGAAAAAAACCAATATAAATCGCTGTCTTCCGATACAAATGCTAGGAGGCCAATGCCCCTTTCTGCTCCCCCGAGGCTACGGGCCTGCAATGGCATACATTGGATGGTGCAAATGATGGTAGCACTTACATCACCAGAAAATCATAAAAACGCATATAATTTCTATTTTCAAAAGTCATTAAACAAGTATAACAAATACATACTGTATAATACAAATATACAATTGTAAGTGTCATTTGTATACTAATTAGATTCAACTATAGGTAAACAATTTTTTGGTGATACGACTGATACGCATGACTTGAATACCGAGTTGAGAATTTTTAATAGTATTTTTAATTAAAAATATAGCAACGTTTCAGTATCTGGCAAATTAGAATCAAAAATAGAATATATAGGTACTTAAGACAAAATTATATCCATTAAGGATTTCCATTAATAATGAAGTTATTAAAAATGATCTTAACCGTAGCAACTATTAACTAATACAAATTGTGAATGATTATTTTCCATATCTTAGAACGACGATAGGCAAAGAATGGTTAAATAGCTTATTATAGCTACTTTACAATTTAAAAAAAGTTATAATATTAGTAATTGATAAGTTTAATGGAATATGTTTTAAAGATGTCAGTACTCGACTCAGTTAAAATACAAATTGTTCATTATTATTTATTTTTTTAATGTTATAAATAAAGTTTTTCCTATTAAAATAATCCAATGTCTATTTTTTAATTTCATAAAAAAAAAAATTGGTAGATAAAATTAAATTTCTTATAAGTCGGGGATTTATAAAGGAAGTTGGACTATTGGTGGGTTATAAATTAAAACATTTCTTTTTATACCATCAAAAATTGAGGCCAATTTATGCCACTATTTGTCATATACTAGTTTTATAAATAAATATATACATTTTATATAGTTTATTCATTATTATTAACAATTATTAAAATATATTTTTTATCGTATGATGTGAAGTCATGAAGATATATAACGCATGCATTTTTGTAGTTTTGTTTATTTATTGTTTCAGTGTGGCGCTAGCCGCTAATCCCTATGATATAGGTATGTACAGTATACGTATGACTATAGAGACCCGAGACCGCAACATATTATTTACCTATTTACCATATTATAGTACCTCACGTCCTCATCTATTCAACCTCAAAATATGTTCTCTTAGTTCGATTAAAAAAAATAATTGATGAATAATTGGCGGGATGCTCTTATTTGCTTTTCGAATTTTCGATACCTAATAAATTATTGTCGATTAGTAAACACTTAACTACTAAGTCTTCCCCTCTTGTAATTAATAATAAATTATTGTAATTGTATTTGGTCATTTGGATATTTAAACAAATCTGATTTACCGTGCATTGACCCAGTATACTCGTATTACTCCGTGACACACGTCCTTCAAGCTGTGTATACCTACAAACAGTACAAACTAGTACGTATTTATCTATAAGTATGTACAAAACTGTTTCCCAAAAATAAATCACGAGGTCAAGTTTCTGTAAAATTGTCTACGAACCAAATAAACTACCTATATGATAATTAATATTATAGCTAATATAATATATATAGATGAAATTTAAATATGTATATTATTTATAGTATACTATACCTATCGTCTATTACATAATAAATTAGATAAATTAAATATAATTTATACAGAGATATAGCATTGAAATATCATAATTTAATCATATATTGATATATTATAAATACCTAAATGAGTAAATGATATATTGATAACTGATAAGTAATACATTAATTTAAGTACAGCCTTATGTCCTTATAGCTATAGAGTGGTCTATTTAAATGGCTACACTTATTTAATATTTACATTTTTGTGTTTATCATAAAAATGTTTTTTAACATAATCTATTAGCCATCTAATTTAATGTTATTTGTACAAAATACTTAATTGTTGACTAGGTACCATATTTTTTTTATCGTAGTGATTTTTAGGGTTTTTAATGTTTTTATTATTTTTGTAAAAAAAAAAAGTTAGATCAAAAGCAGTATACTTTTACAAAAATGTTGATGTAGATATAAAGACTTATTACCTCGTATACCACCTAATACATATCGAAATATGTCAAATATGAATATCGAATACTGAACAAATCATTTTTATTACTAAATATTTGGCCTAAGTAAGCGGAGGGAATTAGCAAAGGGTAAAGGACACTGGACAATAGTTATATAAAAACTTTTTTCCAAAACTACAAATAAATGAATATAGGTAATCCAATAATCAAAAAGTATAATAAAATAAATATAGCTAGAAATCACCAGGTAAATATATATATATACCTATGCAGGACAAAAGCTATTTCTGACATCCAACTTTAAAATTATTTAGATTTTTAAAAAAATAAAGCCTATACCTAATATAATCGAATATGTGCGCTATACCGCCTTTATGGTATGTACAGTAAATAATATGTGTACTGTGTTAGTAGTATGATGAAAAGAAGTCGCCCAACAATGAAAAATAATTGGCCTATTTAAATGTTGGCACCCACCACATCCCTATTAAAAAACTCAAATGGTGCCTCTGATCTAAGGTATGTTTGGTGTTCCACAGAATAAAATACCTATGCAATAATAATTCATTTTTATTAATTTTATTCATATTTTATTCTGTACTTATGTAATTCTGTACTATATAGCCACTAAAGGTGTGATACTGTGATGTCCATCCACCAGAAGAATTTGTATGCTGCTCATGAGTATTTAGCATTTGGCTAATATTATAGTCATAGTACATGCGCCGTCCACGTGGTTTTTATTATCACGATTTGCGAATTATCAAGATAATATAAAAATGTCAATTAAGTGATCGATTGTACAATCACTACTTGTAGTATTATTGTCAACGGCTATGGCAAGCGCCAGATGTTGTCGGCAGACGGCAAGACGATTCTTGATAAACGTTTTTCCACAATCGCGATTCGCGACAACAACTTTACCAATAAATTACTATATTATAATTATGTAACTAAATTATAATAATAAATAAAATATACTATATGCTAATTCAGTATGAACTCCTAATCTTTTTAGTTTTTAATTATTTAATAGTAATTTATTGTTTTTGTCATTGTGTAGGTACCTATTGACTATTTAAAATTTAGATAGCTATAAATATTGTAATTGGCATATAAATTATAATTGCGTGATTCGTCATACGGATTATGTGAAATGTGAGATGTGAGACAGTAGCAATGACCACCAAGCAAAGTTCCGTTGAATTTAATAGTAAATTGTGCTGATAATATTTTTTTTAACTGTTACGAGTTTTAAACTACATATTTGATTAGATGAATTATTTTTCTAATATGAATTTTGAATTAAATCGTGAATCTATAGTTCCTATCTTACTAATAATATCAGCTATGTGACTGACTTTATAATAAAAAGTAAGCATTAATAGATTTGAACTGAAAAACAGTGAGAATAATTATAAGATATCTATATAGTATATATAATATTGTTTTGATGTTGGAGCAGAACTTTGGAGCATGTGTTTAACATTTTTACATATTTTGTAATATAATATATTCATATTATAGTTACTTTTAACTAAATATGTGGTATTCTCTGCTTTTAAGAATTCATGTCTAAATTTTTAATGCCGTATTGGAATTTGGCAATATTTAATTAAACTCAGTTGACATAACTAATAGTTAGGTACTAAATTAAAAATATTTATTAATAGGTAGTAAATAAATGATTTTATTAACTATGACTTCAATGTTTTCAGGTACTTATTTGTTAGATCGCACTATACTAGTGATCGTGATGGCGTTTGGTATCGTTGATTATATTGTGTTTGCAATAATGTTGGTAATGTCGGCTTCAATAGGCATATACTATAGATTTACCGGTGGCAAACAAAAAACAACACAAGTAATTTTTAGTTTACTTATTGATATTATTTTAAATTATTATTTTTAAAATTAAATTTCAATATTTAAAGGAATACATGCTGGGTAATAAAAATCAAGGCGTTGTACCAGTTGCGTTTTCATTGATGGCCAGTTTTATGTCTGCTATAACATTATTTGGCGTGAGTTCAGAGAACTATTACCATGGTACACAATTTGTTGCTATAAATTTATCATATGTCTTGGGAACTCCAATAATTGCCTACATATTTTTACCTGTATTCTTCAAACTTGGAAATTTATCTGTTTATGAAGTAAGATGTAATATTTTTATTGAAAGTAGAATAGATCTTTCTCACTTTTATATACTTATAATTTATTGTTCACATACTTGCTAGATATTAGGTAATTCAATAATTTTTGTACTAATAGTAATAATATTTATTTGATTGGTACTTATAATATATATTTTATATTTACAGTATTTAGAAAAAAGATTTGGTCGATTAACAAGGACTTTTACATCTATGGCATTTAGTATGCAAATGATACTTTATATGTCAATAGTGTTATATGCCCCGTCATTGGCTTTAGGAGCTATAACTGGATTATCTTTAACCTCTTCTATTATACTAGTGGGTTTAGTATGTGTATTTTATTCAACAATTGGAGGAATTAAAGCAGTCATTATTACAGACGTATTTCAAGTAATTATTCAGTAAATATAATCATAGTCGAGTATATTTTGTTAACTGTATTATTTGCTATTTTGTTGAAATTATCAAATAATATTATATATTTACTGTTGTACTAGTTTCATAAATTTAAGTTTTTGATTAATTTATATTTATTAATTATCTTGGGTGTAGCTAATATTTTGGATCAAAATGAATTTAATAACTATAACATATTATGGTACCTAATTGGAAAAAAATAACCCTAGTATAAAAATGAATCAAATAACTAATTAGCAGGGCTAGGATTTATATGCGATAAAAATAATTGGAACTCGCGTCGTATGCTATCTACATGAAAAATGTATCTACCAAAATTGTGTGTTGGCGTTGTATGTTATCTACAATTTTCCACCCCGCAATTTGTAGATTGTTGGTGTCGTCTGTGCATCTAGACATTAATTACATTAAAGAACTCTTTTTCATGTCTTCAAAAAACTGGTCAAAAAGATTCTTTGATGCATTGAGTGAACGTCACCACTCTTCCATCAACTGCCGTTCCAATAAGTTAGTGGCACCACGTGTTTTTATGCCATATTTTATTTTGAATTAACTTTTTGGCATACTTTAGCAGTGGGTAAGACACCACATTGTTTTAAAAAATTGGTGCAAGATTCATCATTGTAAATAACATGTCTATAAAAGTCAATAAAATGTTCCATTTTGATTTAACAAAAAATAATTACATAAATAATTTAATAAAATAATTTAATTTGAAAATAATTTAAGCATACACCACTTTTACAAAAGTCATATGTCTACTAGCTATGATATGTGTAAAGTGTAGACTGTAGAGTGTATTATTGATGTTTATAATTATACGGTTACACCTGCAATATTAGTCTCCGTACAAAGTATTAAGTAGATATCAACCGAAAGGTAGATAACATATAACGCGATCAAAGTTCAGGTAGATAGCATACGACGCGAGTTCCAAATAATTATAAAATATGCATTTAAATTTTTATAAGATACACACAAAAATGTAGTTACAAAAAAAAATATTTATTTATTTAAATACATCAGTGATTGGCTGTTTGTCTTAATCAGACACAAACGCAGGAAAACATTTTGGGAGGGGGGCTAGAAAAAATGTACATAAATATCATACTATATTAATTTGTAGGTCAGATAATTTATTTTTTATTTCTGATATTTCGTAGGGGTTTAAACACCCAAAACCCCCCCTGCGTTCGCGCCTGGTCTTAATATAATATAATTGAGAAATAAAATAAAATAAAATGATTATATCTAATAATTCAATATTATAAAATATAATAATTTACAAATAAAATGAAAAATATATTTCTCCAAGTATGTATTTCATTTTTAAATATTTTGTTTTCTTGTTTAATTTACTAAATTTTTATATACTGAGTGATTCATTGAACAACATTTATATCTCAAAATATATTAATGCTTTTGAAAATAATTTTTGTAATAATTTTTTAAGTTTTTACTTTTTTAAATAACAACATACACTTTTTATTTCATATTCTGAAGCAAAATATTTTTCATGCTATTTTGATGTATAAAAATTTAAATTTGGACGAGTAGTTTATGAGTTACAAGTATTTAAAGTTTAGATGAGCTGGTTAGAGAAGTATGGAAATATCCCACTAAATGTTGGTTGGTCTACTACTCCGCTTATTTAAATTCTAAATACTCATAAACTACTCCTTTAAATTTTGATTTTTATGTATTGAAATATTTCAAAAATATTCTAGTTTGGAATATGAGATTAAAAATGTATATTTTTATTAAAAAAAGTAAAAAACTTAAAAAATTATAACAAAATAAAATATAATAAAATATATTTTTTATAAATGTTATAATTTTCTAGATATTATGTAAACAAAATTTTTAAATAATGAGTTTTATTCAATAAAATAATCACTCAATAAATAAAAATAAGTATGTGCATAAAATATAATATCTAAATTGGCAAACTTTCTAGAAGTTTAATTTTCATAAAATATAAATATATTGCTATGATACCTTTATTACAAATAATGGAGCAAGTTTATTATATTAAATTCTTTACCTACATAGGAAAATCACTCTTATTTTAATTAATTGTAATAATACTTTATATTTTACCATCTATAATTTTATTATTATAAAAGTACATAAATTCAACAATTTTTACACTGGGGATTTATTTTTTTGCAGTTCTCAAGCTATACAACTGTCATATCATATTTGATTTAATATACATTTAAAACTAGGTTCACACTAGTTTGTAGACTGTAGTGTTGTGTCACATATGTATAATGTGTTTGAAAATGTTTAAATATGTATAAAATAATATGAGTTAGCGAGAACTCGACTTGATTACCAAGTTTATTTTTTATGTCAAACTTTATTTATTTCAATTAAAATTTTAGTCATTACTTATGTTTGCTTCAATATTTGCTGTAATTGGAGTTGCTATTTATGAAACTGGTGGAATATCACAAATTTGGAAGATTGCTGATAAATATGGACGAATTGAATTTAATAAGTACTTTAAATTTTAAATTTAGATAGAAAATATAACATTAAAGAATATTTTAAACATTAATAAAAATTATTTCATATTAATAACAAGGATGACCTTGTTACAACCCTTAGATATATTTTTTTTAAATTGAAAAAATATTTTAGTTTTAATATAGATCCCACAGAAAGACATAGTTGGTTTAGTCTGGTGATTGGTGGTATGTTTACCTATGTTTCACTGTATGCAATTAATCAAACACAAGTACAAAGGTATTTAACTATGAAAGACTATAATACAGCTGTAAAATCTTTGTGGTGTAGCTTACCCCTTTTGTCATTGCTATCTATTTCAACAAGTTTTTCGGGGTTGGCAATGTTTTCAAAATACCATGACTGTGATCCTATCAAGTATTCATTGCTGTTATATAAGTTTAGATCAAAATTGTAACACAAATATTTTCAAAGGTCTGGTCGTATATCACGTGGAGATCAGTTGATGCCTTTGTATGTATCAGATACTATGGGATCAGTTCCAGGATTGACTGGATTATTTGTTGCTGGTATATTCTCAGCTGCATTAAGTTCTGTTTCGCCGGTGCTTAACTCTTTAGCTGCAGTTACAATGGAAGATTATCTTAAGGTATCTTAGAATTTCTAATTTTATTAATTATTGTGCATATTAAAATAATAATTTATTTTTTGTATTACATTTAGCCTTTTATGAAACAAGAAATTTCAGATAAAAAACGAGTATTTTATATGAAAATATTAGTCCTTACCTATGGCGCAATTTGTTTGCTATTAGCTTTTTTGAGTCAATATTTGGGATCAATACTTCAAACTTCATTGGTTATATTTGGAGTGATTGGTGGACCAGTATTAGCAGTATTTACAATGGGAATACTATTACCTCATGTCAACCAAAAAGTATTTTATTCCCACTATTTTTATACAACAAACTATCAGTTAACACTATTTTATTATTTTAGGGTTCATTGAGTGGGCTTGTAATCGGCTTATTATTTTCATTTTCAATTGGGTTTGGTAGACCTAAAGATAAAAATTTGCCAACATACATAGATGGATGTCCAGGGCTAAATAAAACTCTTCAGCTATCTTCCTCGTTATATAATGAGTAATTACAACTTAACTATATTATGTTTTTAACTTGGTGATTTTTTTTATTCATTATTTAAAAATTCATTAACATTGAAAGCTAAATTTAGGATAAGTAGTTAATTAATTATTTAGCCTAGATGAGCAAAGTAGTGGATTAATATCATGTTGTTTAGTAATGATTTATAAAAACATGAAAATATATTTTCTAAAACATTGAAATAGTGAATGTTCTTACAATATAGTAGTGCATATTAAATCTTTTGCATCAATTGACTTAAATTTAATAATATTTTTAATTTAAGCTAATAAATGTAAAATTTATATCAAACTTATTACGTTATAATTTACAAATGAAAATTCATAAAATATTGCTTTTTAATGTTGTCAAATTTTTGCGTATGATTGAAATTCAAATATTGAATCGATATTGAATAAATTATTAGAAAACTGAAATATTACTATTAATTTTAATTTACTAAATTTGATTTTTTTAAGGTTACCAAATGACAATCATCATTATTATTATTGGTATCGCATTAGTTATTTGTACACAATAGTCCTTGGTTTTATGGTAACATTCTTAATTGCACTTGTGGTGAGTTCAATTTTCAAAGAAGAGCATTGTAATAATCCAGATTTGTTTACACCATTTGTTGCCAAACGTTTAAGAAAACGTGGATTATTATTGAAAAAAAAATTTGTCAAAATGGTTTGTTTTTATAGTCATCAATTTATTTACTGTTTTTTTTTATTATTATTATTAATTATGTAATATTTTTATTGTTTTATAGGATATAAGTAGTCCAGATGAGTTAAATCATATATTAAGATAAGATGGATTTGTTACTATATTTTTTTTTCATTATACATTGTTGAAGATCTTTTTACATTTATATCGCTGGTACATATTATATTTTATATAATCAATAATAATGATAAAACCTTTTTCGATGTTATTAAATGTTTGTTTTTAAAGACATCTATTATAGATTATGAATCAGAGCAATATAAACCAGGCAGGTAATTGTCCAAAATAGACAGACAAAAGTTAATAGTATATCTTTATATTATATCTTATATAAGAGTAACTTCAAGTAGTGACAATGGGTGTGGCTAACAAAATACTACTAGAAGCATAATTTTATTATTTCGACAACTGCCTAGATTGCATTTTGGTAAGATTTACAGTGTAAAATAATTTTTAGACTGTGGTTGATTTTCAGAAGCAATAGCTGTTGACGAGAAATAATTTAATCAAAGGGTGTAGTGTGGCCATCCCAACTAAGGTGGAAAAGACAAATTATAGTTGACCATTTACTATGTTACTATGTAACATATGATCATTGTCTTAACAACATTGATATGCATGCAATTATGATTATGAAATGACAAAAAACCAATGCTGGTATGATAAAAGGAATCTTATCAAAAGAGTATACTTTACTAGTTATAAATGGATTGTCTCAAGCATACAACATATATTATACAAATTCTACAATATATTTGCTATGTATTAATAGCTGTTACAATTTATACTAGATATAATACAATTGATAAAAGTATTTTATCAACTAAATTTATATGTTTTATAAAAGTATGAACATTGTATAAAATTTTTTAATAACTAAAAAAAAAAAAAAATATTGAACAATTTTGTGCTAAATGTATTAAAATTAAATAATGATTAATAATAAATTATAAGCATATTAAATGGTTTTTTTGGGTTTTATGCTAAAAGTAAAATTATAATAAATATAGTAACTATACTAATTAATAATGTAATAGGTAAGTGTATTATACAAAATTTAATATTAACTAATATTGGCCAAATATTTCTTTTAAATTAACATAGTAGAAATCATGATGTTTAAGCACTTTTTGCATTTTAGTTTTTAATCTACCATAAGCTAAATATAATGGATCCTCATTAGCTAATTTTAATTCCTTGTTTCTGTACAATACTTTGTCAATGTCAAATAAAAACAGGTAATATCTTAGTTGAAACAATAGCTGGCCAGCTGAATACTAAAAATATAAAAATAAATATCAAATAATAAACTTTTTATTGAAAGGAAATATGTAATATAATAATAAATAAGGATTCCAGATTATTTCACTATGATTTATATAATTGAAATTATACCAAAGTGTTTTATATATTTTAATGGTAATTAAAGATTTAAAAAAAATATTATTACCCATGCTTAGTAATAAAAATATTTAGGTTTACATTACAGTTTGAATTACAATAAAACTTGAGTTTAATCATAGATAATAAAAGAATGGATTGGCCATTCCTATATTAACAACATAGGGGTTTGCGAGCCGGAATGTGGATGAGAAACAGACTGCTTTTATATAGTGCTCTCACTCTAGTAAGGGGTTTTATCGTTTATTTTATTATACATTTTGATAATTGATAAAACCCCTTGTAACCTCAAAGTAAAATAATGTTCATGCCCATTGCTGATAGCCTATCCATTCTTTTATCATCTATGACTTCAATGAAATGTTTAGTTTTTTTTTATTATTAGTATTAAAAAAATATAAGAGTTGTGGGAGGAAATGATATTGTATCATATTTCAACTTACTAATTATTATACTTAACTAATTTAGTGTTTAAATATATTTTAAATACTTAATACAGAAGCTATAAAAAATAAATGATTAAAAATATTTACTGAAATACCTACTTCCTTTTTTAATGTTCCAGATTCACATTGTATACACATTTCATCACTTGTATGAGGCAAATATTTGCTTTTATAATCACAAGTACTTTCGTCACAGACATAATAACTCTAAAAAAATAATAGAAACAAATTATACAAGAATAATTGTGCACGCATAGACATATAAAGTAAAACTTCTAAACGGCACTTTTGGTCAATAAAATTTTGATTATTTAAAGGAAGTAATAAATTCTTGAAATTTATAAATGGTTAATGTCTAAAATCACTAAATCACAAAACAGATGAAACATAGCCAGTCAAAAAATTTATATTTTAGTTATTATTGTTTAGTTAATGTATGGTTATAATATTATCTTTGTAATTGTTTGTGTCACAGATGTCTGTAATACGAGATTGTTGTCACTATATCGTGTTTTATAATTATTTTTAAATAAGTGTGGGCTATTCAAAGTTTCCAAATCAAAGAGTTGTGGAAATGTTCTCATTAACATAAAAAAAAATCTGTTAGGGGAAGTTTTACTAAACTTAGATTATTAAATAAAATGTAGACAAAAATGTATCACCTTATAAAACTTTGTTGTATGCTTCCTTATATTTGCCCATAAAATATTTTCCAACATCCCAATATATTTATATGGTGAAATAAAACATTCTAAATTAGAACACTTTTCCAAGGAAAATTCTAATTTACCATTAGGCTAAAATATTAAATCAAGTCAGTTCAAATTATATTTTCATATGAGATTAATAATCTAAATAATACCTTTTTAATTACTGGTGTCAATAATTCTAAATCACTTTTACAACCAAGACATTTGAATTTAAATCTAAATTTATGATTTAAAATATTAATTAATTCAACATTTAATAATATAGATGTATGTATTTGGAATTTAATACTCACGTGTCACAACCACTAAATCTTGTAGCATCATCCAAATCAATTGCATTTTCTTCATGTGAATTCTCATAAATGGTGTTTGTCCTTTGATTTTGGTACAATGCAGGATCAAGGCCTATTAAAAATAAAATAGAATAACATTTTGCAAAATCATAAGATGGCAACAACCAAACCTAAATACTCAGCAATCATTTTAGCATCAATGTCTTCTAATGGTGCACATAGTCTCATTATTACTGGATGTATTTGTTGTGATAAATAATACTTAAAATCGATTTTTAAATTAGTATTATTTTTTAGCTCGTCTACATGATAAACTCTTTGAGTGGATGCAAGATTTGTTCCATCCTATTGATTATAACAAATATTTTTTTAATAGTTTCTCAATCTACTTAACAATAAAAATATAGAAATAAACTTACTTCACAAACAACATATGATACAGTATCGCCTTGTCTAAATTTAATACTTTGTTTATTAAGGCGTTGAGCAATGGCTACATGTGGTAATGCTTTAGCATCTGAATAATCTTGAGGAGCTTTAGTTAATGTTTTACTAATAGCCAAAAGTCCAAGAGGAACATTATTTCCCTCACAATCGGCTCTAAGTTTTTCTAATTGCGCACAAATATTTGACACTCTTTCTTCAGGAGACTGATCACATAATATTTGTCTCAAGACAAATCTAAATTATTTAATTATGTTTAATCAACAACTATATTATAATTAAAACATATAAATAAATAAAAAAAATTAATTTTACCGTCCAGCTTCTTGTGATAATTGTGACCAATCTCTTCTTACAATATCCAATCCTTTGATCTCTTCCTTAGTTATAAATTCACCTGAAGGTAGTTTTGATATAGATATAGCAGCATATTTTTTTTTTTTTAATAATAACATGTATTTAAAAATGCCATCAATATCTAATTCCACTTGCTTATACATTTTATTGACTTCAGCTTTAATCTAATAGTAAATAATAAATATTTAATAATGAGAAAAAGTATATTACACAAAATAGTAAATACATACTTTATAACCAATTTTCATAACTTGATCATAGTCAACACAGTTTGAGTTTATCATTAATGAATCTGTATCTCCATAAATAACGTCAAATGATAGTTTCTCAACTAATGCTTTAGTACTAATTAATATTTCTCTACCTTTAGCAGTAATTAATGCAGCCAATGGCTTAGCATAAAAACGGGAATGTGTAAATCCCAAACATCCATACATACTATTAGCAGTAAGTTTTAGTGCAGTTTGCCTTAAATTATACTAAAACAAAATTAAAAATGTACAACTTTATTTAAAACATAAACCTAACATTCATATTTAAATGCATAATTAATGTTTTATTTATATTTTAGTCTTTAATTGAATATTAACAAAAATATTACAATCTATACTAACTAAACACACTTCACGATATACATTTTAAAATTAAATTAATATTTATTAGTATTCTATACATTATTGATACACTCTTCATACTTATAAATACTAAATTATCATATTGATCAAACTAAAATATCCAACTAATAATAGTACCATTATTATATATTATATTACAATAAAAATTTAATTATTAAGATAATAACAATATATTATAAATCACCTGCTCTTTAAGTGTAGCAGATATTTTTGGATCATTCATTAATTTCTTTACTTCTCTTCGTGAATCTACCAATGACTTAATTTCGGCAGGTAAAATTCCACGGGCAACAGATTGATTTGGAGTTAATTTTAATAATTCAGCTATTTCATCATCACCCTAATTCAAAAAATAAATTGTTAATAAATTATACCTAATACTAAGTATTATAATTAATGTAAACCTCTTGAGCTAGCAATGTTCGAAAGCTAACTGTAGTGAAACAAATATTGTATTCTTGAATTATACTTGGATAAAGTGAGTTGAAATCCATTAATAATATCATTTTGTTATAAAAACCAACTTTTGGATCAAGTACAAGACCTCCTAAATATTGAGCTTTTTTACGGCCATTTTTTTTATTATTATCTTCATCTACATTATCTTCATTCTAATTAAATTGATAAAATATAAATATACTATAAATGTATACATACAAAAATTAAATTTACTTTGTTCATTGATCTTTTTTTATACTGTTTATCGGGAAGTATATATCCTTTTTCATTAAAGGCATGTAATAAAAGATATTCATTCCTTTCGGCACGGCCACCAATTAAGGTTCTGGATAGTAAATTTCCTGCGACTTTAGTTATTTGTAATGCTAAAGGTAATACATTCATTTGACACATAATGCGCATTATGCAAGAAGTATCCATAATTGTAAATTTGATTAGCTGCATTAAAGATACAGCTGAACTGTAAATTTATATTATATATTAAATCATTTTTTCATATATATATATATATACATTAATTAATTTTAGAAACATACCAATACATATAACTAACTTCATCATCAGATAAATTAAATTGTTCATTTTCTTTGACATTGAGAATCTACAAATTAAAATTAATAATAATATAAGTACATGGTACAGACAACAGGGTGAGGATGTTGACACTTGCTCACCCAACCTTACTTTTATGCAAGCTTTACCATTATTATTACTTTATATGCCAATGATAAATTATTAAATTTTAAAAATGATTTGGAATGAAGTGCAACTAATATTTAATTATTTTATAATGATATTTAAAATATTTCTATTTATAATTTTTAAGCTTTAACTTGTACCATAAGCATAGTAATATCAATGAAATACAGGGAATCCAACTTGTGTTATTTAAATAATTAGATTATTACTAATAGTGATGTTTGGTATAGCTTGTGTCTTTTGTGAATTGTGATGATAATAATAAAACTTCTTTCTATACAATCATACCTCAAAAGTAAAAATAAAAAAAAGCCATTATATTGAAAATATATTTACAGAAAGAAAAATGCGCTTAAATCAGTTTTAAAAATACTCTAAAAATGTATATAATAATGTTAGCATTCAATTTACATTTTGGTAAGAAATAAAACTAAAAATACATTTATACATTTTATAAAATAGGTATATTTGATATTTTAGATTTTTATCATTACTATTAGTATTTATCTTTACACTAATAATAACTAAATAAATCACTACTCAAGTACAATTTATATTAACTTTATAATCTGAGGAATATTTTATGAAATGTTCCAAAATTTTTTTTTAACATGTTGACTGCCACATGGCCGTCGGCGGTCATTCAATTGATATTTGTTTTACGCCAAGAATATTTTTCAATGTATTCTAAATTTGTAAACCCAAATATTTGAAAAAATAGAAAAATAGAAAAAAAATTGTAATAATTCCCACTACGCCACGGTCCTTATTTTAGTGCATTATTGTAGCGCCATAGAAAAGTTAATAATATAAAACCAAATGCATTTATGGTCGCAGGCGGTCATATGGTGTGGTAGTAATGATGAACTATGGGCGCTGGTGGTCACAAATGTATAAAATTTGAGAATTACAGATGACCGCCGGCGGCCATGTGGCAGTAAACGTGTTAAATAAATACATACATTATGTAAAATTAATAGGTTCCTTACTTTGCATAGCATCTTAAATGATAGTATAATTATTAATTACTGATTTAATAATATAATATACCTGCTCGGATAACGAGTATAAATCATAACTCCTTGCTTTAATTAATTCTTTTGCAGAAATTTGAGTATCACAAATCAATCTGCCACTGAGCACACTTTTTTCAGTCATAAATTTTCCCTAAAATTAATACCAATAAATAAAATGTTGATATATTAATTATGTTATAATTACTTTTTTGGGGAATAAAGTTCTGCGAAGACGACCAATTTTTGACCAGTTTTGTATTTTGTTAGCTTCTAAGCGATTTACAAGCGTTGACAGTATGTGACTACATATATCATGTCCAATTATCATATCTGGATCAATTTTGGATAACTTGGCAAGAAAAAAAGTTAGCAATGCTCGTTCTGAATCCATTTTTATAATTTTAGAAGGATCTCCACATTTTTTTAATTCTTCTTGATATCTGACCGGCCATGGTATATTACTTGGACGTGATATAGCTAATTCAAAAATGAAAGTTTATTTAATTATAAATAAGTAGTGCTAAATTATTGATTTACAAAATAAGTTATATAGTTATATAAAATAAAAATTTAAATATGCAGTTTTATAGGCAAAATATTTTACTAAAAAGTAAAATAGTATAACTAATTACGTTTCATATAATAAAATATAATTTTAATCACCACAAAAAAATTGATTATGAAGAGGAGTTGGTGGAGCTTGATCTAATGGGAAATGTGTATGCACCAAACAACTTATAATTATTATTTCATTTTGTTTTGTTTTTTTATTATAAGTAATTCTTGGATTTAAAGTCATTATGACTACTGGTGGTGGCGAAGAACTAGGTGCTAATTGAATATTTTTCATATCTAAACATAATACCTATAAAATATAATTTATTAAACATTTATTGATAAAATGCGAAATAAGGAATATTTCAATGTAAATATAATATATTATTTACCTCTATTTTGCACCAACTCATAGGATTATTTGAAAGTTGAGGAACTTTTATGTCTAACCAACAGGGTCCCTTTATCTTTTGATCTAAAAGTAGAAGCTCTAAGAATGAAGTATTTGTACCAAATATTCGACTAAATGTTTTGCCACTTAAATCTTCAGGCAAAGGTGGATGTGAAGCCTAGAAAAATAAAAAATAAACTTATTATAAAAATTATTATTTAATATTTATGTTAATATTTACTAACAGAATATCTTATCTCCAAATATTCACTCTCATCTGCAACATCAGCTAAATCAAATGCATATTTTTTAGTAATTTTGCGAGATTTAAAATTTTGAATTTGGTACTTGTCAGTGAGATTATTAAATTCGTTATAAACATCAACCATTTTTACTTCTTCATTGTCAGATGTCTGTAATATTATAAATTATAATATTAAAGTGATTTAATACTTATTAATACTTATAGATCTTACTGTATTTCTTGGAAGTAAAAACATTCTTCTTTCAATGTTTTTAACTACTACACAACAGCTTACATAAGTATCAAAATTTACAGGTTTTACTTTACCAAAAAGAAATACAACTCCAGGCTGTTTGAACACATCTTCAAATGCATCCAAGTAAAAAAAACGAAAAACCTATAATTAAATTATCCAAATTGTTAATTAGTTAATAGTCATTAATTGTAATAATTTAATACAGTGAAACCATTTAATATAATTAATGTAAGATGTAGTTTGAGACTATTTTTTTTTAAATTTATTCTTATTAAAATGAGTATAACTAAAGAAGCTGAATAATTAATTAATATTAAATGATATATACTATATTATAAATAAATACAAATAAAAATATTGACAAACTTGAGTTCCATTCTTATCTGTTGTCAGGGGCAATTTAGAAGAAATATCATGTGGTAAAGCAACTTGTTCTTCCTCTTGAACACTATTTAATTTTAAACAATGTTACAAATTTTAATTATAATGTATTTTATAAATTATAATATAATTTTAAGTTATAGTTACTTACTTTTAATGATAAAGGTATTTTTTTTATTTAACTAACTATCTAGTATCTATTAGAGGATATAAATATACAATTGACTATGAATAATTCAATATTTAAAGAACATTTAAATAAACTTTAAACTATAGTTTATAATTATAAATTCAAAATATAATTTTAATTAGCAAGTTATGAAAATATTAACATATATGTATAATATATATATATATAGTGATAATACTATAATAATTAGTGTTGGCCAACGATATCGATAATTCGATACGATATCGATATCGTGGGTATTTTTTCAATAATTTCGATATTGATATCTAATAATAATTATCGAAAATATCACAATATCGGTGTGATTAATCGGGGCTCGGAATTTTGCGGTTTTACGGATTTAAATTGGTGGAAAGAAAACGAATCTAAATACTCAGCTGTATCATTACTAGCCAAAAAGTACTTAAGTATAGTGGCCACTAGTGTTCCCTGTGAACGGTTATTTAGCGAAGCTGAACAATCATTTCCAAGAAAAGAAATAGATTATCTCCTAAACGCCTCCAATCAACTGTTATTTTTGAATTCATATTTCAAATCGAACCCAAGTTCTGAAACATTGATGGAAAAACTGCTCGAAGAAGAAATTTAAAAAATAGTATATAATTGTTAATTAATAATTAATTTACACTCATAATATAATATTAAAACAATATGTATTCTATACTTTTAATATACTTTCAATACACTCGTAATATAATATGCATTCTACACTTTTAATGTTTTAAATTTTTAATATACTTCGATATCGATATCGGTATTTTTCCGATATCGCAATACGATATCGGGGGAAAAAATACGATATCGATATTGAAAATTATATTGTTGGCCAACACTAATAATAATAGTAATATAATACTAATAACATTTTGTAGTATGCTAAAAATTTTTTATTAGTGTATCCATTTAAACCATCTGTGTAAATAGGTATAAATAAAAACAAATTAAAATATTTATTTTTATTTTAAATAAGTATCACTTTGAAATTATTGAATTAAATAAAAAGAAACAATAATTAAGTCTATTTTTAATAATATTAAGGTGAAGTTATATTTATAATTATTAATTAAGAATTAAATTAGTGTTAGTTATTTTCATCAACTTTTTAGCTTTGTAAAAAAAAGTAATCAATCCCAATTGAATTATTTAAGAAATAAAAATTAAAAAATAGTATTACTTTTCAATGGGCCATTTAGTTTCTTCAAACTCAATTTTAATTTCAGTTTTTGTCAATTCTTTTTTCATATTTAATTCTGTAAGTTCCATAAAACTTTTTTCTGCCTAAATAAATTTGAAGAGTTAGTTACAATTACAAATATTTTACAAGCTTATTATTTTAAGTAATATACTTGGATCGCTTCTTCAAAATCAAAATCTTCAATACAGTCATCCATACTTTCATCAAATTGTTCTTGTTTTATGGGATTTTCTGTTAATGGTACTGGCTAAATATTATATGAAAAAATTTTTAATTTATATTAATAATTTGAATCTTTTAGTCATTATCAATTAAATTTAATACTGTACTTTGCTTATTGATTCTGCACTAACTTCTTTAGTTTGACAATTATTTTTAGTAACATCACTGGGTTCATTTAATTTGGAACTTGGACTTTCTATATTTTCATCGGCCTTTTCTGTTTTTATAATAATGTTATTAACAGGTGTCTGAGGAGATTTTAAAACAGTAGAAAATGATTCTAAATATCCTCTGTAAAATTATAAGTAATCAACTTTTTTTTTAAATTTAAAAACTAAAATATTAATTGGTTTAAGCTTGCATGGATTTTAGATTATTAAAATTATTCGCAGACAAATCTATGTTATAACTTATGAGTTTTAAAATATGGCCAATATTTTGAGCATATACAAGAAATTATTTTAAAGTTAACTGGTTATATACCAGTTTAATATTAAAAATTATAAGAACTTACTCCATTTTTACAACAATAATAAAATTGTTATACTCTACCTAGTTTGATTTTCTCTTTTTATTTTTTCTGTGACTTTATTATGGACCAATCTTGTAGCTTTTGTAATTACTGGTTTATCCAATTCTTGAATTAAATCACCAAGAATATCATCTTCGTTTAAATTAACTGGCACCTAAATAAATGAATACATTTATAAAAATAAGAATGTATATTTTATAGTTTTATAAGGGTTATAATTAACTTAATAAAAACTTATTTTTAAAAAAATGTATAAATATATAAAGCAAATAAAACTTTGAAGCATCATCAAAATATAAGAAGTTTTGCTTCAACAAGATTGACAAACATTACTATTAACTGTAGTCGGTTCATAGTTATATTTAAAACATATTCTAAACTTAATTAAAATTATTTAATATAGGTACCTCTTTTTTTTTTTTTACCGGCATATTAGCAAACATTTTCTGGATATCCCTATTTGAAGAGGGAAGATCTTCTTCAAAGCTTTTATCAGCTCTACTTCTTTTTTTACCTCTTCCTTTTTTTCCCTCTTTAACAATAGATTCCTCGTCCAAATCATCGTCAAAAATTTCTCTTCCATCTTCAACATATCCATCAACATCAACTAGCAGAAAAAATGTAATATTTAAATATTTATACTAAATGAAAATTTGCATTTATAAATTAAATTATATTTATTTACAATCATCAACAATCCAATTATCCTGTTGTCGTTTAACTACCCTATCTGTGTATTCTTGTTCTGAAATTTCTTCATAGACATTTTTCATAGGTTCTACTTCATATTTGTGCTTAGTCCCATCAGTTTTGAGCTTTTTCAATTTTGCTAATGCTTCAAAACGACTTGTTTGTCCAACTTTTTGTCGTCTCGGTCTGGATGTTTCTGCTTAGTAAGAAAATAATAAGATTATAAGTCCATGAATCTATTAAAATAAAAACTTACCTGGATTATCATTCATTTTAAAAATAATTACTTCTGCACACAGTGGAAATTTTGAATTTTTAGCATTTAGTAAATTATAATTACAATTTATAATACACAGTAAATAGTTTATAATATTGCAAAATGTAATTTTTTGTAAATATTAAATATGTACTTATGTTCTAAATAGTAAATTTCATAAAGTAATATTCATAATATTGATATTTTTTATACAAAATAACACAACATAACCTAAAATAATTAAGGATTTCCCGCCAATAAGCAGATAACCATTTTTAATCTTGACAAAGAATAACCACGGTTAAATATTGAAAATAAAAATCTAAAAAATGTTAAATGATGATACCACAGAATAGATATCGATACAATTACTACTTGTGATATGCATCATGTTTGTTTATGTACAATGTTTATCATTCACCATTATTAAATATTAATCATTATAGGTATTATACTTTTATACTATTATAGTAATAGTCGAATACTCATTTTTCTTCTTACGATTTTGAGTTTGATACTTATTGTGGTTTTGTATACATTTTAGAATTTTAAATCATTGTGGTCCACTGATGAATGAATATGTTTTGATAATATTCCCAAAGGAATATTTCTTTAACTCGTATTAATATTTAGTCTTTGATTGTCAATATTATCGACATACCTACCTATATTGTGATAAAGATTTAAACCAAACTTTACAATAAATGATTCAATGTCATGGATTTGGATAAAACATTTGAAATAATGCAAGGAGAAAATGATAGTATTAAATCTGGTAAGAAATAATATAACATATTTTCTTAATAACTTCATGGATTAAAAATATATTTATTATAATTTTGTTCACCATAATAACTATTAACTACAACAATTTATTTAATTGTAGAGTTATTCTTTTTGATTGCCAAGTTTCTGAAAGATAGTCAATTTAAAAATGCTTTTGAAGTAAGATATTTACATATGTATTTTAAAATATTTAATCTTAAGACTATTTGTATAGTTTTAAAATTTACCATCTATTATGGTAATATTATTTATTAATATTTTTTATTTGTTTTATTTTTTATTCATAGGCACTTAAATTGGATTTGAACGATTCAAATGTAAGATATAATTTTGAACTATTAAAAATAAATTGTATTTTTAATAAAGACATATTTTATTTTTAGATTCTACCAACACGTATTGATTTCTTAGGAGAGGAAAACCAACAAACGTTTGATGAACTGGTATTATTTATTTATACATATATATATATATATATAAAAAGCATCCATAAGAAATTCCAATAATAAATTAATACACTTAATCGGTAGTTTTGAGAATAAAAAAATTAATTTTTAAAGTTTATTAAGTCTTCAACAAGATTACTTTAAATCAAATTTGTGTATACTTGTTATGACGCTTAAAACATCAGAATTTAAAAAAAATATTCTTAAAAATTGAAAATTTTAAAATGTTAATGTATAATTTGCGCATACTTATGAAATAATAGTTATTTATAGAAAATGCTAACAAAAAACAAATAATTTAATAATACTGTTAACCAAATTATAGTTAATTTAATAACAATGTACAAGATGTCAATTGGTGTCATTTAGCATATGTAACAATGTTCATAAATTCATAAGTTCATTAAATAAACAATCATTGAATTTGTCACTAGTCACTACACATATTATAAATAATTTGAAATATTTTATAAACTTTTAAGTTATAATTAATAAAAGTAAAGTTGAACCATATTAATTATGAATAATGAATGAAGTTTTAATCATGATGTAAGCTTCACTTGTCATTTAAAATAGTAAAATATTATTTATTTTAACATCATCTTAGTCCTTTAGTATTGACAAATAGAATGAATGTTTATATTTAAGAAATTTTTTTTAAATTATGGTAAATAAATTTGCAAAAGTTATTAGTTGTGAAATTATGATTATAAATAAGTTATTTTTTAAATACATAATTTTACCAAGTAAATGTATTTTTAGATTGAAAAAACTGTATCTAGTTATATACTAGTATACAAGGTATAACAAGACTATTTAACAAATAAAGTAACATTTGTAATGGAAATTTGTCAAATAGTCATGTTACAACTTATATACTAGTTGCTTCACTCTTAGGCAACTACTCTGTTCTTCTACTAAAAAAAAAAACATTACTCAATTTGTTAGGCATAACTATCTGAGTAGTTGACTGGGTCTTTTATGTCTTCAAATAGAGATGTGACAAAGTTACTTATTTTCTCAGATAGTTTAAATTAAAAACATTTTTTGATTTACTTCATATAACTCCTGTAGATAGTTGAAGGGTAAAAACACTAAAAACTAATTTTATCCCTCTAACACATTCATCAATGTTTTGATATGACAATCAAATATTGCTTATACAAAAAATATTTTATTAACTTGAGCTTATTAGATCTGGAATAAAAAAAAACTATTTAATATATTTAATTTCTATTAAAATAAATGAACACCTAATAATTAACAATTATAAAGGGTAAGTATAAAACTATATAACTAAATGATCACTTTTCATTAAATAAAATAATATACATGTAAGGAACTTTTTAAATTCCAACTTATTTTGATATATATATAGCATAAAATATATTTAGGATTATAAATTATATCATGTAGTATGTATATTCATCACAATATTTGTAAATAAAATTTATGTAGTAATTTAAATTCAAAAAATTTAATTACCTATAAAAATATATGTTAAATACATTATTTTATCTTTGTATATTTTTAATAGTTTAATATTAAAATTAAATTAAGAAACATTACATTAGTAAAGATTGTTATGTTACAATTTATTTAAAACAGTTTTATGATCATTGATCATCAATCTTCATTATCACATTTATTGTGGATGATGATAAATGGCATCATTTACCTTGTTATTAAATGCATTATGATTTGGTCAGTATTATAATTAAACTATTAAATTTTGTTAGTATCTCCTATAAGCATTAATACATTATTACATTAGTATGGGAAAGTTATATATTGATGTTTTTATTTTTCAACTTTTAAGAATTTATTTTTAAAATTCATTTTTTCAGCATCATAATTAATATATACAAATATTATACACAGATAACTTGTTAAATAAGTTTTTTAATAGCTTAAATTTTATAATAAGGTAGAGAAAATCATGGCTTACTGGGAAATTGTATATTTTCACTGTATAATACCCCCTTCCATATTTACATGCATTTCTGGAAATTAAGTCTTTTCGTTATTCAACACTTTGGCGATTAAATATGTATGGTCATATAATAGAGTATTAATTAGTCATTATAGTAATCAATTATAATATTACAATAGAAATATATTTTAGATTCTGAGTGAAACAATATAAGTATTGATTTCAGAATCATGTCTGAAGTTATCTTTTATATACTCGCTATACCGCTCGATAAAAACTGCCGACTAAGTTTCTTAACTTGAACTTATAATACAAAGATCCTCATAATTCAAGTAATACATGTAGGAACCAAAAATTCTAAAACTAAAAAAAATTTTTAAAGATCTATGAAATTCAAATTTGGACAAAATTAAATACTTAAACGAAAACTAACAAATTTATTATGTAGAAATTCAAAAATATTTTTCACAGGGATTTGAAACTATGTATATTATTATTATGTATTTATAATTTATATACATAATTAACAATGACATTTTCAATACACTTAATTAATTTTATGCTATAGCCTATTTATACCAAGAACACATTCACACCATTCTACAGTAAGTTGACGTTGACTCAAAAGATTAAAACAGTAATATATAATATAAATGAATACTATTGAACGAGCTAAGGAACATAAAAAAATTTAAATAAAGTTGAAAAAGACATTCTAAAGTTAGAGCAATATTCATTTTCAAGAAATAATATATTGAGTACTAAAAGTTAATTATTGAGTAAGAAGTAATAACTAATAACTTATTGTTTAAAATTTAAAATAAATTAATAATTTACTAAAAAAAAATTAATAAATTATTAGGTATTAACAGTAAATATTACATTTCATTAGTTAATAGTAATAGATGAGTGATTGGAGTGAGTGATTTTATTCCCATGTGGGTGGCCTCTTTTTAATATTTTGACCTATTAATGGTCAATTTAATATCCACACATTCCACACTCTGAAAAATGTTTTGTAATACTATTTTTAATATTCTTGTTTCAGGAACGGAAATATAATCATATTAAATCCGATCACTTATTAGACATTTGTAAACGCATACGATTATTGAGCAACTATGAAAAATCCTCAGTTCCAGTGGTTTTCTCATTACTTGGAAAAGGAAGCTTTTCACTTGTTAATACACAAAGTACATTTTTAATACATTATATTATTTGAATTTGTATTTAAAATGATTTCCTGTGTTTTAGAAAAACGTAAATATCTATCACTTGCTGATTGCATTACACGTCAACATAATTCTTTGCCATTACCTCCTTTACATGTTCGAGGTCAAAATATCGGTAATCATCAATTATTAACATATCTGTCCCATTTATTTATTTTAATTATATTTTGCAGTTAAAGTGTTATTTGGTCGTGAAATTTCTGGTTCAGTTGATAAAAGATATTTACTACCTGTATCCAAATTTTCAAATGTGGAATTTCATGGACGAGTTCTTGGCCATTTAACTGCTGTTTACTGTGTCTGTTTTGATACAACTGGCAGATATATCGCTACTGTATGTTAAATTTAATTATAAATTTATATTATTTAACATTTTATATTTTTATTTATATTAGGGAGCTGATGATTATTTAGTTAAATTATGGGAGGCAAATACTGGAAGACTTTTATCAACATTAAGAGGTGCTAGTGCTGAAATAACAGATATAGCAATCAACACTCAAGCTACATTAATTGCAGCTGGAAGTATGGACAAAGTATTAAGAGTCTGGTGTCTTCAAACTGCTAGACCAGTAAGTTGTAATAATAATTTTTTAATAAAAATAGATGAACACAAATTTGATAGAAATATGAGTAAATTTAAAAGTATACAAATATTGGCACTTTATCAAAATCATTAATCATCATTTATTTGTTTTATTTAGATTGCTCATATAGTAGCACATGCTAGTATGATTGTAACTGTAAATTTTTGCCCTCAAACATTTAATGGACTTGGCTATATAGCTTCAACTAGTACTGATGGTTCAGTTGTGTTTTGGCCATTTCGATCTAACAATGGAAATACAATTTTTGAGTGAGTTATTCATTTATTTTTTTCTTGAAGTTATGATTGTAATGTATTTATATTTTTCAATTAATATTTATTTGATTATTATAATATTAAAAATTTATTTTTATTCTTACAGATCTAATTTAACTGTTTATAATGAACGTATGCGACCAGGTAGTGCCAAAATACTTTGTGGTGCTTTTTCAGCTGGTGGTGTAATGTTTGCTACAGGCAGTGCTGATCATAATGTTAGAGTATACAAAATGACACCCCCATCACCAGATGCATCAGCTCCAGTGCGCTTAATGGAGGTTGAAGCTCATTCGGACACTGTTGATTCTATACAGTGGGCTCATAGTGGTTTAAGATTTAGTTCTGGTTCAAAAGATGGAACAGCATTAATTTGGGCTTACAAAAATCAAGAGTGGAAATATAAAACATTGCATATGACAACTAAGTTAAAAAGAAAGTTAGTTAAAACAAAATGTATATTAATATTTAGTACATAATTTAAAGATGAACAATTAAAAAACTATTAAATAATTAATAGTCTTGTAGAAAAAAAATCTGATGAAGAACTTAAGCAAGTTAAACCATCTGTAACATACTTATGTTGGGATCAAAGTGACCGTTGGATTATTACTGCGTGTACAGACATGACTATAAAAGTATGGGATTCATTTACTACTGAACTTTTACAAGTAATGACTGGACATAAAAAAGAAGTATATGTTTTAGAATCACATCCATTTCATTCTAAGGTTTGTATAAACGTGTGTATTATAGCATATTTATAAGTTAATATATTATAAATTCTGAACGGATGGATGAATTTATTAATTTTACATATAAGATTGTTTATTTTTTTTGAGTGTACGCGTTAAGTAATAGAAATAAGCTTTGATTTTCAACTTTAAAGAATACTTTTTGAATAGTAAATTAGATCTAGTTTGTACCTTTAAAGAGGTTTAAATTAAAAATTCCTTGTATTTTTTTTATAATCAGAAAAAACATAAATTAAGGAAAAACAAAAATTTTTATGCAAATTCAATATTGTTATTAAAATAATTGTTTTATAATTATTATATAACTATAGATATCTTAAAACTTTTACATATTATTATATGGAATACAATTTTAAATATAATATATAGATTAATATTAAGATATCACCTTTCTATTTATATTGTGAACTTATTTTATTTTACGGTAAGATGATGTTGATTAAAAAGTTAAAAATAATAATATAATAATATGGTATGAATATATATATATATTAGCTACATCAAAAAACCATATGAAATATACTTCTTAATAATCATTTTTTGTAATCATATATCATTGTATTCTAATTTAACACACCATTAATAGTTATCCACTCGACACCTAATATACAGCAAGCCATTTACTTCTATTTTTTTAAATCTAATTATTAAATTTATTTTACTTAAGATTTTGTTGAGTGCTGGTCATGATGGCAAGATATTTATATGGAATATTATAACTGGAGAAGTATTAGTATCATTTCAAAATTCCATTGAAGGTCAAGGTTTTGCTGCATTATATGATGCTAAATGGTCACCAGATGGGACAATGTTCTCAGTGACTGATTCACAAGGTCATTTATTAACGTACGGACTTGGAATACCCTCGCCCCGCAGAAAAGTATATTATTTTATCAATATATTAATATTCTATCTTATTTAATAACTTATAATTTTTAGTAATAATAAATATGTTCTAGGTTCCATATGAAGTATTTTTTCATACAGATTATCGACCGTTGTTAAGGGCAGCCGATCATTCCGTATTAGATGAGCAAACTAACACAGAACCACATTTAATGCCTCCTCCATTTTTGGTTGATTCTGATGGTTCACCTTATCCTCCAGAAATTCAAAAACTTGTTCCTGGAAAAGAAAATGAAGGGCTTTTACAACTGGTGGCAGATGTAATAATTAATGAACTAGGTTAGTAACTTTTGTCTCACTTTTAAAAATAAAATAATTAAAATAATACATTCTTTACTTTGCTCAAAATTTGAAATATTAAAATTTTAATAATATTTCTGTCATTAATTTATTTAATTTTAGGCCGAACTGAAGTTATTGGAATTCGAGGAACTGCTAACATGAATACTGTTGAGCATTTATCTAATAATTCACCTAATCAGTCTAGTATGTAAAATATTGTTATTTTATATAATATATTACTATTAATATTATGAACATTATTAAATTTTTAGGAGTTATTAGTTTACATCCATCCGTAGAACAAAATAGTAGTTCATTTTCATTTGAAAATAGACCAAGAATTATTTGTAAGCCATTAAAACCATCAATAATGGATCAAATTCAAAACCGAATGTATGTTTATAATAAAAGTTTTAAAGGCGCACTTTGTACAAGCATGATTTTTATTATTATAGTACTCTTAAAAGATAATTAATACATAACATTGTATTAATAAATATGTATTATATATTAATGATTTATTATATAGAAAAATTTTGGGTGTTATGGAAGAAGAAGAGTTTACTTTAGAAAGTGATAAACCACTAGTAGTTGATGAAAAACCACAAGTTTTGTCTGTTAAGCCAAAAAAAAAGCCTCAAGCAAAACATTCATATAGTACTAGAGCAACTAATGTAGAAAATGATCCTCAAGTTAGTTAAATAGTTATATTTTTATTCAATTAAATATTGTTTTCAAGCAGCCAAAATATTTATTTTATTTTTTAAATTATATTTTAGGAAAATAGATCGTCATCAAACCCTGAAGAATCTGAAGAGGAAGATGCTGATTACACTGATGGAATTGATTCAGATGAAAAAGTTGAATCACTGTCAGATTCTGATTCTGGTACTAGCTCAGAATATTCTGATTGGGTGGCTGATAGTGGCACCAATCTTGAACCACCTAAACGTACTCAACATCGAAGACGTCGCGTTAAAAGACCTACTACTCCACCTTCATCTCCATCACCTCCATCATCTCCACATGATGGACCTAAAACTGTGCCTCCTCGAAAAGTACTAAAGGTAAATGTTAAGAGTTCAAACAATTTTTTTTTCATGGTTATATATAATAATATTATGTTTTTTATTAGGATGTTCCAGAAATATATAGACCTTCTGAGTGGTTTTCAGAAGTTTTACCAAAAAAATCACCTTATTGCCCTCAAATGGGTGATATTTTAATGTTTTTTGAACAAGGTTATAATTTATATTTAGAAGCAGTGGAAGCAAAAAAAGTTTACAAATTAAAAACAACACAATCTGCTCCATGGGGAGAATTAGAACTTAAAGTAAGTCATTTTAATTATACTTAGAATATTTAAAGAATTATATTTAGTATTAATTGATTAATTAATTATAAGGAACCTCAAATGGTTAAAGTAATTGGAATAAAATACGAGATTAGACCTCCTCGTTTATGTGGATTGCGTTTAGCTGTATTGAAAGAAAATGGTGATCATACTTCTTTCAGTTTTGACCTAAAATACCATGATATGCAAGATGTAATAGATTTTTTAGTCTTACGACAAACATATGAAGCTGGGTTAGCAAGAAAATGGAAAGAAGGTTTATTAATTTATTTTAAATATTTAAATTTTACCGTGCAAGTTATTAATTATTTCAATTTATTGAAGGTCAACGATTCCGAAGTATGATAGATAATGCTTGGTGGTGTGGTAAAATAGTTGAACAGAGTACTTCCCGTTCACCTTTTTTGTGTTATCAAGTTCTTTGGGATAATGGTGAAAAAGAAAATTTAAGTCCTTGGGATATGGAACCTATAAACCCTAAAAGTATGGATTTGTTTGTATTATTGTATTTTATTGTTTTTCATAATTTATGTTTGTTAATTATTTTTATTATAAATAAAGGAGAACCACTCAATGGTATGTCATTACCAGTGACTACAAAAGAAATGAAAGATATATTATACCGACCAGAATCTGGTAATAAAGAATGGCCTAGTGGGTCTCGAGATTTAATTTGTGACCGAATATTGAGAGGATTGCATGATCTTATGGGAATGTCACTTGCAGAACCATTTCTTGCACCAGTAGATATACAAGAGTATCCGTCTTATGCATATATTGTAGAATATCCTATTGATCTATCAATCATAAAAGTAAAATACTTTATATATATTAAAAACAATAATAATACCTAATTAATAAATTTAATATTTTAATTTTAGGCAAGATTAGAAAATCGTTTTTATAGACGTCTTGCAGCTGTACAATTTGATGCAAGATATGTAGCAAGTAATGCTGAAAAATTCAATGAAGAAGGTAGTGATATAGTGAAAAGTGCTCAAATTATCACTGAAATCTTATTGAAAATTATCAAGTATGTTGTAGTATTGTACAGATTTTTGTATTCATAATACTTTACTCCCAATATATTAATTATCAAAAAAATTTTTTCTAAAATAAAATATATTCTCATTTTTAAGTTATTATTATGCCAAATTATTTGTTCCTTGTGATCTTTGAGGTATTATTGGAAAAAAGTCAAATGTGTAAACTTATAATTTATTTAATTTATTTTTTCCAATTTTAATAAAGCCCAAATTTTTATAGATCTTCTTCGCCAGTTGAAGTTCCTGCTCTATGTCGCCAATTACAACAAAATTATAAAAATAATGAAGAAGAAAAAAAAAATTTACTAACTGATGATCGATCGCGTAGATTAAGACCTAGATCATTAAGAGAAAGAAGTCGACGAGAATCTAATCAGCCATTTAATTGGAAATTGGAGTGTAAAAACTTTTTGAAACTTATGTGGTTGTCAAAAAATAGTACCCCATTCAGGTAAAACTATTTAGTATTTACAGCTGATTAATTTAGTTCCATAGAAAAAAAATATTTAGTTTTATTTACTAGCACTTATAAATTAATAATTTTTATACTTAAGATAATCAGTTATACTCATGTTTAAAGAATTTCAATCCCAATTATTTGCAATTTTTTGTTTATCATTATCAATAATAATAATATATTATTATTATTGTAGTGCACCAATATTCATTTAAAAAAACTTTATATTTTAGAGAACCAGTAGATTATAGTAAATATCCAGATTATGATCGAGTTGTTAGTACACCAATGAATTTAACAACCATTCGGGAAGATTTACGTGGAGATAATTACAAAACTCCACTAGATTTCTGTGACGATGTTAGACGAGTATTTAATAATGCACAAACTTATTTTCAATTATATCCTGATGAAAAGGTATGTTCTTTGTATAATAATGGTTTAGTTAAAATAATAACATATTTAAAAAGTTAAATTATATAATTTGGGGGTCCATTGAGTCCACTTTTCCTGGAATGACAGGCTAAAGCCTTAACCATCTTTAAAATTTATAGCAAATAAAAATGTTTTCATGTTTAAGTTGGAACAAATTACTCAAGAAATGATAATTATGTCAGAAGAGAACATAACTCAAATACTTAACAATTGGGAAAGACAATCATCTAAACGCCCCACATGTAAGTAAAATATTAAAAGACAAAAATATTTTTAACAATCATATATGTTTTCTTAATAGCTATAGTAAGTCACTTAAGTTCACGTCCTCAAAGAAGATGTCGCTTAAAAAGACAAAGAGAATTAGACAATAGTCCAAGTGAAGATGAAAGTGATGCTGATTTTAATTTAAGAACCAAAAGACCACGGAGGTTAAGAACAATTGCAATTAAAGAGGAAACAACAGATCAATCATCATCAGAAGAAGAAATAAAATTTGATCCTAATCAACCTTCAACTAGTTTTGCACATAGTAAGTTTAATTTATAGTTAGTTAGTTTAATTACTAAGTTAATTTTTAATTGTTAATTTATAAATCAAATGATTTTAGATGAAAGAAGTGAACCTAATCGTGTTAAGACAAAAAAATCTATTGATATGCCATCAACCAGTCGTGAGATTAAAGAAGAAGTTCAGAGTGATGATGAAATGCCACTTAGACGTCATTCATCAAGAATTCGTAAATCTACTTATCGTGTACAAGAAAATAATGATGAAAGTGATGAAGATGATGATTATACTCCCACTAAACCTCAACGGCCAAAACGATTAGTTAAACCACTTCCACAAGATAATGATGATAGCGATGATGAAGTTATGCCTACCAAGCCGTCTCATAGTAGGCGACTCCCAGTATGTACAGAAAGATTTGAAGTACCACCTATTACTAGAAGACAACCTACAAGATTTCATGATGAAGAAGACAATGAAGAAGAAGATCAACCTACTAGAGCTAGAGCTACCCGATCAAGATTTTTAAACACTGAAGAAACTGATCAGAGAGGAACAAGAAATTTGAGAAAGAAAAAACGTTGGGATTATGCCAAAATGTTAGATGTATCTGGTGTAAGTAGTGAAGAAGGTGCTGATGATTGGAAACCTTCGCCAAAATTTTCCAAAAAAATATCTTCCCGTCATAAAAGTCAAGCCTTAAAAACTAGAAAAAAAAGGAATTATGCAGAATGTAGTGATCAGAGCTGCAGTAGTGATGATAATAATGATGACGATGATGATGAAGATGATGAAGAAAATAGTGTTAATATAAGAGTATCTGTAAGCAGTAGAGGGCGAATTAGAAAATTAACAGCAGAAGCCAAAGCACATTTGTTTCGAAGATAATAAAAATTATTGTTAAAATTTCTCATTTTTTCACAACTTGTATTATATATCTTATTTTTTTTTTTATATATTATTTTAAAATTTAATTGTCAATACAATATACAAAAAATTACTGATAAATATGATATTGTTAATTCAAATTATATGTAATAATTTAATTATATTTTTAGTTTATTAAGATGCATTTAATACCTAATTATGTTTTTATAAGTATATTGTAGAAATTCAAATTGTTTTCTTGAAAATCTAAACTTTTAATTTTAACTTTTATTTTTAATTAACTCTGTTTTGATAGGCATGACTCACTTGTGTTATAATATTAAATGTCTAAACTATTGAGTATTGATTATAATTTATAATATTGGCCAGGCATATTATGGAAATTTTATTTTTATTGTTTTTAATATTTAAAATTATTATGACAATTTTAAGGGGAAAAATGTAAGATATTGATTAAAAGTATTCTTTTAAAATATATAATTATAAGTATATAAATACCAATATTTGTTTTTAAACATTATTTTACTTAATTTAAATTATTTAGGTTTTTAATGTTTTTATTTTGTTAGTATCTATAAAATATAAATCATAGGTGTGTATACACAGGTGATAGGTGCTGCACCTTATAATATATTTTAAATACTTATTAAACTTTTTGAAAATTTAAAAGGCTTATACAGTATAAATAATTTTAAAAATGTTAAATGCAGAATAAAATTAAAATATGAGTATTCAATGTTGATCAAATGAAAAATGATAAAACTGTTTATTATTGTGAGAAATTACTACTTACTTTTAATTTGTACTATGTGCATGTATGACATATGTTGTTCTATAAACAGGCATTAACTGTTAAATCAGTGAGTTGCTTACATTAATAGATGTCAATAATACTTTATCATATAATCAAATTATACAATTACATCATTTTTGTCTATGCCATAATTAGGAAAACTAACTGGGCAATGTGGTTTGATTAGTGTTCTATTGAGCTGGTTAAAAATGAATGCTACACTGGATACAAAATACTACGCACGTCAAACACCTATAGGCTATAATATATACAAAATTGGCATTCGTTCAATACGCAATATACATCACCATTTAATATGTGATGTATTGATAAATAAAGTTTATATCAATATCAGATGTACTGGAAGGTGCAGAAGTGCATCACACTTAGCCATCATAGTCAATCATGATTTTTAAATAGTTTAATCAACTATTATTCTGTTTTTTTTTTTTTTAAAGTAAAACAAAATAGTTTATAGATATGTCAAAACTACAATCAAAAATAAAGAAGATAACTGGTCCAAGTTTGACTTTCCCCAGGTTCATTTTTGGTCAGAGTTACATATAGCGGTACACAAAGCACAAGTCTTGTATATAATATGCCTTGCGCTTGCAGTTTTGTGCCTTTGATTTTTTTCAATATAATATACCATCCGTTCGGCAATTTTCCACTTCTAATCAATAAAAGGATACCTAATAATACATGAAATAACCTAATTTGTTAATAATAGGTAAATAACCTACACAAATCTAACGACGAACGACGACACAGCGACTAGTAGCTGTTCTAGCATAGGAAATAATTCCGCTTTCCGCCTCAACTGTACTAACAACGGCATCCAACTACTTGTCGGAGACTTTGGCTCGGACTGATTGGTGAACAGATGAGCTATATAGGACATCAGCGGTAGTAGTTTTGACTTTTGAGTACAATTGAAATACGAGTTGGTTTGAGTGACTTTGCATTTTGAAGTGAAGTTTTAGATAGAAAGTGACTGTAATCTGCAGATTCATGAATAAAGGTGGAAACTTTAAGATCTTCGCATAAAGTGACGTTTGTGAAATTACCATCATGACAACTCAACCCCTTGTAAAAGATCTATCCATCTCAGCACTACCTCATCGCATGTTAAAAAGAAAGTGGTGTCATGACTTAGTAAAAAATAAAACCCATATCCGGATGCATATTACCATTCTGCACATGAAATAAAACTCATGAACGAATTTGGCCCTATGATATACATTTGTAGCGAAAATTTAAATTATTACTGACTTATTAATAGTGTTTAAAGTTGAAGACAATTTTAGAAAATATGGTATCAATACAACTAATACAAGCACGTATACTTTTTACTAAATGCTTTATTTAAAAAAATATTTATTTTTCGATTTATAGCTATGTAAAATAAAATGTTGAATTTGTTTTATTAATTATATTGTGTAAGATCTGAGTATCTGACTCATGATATTCATGTTCCACTTCCACATAACATAATATTTACAATCCTTGTACCCAGTTTATATACCTATCTTTGATGTATCCGTCGGCGTTGTATTCTTGTATTTACAATTGACCACGTTTAATGTATACGATGTTTCAACTATTTATTGAAACATAAAACATTATATTCTACGTATTTAGTATTTATAGCGTATGCAAGTTGATACATTGACCATGAGTCCATGAACATGTTCATATAACCCTATGTACAAACGAATCTTTTGTTAAGTATACATAAATATTACATATTTACGATTTTATTAGTCATTATTTCGTTAATTAGGTGATATAATTTAAGTATTATATGTATATCTTTGACAATATAAGGAGAAATGATAATTTGTATACTAGTGATGATTATTAAACAATTTTTATGTTATGAAGTCAAATATATGGTATTTTAAATATTTGCGGTACATACATTTTGTATAAAATAAAGTAAGAAAAATAGAAAAAAAATAAAAACAAAATAAGTTTTATACTTCACGTCTTTTTTAATTTAAAATATTTAACGCCATAGAAAATTTTATATTTTTTAGATTCTGAACGGAGTGATGAATGTATTGACTTTACAATGATGTGTGTTTTTTTTTTTATTTATTTTTTTTTTTTGTGTCTGTCATCACTTTTTGGAGTAGTAATAATGCTTCGATTTTTGACATCAGCCCCTCTTTGAAAAGGAAAATTCATCTAGTTAGTACTTTGGGGATCAAAAGTAAAAAATTTCTAAGCGTCGGGAAAAACCCTGAAAAAATTACGGAAAAAACGGAAATTTTTATGAATAACCACTTTTTGACAAAATCGATTTTTTGATTTTGCTGTAACTCAAAAACGAATCATTGTAAATACTTGAAATTTTCACCAAATATTTATATTAGCGTTATCTATTTACGATTAAATTTTCAAAGTATTTAGAATTTTTTTAAGCTACTTATAGACAATTAAAATTTTTGACTTTTTAAGTTTTTTTCTTAAAATGCCGATAAAAAAAATGTAGTTATCCAAAAAATCTTTAAAATTTAATACAAGGTTTATTATACGTTGAATTTATCGTAGTAAAAAAAAATAAAAAATCGTTAGTCACAATTTTTGTTTATAAGCATTTAAAGTTCAAATGTTAACGAAATATATCAAAACCGCGAAAATCATTGACTGACAAATCATCTCCGTTCAGAATCGTTTTTCGTATACAATGATACCTGTCATTGCATTCAAATTTAACACATCCATTATAATGACCAGTTACCTACTCTCTATCTCTACTATACGTCTATACAGCAGAGCGATACCCACTTGCCCACTTTTTAATTATTATTCTGTAATATAATACTATTATAGTGTATGTGTATTTAATACTGACTTTTTTGTAATTTTATTGCAATGTAGCTGAAAACCATAGACAATTTGTTGTTGAAACCATCGAAATTACGATTATTTGAATTTGAATTAATATCTTTATTTAAATTTAAATAATAAAATGATAACTAATAGGTAGGATTTTTTTAGGGGGTGCACACACTATCAAAAATTGTATAAAACATATTGTAGTATGCGTTCATGTATACAATTAAATATAAATCTTTAAAACAAAATATAGTAAATATGGCCAATGAGGAGGGGGGCTATGGACCCTGTGCCCCCTGGATACGCCACTGGATGTGTACCACGTATATCTTATCTTATAGACCTAGCTACTAAAAATAACTCTGCAACTTTTATAAAAAGTTATATTTTATTTAGTGAATAATTGACACCTGTGTCAATATACTATTAAACGAATTAAACGAATCAATATAATATATGATGAGATGAAAAAAATTGATTTCGAGGTACCCAATACATAATTATATTATAATATGACTTTATAATATTATATTATTGTTATAAAAATGATATAATTATCGGCAACATAATAACACTGCAGTAATGTACCTATTTTGCCTATACTATACGCCAGGTAACACTTTATTTGGGGCGATGTAATTCAAAAAAATCAAATTATTACAATGTGTCATCATGTTGATTAATGAAATATAAAAAGAATCTAATAATATTAATGTTACCTATGCAGGGAAGCGTGTTGTTGGGGTGTACACCTAGATCTAGCCAACCGACGAGCTGACCAAAACTGTAACTGTTCCTCACCTTGGGATCCCTAACAGGCAAGACGCTGTCCACGGTAAATTCGGCGTCGCCCAGCGGCTCATCATCAACGACTGCAGCTGTTCCTTTGTCTGAGGTATCAAACTATCGACGATCTGCATTGATTCATACGCAAGCGTCTGATAGACGACGATCCACACACCGACAATAACAGCTTCTCCATCACGTCACGGGTCACGCTTTCAACAATCTCGCTGATTTGGTCTGTGTTGTCGAACACAAAATATATAATATATATATATATCATATTTATGTGATGAAATTAAGATCGAGAAAGACATAGTTTAAGTTTTAATAATAATAATAATTTATTGTAACCAAACATATATACATTATACAATGAAATAAAATAAAATAAAAAGTTACTAAACCCCTATAAGCCATAGCTTGTAGTGGGGTTAAGAGTTCTATTTTTTTAACTTTTATATAAGATTTATAATATAATAATAATAATCAGTACATAAAGTTAATCATATATGAAATTATACAATATAAAATAATAGTTGATATTTATTAGGTAATAATACTACAGTTTGGATAACAACAGTGTGGATAACAAAAAAATGTATAGCTGTTCAAATAGAATAGGTACATAGAATTATTATTGTAGGTACATTATATAAAATTTATAGTAAATAGTAATTACATTTTAGAATAAAAATGTAATAATGTATTTATAATATTAATTAATTTATAAATTTTTTATACATAATAAAATTTTGGAAACTTAATATATTAATGCTGTATTTGATACACAAATCAATTCCGACGTAAAATGGGTTCATTTTACCAAAATTGGAGTTACAAGTATACTTGGTCAAATTAATATTTATGTGATATCTTGTACTGTAGTCATGATTTGTTGGCATAAGTAAATGTTTATATTGGAAAATTAATAATAATAAGCGTTTTTTATAAAGTTGATCTAAATTTTGGATATTCAAGGAGTTATAGATGTTAATGATAATATTAGATGATGGTTTGTTTAGAATATATTTAATTAGTCTATTAATTGTTCTTGATAAATTGTTTATATGACTAGTATAGGTGGAGTGCCAGAATTCAATACCAAAATTTAAGATTGATTGAACTAATGATAGATATATATAATGCGTTTATGTTGTATCCTACATATGTATCTAATATCCTTTAGGATATAAAAGAATTTTCTAATAGTTTTTGTTAAAAAATGTATATGGGTATACCATTTTAAGTTATTGTCATAAAATAACCCAAGGTACTTAATGTTATCTACTCCTTCTAATAAGTAACAATCTACTGTGCAATTAGAGTAATTACAAGATGATGTGTGAATATATATTTTTTTCTCATATATATTATGATTTGTATTATTAATTCTGAAATGCATATATTTAGTTTTGTTTAGATTTAGTTCTAATAAATTAATATCAAACCATGATTTAACATGGTTTACAATCATGTTTGCCTTAGAATATAGCGCATCAGATGATTTATCAGACAATAATATTACAGTATCATCTGCAAAACAAATTATTTTAGCATTTAGTGCTAAATCAAATAAATTATTAATAAATATTATAAAGAATAATGGTCCAAGGACAGTGCCTTGCGGTACACCATGGGTCACTAGTAAAGGATTACTATAGGTATTATTAATTTTAACTAACTGAGTTCTATAAGATAAATAAGAACTTAATAGTTTAAGGACACTACCCCGAATTCCCGCATTTTCCAATTTTTTTTAAAGTAATTCATGATTAATTGAATCAAAAGCTTTTTTAACATCAAGGAAAATTCCTATCATTTGTTGTTTTTTATCAAGATTATTACGAATATAGTGATTTACTTGAAAATGGGCATTACTAGTAGATCTACCATTAATAAAACCATATTGGTTTTTATCCAAGAATTTATTTTTATCGAGAAAGATCATAAGTCTAGATTTTAAACATTTTTCTAACAGTTTAGATAGTGATAAAGAGAGTGAGATAGGACGATAATTGCTACAATCCAATTTATTTCCATTTTTGAAAATTGGAGTAACAAAGCTTTCATGGCGTTTTTGTTTTCGACTGCAGAGGAGACCATCTTGTCGTTGATAAATGCATTGTGTACAATCGTCTTGAACGTTGAATTGCAAACATAAATAACTTATTTGGAATATCGTCAGATAACGTGTCAGATAAATTCAGACGAGCACAGCGTCATTTATTACTAAAGCTAGCATCAATTCTAATCGGACGATATTAGGATTTCATTTTATTTTTCAAAACACTATTATTAATAATTACTATTTATATTGATATATTATATTGTCTAGTAGTATTATAATAATTTAACGAACATTTTGAGAATTACGATTCATATTGTACCCATTTTAAACTTTTTGATGATCTTTTTTATTTATTTATTATAATATTATACTTATTCAAATAGTCATTCAATTAAACTCTATGGACATATTTTTCCAATAAAAAAATTTGACGATTACGAGCAAGTGCACATGTTATTATCATTATAATTTTAGGTATAATTATATTAAAATTTAATCAATACTTCTATAGTGTACAATATTATAAGACAAACAAAATAATAATATTATGTTTTAAAAATCTGATTAAATTATGTTCAAAAATATAGATAAATCATGGTACATCTAAAAACAATTCCAGGAATTTACTTAAAAACATAAAACGTTGACCGTTGTTCAACTAATGGAAAAACTCAGTAATTGTGTACTTACATACATCTGAATATATTAAATTATTGTTAATTAAATATTGGTACTTGTTTGTTATCGCCCCGCCAGTATGCTGTATAAAATTTATCACCCCGCCATATAGGGTGCCGTTATTATACCTACAATTATCGTATTTAGCTCGTGATGGATGATCTATTTTGGGAAATAGAAAAACTATTGTACATTTTATATTAAACCATATTAGTACGCTGCTGGCTTTCGTTATTTTATTAAACTTTGACTTCGTTTGAAACCAATACAAAAAATTACTTTTTAATTTTTTATTTTATATAATAAAATTAATTTTAATGAATTACTTACAGTTGTTTTTAACAATGATACTGCAATTACATTTAAAAAAATAATAATATAGTTAGAACTAGTGAAATATGTGAAAATGGCCATATAATGTTTATCAAGGGGTCGCGATAGCGTTGTCAGAAAAGAAGTTGCCGGAAGGAAAAGGGTTTAAGAGTTAACAATTGGTTAACTGGTTCTTGACTACCAAAATACTATATACATACAATTGTCCATTTCATATACTACTGGGCTCGATAAATGTCTTCAGTAACTTTTTGTAAACATGAGCTAAAGATGGGACAAAATGCTGAGGTCGATTGGAGTAACTATCTACGTGAAGTATGTATATGGAAGTTAGAAAATAACCAAAATAAATAAATTGGTGGTCCCGGTCTTATTGATGAAATAGATGAAAGTTTATTTGTGCGCCGAAAAAATAATGCTGGACGTATTCTACCTCAGCAATGGATTTTCGGTGGAATATGTCGTGAAACCAATGCATGTTTTATAATAAGTGTACCTGATTGATCGGAAAAAACAGTGTTACTTATAATCAAAAAATATATAAGACCAGGCTCAGTAATATTGTCAGATTGTTGGAAAGCGTATAATAATTTGCAGCAAGCGGGATTCCAACATAATACTGTAAACCATACATATAATTTTGTTGATCCGGATTCCGGACACAGGGGCACACACCCAAATATCGAGAGGTTGTGGGGTTCTGCTAAATGGGGAAATAAGAAGCGTCGTGGAACGAACAGAAATTTTTTGGAATCATATTTAGCAGAATTTATGTGGAGAACACGTCTCGGAAAACAAGACGCATTTGAAACCATTTTAAAAGATATATCCGAGTTCTGGCCTCCACCAAAATTATAATTATATTATTTATTTACTAATGCATTTATACATATTTTTTTAAATGTATAAACATATATTTATTCATTTATTTTTAAATTTTTTATTATTAATAATACATACATATTTTATATTTATTTATTATTTTGTTTATTTTACGATCCCTTAATAATATATATCGACATATTAATACCTGAATAAATATATTTATTTATTACTTACCTATATTAAATTTGTGATCATAAATTATATTAATATTACGTAGGATAGGATTATACTAATAGTAAAATATGGCCCTTATTACTACTAGCGTTGTACGCTTGTGGTGAAAATATGAACTACTGAACCGTAACACAATCTGCCCGGGTGATGGGCTGCTGATAGCTAACCTGTATATTATCTTAAACCGTGACCGGGTCTTTATCATGAACATATATATTGTTATGGTTATTGTTATGGTCTTTATTATTCGAACAAGTGCTTATCACTATTATAATATGAATCTGATATTCTGATTAGTGATTACTGTTTACCTACTGATAGTCGACATAAATCTAAGATCGTGGTCTAGAATCTTCATTCCTCCACTCATTGCTTGTTGCTTGAGCAGTTAATTATGGTTTTATGTTTTGCTGTGCACTATGTAATTTTCTGTATTTAAATATTAAACAATAATATATTACAAACATGAAAAAATAAATAGATTATATTATTTGTCATTATAACAAAAATAGGTATTAATTAACAATTATCTAGTCATTTTATATTTAAATTAATTAATATAGAAAGATAAACTTTCAACAGACTTCATTTATTTTTGAAAATACTTTTTAAAACGTGAGTATGCTTAATTAAGACAATTTAATATTAACGTTCCCAATTTCAATTTGTTATGCAGTATTGTAGTAATGTAGTATGATATTTTTGTAATATCTAGTATATAAATTATATAATTAAATACTTATTTCTATCATGCCATCATGGTAAAAATAAAGTGATGTAAGGTGTAAACATAAAATAAGATTTTAGATTAGGTTTTTATTAAGTACCTACTGTGTTTCATATGCTGTTGCACTCAACATTTTGATTCCAATGATACTTTCAAATGATTTGCTTTGAAAAAAAAACCGTTTATATGGTTGGTAGTTTGGTATAAGTCCTATTAATCTTTCTGATTAAACCATTGTAAAGTTTGAATCTTATCTGAACTTTGATTCTTGCGAGAATGTTAACTTTTGAAATATAGCCATGTCAGAAATAATAGGACAAACCATCTAACTTCTTAGAATCAGGGCCATCTTCAGAGAAGAGTAAGAAGGCATGGACCAGGGGCACACATTTAATTTCAATACTACTTATGAAATACATTTTGAAAAAAATAACATGTTTATAATGTAGTGATTATTTATATCTTAAAATCATATAAATATAAATAGTTATTAAAGTTAATTAGTTATTACTTATTACCTAGTATGTATTTATACATATTTTATATATCTCAAATGGTTTTTTTAAACAAATGCAAATTTCTCATTTGTAGGAAGAGGCACAAATGCATTGTTTTGTTAGGGACCCAACCAAACCTCTATACAACCCTGTTTAGATGTGCATACTTTGTCATTTTAATTTATTATTTTTTATAAATTTCATATTAGATTTAAAAAAAATATTTAATTTTTATTTTATGTGTTTTTCAACACTTTTCTCTCTTATTATCTATTAGTACAAAAATATAATTACGTAATTAGAGACTTGACAGTTAAGAATACTTTAAAAAAACTTTGAGATTAATTCTGGTTATATATTATGTTTGTTTATGAATAATTTGACCTTGCAAACATTAAGCAATTTTAATATTTGCGTTTCAACCCGTATAAGTTTACAATATATTTTTCTGAAGAATGAAAGTAAATATTAATACATAACATACAATTTTTAATATTGTTATTATAAATTAGTATAGTAACTTAACTATTTGTTTTTATTTTTACAGTGTTTTGTCTATAACTGTTCAAGATGCTTAGGCTTTCAAAAGCACTAAAAAAACACGGAGCAAATATTCGTGGCTTTAGCGTTTTGAAAGCTAAAACACCATATGACACTATTTTTAAAGTTGGGCAAGAAATAGAAGGCTTTGTTGTAAAAGAAGTCAGGCCTGTTGCTGACTTTCAGCTCACTGCATTGCGTCTCGAACACCAGAAATCTGGGGCAGATTATCTGCATATTGATAGAAACGATACTAACAATGTTTTTAGTGTCGCATTTCGTACAACACCAAAACAGTCTAATGGATTACCACATATTCTTGAACATACTACTTTATGTGGTAGTAAAAAATTTCCGTGTCGTGATCCATTTTTTAAAATGCTCAATCGTTCTATGGCAAATTTCATGAATGCCATGACTGCACCTGATTATACCTTTTATCCATTTTGTACTGAAAACCAATCCGATTATTATAACCTTATGGCGGTGTATTTAGATGCTGTTTTTAATCCGATGTTACGAGAATCTGATTTTCGTCAAGAAGGATGGCGTTTAGAACATAAAGATGTGGACGATAAAAATTCTCCAATAGAAATAAAAGGGGTTGTTTATAATGAAATGAAAGGTGTGTATTCAGATAATCAACAAATTTACAATGAACATTTTCTGAATAACATTTTACCAAGTAATACATATGGTATCAATTCAGGTGGTGATCCTAATGTTATACCATCTTTAACTCATTCTGATCTTGTTGCTTTTCATCATAGATATTATCATCCAAGTAATAGCCGTTTCTATTCTTACGGTAATTTTAACTTAGAAAATCATCTTAGATTTTTAAACGATACATTTTTAAAAGATTGTCTAGCAGATCCATCTATTAAAGTTGAAACAAAGGTTCCAAATGAAAAACGTTGGGCAACATCTAAACGTGCACACGTTGCTTGTAGAGAAGATCCAATGGTGCCTAAGGATAAACAATCATCTTTAAGTATTGGCACCCTTTGGAGCGATATAACTAATACGCAAGAAACCTTTGAGCTAGCCATACTTTCAAGATTATTATTAAATGGACCTAATGCTAAGTTTTATAAAACTCTCATAGAACCAAACATTGGAACAGATTTCAGTGCTGCAACTGGTTTTACAGATCAAACAAGAGATTCATTTTTTGCAGTAGGGCTTCAGGGGTTAAATATATCAGATTTTGAACGAGTGGAATCAATTTACGAAGATACAATTAAATCAATCATTAATGAAGGTTTTGATAACCGTGATATCGATAATATTTTACACTCAGTTGAACTGTCTATGAGGCATCAGACTTCAAATTTTGGATTACAACTCTTATATGGTACACTGCCCATTTGGAATCATGATGGTAATATACTAGATTCAATGTGTGTCAGTGAAAAGATAGATGAATTTAAGAAAAAGCTGTCTAATCATCCTAATTATTTACAATCACTAGTTGATAAGTATTTGTTGAATAATAATCACAAACTTGTAATGACAATGTCACCAGAAAACAATTTTGAAGAACTTAGAAAAGAAAATGAAGACAAGCTTCTAAAAGAAAAAATGACTCCTTTATCTGATGTAGACAAAGAGAACATTTATGTACAAGGTTTGGACCTTCGAAAGCAACAAGATGCAACACAAGATGTCACATGTTTACCATCTTTGAGCCTTAATGATTTAAAAAAGACAACTGATTCTGTACCACTCATTAAAGAAAACATAAATAACACTCCGGTTTTCATATTTCCACAACCAACTAATCAAGTGACTTACTTTAGAAGTTTAATAAACACATCACATTTATCTGATGATTTAAAAACTCTAATTCCACTATTTTGTAATATTGTTACCAGAATGGGTACTAAATCTATGGACTTCAGACAGTTTGACCAATTGGTGAGGAAATCCACTGGGGGTTTACAAGTGTCCCAATCAATTATAGATTCGCCTTTAAATTTATTCAACATGAAAGAAAGTATTATTCTAAACTCTCATTGTTTGGACAAAAATGTTGATGAAATGTTTGATTTGTGGAAACAAATATTTACACAAGTAACTTTTGAAGATGAAAACAGATTTAAAACTCTTTTACAAGAAGAGGCAAGTAGTTTGGCCAACAGTATTTCAGGTAGTGGACATATGTATGCAATGCTGTGTGCAACTGCTGGTATTAATCCAATTGATGCTCAACGTGAAACATATGGTGGACTCCAATATGTTAGTACCATGAAAAAAATTGCCCAGATTGATGATTTAACACCAATACTGAAAAAACTAGAAGAAATCGGTACAAAAATATTGAACAAAAATACTATGAAATGTTCATTAACCATAGTAGAAAACAACTCTACAGCAGTTAAAGGTCTGGAAGGTTTTCTTAACACAATTGCCGGAAATTGGGATCAGTCAAATGAATATAATAAAATTGATAAACAAGATGACAATGTAAAATGTTTCCATCATGTGTTACCGTTTTCCGTTAATTATTGTGCAAAAGCTTTACCAGGTGTTCATTACGCTCATAAAGATTTTGCTCCATTGAAAGTTCTTTGCAAATATATAAGCTCGAAATATTTATTGCCTACAGTGAGAGAAAAAAATGGAGCTTATGGTTCTGGTGCCTCGCTGAGTATGTCTGGAAGTATTCAAATGTTCTCCTACAGAGACCCAAAACCAATTGAGACATTTGAAGCCTTTGATGGTGCTTGTAATTGGGTAAATAATAGAAAAATAACAATTGAAGAATTGAATGAAGCAAAATTAGCTATATTTCAAGGAATTGACCATCCAGTTGCACCAATGTCAAAAGGTAATGCATTATTTTTCAATGATATGGACCAACAAATTAGACAAGAACACAGAAATCAAATCATGAATGTAAAAATTGAAGATCTTGTAAATGTAGCTAATTTATATTTTTCAAATACAAATTTTGCTAAAGCTCTAATTGGTCCAGCAAATAATGACATTCATTCAGGAACTAATTGGAACGTGACCAACCACGAAGACTTATAAAATCATATTATTATATTAAAATATATGTATTAAATCAGCAATGAACTATGTTTATTAATGTTATTCATTTTAGAAATAAATTGTTTTTTTTTTTTTTTATAATATAATTTACTACAACTAAAGATAGTATAAGTTTTGAGGCTAAATAAAATTTGATGAATTTTCAGTTAAACATATTTTATAACTTTATTTTAATAAATACACCTTATTATACAGGTTGTTCCATAGAGAATGTCTGGATTTAAAAACAATATATTCAATTAAGTATTATACTTTAAAAATTGAACCCAATAGTAATCTAAACTGCGGGCAAATACTATAGAGTAGAATACAAAAAGCTCTATAGAAATCAGGTGACAACATAACACTAATAGCATTTACATGTTTATATTATTATTATTTCTTACCAATGGTATAATTTTTAAAATATTTTTATTCTTTTTAACTATTATTATTAATAGTAAAAAAATAAAAAATAAAGTTTAAGTCTGGGAGAGGTGCATATAAAGTTCTTAGACTTACGTCGTTTTTACAATACACGATTCTCCGTGGTATTATAGAAAGTATATTAATAAAATATTATCTTAATTTTTTTTTAAATATAGGACAAAAAAGAATAGTAGATTATTGCAGTCAGAGGTGCAAACCTAAGAGTAAAAGAGAGACAATTAATCAATACTCATTACTCAGTGGTCAATTTTCAGACAAAACAATAAGCATACATAAATACACTTATATTATGTAATTTACAGTATAAGGTAAGTATGATATAATGAAAATATATTTTTGTTTTATAAGTGGATAATGAATACTTTTGTTTTATCCACTTCCCCCCATAATTGTAACTAGTTTGGGCCTCTGACTGGATTAACTTATTTTATTAGTTATTTTTATATCTCATAAATCATAATCTTAAAATTTAATATATTTTTTTTTAATTTTCACACATGATGAATCTATCTATAGATAACACATTCTACGCATTATCTCAATTTTCAATATTATGTGACTTACATCGGTTCTCAATTTAGGGGTTCATTTCCCCTTTTCATTATTTACATAGTTTATATTCAAATACATTTTAATAAAAAAATCTTTAACTCATAGTTCAAGAGATTCTATTATTTTGGCAAAATTATACATGTTCAGTTTTAATATTCAAACACTATTACAGTAGAATCATTTCACATGTAAGGATACAAACTAGTTTTTTTAAAACATAAATTGTGTTCAAAATATGAAGGTAGGTACACTAGAATACTAGATAGTAGTTAGTACAATTATAATTATTTTATACAATTCAAAATCAGTTACTTACAGTAAATTAAAATCTAAAATATCACACATGAAAATTTTAACATAATTTTTTATTACACAATCTGTTGCAATGATAGGACAATAAGCTTAATTGATATAATATTTACATATCACAAGAAATGAGGAAACACAGAGTGAGAAAACTTCTAGATTATCAATGTAAAAGTTATTTTGTTAAATGAAATGATTTAATACTAGGGAATCAAATTCAGTTATTTTAGATATATATAATGATAAAATGAACTTATTTATAGAATAAAAGAAAATAGATGCCAATTCAAATATCAAGTATATTAAAATATTATTACTTTTAGATGCTTCAGAAATGAGTTTTAATCATTTTATATCATTTTAGAAATATGATACACAAAATATTATTTAGGTTTTAATTTTCCATTATTAACATCTAAAGTACTATCAAAAATATCAGCCAACATATTATCAGAGGAAGCATCAGAAGGAATATCAACGTTTGTTGCACAAGGAGAACTAGACTCTGATGAGTTCATATTATAAGGGTTATCACTACCATCAATATTTGATGATAGAAAGTCTTCCATTTTCTCATGAAACTCAACTTCCATTTCAACTGGTAACGCATCTAAAATAAAATGCACAATTAAAAGTTTATACACAATCAAGGCCGTTCAGAAGGGGGAGGGGTGACTGGACCATTTTGGCCCAAGCCCCGAGGAGTTTGGAACATTTCTAGGAGACCCCTTTAAAGTCTTAATATAAAAATATATGTCAGGATTTAGGATTACTTGGTGCTACATAGACAATTCATTCAAACCTATTATTTCTAACACCTTTTTCTTTATGAATTATCAATAGCAATAATACAATTTTATAATGTCTCTGTAGGCTAGTTTGTTATAATATAACTATATTTAGTTAAACAAGCAACATTTTTAGTTATTCTAAATGGTAATAATTATCGGAGTGTTCAAATTGGTTCCTGGGTTTTTACAAATCAGAATTGGTTTCCAAGTTGTTAAAAATTGGGGCTTAGTAATAATAATAATAAACAGTAACAATGTATAACAAACATTTAAAATATTAAGATTTAACTAATTATTTTAATATAAATGAAGTTTTTTAACTTAAAATATATTTGTATAATTCTAAATGTAACAACAAAAGGAGTTTTGGTATGAAAAAATCAGTTAAAATTATTGGAATTAAGGAACAGTAGCATTAACTTGATTATTGTTTACTATAGGAATATGAAATTTATTATGCATTTCTGTAAACTAATAGTTGCAGACTATAATCTATAAGAATAATTAGAAAATTATTTTTAAAAGAGGTACATTTTTGCGTGGCTTTGTGATTATGGATAGTCCTTATAAAAACCCCAAATTATTTCCATATTTAAGATATTTATTTATTTCCCTAAAAAAAATACTGGACGACTGGACCTCACTAAAAACTGTATAAGTTTTAAATAAAAATATACAATTAAAATTAGGTAATTTAGAGAGAACATATAATTTCAACCATAACAATATCCTATTTAATTTATTGCAATGATTTCCAAGTAAAATGTTTTCAGAATTATTTTATAACTACAATTGTATAAAATATAAGGAAATTAAGAATCAGCTTTCACTAAGATCAGAAACTCGAGTTTAGAATAAATCATAATTAAATTCATACCACGAGCACGTGCACCAACTTCTTTGTATAATTCTTCAAACTTAACAGTAGTTAAATCTTGACCATCTTCATTTCGTTTTTGAAGAGCAGTGTAAACTAATTTTTCTACTTTATCAACCCATTTGGATTCGATTAGTCGTATGTTGAATCGATCTTTAACACTGCATGGTAAATAAATATAAATTTTATTAAAAATATTTATTTATGAATTATTAACATGTAAATTAATGGAAAATAGGTACCCTAATAATTTTAGTTCAAGTCATGTTAAACTGTAGTAACGGCTAAAGACGTTTAAAAAATGTTTATAAAAGTAAATATCATGCCCTAAATAAGGTACTTTTTAATAAAAAAGACTTACATTTGATCTATAGTTGTAGATCGATTACACATCTTTGTGAATTAAGATAGATGTTAAGGTAAATTCAAAATGGCACTTGTGTTTTCTGCTTCTAGATCAGAATAAAGAATACACAATACAAGCGTTGAGCTGAATTAAAGATTAGTGAAATACTGAAACGTCTGAAACATATATAACGGACATTAAGCAGTTTTCCGAAACCATGGATGTAGATCAATATTCAGTATTTCAGTAGATGAAAAGTGAGAACAGCTATATCTACTACTAACAAAAGTAAACAATCAGAATAAAAAATAATTTTTTTATCATTTACGTTTTGATAACACCGCAGAATAACACTATAAGTAGTCTGGGCAGGGATTACACCATAGCCACGAAATTGATTTCACTGAATAGATAGTACCACGGTCTTAGAAGAAAGATAATACTGTTCGCTTAGATCATATACGTATATGATCTAAGACTGTTCCGAATAAATTACTACGAATATATTACACTACTCACCAAAATCAAGGAACTTAAACTGAAGGACCAACTTAACGTAGTCCCCCGACTTTCTCCGATCGACGTCGAACTTGAGTCAATATTTAGAATATTTTTAGCAACTTTAAGCAACCAACATTAAAAATCTTATAGAAAAAAAAATATATTAATGCAATCGTATATTCGTATGTTTTTGCTATTTTTAACTTGCGAAAACATTTAATTATCTAATGTAACAAATAACAATGAAGGTAAGACAAAAACATAAAATAATGCATCTATTAATTTAAATGTAAAATATAATTTTTCATTTTTCCTATATTTATTTAGTTCACGATTCACGAATAAAGTTCAAAAATTGAGAAGGTGCCTATTATCAAGAAATAGTATCTACTGATTTATCCAATATTTTTCTTTTTAATTATTTCTAGATTTTTAATGTATTTATTTTATTTTTATTACTAAATATTAATTTTAATGTTTGAATAATTAATATTTAAAATAGGTACATATTTTTAGATTTTGTATAATTGTATGCATATTTTAGCGCTTATTTTGGTGTTTTTAAGTGCTATAAGTTCAAACCCTGTATATATCATTATATATTATTATATATAATGTATATATAAAATAAAGCTTTATACTAACTGATGGATAATTAAAGTGTAGTACTGTTGTATATCCTAAACTATAACAATAGCTTAAAAGTTGAATTTTTAACAGTACTTACCTTAAACCCTATAAATGCTATAATGTAAGTTTACACTCAGAAAGGATTTTGCAAGATTTGCATTTTAAAGAGAGGCTCACACAAGTATAATATACGAGTATGAAAAGTGATAACTACGGTAAGGATGATGTTTATGCACTAAAAAATGTATAAATTTGTATGCACTAATGCACTAAAAAATAGTTAAGTATACATGAAAATTTTAAAAATATGCATTAAAAATAAAGAAATGCAATAAATATATAGAGACAAATTTAATTATTAATAGAATATAAATTAATTGGCTCAATACTATTTTTACGTGCTCGCGCTTTATATTAACTATTGTGTACCTATTACATTTTTGAATTGTCTTATTTATTATATAAAATTTAATTAAATATAAGAAAAATTCATTTAAAAAAAAAGTTGCATTGAATGATTATCATTATTGTTTGTTAAATGTTCGGTTGTAAATCTTCGTCTATTTGTTGCTAATACGTATTAGAATCTATTAGAAGAAAAATCCCTTACACGAAACTAGGTACTCTACATCGGTCGTGCTGTCGTAGACTAGATGGCAATACATATAGGTACCTACTATCAACAAATTATTAAATATTCTGTTAATATATTTGATAACATTGTAATGGCTCACAGTTTTGATTCATAATTGTGATAATTGATGAGGGTTATCCAAAATTATATTTAAAGGTACCCTATTTACTGCCTATAACCATATTGAATTCTCAACAATAATAAATAGGAGATAATTTGTAAAAAATAGATAATCAAACTTATATCAAATTCAGTTAATAAAATATAAAATTACGGTACTTTTCAGCATTTTACATTGACAACCAACCTTTAAATATGAGTTTAAAAACAGAAAAACACAAATTATGCACTTATAAATAAAAAAAAATGGTAAAGTATGCTATTATATGTAAAATAAAATTTTGATATTTTGAATATAGGTATCATATTATGTATATACACATTTATATACAAGAATAGAAGCTATTGAATAACGTAAAAAAAAATATGCAAAATCATAACATTTTAACCCTAGTAATATCATTCTTACTTTCTATATACTTATATAATTTCCTGCTGTTCTTGCTGGACTTCTTAGATTTGCTGGACTTCTTGGATTTGTCCGACTTTTTGGATTTGTCAAACTTCTTAGTGCTTCCGCGTTTAATAACATTTCCGGCAATTCCTCTGCGATTATTGACTCGGATGTCTCCATCTCCGGAATGCATCTCAAGTGCTTCAAGTGCTTGTTTGATAAGTAATGGATTCGTGGAGTAATGAACTAAGTACGTTTTAAAATAATTATCTATTTATCTATATCTGAGCTCTTTAAAAAGTGTCTTTTATAAGACTGAATTGATTAGGTAAGTAGTCCACAGATAGACAAACGTATACAATTACTAATATAAGGTCATCGGCCATCGTTTATAGAGTTCTAAGAAGCTGCCCACATTTCATTACAGACGCAACCACAGAATGCAAAATAGATGAATTTTTACAAAATATACAAATGTAAATTACAGTAGATAGATTCTTAATTCTTATTATGTCGAACCGAACTAAATTAAAACCCACTTGAAACTACTATTAAATTTAATAGCGTTTTGCTCTCAATAACTTCGTTATTTCGAATACACAAATAATATTTTTATTACGGTAAGAACAAAAAATTAAGCAGTACATTCAGTAGGTATCCTAGGTATAATGATTGTGATTTCACGCATTGATAGTGAATATTTGTAGTCATTGGTATTTTGTATACAATATAGACATATAGTGAAATGAAAAATAAGCGTAAATTAAATGTCCTTAGAATTAATTTTTACATTGGTTCTTACAAAAATAAAAGTAATAGTAGTATATAACTTAGTATAACTATTTACTATATAACTATAGCTACTATTATATTATTATTATTGCTTAAAAGTTTTAACTTTATTCATATTCTCACTCCCAGTCTCAGAGGTTAGTCGTAACTCCAGTGGCGCCGATCTATATTTCATGTTATGGGGAAAAAATGCTGGTGTTAGACCCACCTACTAAAAAAATGTTTAGTTAGTAACGTTCGAATGGTACTATATTTAATTCTAACTATATACATACAAGATACTGCATAACAAACTATTTTTTATTATCATCCACCCACCCATAAATATTTCTGGGGAATTTTCCCCAGTCGATATCCGTGTTCGGCGCTACTGTTAGTACATACCAAATTTAAATATTAACAAAACTGGATATTTTAACGAAAAATAACGATTATATGTATAGTTATCTATTTTGTTTTAAGTTATTACAAAAATATTATTTAAAGACACCAATTCGTGTATTATTATTTAACACTCACAGAGAAGTATTCAAAATATTCTGTAGATTAGTTTTAAGCTGTTTATGCCATAAACTTATTAACACCTGCAGTGGCGGCTCGTCAGGGGTCTTTGAGATGGCGAACTCACCATAAAAAAAGGTAGTAAAGCAATAAAAAAGTTTGAAGAAAATTGTAGTACATATAATTTAATATTTTTGTCTATTTGGAAAATAATTATGATGGTTTACGATATTAATATTGATTATTGATAATATTATAATATTTTTACATTAATAATGAGAAGACGGGTGTCATTCAATAATAATACGGGCGAAAAATATCGATAACAACAACTAATTACTAATTTATGCGATGCCAATGGCAGAAACTTTGAAAGAGTCTAGTCTCAATGTCCTGTACAACATTTATACAATATCTACCCCGCCCTCCGCCTTGCAAATAAAATTTGTAAGTACATAATTGAATCTCTCGAACGGCAGACTCCCGAATAAATTTAAATGTCTGGCTAATAATAATAATATTACAACATAATAATACAGTATATAATCTATGGATTTGGATCTATCATATTAATATTAATCTATCATCTATGGTAATCATCAATCTTCGCTATTCGTCGGAGACGATTGACGATTGTAATAATTTTAACAGAGAAAAAAATTGACGTACAAATCGTTAAACCGTACTTTAATAAATATAATATTTTACACGCATATGCCGTTTTGTTCAGCTTATTTATATGAAATATCTCAATATCTTTAATTCGAAACGTGGTAAAGACGGACGAGGAAAGGTGTTCCTGGGTCGGCGATGTGGTTACTGAACGTATGGACATTAAATATGACACAACTAAGTTTCACAAAAAAAATCGATGTTTACGTGAGTTTGATTTTCTATAATTTTGGAGCTTTAATTTACTTTTTTAGACATAAAATAAGTACATACTTATTGCACTGGACAATCTGCTACACGCCGGGTGACGTATACGTATGCATATTTTATTCCCGAACGCGCGATGCATAAAATACGTGAAATCAAAAATACATAATCGTCATATTAGTATATTACCAGACCCATTTTATATAATAATTTATATTTATATTAATTGTATAAATAGCATTTTTCATTTTTAACTGGCCGAGTACTTGACTAATATAAGTTTTTTTTATCCCTAACAAAAATAAAAAGTTTTCTGAAAAGACGCATTAATATTTTTTTATAATTGTCTGAATTTTGAATTTTGATGACATTATTAGATATATTTTATTTCATATTTCTGTGAAAACTATTTCTGCTCAACCGATTTTTGTTTTTTTTTTTGTAGTAATTTAAAAACGAATAACTATAGTTATTTGAAAATTTCAACAAATGTTAATGTTTGCATTTCTTATACATATAATAATTTTCAAAATATTTTGACTATACACTTATAGGATAAAATAACAATAGCATAATACCATAAGTAGATGCATTTATTATATATATATATTAATATCGCAAATTATCTGAGCATATTAACATTAGAACCTATTGATTATTTTAAAATCAGTAAAAAATACTAAATAGTATGAGTAGGTAGGTATTATTCCTAAACAGGACGGTACCGAAACGGGAATGATATAGTCACATGTGTATATTATAACGAGTCGAATGTGAATAACTGCTTGTATTTAGAAATTAATTTTATTGATTTTGTAAGTCCTTCTTTATTTATACGTAGATCGTAGATCATAATCTATTAACTATTTAGTATGTAATATTAATTGAATGATTCAACTTTTAAATATTTTTAAAATTATTAATCATTTATTACAACCAACCCGTAAACTGCTGTATAGCTACTATAGACTAGGTTAAGTATGTCACTATAACGAATTTGTACAATTTGAATTCAATTTTCAATGTATAATAATGCATTAATGCATTGTGTACAATGTAAAATTATGCTGGTCGAAGATGGTCTTATTTGTTGGTGAGAAATTTTACCAAACAACTATTGAAATAATAAAATTATAATTTAAAAAAAAATTCAGGATATACAATTATTATGGTTTAACGTATGAAATTAATTAGATACCAAAAGTTTCGTATGCAAGACAGCTGAAATATAATAATAAATACTATAAAATCACAAAGAGTTCTATTAAAAAAAAAAATTATAATATTTTTCATCCATGGCAAACGACAATCGTTGTCATTTGTAGGAGACTATTAACAATTCTAATAATTGTATTGAACAGTCGTAAAACAACAGCCTTTAGTACATGACAAGTATTCTCATTTTCATTTCATGCTGTTTATTTTCATAAAAATGAATTTTTATTCTCATTTAGAATCACGATGAAGATCGATATGAAGAAAATTTGCAGTTTCTTCGGCGGCGGTGCACTACTACGTATAGACTGAAGATTGACACAATTCGGTTTCCCGGGAACAGTCTACGATTACGTAAGTTTTTTTCTTATTCTGTTTAGGATTAAATTTACATTTTAAACTTAAAATAAAATATATTTATTTATATGAACAATCGGCTACCCGGACGATGTAATCGACGTAAGCACATATTTTATTCTACTATTCACGCCGAGTGACGTATACGTATGCATATATATTTTATTCCCCAACGCGCAATGCATAAAATACGTGAGACCGTAAATACATAATCGTCATATTACCTGCAGACCCATTTTATAGAATAATAATTTATATTTATATTAATTGTATAAATAGCATTTTTCATTTTTAACCGACCGAGTACCCGACTAATATAAGTTTTTTTCATCCCTAACAAAAATAAAAAGTTTTCCGAAAAGACGCATTAATATTTTTTTATAATTGTTTGAATTTTTAATTTTTAAGACATTAGATATTCATTTTATATTTCTGTAATAACTATTTCTGCTCAACCGATTTTTGTTTTTTTTTTTGTAGTAATTTAAAATCGAATTACTATAGTTATTTGATAATTTTAACAAATGTTAATGTTTGCATTTCTTATAAATATTATAATTTTCAAAATATTTTGACTATTCACTTATAGGATAAAATTAACATAGCATAATACCATAAATAGATGCATTTATTATATATATTAATATCGCAAATTATCTGAGCATATTAGTTAGAACTTATCGATTAATTTTAAAAATAGTAAAAATAGTATGAGTATGTATTATTCCTAAACAGGACGGTACCGAAACGGAAATGATATGTGACTATATGTGTATAACGAATTGAATGTGAATAACTGCTTGTATTTAGAAATTAATTTTATTAATTTTGTAAGTCCTTGTTTATTATATGTAATAGATTATAATCTATTAACTATTTAGTATGTAATATCAGTTTAATGATTGAACTTTTAAATATTTTTAAAATTATTAATCATTTAGTTCTGCTAAACCGTATAAAACCGTTATAAAATTATAATTTAAAAAAAAATTCAGGATAATATACAATTATTATGATTTTACGTATGAAATTAATTAGATACCAAAAGTTTCGTATGCAAGACAGCTGAAATATAATAATGAATCCTATAAAATCACACAGAGTTCTATAAAAAAACATTATTATAATATATTTTATCATCCATGGCAAACGACAATCGTTGTAGGAGACAATTAACAATTCTAATAATTTTATTGAACAGTCGTCAAACAACAGCCTTCAGTACATGACAAGTACTCTCATTTTCAATTGTTCATAAAATATTTCAATAATTCCATTCCGAAGCGTAAAGAAGACGAATGAAGAAATAAACTATAGCTGTTTCTTCGGTGACGGTCACGTTTGAACTTTAATATGGCACAGCTTGATTTTGTCGAAAAGCGTCGAAGGATACTTACGTAGGTTAATTTTCTTATAATTTTGGGGTAGTAATAAATTTACTATTTATACATAACATAAAATATAAATGTTTATTGAATTTTACAAGCTGATACCCCGATGACAGACCTATATTTTATTTTCGATCGTCCAGTCCAATGAAGTGGTCAGCAACCGGCGGGGTATTGTATATACGACCCGTTTTAAATTCTAAAACACTGCAATTTTTTTTTTATTTATATTTTATTATTTTAAAGTTCTAGACAATATTTTTTTCCATAATAAATAATTTAAGAATATAAAATTTTCATTTTTATCTGGTCTGCAAACTGTTTTTAATTTATGAATGTGGCCTGAGTGTTCAAAAAGGTTACCGATCATGCATTAATGATGAAATTTCCAAGAATAAAATAAAGTCATTATAAGTACACCTTAGAATTTAGATCCTGGATATGTAGCGAAAAATGTATAATGATTTTACAATTATGTAGTTTATTTTCTGTCTGCCATGAATTCTTGTAGCAAATATGATCTATTTGGTACTTTGGTTGGTAAATAGTAAAATAAAATAAAAAAAATTCAGATCTCGCCATAATATCGGAAAAACAAAATAGCTGGAAATATTACCATATTTATATGGTTTTATTTTTTGGTGAAAAATTTTACCAAAAAAATATTGAAATAATAAAATTATAATTAAAAAAAAAATTTCAGGATATATAATTATTATGGTTTTACGTATGAAATTAATTAAATACCAAAAGTTTCGTATTCAAGACCGCTGAGATATAAAAATAAATACTATAATATCACATAGAGTTCTATAAAAAAAAAACATATGATCTATCACATTATTACAATATTTAGCATCCGTGGCAAATCGACAATCGTTGTCATTCGTAGAAGACTGTTAATAATTCTAATAGTTTTATTGAACAGTCTTTAAACAACAGCCTTTAGTGTATGACAAGTGCTCTCATTTTTATAGAGTATTTCAATAATTTCATTCTGGAGCGCAAAGAAGACGAATGAAGAAATAAGAGCTAGCTGTTTCTTCGGTGGTGATGATGCACGTTTGAACTGTAAATGTGGTACAGCTCGATTTCGCCGAACAGCGTCGAAGAATACTTACGTAAGTTAATTTTCCCATAATTATGGAATAGCAAATTTATCTTTTATACTTAAAATAAATATTTATTGACATGTACAAGCTGCTATACTTGGATGACAGACTTATATTTTATTTCCAATCGTCCAATGCAATGGCCGGCAACCAGTGAGCTATTGTCTACGGCCCGCTTTAAATTCTAAAACGACGAATTTTTTTTTCTACTTAAAGTTCTAAACATTATTTTTTTTGCATAGTAAATAATTTAAGTATATTAAATTTTTATTCTTTTCTTGCCCGCAAACAGTTTTTAGTTTGTGAATGTGGCCCGAGAGTCCAAAAAGGTTGACCACTGATCCAATGTATAAAATAGCTAAGAATAAAATTAAGTCGTCAAGTATACCTTGGATCCTGGACATAGCAATGAATGTATATTTATTTGATAATTATGAAGTTTCTTTTCTGTCATAAATTATTGTAGCAAATATGATCTATATTAGGACTTTGGGTGGTTAATAGTAAAATAAAATAAAATATTTCTAATCTTGTCATAATATCGAAAACACAAAAAAACAAATGTATTATTACGCTATATACTTGTATAATATCGACAAAATAATTTATTAATTTAATTTTAATTAAAAAATGCAAATTATAGAATTTTGAAAATTTTACCAATTATCTACATTATGATTTCTCTATAGGTAAATTGTGTAATTTTAAAAGCATTTTCATTATTTAAAACAATTAAATTTTTTTTTTTTTTATTAAGCCGAAAAAAATTATAGATATGCAAATATGATTTAAAATTTAATACAGGCTATTTCATCGATCGTTCACTTATTTACTGTAATAAAAAAATGTATAGTCACGGTATATTTTATAAACGTTTAAAATTAAAATTTTGATTATATTCGGCTAAATCTATAAAATGTTCAAATTAATTTTTTCGTCAGATATTCATAAAAATATTTTCTTTTTATATCTACATTTTAAAAATATTATATTGGAATTCTCATTAGTTTTTTTTTACCAAAAACAAAAACAAAAATAATATGTTTACTGGAAAGTCACATTATTTTTTATGACTATTCGAAGTTCAGTATTATACCTATAACTTATTAAATGTTTATTATACACCCACCCTAAAAATAAATATTTTTTCTCAAATAATTTTTATATTTTGATATAGTTCAAAAATGAATAATCTTAGATACTTAAAACTTTAATTAAATTCTTATGAATGTATTTCTTACAAATAGTATTTTTTCAAAATATTTTGAAATTATGTATATTTACGATATTATATATTTTGTTATTATTTAAAACATTATTTGTAGGGACATAAAAGTTTTTTGTACATGTTATACTATACGTACACAAGGACATTTTTGACATACGTAGATTAATCTTAAGATATTATTTATTCAAATTATTTTACGAAAGGGTTGTATCTATTGACTCAAAAGTATATAACAACAATATAATACGATATAAATTATATTTATTATTTATACAATATTATAATAATAATTATGATTTATGATTAATGCAATGTTTTCGAAAAAAATGTAGCTTGTCAAACTTTACACAAAAAATAAAAAAATAAAATACTTAGCAATATCAATCGACAATCAACATATAATATTATAAGTCATAATACATCAAAATTATACTTATTAATGAAGGTTGACTGACTGTCTCTTTCAAATTCAAATTTCACACACTAATTACAGTAATAAACTTAATCACTAATGTATAAAGCAACACTGTAATAATTACTTCTTTATCTTTAATTTAATGTAATTTTTGATTATTTTGTAAAATGGTACTGAAAATTGAATTCCTCAAAACATTGACTAGGTACTATTTGTTACATGAAACCATAATAAAGGAAATGTATGAATTTGTTTCTATTATGATAGGTGTCTTCAGATATATATATGTAAGTTTACATGTAAGAATATGTAAAATTAAGTTAAAGCACTGCGTGATTAAAACCAAGAAAATGTAGAAATACTAACTCAGAAACATATCTATAATTATTTTTGTTTAGTTCACTATTTTTATAGATTAAATTAAATAATTTATAATCATCTTCATTAGAATAAAATATTAATACTTTGCAATATCTATAAAGATTTGGTCTTGGTCTATAGTTTATACGTTTCAATTCTACGTTAATATGTCAAACAGCTAAGATAGAAAAATAGATCGTATAATATCACAAAGAGTTCTATAAAAAAAAGCCATAGATTTATATTTATCATATTATAATATTCGTCATCTGTGGCATACGATAATCGACGACATTAGTAGAAGACGATTAACAATTCTATAATAGTCTTAATGAACAGTCGTTAAACAACAGTCTTCAGTACATGACAAGTACTCTCCTTTTCATTTCGTGCTGTTTATTTTCATAAAATATCTTTATACTCCCATTTAGAATCATGATGAAGATCGTATGAAGAAAATTTGGAGTTTCTTCGGCGGCGGTGCACCACTCCATATACACGATTAGCAATATCATTAGGAAGCTGATGAAGTGATGAATAACAAGAAAAAGTGTCGCAGGGCTGTGTTTGTTTAATACTATAATTTTTTGAACAGTAGTACAGTATATTATGAATATTTACTTAAATTATATTTAATTTTTATGGTTTTTTTTCTGATAATATACTGTACTACGGTTTTAGGTGTTCTTTTTATTTTAATAATACATTGAAAAATTACCAATTTTTTCAATTTTTTTTCTTATCACAAAGCAAGTTTGTCTTTGTGTATGTTTAAATTTATATTTTTTATAGTTATTGTATTGTTTAACTTTCTTATAAAAGAGAGTGAGGAATTAAAAAGGTGGCCACCGAACAGAAAGTTAAACTGCAATATACTATAATCATTTTAGTTCTTGTTTACATTTTTAACTGATAATTTATCAGTGATAAATTATGAATATAAAATTTCAAATTAATTTAAATTCAAAAATAAAAGAACACCAACATAAATTTCTTAAACATTAAAATTTTACTTTAAGTTTAAATTACATTTAATCAGCACATTAGTTGAAGTTTTATAGGAACCGAACATTTGGCTGGATCATGGACTACCCATCGTCGGAGAATTTGTCACAAAGCTGATGGGAAATGTGTCGGCACTCGGCTTCGTTTCACCCGGAGGAAGATTAGCAGCATCAATAAGAAGCTCATCTTAATATCAACTGTCCAAAGAATTGGTTTGTAATATAATATAATTTTTAGAATCGTAGTAGGTTTAGTATACTTTATATAAATATATAATATTTATTAGTGAAGAAGAAGAAGTTGTCACAAAGCTGATGGGAAATGTGTCGGCACTCGGCTTCGTATCAACCCGGAGGAAGATTTGCAGCATCAAAAAGAAATTCAACTGATAATCAACTGTCAAAAGGGTTTGTTTGTAATATATTATAATTTTTAGAATCGTAGTAGGTATAGTATACTTTATATAAATATATAATATTTATTAGTGAAGAAGAAGTTGTCACAAAGCTGATGGGAAATGTGTCGGCACTCGGCTTCGTTTCAACCCGGAGGAAGATTTGCAGCATCAAAAAGAAATTGAACTGATAATGAACTGTCGAAAGGGTTTGTTTGTAATATATTATAATTTTTAGAATCGTAGTAGGTATAGGTATACTTTATATAAATATATAATATTTATCAGTGAAGAAGAAGTTGTCACAAAGCTGATGGGAAATGTGTCGGCACTCGGCTTCGTTTCAACCCGGAGGAAGATTGGCAGCATCAATAAGAAGCTCATCTTAATTTAGTTGTCCCCCCTTTACGCATTAGCGCTCATCTCTCATCCACTCATCCAACACATTGACTATCGCCGGCCGGCAACACACACATATTATACACATTACCCGTTTTATATTATATAAAATTATTAATATCTACATAGTTTAAGTTATTGTATATTTTTTTTATTATTATTTGAATGCATTCATATGATCTGTGGCGTATTTAGGAATTTTAGGATAAGGGCAACACATATTTTGCCGCCTCTCCTCTATTAAAAAAAATTAAAAAACTTCTATGCCACGCAATGGTGAAACTGATAATACCATAGAATACCATGTTATATAAATACTATAGTATTTTATACCTCCATGGCACACATTTGTTGTGAAAAATATTAATGATTGACGTCACTGCGACAGTACTCTTAAAGTACGAAATAAAAATTTGCTGCCCCTCTAAATCTTTAAAAATTTGCCGTTCTGGACAACTGGACCCAAAGCCCCTACCTAAATACGCCCCTGCATATAATGCGTTCGATGTGGATTAGGCCTACTGGGGACACCACAATAAAAAAACGCGCCTCGTGTAATACCTCATAAAGTTATTAAACAATACGGACAATGTTATTGTACGTCGTTTAATAATAAAGGTGGTGTGGAAAATTACCTAACGGCTAACACTGTTATTCTTACCTTGCAAACATTTTTTTATTAATTACCAATTAAATAATTATTTATATCAAGAACCGAGAAATATTAATGTTTTATAAAGTATTTCAATAAAATAGTTTTGAAAAAAAAATATTCTTTGACTTGTTACAAAAAGACTCCAAGTAGTTAGTTATTAATGTCATTATATTAGTAACTAGTTCTTATTTTACAAATACACTAACTAAAGCGGGTCAAGTTTAATATTGCCAGAAATATTGTATGTAGATATCTATTACTTTACTTAAAACATTGAATTTACACATATTTTTATTTACTAATTATTGTGTATACTGTATTTTATTAATGATTTTATTTTTATTTCATGTAAATTTGAAACTTCATATTTTACTAATTTACTGACGCATTGGTTACGTATGTATTTGTGTTTTATAATAAAATACAAATGTTTGAATGTGAATATGTGATTGTACATATTTGGATTTTATTAACCATAGTCTACAAATGCTACAATTCCTCTAAATTCATTATGTTCTTAAACTTTTACGCTAACCAGTTTTCAACAAAAGTGATATAAGCGAATAGCCGTAAAATTAAAAATATTTACGAAGTATTTATATTACCATTTTTTCTATAAATGGTATAATTTTTAAATAATTGTTATTCATTTTGAGCTCTTTATAGACAATTATAATTGCGTGCTTTATTAGTGTTTTTTAATAGCAAAAATTGATAAATGGGTCAAAATCCTTGAAAATTGAATTAATTATTTCTTAATCAGTTATTAATTTACTCATTAAAAATATAAAAAAAATTATATTCACAATATTTTTATAAACGTTTACAGTGGCGTAGTTAGGAATTTTAGTTTGGGGGGGGGGGGGGGTGGCAAAATTTCAAAATTGTTCATAATAATCATGGTTTATATAACGTCAAATACACAAGTATAGGTATAGCAATATAGGTAGTAATTAGTAATTAATTTTAGTAAATAAAAATAATAAAATAATACAATATAATATAATATAATGATACAATATAGAACAATATACTATGCAACTTCTTAAACAACTTTAATATACAGTTTTTTTAAATTACAAAATGTTGTTTAAAAGTTAATTTTCAGGGGTGGTTGGAGGGGTAAGCACCCCTTTTGCTTGTTGGGCTACAATAATTACAATACGTGGTGAACACTCCATTTATTGTAGTCTAACTTCTAACCTAACCTATGTTCAATTCAATGCGACAATTCATCGATTATATACAATATACGTACCTATATACATTACATTAAATTATTGAGATACAACCTACCTACATAAGTATATACTAGGTATATAAATTATAAATGTATAAAATTCAAAAGTATGTTTTAAAACAATAACATCGCTATTGTCGCACATGCAGTCCACGGGGGTGCCAGAGGGTGCTTAGGCGCTTAGCACAACACCTTACTTTGAGCTAAAAATATTGTTAAAAATGTAATTTTGCGTTTATAAAAATAAGTATAATAAGTTTGTATTATTGTATTGGTAATGCACTAATACCATGGACGATGGACGTACTTTATATATATAATTTACATATTATATATGTACAATATTGGGTATTTGGGTTTGGGATGTTAGTATGTTACCTATTTATAATTATAACGCATTTGGATTTTAGAAACGAAACTTTAACATCATAAGCTATCGGCTTGTCAATTTATAGGTAATTTTATTTTTCAATTTGGTTTTTACGAATTAAATGTTATAAGTATCTAAATAAATCCCACAACAATTTTGTCAATAAAAAAAGTTTTTAATAGAGATGTACTGATGTCTAATGATGTTTTAGGATTAAAAGTTTAATAGCATAGGTAGATGTCAAGTAATATTAAACAAACTTTAATAGCAAATTTGAAAAAAAATAATTTATTCATTATTGTAGTTTGTTGATATGTACCTATGTAATTTTAGTACATAGTCATAGTACATAGTAATTATTAATACATCAGTGGTGTCATTTGGAGGGGGCAATTGCCCCACCACCCCTGATAATTTTTATGGGCTGGTCAAATTTTTGGTACGATAGGATAGGACCGCTGGAATAGTGGCTCTGCTCATTAAATACATAGTTATATCCCCTAGTGGATTCTATGTATGATATGTTATGATATGTATGATATGTTCATAAAATCATATAATGATCGGCAGTCGACACACTATCTATTTATAATCTATATCCGCAGAAAACAGAATAGAATTCACGGGTTATCGCATAGATAAAGAAATATTCAAATATCTGTAGAACTATTGTTCTGCGGTACTGCGGTAGAACCACTGAGTAAATTACTCATAGGTACGCGTGTCACGTTTATTATCATTATCTTAGAACATATTATTATTTTGTACGTTATCATTGCATAGTAAACTATTAATTTACATACAAGCATATCGATTGCCAAGTACAACGCCGACGGACAAACGAATTATATTACAATTGATGCCAATTATTAAATAATTATAGTGTTGTATTATTTTATCATTACTTTTCCTCGCCGCGACCACAGTCGACACCTACTATAATATTATAGTCTCGGCCGAGGGCGGTCGACGGTTTATGGTTACGTTAGTACTTTAGTTCGTCGCTCGCCGCGGCTTTTTGCGGTCGGTCTGTGTATTTTATGTCGACGAAAACACTACAACAGTCGTCAATCATCAGACCTCAGAGGCTCAGACGTCAGTCGACAGTCACCATCCAACGCAGATTGTGGCTTGCTGCTGATCGGCGTCTTCTAAAGTTCTAACTCGCCATGACATCGTCTAATACCGTCCAATCGGAAGTAATGTAAGTTGTATTGTTACGGAATACGGATTAACATAATCGAACTACGTTAGGTTTGTAATGTTAACATTTTTATGTTTAAATATATTTGCTTACCTACTATGTATTGATAATATTTATTAATCAGTTGTGAACATAAAACAATAAACGGTTGTGTGGGTAGGTTTAATCGAATGACTATAGTCATTAAAACCACATACATAGTACAATATTTGTTCTCGTATAAGTACATACCTGCATTGATTACTGTGATCCATTGCAGTTCATTCGTTAATGATGTAAATATGGTCTATATTAAAAAAGTGTAAGTTACAGAATTTTGTGTTTTAAAATAAAATATTTATGTTTGGTATTAATCCTCAAAATCTAAATATATACGCCTAAGTAATGTATTAGAATCAAAAATAAATATATTAAAAAATTCACGTTTTGATTTTGAGTAAGTACCTAGCGTCCTAGCATGGTTATCTACTAGATAGATAACTATAACACCTAGCAAAATAAAATATAACTTATATTATTGAAATAAGCTTATATTTGTTGTGTTTAATTAGCATTCTGATGTTCGGTTAGCCTATTTAAGTTAAATATTTTCTAGAAATATAAATTTAAATGAATATTAAAATTAGTTGGATTCTAATAAGATTAGTAAAACTATTAATTTCAGTTCTTCCACTTTATATTTATATTTAAATATTATTAAAATAGAAGTTTACCTTATCTCATACACATATGTTCAAAATGACTGTCGATTATTCTAATGAACAAAACAAGTTAACTATCGTTAAGGCATTAATACCTACTTCAAATTACCACATAAGTATCTCATATCTATGATTTTATTTGGTAAACGAGCATTAAAAAAATATATATTGTTTGCATTAATATAAAATTGTATAGTTAGGTAGGTATAATACAAAGTGTCATGATAGTTTTAAAAATCATGAATTCTTTATTACATTTGCTGATAGCTTTCAAATTTTTATATTTAAAAATATAATTATACATAATTTCAATTGTGAATTTATAATGAATTATCAATATTGGTATTTCTAGGATCAATTTTACCAAATTGACCTTTGCATTTTTATCTATTATAACAGTTATTTTGATTATTATTATTTTTTCATAGTTCATTCAATTTAAATTATCACTTTTATCTATCTATCATTAAATAGTATTTTATAGATACCTTTAATATTACTATTAATAGCATTAAGTATACTCTGTATAATCAAATTATAGTATTAATTTCAATAGATAGATTTTATTACGTATAAAGATATCTATTTGTTTAAATAATTTAAAAGCAAAATGTTTAATAAATTTCCAAAATAAAATCTGAAGCAATTTCTTAACAGTTAAATCATAGATATAATTAGGTAGTTAATTTATACATTGTATAAAGCTACTATAGATTAATTAATGGTTAATCAGTTTTTGACAAAACTGTCTTGCTATTTAGATGAGAAATTTCTATTAAATGTATTTCCTTTTATATTAGAAATTGCCATTATGGAAAATGTATTAGGTAGTACATATTATAACTTACCTACTTATTCAGTAACATAATCATATGACTTACCTTATAGGAAATAGTACATTTTTATAATCATTTATTATTAATTAACCATAATGGATTTTATATTATGGATTAATAATGGCTACTGGGACTGTTTATTTTTACATTTTTACATTTTTATATTTGTTGAATTGTTAGTGTTTTGATAAAAAAAAATCAAACCACCTGTTACATTAATTTGCATGTTGAAATGGTATTATTTGTATAAAATTGACTGTTGTATTACTTGTAGTCTTTTAATACTTCATTTTATTTTCTCATATATTTTACCATCAAAGGTCAATTTAATTTGTATTTTTCAGCATTCAGCATTCATCGTGATTTTTTATTTTTCTATTATATTTTAATAAAACATAGTTTGTTGCAGTATAATAATCTATTATAGTAAATTATGTTATAATATATTATATTAACATAACTAACTAATTGAAGCAATATATCTCATACATTCAGTTTTGTCGTCCAATTAATATTGTTAGTTTTAAAATATGTCTGAACATTTTAATTATAGTTGAATATGAATTTTGGAATAATTACTAATTAATTATTTCTAGTTAACCAAACCTGACGCAACATATAATCTTATTTATTCTTACAAATTAAATAATATAATATCAATTTTGAATTATTTTATTATTAAAAACTATAAGTATATTTTAATATTTATAACTTGAAGTCTGAATTGTCTAATAATTTTCCTTTGTCATACCTACCGGGCTATCAATTCCTATATTCTATTAGTATAATGTTAATGAATAAGGTTTAAATTTCAATGAAAAATCGAGGGTATTGATCAAATAACCATAAACAACTTAAACCATGGGAGTGAAAATATCTTAACTTAGTATCTTTGGTTATTTTGTATCTATACTCTTAACCATAGGCGCCATGTACATGGGTGCCCGGGGGCTAAGGCACCCATTAGAATATTGGATATTTATAATGTGTATTTATATTCAAGTTTCAATAATTTTCAAAGAATATCTTTTAGTTTTCAAGAAGCACAATTTAAAATTGAAAACATAATCATATATTTTTTTGTTTAACTTATTATTACTTATAAATAAGCTATCAATTTGATATACATTTATTTTGTTGTATGATTATTAATTAATATAATATTTTATAATTAATGATGAAATTGCATTTTTCAGTGTACAGCATGGTAAATATTATTATATTGTATAGTTTAATATTTATATATACTAATAAAATTTATAACACTAATAGACGCAATTTGGAGAGCCAAAATTAAAATATTAGAAAATTGAATAGTAATTAGCCCCAAGGCGATTCCGTGCATTTTTAAATTTTACAGGGAAATTGTTACTGACCAGGGGATAAGCCCCATCCCCCAAATTGTGCATTCACGTCTATGATACCAAGACTGGGAAAGGCACCAATTAAGTTTTTTATAACTTGGCGCCTATGCTCTTAACTCATGATTAAAGTTGAGGATGCTAAGCCCATTCAATTCTTCCTTCTAAATTACACTTAGAGGAATAAATACACATCCTTTCTTATTTAAAAACTAAAATTTGCTAAGTTATTGTTACTATTACCTTACTATTTTTAATTTCAATGTTTAATTATGTTTTTACTTAATCTACTTGTATAACATTGGTATTGTCCTTTGTATAATATTATCATGTTAACCAAATAAATACATTTTTTTTTTTTCAGAAAACTTCCACCTTCTGAACGTTTTTCGTGAGTATTGTTTTATTTATATTTTAAATTTACTTTAAATAATTTAATATTCATTACTTACAGTAGTTTTGTATTAGGTTTTCTTTAATACAAAAAATAATATAATAATTTATTAATTTTTATTAAAATTAATGAATATAGACTCTAGTTAATATTGAAATTGTGTACTATATGAACCAAATAATCCTAGTAGATATTTTTTAAGATTTCTATAATTTAATATTTATTTAAATTATTACATAGGTAGTATTTAATTTTTTAAATAATAGAATCATTAGTTTTTTGTAATATATTATTAATATTTAATATCAAATTATATATTTACCTAATTTTCTTTATTTATTACATAGTATAAATATTAAATACTCAAATGTACATTCTTAGATTATTACCTAAAATAATAAATGGAGGTATAGCTGGTATAATTGGAGTAACCATAGTTTTCCCACTGGATTTGGTTAAAACAAGACTTCAAAATCAAAAGCCAGGTCCTGATGGATCTTTCATGTATAGATCAATGTAAGACTACAAACATAATAATTAACTTTATAATATTTTAATATTTTAAACTAATTAATAGGTTTGATGCATTTCGAAAGACATATGCTTCTGAAGGATATTTTGGAATGTACCGAGGATCTGCTGTAAATATTTTATTAATTACGCCAGAAAAAGCCATTAAATTAGCAGCTAATGACCAATTTCGGCATTGGTTGGCACCGTCTGGGTATGTATTACATAAAAATAATTGAATAGAACAGAAGAAACATGTTAAAAACTCTAATTTTTAAGGAAGCCTTTAACGTTAATACGCGAAATGTTGGCCGGTGCAGGTGCTGGACTTTTTCAAATTGTTGTTACCACTCCAATGGAATTATTGAAAATTCAAATGCAAGATGCAGGACGAGTTGCTGCACAAGCTAAATTAGGTATTTTCAATTATTGTTATTATTATTTTTTTTTGTGAAAATACTGAAAATTGATGTTTGTCATTAAATTTAAATATTTTTGAGTATTGGTTTATTTGTATCATTAGATAAAAAAAAAAATTTAAATCTTACTATTAGTCAACTTTTACTATAGGGAATTATTTTATATATTTGTTCATAAAATCTCTTCTTTTTTTTTAGAAGGAAAAACTGTGCCAAAAGTATCAGCTACGTCATTGGCACGTGAATTAGTTGCTTCAAAAGGGTTATTAGGTCTTTACCGTGGTGTGGGAGCTACTGGAATGCGTGATGTAACATTTTCTATTATTTATTTTCCAATGTTTGCTCGACTAAATGCGTTAGGACCACGCAAAAAAGATGGCTCTGGTATATTTTTTATATTTTTCATATGAACATTAAACATAATTTATGATTTCTGTGTATCAGGCGATGCAGTATTTTGGTGTTCATTTGTGTCAGGTTGTGTAGCTGGTTCAAGTGCTGCTTTAGCTGTAAATCCAATTGATGTAATTAAAACTAGATTGCAAGCAATTAAAAAGTCTGATGCAGAAGTTGAATATAAAGGAGTTGTTGACTGTTTTATGTAAGATAGTAATATTTATAAATAAATTAAGTAATTTAATATTATTATAAAATTAATTTATATTTTAGGAAAACATTACGTAATGAAGGTCCCTTGGCATTCTTCAGAGGTGGTGCATGTCGAATGATAGTGATTGCACCACTGTTTGGTATTGCACAAACTGTTTATTATTTAGGGGTAGCTGAAAGAATTATGGGTGTGAACAAATAAAGAGGCAATATTCAGTGTAAAGCAATAAAAATGTATCTGCAATTAGTTCACTTTTATCCTTACACAGTATTATTGTTAGCTCATTTTTGCGTTTTCACATATTTCTGAGGCATAGTTATATACTTATACGAATTTCAAATTTAGTACCTATGGTGGCAAACCATTTACCAAATTTCACTAAATTATATTTGTTCAATTATTTAATTCAGAGGCCAATAACAGTTCAGGGTTGTTATGATTTTTTTTGTTCTATTATTTTTTGTTGGCTTAAACAATTTACATATTTAGTTGTACTATAATATTTTTATGAAAAAGAAATCATTTATTATACTATTATAATAAATAATAGTTAAAAGTAGGAAACTTAGATGAAAACAATCATTTAAATATATGTTACTAATGTTAAGGTTGAAATTAACTGTGATTGTTTATGAACATTATCTTCTTTGTGTACTTAAATATTACCTATGCTGTCATGCATTCCGTGTCCAATGTAACCGTGATTATATGTTAATGCCAAATTTTTACTTTACTTATCAATATTAATGATGTAGTATTATACTTGTTTTAATTATTTTAATGATGTCTAAAATCTATAATAAATTTGACAATTAACTTTATTAACTAATTAATTCTGTTTTTGTTTATAATTATTTCACGTTTGCTATAATGCTATAAACATTATTAAACTTGAAACTTATTAATTTGAATTATAAAACAGAGATATGACATAATATTTAACTGTTTTTTGATTGAATTATGTATTGCTTTAACAAAATAAGAATTATAAATGGATATTGACTTATTAGAATTTTTCTATAGATAAGTACAAACAGTATAAATGTTTTTGATTCTGGTAAATATCTTACTCTGATTGTGACATACTGACATATAACTTATCAGTTTATCGCTATATTATATATATATAAGTATTATTATTATTCTATTATATATTTAAGAACATAAAAAAAAAAAAATCACTGAATCAGTTTCTTTGATATCTCTATAAATTATCAAAAAAAATACAAATTATATTTCTTAAACATTTATGCTAAACTCTAGGTTTATAATTTAAATATGTTATCATAGTATTTAAATGTGATTATTAGAATACTATATCCGCTATTGATCATAAAACTTTAGAGTGTCTATTATTATTTTATGTCATCTGAATAACGTAAGAAATCTGCAGACATGTAGTGTTTGATATTAATTAATTTTAAGTGTACCAAAAAATTGCTAGTTAATAACAATGACATTGACAAATGACCCTAATTTTTATTAACATTTCTATCGTTATATACTCATAATGAATAATTGGTATATAATTATGTATCTGCTATGTTTCAGTGATGAATGTTTCATATCACTTGTATCTTCCTAAAACGAATAGGTATTAAAGTATTAAAACTTTAGAAATATATAGCATTGAATTAGAAATTTATTATTTTCATAGTAATCTATCAACTTGAGGGAATTAGGCAATAGATTCAGTCATATGATACCTATATAAGTAGGTACTTAGTATTAATATTTATTTTTCAAGGATAGTGCTCCTATAGAACCTATCATTCAAACTATGAAGCACCTATTCTTAGACAAATGTAATTTTTTGGTGGGGGGAGAGGGAGGATATTAATTATGTGTTATACTCACAGTTTTTAAATTAATATCCTCGTAGCTTAATTTATGGTTTGTATTTATAATTCTTATCTTATATTAATTGTTATACTCAGACTTAACTTCAATAAAAAGTCATTATTATGATTATTATTATTTATAAAATGCTAGTATACCTTCACTTCTCCCGAGAAAAAATTAAATATAAAATAGTGCTATAAAAAATAATAATTACAACAAATTAATAGTGAGGTTCTAGTAATAACAACTTATTGAGGAACATTATTACATAAAATGGCTTTTTGATAGAGCAAACATTTTTTTATTGACAATAATTGAAAATTTCACACGTTTATAAATAGTTTAAAAATAAGTCAATTATAGTTTATACCATGTATAGAAAATTTTAATATAAAAAACTGTTGATAATATGCAGGTATCTACTGTTATTCATTTTTGAATTACAAGAAAATGTATTTTGTCAATAACTAGTTTTATGTAAAAAAATACCATTGTTTTATGACTCCAATAAATTTTCAAGAAAAATTCTGGAAATTCTTTGCTTTTTATATAAATGAAAATGAAATCATTTTTATTGTTCCAGCTCCAAAAATCGAAAGAAAATAAAGATACTAAAAATAACAAAGAAATAAAATAGGTATCTCTTTAAAATTACTAAAATCAATACCTATAGCCTATAGGTGTTCATTATTCAACTTCAGCAGGATCTACCGCTTTAGAGTTTAGATCCAGATCATTATATCTATGGCTAATACTGTATGTCTGTATCCAGTATGATAGGTACTATTGATACCTACTATATCCATTATCCTGCATATTATACATATTAAAGCTAATAAAAAAAATTATAAAAATTTGATGATGTAAAATGTATCCAACATCCAACTATTCAAGTAAATATATAAAAATTACGTGTTACGTGAAAATTGATAAAAAAATTGAATTCACAAAATGTTAGCAATTTCTACTAATTATTTTAGATAGGTGATAGGGATACCCAGTCAATAACACTCATTCAGGAACCTGATATTAGACCTACAACGAGATATAGGGATTAGGGATATTGCAATTTTTAATTTTTGATTTATTGAATTTGTTTTAACGAAAGTCTACACACTGTACTATACTTCTTGAATACCAATTTGATTTCACTAATACTTCCATGAAATGTTGTCAAGAAACAAGTCTTAAAAAAATAAAAATTAATTGAAATACCTACCTAGGTAATGTGGTAAACTAGTAGAGTAACCTGTGGAGTGTGGTGTTATAATAGCGCATTAGGCAAAACTATTGCGTATAAATAATTTAATATTTGCTATCTGGTCAAGTGACAGGTATAACACGTCTAATACAATTTTATCAATGATTTTATGTAATATTTCAATATTTGAGTAGTATAAAAGTACTAAAAATCTTCAAAACTCAAGGAGCAAGTTTATAAACAACCCACCTTACCACCCACCCACAAACTAAATTTACTTGGACCAATGTAATATTTTTAGGTTCTTCTTAAGTTAAATGTTTTACTAACTTTTACAATTTATGATATAGATTATAGATACACTTATTTTTTACGTGAATCAGTAGTAATAATAATAAATACCTACTATAATTAACGACACATAATGAATAAAATCATAACCAATTTTTAAGTTACTTATTTTAATAATTTTTATTAGATTTATGAAAGCATGCGCCCTCTTACCCCTTTAAGTGCGCGTCTAGACCTAAGATTTATAAACAATTAAATTTAGTAAATTAAGCATGTGGAATTTTTTTTATATTAAAATTTTTTTAAATCAGAAATTAATCATTTACGTATTAACTATTATTGTCAATTACTCAACTATAATTACACAAATAGATAAGTGATGTCAGTTTATTTTTATTTTTTATTCATAGTAAATCTAGACGGTCAAAAAGTGTAAAGACATTATATTAGTATAGGTATCTTTAAAACAGAAATGACGCACACGTTCATTAAACAAATATGAACTATATTATATGATTTTCAATTAGTTTTTTCTAATACGTTCTCAATAGTTCTAAAAATTAAGTCATATGTACTCCTATATAATCATCAAGATATACAAGTAATTATTATGTTATTAATATTATTATATTATTCAATTGAGAATTTTATTTTTATGTAATAAACAATCTTATAAGTCTATTAAGTCTATAGGACATAAAATATGAATTTTTTTAATTGTATGTATAGGTTATTATATTATACAATTGTTAATGCTATTTTGATAGTTGATAATTGTCTTATAACTGTTAGGTATTTACATAAATATTGTTAAGTAGGTATATTAATTTAAAATATTTCAAGATTTAAAAGAAATCGGTAATTAAATTAAAAAAAAAAACAAGAGTATATTTGCTTTGTTGTATGGGTAGGTCATAGGCACAATTTGAGTGTATTTAGCACCCCCAATTTTGAAATTAGCACCAGCAAATTGTTTCATATTAATTTAGTTTTTAATAGTAACAGGTATCCACAACCTCAAGATAACATTATAAAAAAAGATAAAGGAGCTTCAGCACCTTCAGTTTTTTCATTGAAATTGCGCCCCTGGGTAGGTATAATAGGTTTTAAATGTACTACAGCTATCTCTCTGCCATTGTGAATGTGTTCAATTTAAATTCAATAAATAAAATCATTGAATATTATTTAATACTATTAATTTTGATCGGAGATATTTTTACAACTGAAAAAGATATTTTTTTTATATGCCCGTTTGTCGCACCCTGGAACAGTCATTCCCAATATAAAATATTTACAACATAGGTACTGTAGCAATGCAGTCACACAAGAGGGCATCTCGGGTCCTGGTATTCATAATAGTGTTGCCTTTCATTTGTCACCACTCACTAGAGCGAACGGGTGACCAAAAAAGGGATCTAACGTTGAAGAGAAAGATAGTCCTAGAAAGCGCAAAGTTCTTTGGTTAAGCCACATACCATTCTCTGGTCACCGTGGTCGTATCATCCTACAATCAGTGCAGTGCATCATCCACAACAATATAAGTAGGTACCTATAGGTATACGAATACGATATAGATATATCTATAGTATATATTTTGTCATGACGATGACATAATAACACATGCGCAAAGAACCGGTCCTTATAGATACCAAGCCCTTTGTATGTACGATAAAGAATACATAACTTCTTTAACTGAACAGTAATCGAGTGCATTTTTCTTTGGACTCGTAATCTTTTCGGCAGCAATCCTTACTCCGTAGTCTGTATATACAGTGGTCTTGGTGACTGGTGAGTGCACATTTTTTATTAGTTCTGTGTTACAATTCAATGTACAATACTACAGTGTATTTGTTCAATTCTCGAGTACCTATATAACCTCATGAACTGTGAACATCAGCTGAAGGAACTAGAAAGGCAATTATATAACCAGATGGTTTGATGACAAGATTTTCAGCACTTATCAGCGTTAAGTATTTATTTAAATTTCTTAAAATCTTCAATCCTTTTAGTTGCCATTTATATGTTACTACAGTGGTAGAAATACCCAAAAATTAGTCTAAATATTCAATAAATTTCATTGCATATAGGACAATAAGAAAATAGTATTAGAGAAATGTATAATGGCAAAAAAGCTTAGTGTTTCCATACGGTTGAATATTTTTGAATTGCAACCAATTGTTTCATAAAAAATCAATATTTTAAATTGTTTATATAGATATTTAATCATTCCAAAATTTTGTATTTAAATGGCCACAGTAAATTAATTTAATTTTTTGTCAATGTTTTTTAGAATTCTAGTAAAGATAATTTACAGGGACGGCTTTAGTTCTTTGCCTGGGGGGGGATATTTTTTTTACATTAATATTATACAAATTATACATAATTTAATCAATGAAAATATTTGACAAAATAGTAAGATGTCTTGGGGGTGGGGGAAGGCATGGCCCCCCTGATAACTTATAAGAAACCTTGAATTAAATTTAATATTCAAGGTTTTTGATTTACAAAAATGGCAATTGACAATTGATAATTCAATAATATTAAATGCTTATACATAATACAATATTTTGAGAAATTTAAATCTCTACTATGGGTAATCTTTTTTATTTAATTCTGATATGCATAATATTTGTGTTTCTTAAATCTAATGTACGGACAAGATCTCATTTACTACTAAAAACTATGTGTAATGTTGAAATTTTGAATCAAAATATACTGTTCCAATGTTGACATAAAAATAATTTTAAGGAAAACCACTTCTATCAAATCATTTATGTTTCACTCTAAATCTAAAATAAAATATTTTTTTATATTAAAATTCTGTAAAAATGGAATTGTTGATAAAATGTATTTATTTGTTGCCACAAAAATAAAATAAAATAATAATACAGTAATAACAATACCAATATAATTTGTATATTAATTAATTAAACAACAATTTACACGATAAAACTTGACACTAATCTACAACAAAGAAAAAAATTCACTCAAAATATTATCTTAAAATATGTACTCAAATGAAATAATTATGTATTGAACCTAAAATACTATGTATAGATGGGATGGTTATAATTTATGCAATTAAATAGTTACCAAATGGAATGCGAAAAAATATTTTAAATAGAATGTTTTATTTTTGTTTTTAATATGCATATTATTGCTGTAGATATTTACTGCAATTATTCAGCAAATTTTCTGTTAGGATTACGACCGAACAATGCAGTTCGTACAGCTGGTACTAATTGCTGTGCAATCAGTTCCAATCGTGATTCCAGTGTGTTACAAATTTTTATTTTATTCTTCTGTGCTAACAACTCAATACCACCACATGTTTGAGGGGCTAAAAATGAATCAGTGTCCAATTTCAGATTAACATCCTTATTAGATGCTGTCTTATATTCTGCTGCCACTTCATCAACTAATTCTTCCACAACTGATACATCAATTTCACGAACACGTAACGTGACATTTTTTTCCAACAACTAAATAAAACAGTAACAATTTTAATCACATAATATCAACATATTATTATTTTAACTGTATAAACAATTGATGTCTCAAAAAAAAAATTATTTATCAAAACGAATTAAAAAGTTGGTATTATTATGTTATTATAAATTGTTTTGAAATAAAATATCGTTTTATAAATACCTTTAAATATATAAAAATTAAGAGGAATTAAACACACGTGTTGTCTTTATCTTTTGAACACGCAACAAGTTAAATTTAATGTTCAGAAGGATTTGTTTTATTCTGTTATGGTTCCATTATCAAATTTATAAGAAAATTATTTAGAGAAATTCTTTGATATTTTTAAACAAGTTATGAGAATTTTAAAATTTATAACATCTTCTTAATTATAAAAAAACAACATATAAAATAGTTTTAAACCAAGTTATAAATAAATCTACTAATTTTACAATTTAGTGTATGAATAATTTATTTATTTTAATGCCTAAATAATACATTACTTTTGTTATTTGTCTAACCTGTAAGATTGCTTGCAATATTAATTTTCTTAGAACTTCTCTGTACAAATCAGGGTTATTTGTCACTTGGACCAGACGCTTTCTTGCTTCATCTAAAACATCACTGACATGATCTTCTCGCACTTTCAATGTCTTAAGACGTGCTTGATTTAACATATTAGAAGATTGACTTGAAAAAATAAAATTAATCAATTGTTAAGAAAACCATATCTCAGATTCTGTTCATAATAGTTTTGTAAATAGTATCTAAGGAATAATTATGTCCATTAGTTATTTTAAAAATGTCTCAATTTTTTTATTACAACACACAAAATCAAATGAATGATATAAGATTACCATTATAAATTATTATTATTTACAACTTAATTTAGATTTTAGACAATATTTCTTACTAATTTATTAACAGATAAAAGAAGTTACAGACTGAAGTCTGACATCTTTTTTATAACTATTTCTTAATTTTCCAGTTTAGTTTTGGATAAAAAAAAAATGATTTAGGTAGGTACCTAACTACACTAAACTTTAATAACTAATTACTGATATATAAAATATGATAACCAATTGTTAGATGAATAGATTTTATAAGTTTTGTTCAAATAACTATTATAACCTTGAAGTGGACAAAGGTGTGTTCAGTTTGTAGACAGGCTTCAGGGTACACTTCAGAGGCATACTCACATTTTTTTCTGTAATTCCACTTGTTTCTCTTTGCGCTCAAAATACTCCATGATCTTGAGTCGCTGGTGTTGGACCAGACGGCCTTTTTCAATGTTGAACTCCTCTTCTGCTTTGGCATCAATTTCCTCGGCTTTCTCATTGGCTTCTTGTTCGATGAAGGCCATCATGTGTTTGATCTGTAAAAGAAAATAGGAATCGATGAGTAAATATGGGGTTGTCATAAACTAACTGGACACAATTTTGAATGAACAACATGGTGACAATGTAGTGACCGCAAGGTGTCGGTACGATAGCAGTTGCTGTGGACATTGACAGTTTAGCTAGATACTCACTTGTTTTTGAACATCGGCATCGCTGAGCGCCATTTTTGGACCGTGTGCTGAACGTTAAAAATATCGACAAAACAGAAAAACGGAAAATCAGTGTAAAGAAAAAAAAATTGGGAAATGGGCGACGATCGACGAGCAGCGAAATGGAACAACCAACGCCCAATGGCAAATTAAGTGCAACAGCAGTGCGATGGGGATTGCAGTGAATGGAGTGGGGCGCCAAGCCGTAGAAGAAGATATCGCTGCGTTATCAACACGTTATCTGCGGGATGTCCGGGTAGACGGGAATTTTTTGAAAATAGGAAAGTAAAAATCGACGTTTTCGTGGGCCATGGCCCGAGCGTCGGGGTCTGACAAACGTGAGCTCGAGACCATAATTTTTTTGAGAGCCCAAGGCCGGAGAACCATCGGCCCGTTTTCTCTTCCACGGGCCGTCGCTGGTGCTTTGTTTTGCCCACCAGACGTGTTATTGAGTTTGTCGGCGGCCGAGTAGGTGTACTTATCGTATATAGGTACACACACACACAAACACACTATCGTCCCCGCTCGGCCGTTTCGCAAAAGTCCACCATACGATCTATTATATTTATATATATATATATATATTGTTAAAATACAACACGAGACCGTTGCCGACCCGCACCAGTGCACCACCAGGACATCGTCAATCGTCATCATATCGTCATCATCATCATCATCATCGACACCACCGCCGCCGCCGACACAACTGCTGTTGCTCGAGTCGCGCGTCTAGTCCGCGAGAGTTGTTACCAAACGTTACGTTCTTTCGGCAACTCTGGTTTTTTTCTTTTTTTTTTTGCCCATCATTTTTTTCTTTGCATCACGCCGTCGTGTCACCGACCACTGTGCCGAAATCGTTTTTCTACAATAACTATTTGTCTTCAATCACATATTATTGTACATTTCGAGTCCGCCGCCGCCGCGTCTTAGCGTGTTTGTGTGTGAGTGGATATATATATATATGTGTGTGTGTGTGTGTAACTGTACGCTTTCGGCACCACACGCCGCCACCGCTTAACACTGTAAATCGCGCGCCAACATACGGACCGTGCGTCGGTGCCAAAACGACATCGTCAACAACAACAACAACAACGACAACAATAACAACAAGGACGACCGCGTCAACACGGACGACAGTTTTTGCTTTTGAGCGCGCTGGCGCTGGTGCCAGGCATGTCGGCCACCGAACGTCGTTGAACGGACCGACAGACAGCCGTCACTGCTCGCGCAATTCGATTTGCGAGCATCTCCCCCCCGAGAGGTAAGCACCGACCAGGGTCCTTGCTGTACGCGTTATCGCGAATCGGAATCGCAATACACTGGATTTTTACTGTCGCTTGTCCGCCACCTTTTTTTCCCCTTTATTGTCTTTGCATTTTTCTTACCAATCGCCAGTTTCTGTGATCCACGCATGTTTTTCTAAGAAACATCCGCTAGTTAGTCGCCAAATGTTTTTCGACTGTGCGTCTGCACCTCAGGACAATGAAAACCATGCTCTTACCACTGTATATGGCATTCGAATCTGGTAGGTACTAGGTGTTTAGGTACATCAGTTACATGTCTCGAGTAGGTATTTTTCTGTATTGACGTCACTGCGCTTCCTTGAACAATGTTGTCACATCACATTTTGTGGTTATGGGCTCACCTATTGACCGACTAGTGTTCATTTTGATTAGTAATATTTGTTCTAAAGTACTCGATCAATGTATACAAGTATAATATACGGTGTAACCAGAGTGTTATAATATTCTTTGTTCTCTTGGGAAACCGGTAAATAACTAATTAATTAATAGTGAACATTTCATCGATGATGGTATTATACTTATTTTATATAATTTAGAGCCATATACATAAGTAAATGATAACCAAAGTGATTAATAGTTATGTTATGTAGGAAAAATATTATTTGAGATTTAAATTCCAAATAATGTACCTATCCATAAACAATTCAAAATGTATTGCTTGAAATGTCTAGATCATAAATTTGAATTTTAACTTATTACTTTTTTTGACATAATATAATATTTTAAATTATTTATTATCCATTTAACATAGGTCTACACAATACTATGATAGTTTAATGTAATGCAAATAAATGCAATAATATGCTTATAAAAATTCATACAAATATTTTGTCGTAATACTTCAAAATCATATAATTAACCTAGTTGTAATTGTTTTTAAATTTGCTCATCGACTTGTGTCCATGTGGTGTATTTGAATCAATTCTTTATAAATAAATAAGTGTCAATACATTTTCCACTAAGGTAACTTGTGTATCACAATATATTTACCTTACTAGTTTATTACCTATTATGTTTATTAAGTTAAGTTGTACTTTGATTAAGTTATTATATATATATATAATTTATATCTTTATAAATGTTATACAACGAATAACAGATTAATCCTTGGGTTAATTCTTCACTTAAATGCATTAAATATTTTACAATTGGGGTATATTGTATAATTTATAATTCAATTTTTACATAATTATTAGTAGTTTAATTGCAGTGCTTTTAATTAATTAGGTAATTAGGCACTTATAATATAAAAAATGATATTTAATTCATTTTTGATTTACACTCTTCACAAGAACAACATTTTTGAAAAATTGATATTGATATAATTACAGTAGAGTAATCGCTTATCCGGTTATTGTTAATCCGGACAATTTATATTTTGTATTTTAGTACTTACACATAAATATTATATAAAATAAATTTCAATATCGATTGTTATCTACTATAAGACGTTTATTATTGATACATAATTAATATATATTTTATTCTTGGGTACATTTTTTTTTTTTTTTTTGAAAAATATTACTCGATTTATTAGTACATAAGTTGAAAAAACATCATTTTGCTTAATCAGAAAAGAGTCTGGTTGGTCCCATCAAGTCTGAAGAAGTAAGACTACTGTATATTCAAATTGTTAACCTAATTATGATTAACAATCATCAATATTGTTGCTTATATTTTAACAGAGGGAAATGGATAAGATATCTGTCATTATTAAATATTGATTGATTTTTATCATTTAAAACAATATTGTATAAAAAAGTTACTGATTTTATAAAATACATAGATTTATAAACCAATTATTGTTATTATATGTATGTATAATATAGTATAGCCTACAATAATACAAAACTCGAATAAATAATTTTAACTATCATAAAATAACTATTGATTTAACTCAAGGCATTCATTTGTTATTCGGCATCTTTGAAATATATATCGAATTTTAAACAATTTAAAAAAATATATTCATGTATGTAGTTTTAACAAGTAAAAGTTATTTATATTTATGTTATTAAAATTATGTAGTCATTGAGAACTGTAGGTACTGATGAAAACCCAATGAATAATATTTCATGCGTAGCGCACATTTACCTATACTTATAATATATTATTATTATAATTTTTTTTTTTTTAACAAAAACTAATTACCAGTTTGATCTACTAGGTAGTCTTAAAAAAAATAAATATAAATAAATAATTAGTAGAGACAGTTATTATTGTTATTGTTTTGAATTATTTTTAAAATAAAGCCAATACACACCTACATAAATAAAAAAACACTTGATTATAATTATTGGTTATTATTGTTATCTTAATATAATATATTCATAAAATTTAGTGGGTAAGTAATTAAAGTGTTTATTTTATTTATGCGTATTATATATATACACAAGATGTTATAACATTGTTATCTATTGCATTGTGTATATATATATAGTATATGATATTTACACACAATTTTAACTATTATGACTAATATTATTTTTAATATAGTATTGTACTGTATTATGGCCTACTATATTTATTTAATTGCCAGAGCATCTCACTATGTTTGTCTTTAAACAAACTTTAAAATAATTACATATCAATATTACTTTATACTTAATGGAAATTGTTTATTAACAATTTAACTTATAAAATATTTACATACATTTTCTCTAAAAAAAATGATTATCCTATAAATCTTAAATACTAACAACAATTTAAGAATTATAAATAATTTAATAGCATTCAAAATTAGTTAATTTATTAAATAATTCTTGATTAAAGATACCAAACTCTGTTACTTGTGTACTTATTACTATTATAATCATGCCTATATGTGTATACAGTATTTACAGTTTTTAATAAATTAATTTCTCTTTAACTTATATGTTTTTGTTCTGTTTTAGTTTTACCTATTATGAAAATAAAAATTGAAATATTTATAATAATATCCCTAATTATCTCATTTTACCTAGATATATTGTTTCCTTGATTTTTTCTATTGAATTAATTTAATGGAGTTTTAGTATTTTAGTATGTGTATCTGTTATAGGCAAAGTATACAATTTGGGAATTTTCTATAATGCACAGGCATTATATAAAATGGCCTTTCTTATATTGGGCAATATAGATAGTATAATATTTAATAGTGAAGTATTGTCAAAATATAATGAATAATATATATTTTATGCTGTAATATTTATATTATTAGAAAATATAATATTTTTTTAACCAAATTGGAAAATTTTCTGTGCTGTCTCATGGTGTTTCCTATTTGCAAACAAAGTGACAAGAGTAGTAAGATGCGGACGAAATCTAAAAAAGGTAGCATACAAATTGCGAACACAAATATAACATATTAATTGTGGACAAAATGCCATGGAAGCAGTACATGCAAAAATAAAAATAAATATTATATTTTCTAATTATATAAATATATAAAGGTAATTTTATGTAATGCCCAAATTGTATACTTTGCTTGTTACATATCTATATTTCCATTTTTATTTTTAGTAGGTAGTATAATTTAATTAAATATACAAACTAAAATATTTGTTTTTATTTTCTAGCAAGCTGAATATAAGACGTGTGCTTAGGCACATTACAAAGTTAACAACAGGCGCAACAGTGGCTACCGCGGCAGCAAGCAAATGTTTACACCACAACACCAACAGCTGTCGCCTAATCGGGCGTCAATCAACATGCAGTCGCCACAAGCCAGTAACCTATCGAGAGGTATATTTCAGAGAGGCGGGTTTGCGACCAACCCCGGAGCAGATAGGCGAAATCATATGCCGGGTATCGCATCACTCATGCAAGAATGGTTTGTCACAAATCCTAGAAAAAAAACAAATGTATATGTATTATAGTTTGACATGTATACATAATTTAATAAAGGAGTTCAACATCATTGGCGAATAACGCAATGAATAACTATGGTGGGTCAAGTTCTAGTAGCAGTCGATCTACGTCTGGCTACAACTTGTCTTCCCAGCATGGTTTTCATTCGGCATTCGGCAGCAACCATGTTGACAATGGCAATGCAGCACCTCCTATACTGGACCCGTCTGAGTTTCCTTCTCTCACCACTGGACGTATATCCGGCAGTGGGCAAGGAGATAATGTCGGTGTTCTACATTCCAGCACAATGCCTGCAGGAAAACCTTATGGTAAACATTCACCATTCAAATCATTTGATCAGCTGTTTAGTAGTGAGTTAAAATCGTTCTGTATTTGTGTGATAACTTAGTGGTACTATTGTATTAACTAAAAAAAAAAACAACTTTTTCTAGCACTTTTTAATCATTTTAATTGTACTTTATCATTATAGTGGGGATGGTGAAAGCACCGACGTCTGAAACGAGCGAATTTACAATGAGTAGTAAAGACTTCCCAGCATTGCCTGGTACGCAACCTCTCAGTGTTACAACTACCTCGTCTACGACAACGGATCCAAACCAACAGTCCTCAACAACAACTTCTGGCTCGACGACCATTTCATTAGATCAAAATGGAATGCAATCGTCTACTGACCATCTGTCAGATCAGAGACTGAACAACCTGAATAGCCAATCGGACAATAATTCTCAAGAAAATGGAGACTCGGGAACCAAAAAAGGAGTGCAAACATCGCCTGATGGTTTGTGTTATAAATCACTTGTATTATGTTATTTAATTGCTTAAATTCAATCTTAATATAGGTAAAGTGACTAATATACCTGGTAGTATGGTGCGTGATCAATTTGGTATTGTTGGTTTACTGACATTTATCAGGGCAGCAGAATCGGATCCCAATTTGGTATCATTGGCTCTTGGACAAGATTTAACTGCGCTAGGGCTGAACTTAAACTCACCTGAAAATATTTACCCAACTTTTGCTGGCCCTTGGGCAGACGCCCCATGTCGGCCGCAAGATGTTGAATTCCACGGACCGCCTGAGTACATTATTAATCATGGAATCAGGTAAAATATAAAATTGAAAACAATTATATATGCTTGGAATTTAATCTTGTTAATTTTATACTTTAAGGGATAAGTTAGCGCAAGTCAAGTTATCCAGGTATAAAGAAGACCTGTTGTTCTACCTCTTTTACACTAATTATGGTGATGCGATACAATTGGCAGCGGCTAATGAATTGTAATTATACTTTATACTGTTTATTCCTCAAAATTGAATATTAATATATAATTAAAATTTTATTAGATATTCTCGAGACTGGCGTTATCACATGGAAGAGCGCGTATGGATTACGCAAGCGCCTGGATTGAGTTTAATAGAGAAAACTAGTACATATGAACGGGGTACATATTATGTGTTTGATGCGCTCACGTGGCGTAAAGTGCCCAAGGAATTTCTGTTGGAGTACAGCAAGTTGGAAGGTCGACCCACTGTACCAAATGTGCCGCTCACCACCCCTAATCTACTCTGACACAACGAGCACCGTCGGGGCGTAGACGCACTGCCAACCGCGACCGAACCTGACGTACACCAGCCCACGACGGTCGTTCTCAATGCAGCCATCGTCAACTCCTAAAAACCCCTTCTCACTCCCAATACCCCAAGTATATATAAAATACCTACAGAACAATACTTTCTGCCCCTTCCCACAACAATACACTTCTATGAAATAAAAATTATACAAGTATTTATAATAACCGATAGATTTGCTGTCATTTTTTCTGGTGAATACACTCACACCATAATAATTTAACATTTATTATAAATAAAACAAAGTTATTTATAGTCATTTTATAAAAGAAACTTACGTACAATTTTGTAAAGACAAAATAAGCAAAGAAAAAAAAATCATTCTTCATTTATTAAGATAATGTTATTTGTTTTTAAGTTGATAAATAAAATTTTGAAACAATAAATTATTGTTTTTATATTATTCCTTTTTCCAAAATTATTGAATGGTTTAAAAAACAACATTGAAAAATCAAATACTTAGCACATAGTTAAACAGTAGAAATTATTAAATTAAATAAATCTGCTGTTGCATGTTGATAAAAATGTTTATTTCTCAGTTTTACAACAGTTCAGGCAAATATTTTCTGATGATGCCATCTCTGCATGCAGTGTATAAAAACCTTGTATCTGTACTAACATCATAGATTGGCTCAGCATTGGTACCTGTCAGATATGCCTTTTTGCCATTGACCGACCGCAGTACACACGAACCATCGCTATGTCCACAAACCACAAATTCTTTAAACAAACACAGACAACGGGCTGGTGAATTTGTGTCAAATATGCAATGTTTAACTACTAGTTGTTTGTCTAGCCAAACAACACGCCCGTCATTGCAACCAACATAAACTTGTGCTTCTTCATTCAAATGACATGCATTCACTGGGCAGTCTAAGTTATTTGTGGCAAGAATCTTGCGTGCATATACACCAATTAATGAAAGCATTCCATTTTCACAGCCAATTAATAAGCATTTATCATCCGTGCCGATTTCTGTGTCAGCTGCAACAATAAGAACATACATTTATATTTTTATAATCACCTTGAAAAGTTTTTCAATAACCATTAATAATAAATAATATATTGATTTAAATATTAACTTTATTAACAAATTAAGATATTTTCAGTGATGGAAAGTTTTTAAACCATAACATTATCACTAAATTTAAGAGTGAAATTTTTGTTTTGAGTTTGCCAAAAAAAATAGAACTATAAAAACATTAAAAACAGATACTCAAAATAATTGTCACATCGTTCAATTTTTATGAAAATACTTATATTATGTTGTATACTATTAACTATACACTATTTAGAATAAGAACAGGTTTTGGCGGCCAACTTTTGTGCATGGGCGTGGCTTTACTACACAGTAGGTGTACACAAAGTTGACTCGATAGGGTCGAGAAACGGTTGTTGTCTGACCGCCGCCGATGCCTATTCTTATTCCAAATTGATTATATATAAAATATTTAATATGCAGGTGTAACAATTTTTAAGTATGATAGTAAATAAATTGAATAATATTGAAGTCAACAGTATAAAATGGATTTAGCTGAATACAAATTTACTATCTTTTATATTAATAAGACTGACAATAACATGTGGGTATGATGTCCTCTTAATTATATTACTTACAAGTAGGTATATTACGTTCTCCTAAATTTAAACATTTTGGCGAACTTATTGAACAACAATTTATGTATGTTGTGTGATTTACTTTAATGAGATCATCTATTACTTTTCCACTTCCAACATGCCATAACTTTGATGTTCCATCTCTAAAGAATAATAAAAAAAAAATGTTATTATAAAAAAATAAAATATTATTTAATTTTAATATTTTTAAATACTTTGAAACAGATATAATATTTCGTCCTCTGTCTATAATGGCTAAATCAGTAACAGCTTTTGTGTGCCCTACTAACGTCCCAGCACATTCTCCAGTATCAGCACTCCAAATTTTGATCCGTAAATCTGCTCCACAGCTTAATACAACCTTAACACTAGGAAACCAACGACAACAATAAATGTCACCATAATGTCCAGTCATTGTTACCTATAATTACAATGTTAGGATATTAGGAAAGTGTGAATAAAAATATTATTTATTATGTTTTTACTATTGTAATAATATTATAAAATTATTCATTTAAAATCAGTTTGTAAAAAAAAAAATATCAAAATGTGTAAATTTAGATTTAAATTTAACCTCATTTTTCATTAAATGTAGATATTATAGAACGTAGTAAAAGCATTCTTTTATTTCTAAATAACTGTGATAACATTAAGTGTAAAGGTGTCTAGTAAATTTATTTAAATTAGGCAGGGAAATTAAAACATATTCATAAAACACAATAATTATATGATAATATATTATACAATAAATAATATTTTTTTTCTATTAATCAATGCTAGAATCTTATGCTTTTTAAAGTCTGAATAAGTTTAATGTAGCCTTACTTCTTTTTCTTTTTCGTGATCTAAACTACTCCAAGACTTTAAAACACTATCTGAAGCAGACACACACTGGCCATTGACAACATCCAATGATGTCACCTATCATAAAAAAATTGATTTAGAGCAAAATCTTTTATTAAAAGCAAGTACATTATACTTACACTACCATTATGGACATCTTTGAAAATCCTGTATGGTGATAATAATGTGACTGACGGACAGGAAGATTGCTTTACTTGAATGGCATGTGATGATACTGATTCGATTTCAAACCCATTTGTTCCTTGTATAATAGGTATTCCATTGAGCTTGTATGATTTGCATTGCAAATAACCATGTACACTGGGACCATCTTAAAAGTTAAATAAACATTAAATACATTGTGTACTATTTTTCTAAACAAAAGTATCATAATTTGTTAGAGAGTAAGTCATAGAATGAAATACAATATGCGGTATGTAATGCAATTAATAATAATTATAATATTTACTTCTCGGCTTGACAGATATCCAAACACGATTTTCGGCAGATCTAAAAAGAACATAAGTATTTATCATTAACCTATAGATACTACAAACATATTTACCTGATGCATTCTTCCCAATCATGTTGAATATACATAGAGTGCTCATTCATAATTGATCAACAACTTGAAAATTTTCTGAAATTAAGAAGTTTGTATTAAATTTATAATTAAAACAGTAAACTATCACTTGTTGTGAAAAAGAAGTGAAAAATTTAAAATATCACTACAGTTCATTTTAAAGACGTCTATGAAGGTAGAATCAGTAGTATTATATTGTTAATGTTATATAGCAGATTTATTTTTTAAAATAGAAGATTTTTAAACCATTATCAACATCAAATGTATTGGTTACTGGTTAGTCTGATAAACAATAAAGAATTTAGATAAAGAATTTCTTTGATTTTAAATATAATATCAAATATCTACTGCCCTGCCATCTGGGAATAAATTGACAGAGTTACAAGTTTATCTACATTTATTAATTAAATAATTGATAAGTATTAAGTAATAGTAATAATTTAAAAACGTGCAATTTAGTATTTAGTATTTACTATTTTACTAGATAGAATCATTAAAAAAGTAATAAAAACTAGAGTAATTGGAATATAGAACTATTTTAATCATAATTTTTAACTTCTACGTTTACAATTGTGTTTTAAAGGGCGTTCAATTTTCAGATTTACAAAATGGCAGCTGAAGAATTACAAAAACAATTCCAACACGAATTGGATGCTTTTAAACAATGTCAAAAAGAAATAAATCAATTGGCTGGAATGCGTCAACAATTGGATGGTCAACTAAATGAAAACTCTATTGTCAAAGAAGAGTTAGCTCTTCTAAAACCTTCAGGTGAAGTATATAAAATGGTTGGCCCTATATTACTACGTCAAGATCACACAGAAGCTAAAGAAAATATTGATAAACGTATGAGTTATATAAAAAATGAACTGCAAAGAATTGATGATCGAATACACACACTAGAGGGTACACAAGATCAGTATAGGGAATCTCTTACTAAATTACAACAACAGTTTCAAGCTCAACAAGAAAAAAAGTGATCAATCATATCAAATCAAATGATGAAAATTTATACCACTAACTATTTAATGTGTCTTAATTCATTAAATTATTAATATTTTTTTTTATAATAATATCGCTAATAATATAATAAAATGTAATCAATATTCAATATATCTATGAACTTACATAAATAGCTTATTTAATTTTCTAGTAAATAATAAATATTTGTTCCATGCTAATTCAATTTTATGTTAATTATAAAGTATATACTAAATATAATAATGTTTATCAATCATTTTATTCTTTAAGATTCACCTTTTTTAAAATTTCAATTTATTTTAAGAAAGGATCTTAAAAGTAGAGAAGGGATTTAATGTAAATTGTATACGTTACAGATAAATATTTTTTGATTAAAATATGAAATAATACACAATGACTAACAGCGCCGGATAGACAAGGTATCGGCCGAGTTTTAGGATTTTAACCAGCCCTAAAAAAGTAAATGGCCCATTTTTCAATAAGACAGACATTAATTCCGACCTGAATTTTAAGCAACTCGCCGGGCCTGATGACTAATGTATTAAGTTTAGTATGGTGTTTGTTGCTTGTTTTGTTGTCAACAGCTATGAAGATAAGTATGAGGGAAGTTGGCTAATCAATTTTACATAATTTATTAGTTATTGGTTGTTACTGACTTACAGTATTTCAGGTTGAGAGTGAACTACACTCATGTGTGTAGAATAAATTTCATGGCATGAAACATTATGTTTTCTAGGTATTCAGACACATTTTCTTATAGGTAACAAATATCAATGATGCAGCATACAGTTGTCTTGTTATGAGTATACTATATAGGAACCAGATTTTGTACTCAGATACAACTTGTTTTTATCTAATTATATCAGCTAAGTGATTAATAAAATATAAATAGTTTAAAAAACAGATCAATAATCACTGAACCGATCTTGGTTTTATTTTCTAATGCAGTTTTATAACATACATAAATAATACATTTTGTTAAATTTTGATTGACTTATATTTAGTAATTAGTATTAACTATTTTTTAATTATTTCTTATTGAGTAAGTAAGTAAGTAAGTATGTATATTTTATAATGATTTTAAAATAAATTATAAGTAAATAAAGCAACAGCCAAAAGTTTAACTACTTAAATAATTACATGATATAAAATAACATAAATATTCTTTATAGATGATTGATCGCCATTCAAGAATTTAATTTTGGTTCATAGACCAAAGGAAATGTTAACTATCAAGTACTTTCAACAATTTTTTTTTCTATATAAGCAGATCTATATTTTTATTTTTAGGTCTGGAAATAAAGTAACTTTGCATTCTTTTATTTTTCAAGCTATAATTAAAAAATATATGATAAAGATAAGGTTAGTTTAGTTCATCCCTTGATTTATGGTTTATAAAAGTTAAAAATAATAATAAAAGAAACCAATTAATTTTATTTTTTATAATGAAAGAGAATACTATTTTTTAGTGCTTAGTATATAACTAGAATATTTGCCATTAAGTAGTTTTCACTCTCGGTTGAAGACAGTTCAATCACGTCCTAATAATAGATTAGTGATAATTAGTGAACGGATTTAAATGCAAATTCGATTTTTTCTGAAGTTCTGAAAACATTTTCTTTCCCAATACAAAGTTAATTTTATACATCATAGAATTAAAAAATGTAACTTTTATTTTCCATTTTTTAACATTTTGAGTGCATTTTTGTTTAAAAGTTATTTATTTTATTTTTATATAGGAGTAGATAAAATTCGATAAAAATTAAGCAGCATCTGATTATACAGTGCTATTATGAAACATAAGGTAAAAGTATAATGAATATATCTATCTAAATTGTATACTCATCATTTTTTAATAATTTTCAGGGTAAAAAGAAGATAGTAGAACTAGGACGATGAAAATGTTACGAATAATTAATACCTAAAAATACAAATTTATATAATTAAACAATTTTTTTAAATGTTAAAAATAATTTAAGCATTTTTAAAAAAAAAAATTCTGTTATGGATGCATTAAATAGTATTTTTAAGGCAACGATTAAGGTTTTGCCGACTGCCAGATGTATGTGATTATTGAGAAAATTATTATTTTAAATTATTTAAAATAAACGGGTTCCGCAAAACACAAACTATCACTCTAGGGTGCAGTGGTCTTAAAAATTTGGGAACCGCTGTTTTAGATTTAGCGTTAGACTGCATATTAATCTGTTCCTACATAGATATTATATTGTTATCTGATATTATTTATGGCACGAACATGCAGACATGTAGTAGTCTATGATGTATGCATAGACTTATATAAGTCTATGGATGTATGGTTCCTTCCCTCGTGACATAGAACACTGTTCTATGCTCGTGACTGTGCTAGTGATAATGCAATCAAAGGGTCTGATATAACCTCAAATAAAAAGATACTAAACTAAATAGTAATCAGCAACAGTTAGTAGAGATAGGGCCCTATTTTAGTATTGCTCCAGCATTAAGTAGTCATTGGTTATGGTTTTTGTAAAAATAAGACTATATCTATAAGTCCGACCCTTAGGTTTTGACAGGAAATTCAACGTCTAATGATTTAGACCGTGTGCGTGCTCGAAATTCGAATTTCAAATGATTGTAAGTTGTCAGTTTGTCACCTGATGCTCTGATCTATTTTCGTTATAACTTGATACACGATTTATGTCTAGTTCTTCAACTCCTTCAATGGTTGAGTATTGGAATTTTTTAAAATCATCCAAGTTCATCATTTTTTTTTTATATAGGTGAGTGATAAATCATAAATATTCGTATTTCATTATTTTAAACTCAGTTGCATACATTAAATACCATGTGATTTTTTTTTATCAAATAATAGTAAAAACTATTAACGTTTTTGAAAATACTTATTTTACATAAATAATTAATTTATTAAAAACAATTTTTGAAAAATAATATTTGTTTTTACTATAAATAAAAAAGTTATACTTATTTGTCATGCATAAGGATTTAGATGAGTGTGTAGTATTGACCTCACATAATATTGCTCATCTGTCAAAATTTAATTTCTATAGATTGAAATAGGTACTCTGCTTAATATTTTACATTATGAAATTACAAAATTAAAAATGTATGTTGTCAATCAAAAGTTTAAACCTAAAATAAGAAAAATAAAATATATTTTATAATTTAGATTTGTAAAAAAAAATTTAAAAACCATAATTAGTAAATTAAATAATGAGTGTTTTACTTAATGTTAATCTACTAGTATATATTTCTTTCAAAAACCAAAATATGCTTATTCGTTAGTTAATTTTCAGTTTTCACTTATATTTTTAAAATGTATGTGCTTAATTTGAATGTGGTTTTATTTAATTATTCTTATTTACTTCTATACCAACAATGTTGGTCCACAAAGTGATCTATTTAAAGTCCTTACAAAACGATATTTCTTACTATATTCATTATTTTTTATGTATTTACTAATTACTCTTACAAATTACATCATATACTTTTAGTTTCATTATTTCATATTCCTAAGCAAAATATTATTTGGAGTATTTTGGTCTATAAAAATCAAATTTTGGACAAATAAACGGAGAAGTGAATCAACTTTTTGCGAGGTACCACTCTATATTCATCTAAACTTTGAATTCTTATAACTTATATATTAAACACGGTTCATAAGTTAATGCACTTATATAAACGGTTTGCTTACTAGAAAAATTATACTGTATCTGTTTCATTAATGCTTTTATTAAAAATTAGGTACCTATGATTGAGTGTGTAGTGTTGTACTTCAAAAAAGACCTTTCTTCATCTATAGGTGTGATGAGTGCAAATTTAAAATACATTATGTCATTCAGAGTCAAATTTTTTGGTAGTTCTAAATTTGTAACTAAAACCACACTTAAAATATATTATGATTCAAGAACAATCCACTTACACATATTTGATTTAACAAAAACTAAACAATAAACATATTGCAGGTTTGAACATTTTGTAAAATATTTAATTGTAAATAGATGAGATAATTGTTTAGATTTAGGCAACGTCACCTACCATCCATAAATCTGTCACTGTTTCATCCTATACATATAAGTATGGTAACAGTATTTAACTCAGATAATATAAGTTGGTATACATATACATAATTAGAGCCATTAAATTGAGTGGGCTCAAGCCCATAGTTAAAATGTTTAACAGAAGGAAAGGGTTATGGCCTGCTTCACCCTTAATAAACAAGAAAATATAAAATTATGAATACCTAAAAATATATTATTTCAATAACTTGCTTGTTTTCAATTTATATTTAATTTTAGGCAGGCACCCAAGCCCCTCCCTATTTACGTATTGTATGTTGATATGAGTATATGAACAATTGTAGCAATAATTACAGTTTAAATATTTATTTGTAAATAGTATACTACATTGAATAACATCGCATAAAAAAAAAATAATAGATTAATCGTTTTGAAATTTTGAGTATCTAACAAATAATATATGAAAATATTTTTTATAATGTTCCAGGTAAAAAGAAATAACGATTATTTAATTGTTACGAAGAAAATTATAAATTTAAAATGGAATATACTAATCAAATAATGAAGCACTGAAATATAATATCCAAGTTATGAAAATGTAACAAAATATTAATGGTAATATTGATTATATGAATGAATTTAAAGACTTTAATATTTTTATAAATGTTATAAAGGTAAACAAAAACCAAAAATGCAAAAAAAAGTTAAATTTATAGAATTAAAAAAAATTAACAATAGTAATGATGTACATAATGAAAGTTTTGAAAACAAAAATCCTAAAAAGAAAAAACATGGTCAAATTTCAACAGTGTTGAATACTCATACAAAAGAAAACACTTGTGAAAAAGATATTGAACAAAATATTCATGGTTTTAGTGAGATTCTGAGTACTAAAAAGAAGTCTATTAATGCTTCAGAAAATATGTCTAAGAAATATAATTATTGCATACATAACGAAATTGATGAAATGAAAAATTTAAGTAAAAAAAAGAAATATATTAAAAGCTTAAATTTAATAGAAAGTAATAGTAATAATTATGCCAGAAACAAAATGTTTGAAAAAACTAATGAAGAATTTAATGAACAAAATATTATTGGTTCTGATTCAAGAAACAATGTAAGCCAAAAAAAAAAATCTGAAATAAATGCTTTAGCAGATAATAATTGTAGCGTAGATAATGAGAACATTCAAATTAAAAAACCTAAAAAGAAGAATAAGTATGTTAAAGGTTTAAATTCTAAAGAATTAAATTCCTATCATGATATTGAAAACAAAACATGTGAAGAAGTTTGTGAACAAAATATTAATGATACTGATTCCTGGGAAAATTTAAACCAAACAATAAAGTCTGAATTAAATACTATAGCAAATATTTCCCTGGAAAATAATTTTAAAATAGATAATGATAATGTCACCACTAAAAAACTAAAAAAAAAGAAAAAGCACAATAAAAGTTTAAATTTGATAGAATTAAGTACCAATAATGATACAGAAATCGAATCATTTGGAGTAAGTTGTGAAGAATTTAATTATCAAAGTAAAAATGATTCTAGTTTCACTGAAAACATAAGTCAAAAAACAAACCCTTCACCAGATATTTCATTGAAAAATAATTCTAGCATAGATAATGAGAACATTGAAACTAAGAAACTAAAAAAAAAGAAAAAACACAATAAAAGTTTAAATTTGATAGAATTAAGTACCAATAATGATACAGAAATCGAATCATTTGGAGTAAGTTGTGAAGAATTTAATTATCAAAGTAAAAATGATTCTAGTTTCACTGAAAACATAAGTCAAAAAACAAACCCTTCACCAGATATTTCATTGAAAAATAATTCTAGCATAGATAATGAGAACATTGAAACTAAGAAACTAAAAAAAAAGAAAAAGCACAATAAAAGTTTAAATTTGATAGAATTAAGTACCAATAATGATACAGAAATCAAATCATTTGGAGTAAGTCGTGAAGAATTTAATTATCAAAGTAAAAATGATTCTAGTTTCACTGAAAATATAAGCCAAAAAACAAACCCTTCACCAGATATTTCATTGAAAAATAATTCTAGCATAGATAATGAGAACATTGAAACTAAGAAACTAAAAAAAAAGAAAAAGCACAATAAAAGTTTAAATTTGATAGAATTAAGTACCAATAATGATACAGAAATTGAAGCATTTGAAAAAACTTGCGAAGAAGTCAATGAACAGAGTATTAATGATTCTTATTATTGGAAAAATAAAAGCCTAAAAAAAAAGAACGAAATGAATGCTTTAGCAGATATTGAAAATGTTCCAACAAAAAAACGTAGAAAGAAGAAAAATCAAGACACAGAAAACACAACATTAGAAGTAGTTAGTGAACAAAATATTGATGATTCTGAGTTTATGGAAAATTTAAATCAAACAATTAAGTCTGAAATAAATACTTCATCAGATTTTTCATTGTTAAATAATTGTAACCTGGAAAATGAAAATGTTCAACCTAAAACCCTTAAAAGAAAGAAAAAACATAATGAAAGTTTGAATTTATTAGAATTAAGTATCAATAATGATATAAAAAACAAACCATTTAAAAAAACTTGCGAAGAAGTCAATAAACAAAGTTTTAATGATTCTAATTTCAGAAAAAGTATAAGCCAAAAAATTAATTGTTCTTCAGATATTCCATTGGAGAATAATTTTAGCGCAGATATTGAGAATGTTGATACTAAGACACTTAAAATAAAGAAAAAGCACAATAAAAGTTTAAATTTGATAGAATTAAGTACCAATAATAATACCGAAATTGAAGCATTTGAAAAAACTTGGGAAGAAAACAATGAACAAAGTATTAATGATTCTTATTATTGGAAAAATAAAAGCCAAAAAAGAAAAAATGAAATAAATGCTTTAGCAGATATTGAAAATGTTCCAACAAAAAAACGTAAAAAGAAGAAAAATCAAGACACAGAATACACAACATTAGAAGTAGTTAGTGAACAAAATATTGATGATTCTAAGCTTATGGACAATTTAAACCAAACAATTAAGTCTGAAATAAATACTTCATCAGATATTTCATTGTTAAATAATTGTAGCCTGGAAAATGAGAATGTTCGAACTAAAACACTTAAAAGAAAGAAAAAGCATAATGAAAATTTAAATCCATTAGAATTTAGTACTAATAATAATAGAGAAATCGATACAATCAAAAGAATTACCCTGAGATCTGATGAAAAAATTTTAGATAGTGATATAAATATTCCTATGTGTAATAGTAAAAAATCTAAAATACATATTGTAAGTACATCAGACATAATAAAAGCTACTGATTACAATTATAGTGTGACAAAAAATAAAAATAATGTGTCTATGACTTCAGAAAAATATAATAATATAACTGACCAAAAAATATCTCAAAACAATTGTAATCTAAAAACTCTGTTAAAATCCATGGAATCCAATAATTTTGAAGACGCAACAGACTCTTCAACTAAAATTGAATCCAAATTTAATTTAATGACATATCTAAAAAATAAAGACCCTTCAATAAGAAATCATCCTAAATATAAACAAATAATTGAAATTTTGTCAAAGAAAATCAAGAATGCTTTAAATAAAAGTCATCAAATCACAGATTCTGACGTTGTATTGCTGAAAACAGTTGGGAGCATTATTTTGGAAAAAATTGTTGAAAAAATGAATTTTGCACAGGTATAATATTATACCTGAATAATTGAATTTTCAATATACTTTATATAATTTGTATTTATTTAATTTATTTCACCTAGGATATAAATGATTTAGAAATTACATTACCAATTGAATGTAATGAAAATAAACTTCATTTTATTGAGACTACTTTAAGTAGACCTCCATGCAAAGAAAAAATGAATATTATAAAGAAACTCAATCCTCAGGTCAAACTAAGAGTATTTAATTCAGAAGAAGACAATATGATTCGTGAATATTGGTCAAAATTTCAAAAGGTATTATTTATTACTATTTGTAAAACAATGATATTTGTTATATTAGTTATTATCCTCAATAAATTTTAACCATAGTAGTTTTGTTCAATGGTTGAAATATTTTTATTATTTAATATTACTTACTACAGTAAAACCTCGATAAGACGGAATCGCTTGTGACTATGCAATTTTTCTATGTTAACAGTGTTTCCGTTTTGACGGGGTTCAAAAAAATGAAATTTGAAAATAAACACCAAAGAAATTTTCTGTTTTACCAAAGTTCCGTCTTATCGACGTTTTACTGTGTAAATATATATATATGTGTGTATGTGTGTGTGTATATAACAATAATTACATTTTCAGGAATATAATATTTCAAATATTCTACCATTCATATCTAATGGTTTGGAAATGGCTTTAAATAAATCAGTAAGATTCCAATTTATTCGTTATATATCGGCAGGACTTCCAAATCGATTATTAAGTTCGGTTTATAATAGATTCAATATTCTGTTCAATGAATATCAAGATAAAACACGGTACATATTCTATTTATTATAATTTACATTATTTTTATGATTGGTTTTATATTTATTAAAAAATTGAATTCATCAAACATATTATAAACATTTTAAAATCAAATTTACTGAAATTAAAGTATTTTATTTTGTTTTGGATGTCTTTTAAAATTTTAAATTATTCTTATAATCACTTAACAAAGTATCTCATGAGACAATTACCATGTACAAATACCTTTGTATTTAATTTATTTTTTAAAACAATTTTTATGTTACTTTTTACACTTGTGCAGTGTGCATTAATATTTAAATATTTTAAATGTGTATAAAGATAATAAAAAATAAAAATTATATTCCTTTCAATTTTCATAAATATGAAGTATATAAGTTTTCGATTGAAATTTTTGTCAATCCAGTAAGGTATTACATAAAAGCCATATTTTAAATTATCATTTTCTATATTTAATAAAATCTCAAATAAGGTAAACAAAATATGTATGTTATGTTCATATTAAATTGTTATTTATTTATTAATTTTACTGTATTATTTTCTCCATAGTTTTAGTGAAGAAGAAGACCAATTAATTATGAAAGTAGAAAAATGTGATGCAATTAGTAACAAATTTTCAGTATTAAGCTTAATTCTAAATAGATCTAGATTACAACTTTACAGAAGACATGGAGTTTTAAAAAATCAGTATGAAAAATGTAAAAGTAAGTTAAATTATATTAATATTAGAAAGAATATTTCAATGCAATTTATAAAATTAAAATATTTTTTCCATTTCATTAGAAATTTTTTGGGATGATCAAAAGCGTCAAGAACTATTTACAAATATTCTATTAGAAACAAACACAGATAACTGGAAAGATTTAAAAAATCTAACATTAAAAAAAAATACATTAATTAAAATTGCAAAAAACCTTGGTGATGATGTAACTTATACAAAAGTTAGAAATCAATGGAATTATTTATATACCATGTTATTTTGTGAAAAGCCTATTAAAATGTTAACTTTAAGATTAAATATATTGGAGTTGTAAGTTATTCTGATCTCTTAATAAAAATTAATAGTTTAATAAAATATTTTTTTTTAGATTAGAACAACAAAATCCTAAACATTTTTCGGATGTGGATTGGAAAGAAATAACCAATCAACTATATCCAGGTGCAAATAGTAAACTTATTTGTTCTTTTTTTCATTCTTGGTATGATAAGATAGTTCCATCAGATATTAAAAAAAGTATTAAAGGTAAATTATTATTTAATTAAACATAATTTTTATGTAAATATGAATGTTAATTTTTAATTTTATTTATAGATACTTTGTTTTACTTAAGAAAACATAAAGTAGAAAAAATAAGAAAAGAAATTTCTGAACGTGGTGAAAGAGAATTTCCTAGACGTACAGTTCAAGATTATGATTTATTAGTTAATAATAATGAATAAATAATAATTAATCAATATATAAGTACTTATATAACATTACTGCAACGGCATTACTTAATTTGTAACGTGTTACGTAATTTCATTAGAATTATTTCCAAAGAACAAAGATGTAATGGAAAATTACTTTCTTAGTAATTTCTTTAACATAACGCATTACAGTCTCGAATTATTTACTACCTATTGCAATATTGTGAATTAATAAAACAAAAACTTTTAAAATGATGTCTATAAAGCGGATATTACTGTATTAGGTATACCAATTTAATATTTAAATATTTAATTTTAACTCACCACCATGGTTTTGACATGTAAGCGTAAATCAAGATAACAGTGAATTAAATTTATTATTTAATTTAATTCCTCTAAATATATACTTACTTCCTACATAGAATGTTTCAATGAATATCTTTAGCATGGACCTAACTCTATACCTATTATCTCAACACTATTAACACTTAGCTAGTAGTCATATAAATGCAGTAAATACAATTTATTTTTATTATATATTGTTATTTATTTTTAATATTAGAATTTAGTATAGTACAAAAACTCCATTTTTAAAATACTTATTAGTTATTGCTATAATTATAATTTACATTAGATTATAACATTATTTTTCTGGTCAGTACTTAGTACTTATTGATAAATAATAAATCATTATATTTATTGTATCATTATAAATTTTTATTGCCATTTGAAATTTAAAAGTTCATATTTAATTAAGTTCTATATTAATACATATTTTTTAATAGTTATAAATAATTAATATTGTTATGTTCTTATGGATTAACTGTAGTCTGTAGGTACACTTCTAGTTACATTATTGCTTGGCAAAATGATAATTGCTAAGAAATTAAAAAAAAAAAATTTGTTACTAGAAATGAACGTAGTTACTTTTCTATTTGAAAAGTAAAATAATTTCATTAGAATTTTATTCGAGTAACGAGTAAAGTTAGTAACTTAATTACTTTGTAAAAGTAACTTACCCAACACTGCTAATATATAATCCCGAATTTTCAATGCTTTAGGTTATGTTCTAGATTCATTCTATGTTACAGCATTCCCTTGGAAATTTATAACTTTCCCTACCTTATGTTCTTATCAACAATCATTGTATTTTAACTCAAACTTTTTCGTTACATCATAATGAATCATATGACATACACTCTGGTCTTGAAAATATTGTACCATTTATTAATGCTATAATTTATTTCATCAATTACTGTATTTTAGACTTTTTATAGTATGCATAACTTAAAAATCAATGATATTCTCGGCAGGCCTGGATTCTGAAGTTATAACACTAAAAAGGTACATTTTTAGCACTAAAAATTTGTAAATATGCAAACTAAAATTGTCATCAACTTTTTTTTTTTTATAGAATATAGTAGTAGGTATTTGATCAGCTCAAAGAACTTAATAAACTTGATTATTTTTTTAATTATAAAATATATGCTTATATAAAAACACTTGAAAGTCTAAAAGTGTGAAGCAAATTTGTATCTTGTAACGTTTGATGATTTGCAAAAAAAAAAAAAGCATGTGGGATTACAAAAGAATTTAATTTGAGGATGTGAGCCAAGATTGGTCATTAACTGGTTTAATTTATTTATTCAATTTTAAGTTAAGGGTACTGTATAAAATACATCATACAAAAACATTGTACAACTAAACTGATAGTTTAATTTTTTATAATAAATTTAACATCATATTTCTAAATTAAATATAATCACTATTATAGTATTTTTTATTTTTTTAATATTAATTTATCAGTATATAATTATTGACATTATTTTCTAAGAAAAAAGGTTTATACACGTTATGAATGATTTCTGACTGAAAAAAATGTTTAATTTAAAAAAAGAATAAAAATAAATAAATATAATTTAAACAATCTAAACATTTTCTACTGAAGTAACAAAATTGAACATAATATTAAATTACTATATTCAAAATAAGATATCATTTAAATTTTAATTACCTTTATACATTCAAAAAGAATCTTAAGTATAGAAATAATTTACTTCATTCGAAATAGAACATAACAAAGTAATTATTTCTTGAATAGCCGATGAAAAATACTACCTTTAGCTAATCCTTTGGACGGTCCTTTTTTCAACTCAGTATTTGGTCCTTTTGCTAAAGAATGAATTTTACTCAATAACGATTTGTTGGGACCTTTAGGTTTTACTTTGTTTTTCTCATGCGACTCACACTTAGATGAAATTTTTTTGCTATAAGAAAAATATATTAATTAGAAAAGAATATTAATGGTTTACTTAAATAAATATACCTCAACAAATCTTTATTGGGACCTTTTGCCAAACTTTTTTGTGTACCATTTGCCACAGTTTTCTGGTTCTCAGAATTTATTTCACTAAACCCAATTAAAATATTTTTTAATGATTTACATATACATTAAAAATTAAAATAAAATATAATTAGATGTTTTGGATTAATAATAAAAATACATTCATCACTCTGTTCAGAATCTAAAAAATAATAAATTGTTCTTATATTTTATTTAACTTTTATATAGATGTTTATAACCTTATTTTAGAAATATTCTATTTTAAACTACTCTATTCTATTACTTTTATGTAGTTATTTATTTTATAGAAAATACAAATCAGCTAGTATGATTATGATTATTAATTAATTATTAACAAATAAAAATATATAAATTATCATTAATGAGAAGCCATCTCTAAAAATCTAATAATGTACTTATGTACAAAAAGGAAACATTAAAAAAAAAGGGTGGGCAAATGGGTATTTCTTTGCAGTATAGTAGAGTTGGAGAGCAAGTCACAATAATGGATGTGTTAAATTTGAAGGTAATAACAGGTATCGTTGTATACGAAAAACTATTCTGAACAGAGTTGGTAGTCTTGGATATTATATTACCTATATTTAAATTATAATATATTTTTTTTTGAAACAAGCTGTTAATTTTTAGTATGATTTAGGGCGGGTTGTATATTTCCATACGGCAAAGTTAATCAATTTTTTCTAAAAGCATTGCATGTACCTAGTTACCATAATACCTTAAATCACACTTGTATCACAGATTATGCTAGTGTAGAGAAAAGTACTATATTATTATCCTAGGAGCCAAACAAATGCTAATTTAGTTGTGTTTTCACAGGATCGTTTCTTATTTTCTTTATATTTAAGTGAACGTTTTGATAGTCATCCCATTTTGAGAAAAAAAAAGTATAGTAGAAAATTACTCAACTCATTAACAGTAAAGGTTGTAAAAAAAATTGTAATGAAATTACAAACTAGATGATTAAGACGACTAGAAGAATTAAATAATTAAATATAATAGTAACTAATCGATTAACAATATGAAAAGTGCCCATAACCATAGAACTTAAAATAAACAAAAAAATTAAATATAAATATATTATATTTTCATTTTATTTGAACTTTAAATGCTTATAAATAAAAATTGTGACTAACAATTAAAATTTTTTTAATACGATAAGTATAACTTATAAAAAACCTTGTATTAAATTTTAATGATTTTTTGGAAAACCAAATTGTTTTTATTGGCATTTCAAAAAAAAATTTCAATTGTTTATTAATAGCTTTAAAAAAGTCAAAATATTTAGAAAATTCAATCGTAAATAGATAACGCTAATATAAATATTTGGTGAAAATTTCAAGTATTTACAATGAATTGTTTTTGAGTTAAGGCAAAATAAAAAAATTGATTTTGACAAAAACTGATTATGTGTAAAAATTTGGTCTTTTGTAATTCAATAATAATTATTTATTAACCCTATTTTTAATCTATAACACAAATGTTTCCTTACCAGAAAGAATTTCTTGATTCAGTTTTTGAGTTGCTTATGTCTGTTACAATACAGTTACCAGTTGCTTTGTTACTAGAATTTTCCCTTTTGAGCTTACTATAAAAATAAGTTAAAATAATATTAAATTTTTAGTAAATGTTTAATTAGTTTGATTTAAAAGTGAATAGGACAATGCAATAAAGTGGATTAAACTTGTACAATTTGTTTTATTATCAATTTGAAAACTATTTTATTTTAGTAATATTACCCATCATTTTCATCCTTTGTTTTAAATTCATTATTTAAATGATTTTTAAGGACTTGATCTGCTAATAATTCATTATAATCTGTACTTTCTAAGGCAAAAATTATAATTTTTTCTTCTTGATCATCAAATTTATCATGTAATCTTTGTTTTACTGTAAAAATTAAGATTATTATTAATATTTAATTATAACATAATAATTTTTTAGTTTTATTAATTTGTTTACTTTTTATCTGTTCATCAGAATTTATTTTTTTGATTGGTGTTGATACAACCGAAGAAACAGGCCAAGATGAACAAGTAGATTTAGTTTTATTATAATCATCACAGGTTTTTCTTCTTGACCAAAACATATCGTCCTCTTCATAATCATTTTCACTGTTTGTTAATGTAACTCTAGGTAGTTTAGGCACATTTTTTGTAATATTATGTCGTTTATCAAATCCCATAGTTAATAATGTTTTAGTTGCTTGATTAACATTATTATCTGCACTACATAATGTATCCAAAAGTACTGTTTCTTCTACAACTGGAAATACACTTTTCAAATATCTATATGAAATATAAAACAATCCCGTTTGAATTAAAAATAAAAATATATGATTTATTTAATAAATATTATAGAATAAATAAATAAAAAAGAAATACTACTTACCAACTCATGCTATAAAATAAATCCATCAATGTAAAATTTTGCCCACAAAAAATATTTTCTATCGTCTAATTACATCAGACAATTATCAATTCAATTTAACTACATATACTGAAACATCGAAAATAAAATTCATGCTAAAAAAATAAATAAAAAATAATAAAAAATAAAGGCAAAACATTTTAAATTTAAGCCTCACACAAACATTCACAAAGACAATTATGTATATATTATACACTTAACATTTGTATCTATAGTTATCAACTATAATATTTATATGTTCAAAAATATTTTCATTCTTTAAAAACCGAAAATAATTTAAAGGGATAATCTTTTAAGGTAATTTTCAATTTCTACAATTTTTCAATATCTACAGTCAAATAACAAAATAATTACACAATCATAAAATAATAATATATAATATGTAATATGTATATAATAATAATATCATATAATACATAATTATTAAGATAAGTTTCATCAAATGATTTATTTTTAAATCAAACAATATTAAATATTTTCTAATAGAGGAAAATTGTTAATTTAAAATTAATAAAAATTTCCAATAATTAAGTTAAAATATTTAGACTTATATAATAGTAATAAATAAATATTAGAGGTGGGATGATTTGACCTAGGACGGATTTTCAAACTATGAACAGTTTAACTCACCTCTAATAAATATTAATTAAATATTCATTATTATTTGAATACTTGCAATTTGTTTTTTTTTTTTAGTAAAGGTCTATTAATTTACATATTACTCTTCAAAATTAAATATATGTAAAAATAATTACCTTAATTTCATTTTTGGAGAATAATGAGCTGGTTTAGGTAGTGGACTAGCCATGGGTGAAGGATTAGCTTGTAACATATAATGACGACTAATTGATGGTGGTGTATATGGTCCAGGTGTAGCAATTGGATGTTTTTCTACTTGCAATGCACTAATAACCACAGCTTCTCTGTTATGATATCTAAAATAATTTTCATTAAATATTAAAGAAATAAAATATAATTAAAATATTATATTACTTATTTAATAATGATTTAATATGGGATTCAGATGCAGTGGGAAACATTGCACTAATTTTTGATATTGACTGATCAACATTAGAGCTGCTAATTGGTGACATATTAGGTGTGATTGACACCCGATTTGTAGCACTCGAACGTGCATAATTAATAGCATTAGAACCCATACGTGGGCTAAATCTAACTGGTGTTGGACTTGACTTCTGTGTAATAATCGAATCCTACAATAAAAAATATGTTTATTATGAACATGATACATTTATTTTTTATGTAATAACACACAAAAATATAATAATTAAAAAGGTTCAATCCGATTCTAATACAATAATATTATATTTATATCATACTTAATCACATTGAATATAACACAAACCAGACAACATTAATAAAAATATTTTATTTATTTATCTACAATTTTTTGGAATTTGAATTAATTAATTAATTACCTGATGAATGTGATAAAATGGTTGAGGAGAATCACTTTTAGATGGAGAGTCATGTTGAGTCTAAAATAATTTAAAATATAAATTAATAAAAATATATTGATAGAATAATATTAAATCTTAAAAATATAATTAAGTTATTAATGTCAGCTTAGATATTGTCAGTAGTGAAGGCAACAAGAGTAAATTATGATATTTTAAGGAACAGAAGATTGATTCTATGAATCTTGATGGAAATTTTCTATTTATATACTTGGACTCTGGACCACACATATTTGTTTACGCTTGAAATAACAAATAAAGTTAATTAAAGTAGTAATTAGAAAAAATCAAATGGTTACAGTAGTTACTGTCATAATATTATTTATAAAGATACATTTATTTTCATCAAAACAAATTTTGAATTAGTTTTGAAAATATTAAATTTAAATACAGGCATGTTAATTAACATTTAAAATTATTTTTTAATAATATATATTCCAATTCAAAATAAATAGTAATAAATGAGTCGAGTATGTATCTTACTTGAACAGACAAAGGTTTGGTCATTTGATAATGAAGATATTTTGAGTGTGAATCTTCAATGCTTGTAAAATAATTAAATAAATTATACCTGGTAAAATAAAAACAAGGGTAATTTATTATTCAAGTACTGTATTATTATATCATAGAAAAAATTACGTTTTCCCTGATTTGTAGCCATTCTTGTTGTGCCATGTAAATGTATTTTTGATCATATCTTGAACGGGTACATCTACCATCGTTTTAATAATAAAAGTACACTCGTATTCGTATATCTGTAGAAACTACAGTAGATAGTTAACTTAGTGTCGTAGGTCAATAAATAAATAAATAAATAACAATTAATAATATTTCTAAATCCATTGATACTTGATGGCAAATTTAGGTAATATTTATTTACTTTTTTAATCAAATTAGTGCCTTTAATTTCAAGGACAAATTTTGCATAAACAAAATTTATATGAATATACCACTGCTGCAAACTGAACAAAAATAAACATAAAACAATTTTGGTCAAATTTCGATTTTGCTTTCAAAAATAGTTTGAATTAAATAGTATCTATATTATTTAAATAGTGCCTTCATTAATCCAACACTTTAAATTGATTTAATTATAGTTAAATTTTCTTATTATTTAATTTTTTAATGTTTGCACTGTTTATAAACGCCAGCTGATATTTGAACTGGCCAATGGCAATGCGTACCTTTCCGATGGATGACAAGCCCCCTCCACACTCCTGACAGCATCTTCACCCCGTCTAAATGTTTTTTCCTTTTTCACTCCATTTTATTACATTTTACTATTGGTCTCATTTGATGGCGTCCGGTTACGTTTAAAGATTTTTTACGTTTGATTGAGCCCTAGAACCACTTACACGTCCACCTATATTTGTCGTTAACAATATAATTCCATTGCCGGGCGGTGAATTTCCACAGATAATCGGCATTGATGGTAATGCATGCGAGGAAACTTCAAAGGATTAGTGATGGGTAAGGCCTACTTACCAAATTACGCGAATAACGTAATTTCAAGTTATTTAAACATGGATAATAATATTAATGTTTTCTTTTTTGTCTCCAGGTATTATGACAAGAACCCGTCCCATCAGTATCAGGTAAATATTTTGGGTCTTGTAATTATTCTATCGATAGGTACACAATTATGTCCTTCAAGATATTGGTTCCTATGAAATTTAAAGTACATTAAAATCTATTCTCAATATTCTCATCACTCCAAATAATTAGTGTTCTGTCATTAATTTTATCCTACTGTTAAATATTTAATATTATTATCTGATTCATAGAATCTAAAGATCTTAAATAAATATTATGTATCAGAAACTTAACATTATTTATAAATATTTATCCTTTAGATAACTAATATTTTGACTGAGAATAAATTCAATTATAGTAAATTTTAGATTCCAGTTTAAAATAATTAAAAAAATAAAACCAAAAACTAATCTTGTTCTTGATCCCGCTTCCACCTCAGAAATGACTATAAAAATGTATACAATTGTATTATTAATGGTTTTATTTGTAATATACGTATGCTTTATTGTAAACACACAGTATCTAATTATCTTTTTAATTCTATAATCAATTACATAATTTTTACAATCATATTGTTACCTTATGGTATTTCTTTTTAACTTAATTAATGTCATATTTTTGCTTGATACTACTTTCTTTTTTTGAATTAAAAACCATTTTAAGTACTTTCATTCTTACATTTTTAGTAATTTCTTTTAAATGTATATATAAATCTTTTAATCTTTTTCAATAATTTTTAAACAATGTCTGACATATTAAAGCATATTATTGATACCAGGTATATAATTATATTTTTGAAATGTATGGTATAAATTAATGAAGTGAAATGGAAACCTTTTTATCTTGAAAAATTCCTTTATCACATATTAAATATATTTTGGGTGATTACTATACAAGCGATCTATATATTTGTTAGTATTTGTTTTATATTTAAATTTATTAGGTTCATAGGTATACCAACCTATGTCTTGCCTAACAATCATTGAAACACAGTTTAAATAGAACTACCTTTTGGCTAAGTAGATAATCAACCTACGTTGGTTACGAAAGAGGGGTAACAACTATCCAATAAATAGAATGCCTGTAAATGCTGACTTGGTCAATATAAGTACTGAGTTTTATAACCAAGTACTTGTCTTGTATAAACTAGGCTTCAGCTAATGCACCTCTGTTCTATGTATATTGTTTATTATTAAAATTTCATTAATAAGTTAAAGTTTATTATACGTGACATTATTTTCTTAAAATATAAATTTATTTTTCAGAATTCCAAATACTTAGTTTCAAAAAATTCTAGCAGTGATCAAAAGTATGGCAGTGTTAGGGGAAATGGTACCTCATATCCAAGTCCTGGTCGAGGAAGTCCATCACGAGATCGATCATATTCAAGCAAAAGTTCATATCATTCTCAAAAAAGTCACAGAGATAAGGAGAGAGATTCTCGAGACTATAAATCTAGGAATAGTGATAAATATTCTGGTAAATGTTTTAGTTCAATTTTAAAAAAATAACTTACAAAATGTAAAAAAACATTTGTTGTGAATGATTTTGGACCCTTGTAATTATGACGATCCAGTTGTTCTAATTGATAATCTTAATTACTAATGCCAGTAAAATTTGGTTGATGTTTAACACTTAGAGTAAAACTTTTGTTCTTGTTCCACTGTGACGCATCAAGTTCTCTATGAAAACATTACCTTTAAATATAATTTAAATGATTCAGTATGTTTGCAAACAACTAATATTTAGTTTTTTTTTACTTGAAACTGAATAAAAAATATTTACAAGTTTTAGTATTTTATAAATAATATGTTTGGAAAATTAATTAATTTAATGGTTTCTAATTTTAATTTTTTTTCTTATAGAAATAAATATAGATTAACAGATTCTAACACTTTATATCATATTAACTATAAATTGACCTTTTGGGTAGACTAAGTTAATAATTTATATCCATATAAAAATAAACATTTTGCTATTATTAATTTTTTTTTTATAACTCATCTTTTGTTGTTAAATTTGAGATACTTACTGAAGAAAATAGTCCACATATTATCCTTAGTTATAAAAGCTTAATTTCTTTGAATTTTTTGAAAATACAGCTTTGAATAAGATAATTTAATGAATATTATAAATTATCAAATTTTTCAGTTTGTCTAAGTAGACTATTGTGTTTTTGTTAATTAATTTTCAAATTTTAAATTACTCATGTAATGATACTAAAATTAAATACTAACTAATGGTATATTATATATATATTAAATAACCAAAACATTCATCACATACTAAGAAGATAAATTTTTATTTATTAAATTTAACATAAAATATTGAGTGTAAATTTAAATTCTAAATAGTGTTGAACTTGCTGGAGATAAACACTAATTATATTTCAATAATAAATTATTTCTCTTAGTAATTATTATTATTATAACACTTTGATAATTATTATACCTTATATAATTTATAGTTTATTGGGAACATAACTTGACTGTATGAAATGAATAAAATATATTTATTTTTCAGATTATAGTAGGTCACCAAAAGATAGACGAAGTAGAGATGAATATAGAACAAACCACGATCGGATTAGTCCGGAAGTAAATAATTGTGTTTATTACATGTTTCATTTTTTATTTGTAACAATGTTATTTTATTTTATAGAAAATGGTTGTACATTCTGTGAAATGGTCAAATTCTAGGGATTCTAGAGATTCTAGAGAATCTGGTCAACGAAAAGTTGTTCATAGCTCTTGTCAGGTAAATATTATTTCATCCTTATTTATTATATATATTGTAGATACAATAAGTAAATTTGAAAATATTTTTTTACATTAAATAAATAATTGTGTTAAGAAAATTTTTGATAGTTCCTTCAAAGAACTAAACTATTAATTTCATGTCCACAACCAGTGTATTTTAGACAACTTTTGTGGGATTCTAATTGTATAGAATTTTTTAACTTTCATTAGTATTTTTATATTGTATATTAAATATTGACTGCTTGCAAACAAATTGCAGAAAAATATTTGCATCAATATTTTACAATAAAAGTATTGTTTACTTTTGAATAATTATAATTTATCATCTGCTATTTATTGTTTCTTTTATGTGTATTTAATTGACAATCAATGTCATTGTTGTATGTTATTATTTATAAAAGTAAATCATAATATAACAATTATACAAAATCAAAATATATTTATGTATGTGTATCCCTTATTTTTGATTATGGCATAATTTTTTATCACAAAAATTCTCAGGATGATTTCTTATATCAATTTTACATATCTCATTCTTAGATTAATTTAATTGTATATATAGTTTGTTTTAGTTTTATATTTATGTATGTATAGAGTAGCAGCAGTAGTAGTAATAACCGCGAATCCAGGTCTGGCGGAAGTTCAACTGTCACTAAAGTTGGTGATTGGTCTGAACATACAAGTTCTTCAGGCAAAAAATACTATTATAATTGTAAAACTGAAGTATCACAATGGGATCAGCCAAGAGAATGGTTAGAAGCTTATCCAGCATCTCAACCTTCTCGAACACAATACCACCATGGTTTGTAATTATATTTGAAACTTATACTAACAATATTAAAATTATATTAAATTTTAACATATTTTTTTATAGACAAACATTCCAATAACTCTATGATGAGATCATCATCAATGAACAATCATGTGAACAAAGTTTCACAGCAGTCATCTCAACAACAAGTTAATTGTACAAGTAGACCAACTCACCATCAAAAAGATGCTTATTGGAATCAAATGAGAAGTAATAATCTTCCAATAAATGTCTCGCAATCTCATCATGTGTCTGAGTGTAATGTAGATAGGCTTGAACAGGATGGACCAACAATAATAAATTCCTGTAAGTAAAAAATGAATAATACAATTAATGTACCTTTTTGTTGCCATTAAAATATTTTTGACAAAATGCCTTTGTGATATATAATCAAAGTACATTAATTATAATATTAGGCGATTCATCGCAAACTCAAGACATGGAATTATGTAGTGGCGACAGCACTCCTACTTCAGAAAAGTCCTTTCAACTATCAAATGTACCTGCACAAAGGCACAGTTCTTCTACTCCTCAATCACAAGTATTATTTTTGCATACATTTCCTTTTTAAATAAATAATTTAAAATATATTTTTACTAACCAAATTTATTTAGGTAAAAGGAGCTGAAGTCAATAGTGAACCATGTGAAAGAACAAATGTTGATGTTGGATCAACAACACCGCCATTATCTAATATAACTCAGAATTTAGTTGATTCATCAACATCCAACAATATTACTGAACGAAGTCCACCCACTCCTGCAAACACAGAAACTAATAATACCCAAGAAGTTAAAGGTAATTATTTCATTTAATTTTTAATAGTATCTAAGATGACTATATACTAAAAGAAAGTAAAGTAAGTATTTAAAAAATAATTTGGTCTAGAGTAATTAAATAAGGTAATAAAAGTGCTTAAAAAAATAAGCTGTTGAATTGGACGATATAATTCAAGAGCAAATTAAAAATATTAGAATCCAGAACTCTTTAATGAAATCAGGTTCACCTACAAACTATCCAAAATATGATGAAAGTCCCATATAATATATTGGAGAATCCAGTAAAGAACTAACATGTCCCAAAATCTTCCAATAGTATTTATTTGTTACTTGTATACAATTTTTAAATGAGTATAAAAATATAACAGTGATATGAGTAGCATTTAATAATAATTATAGCTGGGCTCACTAAAAGTTCCCAGTAGCAATTTTGAATTAGCGATTATCAAACACAGTTGATATGGTCTACGCGACAAACCGTGGCCATATGACATGTGTGTTACATATAATAATCAAAATTATTATTGAAAATAAATAAAATGTCCACCTACAATGACATAGCTATTATCATACATCCGATACACCCGATACAGATATTACAAGCAGTCATTAAGTAACTAAAATTTGTATCATTTAATAAAAACAGTATATTATATATTATTATGAAATTATTTATTTATTTAAGTGTGCCATAAAAAATTTTAAATTGATCAATTGTGCTTTCAAGTAAAAAAAGATTGGGAATCCCTGTTACTAGACATTAAATTTGCAGCTATGATTTATGAATGATTTAACGATTCGAGAAAATAATTTTAAATTATTATAATTACTATTCAAAAGTTTGTTTAAAATCATAACATATTACAAGCTAATCCAATTAAACTAAAAAAAAACAAACAAGCGATTATTAAACTGCATATCACATAAAAAGTAAAGATAGAACATACGCCCCATTTCAAATATCTATATATTATCCTTGATAGATCTCTCACCTACGATAAACACTTTTATCTTAAAAAGTATGAATCAGAACTTGTGTAAACTAGTTATTTCAATATTGAGAGAGAATTCATCCCAAAAACAATTAAAATTTCTGCATTAGCTCTATGTTTCTTGGTATGGCTTAATTTATATACCCGATATTGGGTAGGTCAATACACTTCAAACAAATAGATTACTTACTAAATGTGTTTATAAATCATAGCGGACTTAGTATAAAAGTATTGTAACGTTTAACAAAAATAGTGGCATCCCACTTATAATTAGATAATTTACTAATGTAATTGAACTGACCAAACAGTTCTCTGATGAAAGGCACTAAATGGTAAGATTAGATATAATTATATTCATAATACATTATGAATTTTTTCATCGAAAATCAAGAAAGAACTTCTTTAAATGTATTAAAAAGTAGAGAACCATATCTAACCAGTAAGATTAAAATTATGGGAGAAAGACAGCAAATTAAGGAAACATTATCTCTGGGGCAATAATAAATGAATGGTTTGATAGACCCGGGAGAATCTGAAAAAACGAAGAATAATTGATAAGAAAGAACTCATGAATAAATGAATAACTAAAATAATATTACATCTACCAACCACCCTACCTGATGCGAATTAGCAGACTTAAAATCACTACCATGGAGATGGCAAAGTACTAGAGCCGCATATCACTAATATAAGACCAATATTATTTATTACCTTTACTACCATATTATTATTATTATTGCTTTATTTTATTTTTACTTATATTGTTATATTTGTTTGACTTTTGATTAATCAATAGTGTGTTTTATACAGGGTAATTCTTTATATAAGACATTTTTAACAATTTTAACTATAATGCTCATAAAGTAATATTTTAACAAAACTAAACAATTAAATTAAATTAATGTTAATAATAGGGAGTCCTGTAACAAGCCATGCAGAACAAGTTGCCCAAGTCAACAATGTAATGAGTTACAGACAGCTTGGAACAACATCGTCCCCAGTAGTGTCAAACTTAGTACGGGATGATTTAACATCACACGTTAAAACCTGGCCAGGCGATATTTTAGCAAAACAGGTAATATTATTAAATACATTTATTCAATATCAAAACAAATTCAATGTTTTAATAGCTGAATATTTCATTTAAGGCACAAAAGTTAAATGAAGAAGCCCATATATTAGGAAGTGTACACTGTTCACGGGTATCTGCGGAACTCAAATATGCAAGGTCTATTGTTCGTTTGACTGAAGTGCAAGCATCTTTATTAGAACACAAGTAAATTTCAAAATTTTTTTAAAAACCTGCATTTAAATAAATTGATTCTTTATATTTATTATTTAATTTGGTTTTTAGGGTGTTATTTTTACAGCAACAAATTAAAACTTTAGAAAAATTAAAATCTGAAAATTCGTTTATGGGTGAAGGAGATGAAGGAAGGACGACTTAAATATATTATGGCAAGTGTTTTTGTTATTTAAATAGTTGTCATCTTTACCAAAAGTGACCACAAACATTTTCTTTTTTTTGTTATGTTGATTTTTTACAAACTTTTTATAATTTTGTTTCTGGGTCTCAAAGGCCAAAATTATGTTCCAATTGTTAGGTATTTGGTATTCTTTATTTATCATTCTGAAGTTATTTTTTTTTAATCATAGCTGTCAGATTTTTTATATTAATTTAAATACAGGTACTTACTAAGTACTAATATAGTCTAATTTTTTCTTACATAAAATACTACACCCTTTAGTACTATCTTAAAATAAATATATTATGAAAATCTTAGTATCTAAACGTGTATTCACCTATATTGGTGATGTATCTAATGATACACAATAATATATAAATAAAAAAGGTTTAGATTAATTTGGCGCCATTTTTCGTCATAATCCTAGTATTTTATTTATGATGCTTCATGTCCATATTTAATTTGTTTGATATCCAAATATTTATTATAAAGAATAGGGTAAAGAAAAATATTAGCAATTTGTGAAAAGTAAATTTTGTTTTGATAAACAAAAGAATTAAATTTATGAACTTATTGATATAAAATACCTTTTCATTTACTAATGATTAAGTGTATCCAGAACAATTACATTTCCTAGTAATTTCCCTAAGAATGTTTAAGTTATATAAAAAAAAATATTTACTCTAATTTCTTTACATTAACTATTACATGAAATATAACATAAAAAAAATTTAAAACAAAATTATATTTTTTTACAACACATTTGGGTTTATTATGTTACCTGGGATAATTATATTAGAAGTGATATTTGATTCTTCGTATTTCAGGCTTGTATAATACATTATTATCTACCTCAACGTTTTAAATTTGACTAATTACATTGTATTGTTTTTTTGTTTAATAGTAACAACAAAATATTTTAGTTATTTATTTCATTAAGATTAATATCAGAACATGAAACAACATAGTTAGTTTTTTGTACAGTATTGCATAAAGTTTCTTATATCATATTTTTGTAATATAGTTATTAATTATGCCATAATTTTCTATACATAAATTTATTTTTCTTCAGATTAAGTATTATATTTAATTTATTTAATTGGTGAATTAAAGTCTGTGTTGCTTAGAAACATACATATTTAAGGTTTAACAATATGCAAGTTATTTTAGTTAAAATTTGTATTTATTATTAATTAATTTATTTTTTTTTGGTAATTTTAATTTATGGGTTTAATTTAAATGAACCACAAAAACTATTTTTTCTTGGTCAATTATATTCCATTTGTAAAAATTTGCTTAAATTATTTGTGGTATAAAAAAAAATTGCATTATAATTACATATTATATATTTTTTTTCAATATAAAATTTGTTACTAACTACTCCCTATTTTAGATTTTAGGACCCAACTACTAATGCAGTTTTCTATCAGATCTCAGCGTTATTATTAATTCTATGTAAAAAAAAAAAAAGGAAGATAAGCAATTTTGTAATAATTAATCTAGAACTTAAGACTGATAGATATTGACAATGAAAATTAATATAAATTTGTTGCCTCCAATTCTTAATCTAAAATTGAATAGAAAAATATTTATTATTATAGATAAATTAAGTCACAAAATTAAACTTTGGAAATAATTAAACATATTGTTCTCTGTATACAGTAATAAGAAAATGATTATACTTATTTTATGTAAAATTACTATTAAGACCCATTATAGATTTATAAAGTATTTTTTATTAAGTATTACTTTTATTTTGGCCTTTTGACGTTCATCAGAGTTATTTGTATATTTTTGCAATGTAAAGGTACATCATCTTTATATTTACAATTCCTAAAATATTATGATTAATAAGTCTACAATTTTAGTTCAATAGACACTGATATTTATACCAAATTAATTTAATAGTAATAAGAAAAAAGGTATTTTATTTATAACTATAAAGTCTGACTTAATAAGTTAAAAACAAGTTATAGGCAGTATACTGTCAAAACTTATAATGAAGCAATTGCATTTATTAAATTAATATGTATGTTACATTTATAAAATGTCTATTATTTATTTTAGTTATAGTTATATCAGAATTTAAAAAATTCAACTAAGACACAAAGTGTTACATGAAACACGTTATTTGAGTTGTTTTAATTTTAAATTTATTATTTGAAAGTCAAGTAATGTGGGTGGAGGTACGTTTTGTTCAGACATTTATCAACTATAAAATAAAATATTTGCAGATATTACATTGAGGATTGGTTTCTAACTAAGTATTACTTTGGCACCACTAATATTAACCTTCATTGAAATTATTATATAAGATAAATAATGAACGTCTGTCAGGTCCAGTATTTTGTCACATTATTTATTTTAATTAATTTAGGAAAGTAATAATGTAACAAAAAAAGAGTGTATAGATATAAACTCATTATCTTATTTATTGATTTATGATTTTAACATTACATATATTTACCTTAGCTTGATAATTTGAAAGGGATTTTACTTTAAACAAGTTCTTTAATTGTTTTATAATAATTATGACAACATTTAAATATTAACCCATTATTAGTTTTACATAGTTTTTTTAGTTAAAATAAATAATTTTAATATTAAAACATATATTTTATATTTATCTATCTATACACTACTTTTTGTACGCACAAGATCTGTTTGTTTCTTACATAATTTGTGAACCAGATAAATCCAAAGAGTAGTTCTATAAATAAATAATGTTCTAAGTTCTAACTATAAATCATGTTCAGAATGATAATAATTATGTATACTTACCTAAGTTCTATGTATTAAATGTATTTTTCCTTTTGTACATTTCATTCATTATGTACTAGGTGCATTAATTTATCAAACTTTTCCTATTGTACATATTTTTTTATTAATATAATAATTTAGACTGTTATTTATTTAACAATAATTTACAATTGTTATTATTGATATTTGTCGAACATACAATTGAGAGTAAATGGTAGGGTTAACTATGTGATACCAATTTACCGATTCTGAAATAAATTGATTATATTACATTAAGAATTAAATACCATCACTCATTTCATGTTAAATAAACCATAATATTTTACATTTTTTTAATCATAATAGAATATTATGTTTGGTTTATGCCTATTTCACAACCAAATCTTCATTATTATAAAATTAATTTTAAGAGTATGTGATTTAAAATACTTAAGGTACCCACAATGTATCCTTATTCAACTTTTACCATATTATACTAAATGGTTAAACAATATTTAACTTCTACACAATATGGTTATTAATAATGACTAGAAAATTGTTTTACCTCAACAATATTATTTAATTTAGTGAATACTTAGACGATTCTAATATTGACTATTTGGTAATTTTTATCATCCTTATTGTTCTTGGTACAACCAAATTTTAACATCAACATTCTTCCTATAAAAGTTTTGCTTTTAATGAAACTTTATTTATAAAACTGTGTGTTCAAAAACATTAATCTTAAGTATAATTTATTATGCATAAAACAAAAAGTAAGTATGTATAATATGTAAAGTATAATTTATGTGTACCTATAAGACAAATGTTGATCATTGTCCAGTGGCATGGCATGCAAACAAAAGATTCAGTTTATAGAGATATGTAGTGTTTATTTATTTTAATTTAATCATATGTTTTTAGTGCAAAATGTATGCACCTAGTCCTATCACTTAGACGCCGCGTCATTCCTAAAATACCCAGTTTCTACAAGAGTACATAAAAAAGTTTTACATGCAAATAATAATTCAAGATGTAGATAAACTATATTTGTAGATTTTATATTTTTTTAAATGGTATTTTCATAAAATGGGCTTATAAAAAAAATGCTGTGAAACTAAATAAAAGGTTAGCCAAAACTACTACTCCTGTTGGTATAAAAAACATTGTAGTGGTTAACTAGTAATAAAATTTAAGTGTGCAGTTTTTTTTTTCAATATTTTGGTTATTTCTACTTGAACTGATTCAGATTTCAAAATTGATGATGTGGACGATTAAGCTAACTTTTTATATATTAAAGTAAATGAGGTTACTTCCTTCTAAAACTTGAAAGTTTAATTGTTCATAGTAATAAATTATTATTGGGTTATCATAAGTCATATTATGTGCAACTCAATATATTAATACAACTAGAAATCTCTTAAGTAGTTAAGATGCACTATACTCTCATGTGTTTTCTTCATTTTTCAAATGCTTATCATAAAAAATTGTACGTTTTGAAGAACTCAGTAGTGTCCTCTTAATTGTGTGTCACTCAGTTATTAGTCCTAGTTCCAGTGTACAGAAAAACCATGCGTTTAAATTTCTAAAATCAAATTTCCTAAATTATATTATTTTATAAATTTAAATAGCTATACTTATGGAAAATTGTTTTTACTAACAATTAAATTGATGCCACCCCTGCAATGTCAAAATTGTTATTATTAATTGTACTTTTATTTGAACTTAAATATTTTCCAGAGAAAAATCAATTTTTAGGTTTAATCATAGTGTAACACGTAAACTAAAAACTAAAAATGTTATCCTAAGAGAAATGTATGGATATTTTTTTTTATACTTTGTGTATAGTTTTTTCGGATAGTTGGTGGTCCCCACATTGTATTTAAGTTTAGGGAGGTAAAATGGGTTAAAACTTTTTGAATACCTACCTATTTATCAGATTTTTTATTAAAATCCTGGTAAAAATGTTATGGGTTACTGGTTTCGCGTCTGAAATTGGATGCAATTGTTTGTGGGCTAGGAGTGTGAGGTACAAAAGTGATGACTACGAAAGTAGTATTTTTATTCTATCTTCAAAACGACATTTTTTTCATTATACATTTTTAAATGTATATGATTTTGTTTTGTTTATACACACTAATACACTACGTGTAGATTTAAAAATGAAATTATGTATGTAAATCGTAAATGCCAAATTGTTCCATCGGTGTTCTATTAATTATTGTTATTAACGCGTACATTTGTCAATTTTTTTAATTGGTAAAAATGCGCTTTTTTCCAAGATTGTCAGGAGCGCTAACCACCAATCTTCTTCTGCTAGTGCCAATATGCTACACAAGTCTAATAAATACCCTCTACTCTACTCTCTTAAAAAGACATAAAATTAGTTGGTTATTTTTTAAAACTGTCATCTAGTGGCCATGGTAATGAATGATTAATAAAATTATTATTGATATTGTTTAGTAACTATCTATAGCTAATAACGCCTGTATTTAAAGCTAAAATGATCATACATTATGTGTATTGCATCACTTTGCGTCTAGGCTTGTCCGACGCATTGTACAGACAAATTAAAATTTGATTGCGTAGACTCTACGCCGTAGAGGGTAGAGCAATACACTATGATACATTGATAAAATATTATAATGTCTAATCGAAATGTTTCAACATACTATCTGCAGCTGATTTAACTTGACACTGTATAACTGGAGTAACTATACCGTAATAGTACTTAAGTCCTATAGCTGAATGAATATTTTTAGTTGAAAGTCTTTTAAAAAAGAATGTTAGGTCTTGGGTCAATATCTAATAATATTGTTCATTTTTGTTAGAAGATTATAATCATTTAAAAGTTTCTTAAGTATTGAAAAATAAATGATATATATAATTATAAATTAGTTAGTGTTAATTGAGTGACGAGTGTATTTTGGTACACTCAAAACAGTCAAAACCATATATCGTTTTGATGCGTAAAATGTATAGTTGCCCGACGATTCACTATTCATCTTGGTATGAATGGTATTTTATTTGCATTGCCATTACATACATACCGGTCGTTAAAGTATTTAACTAATTTTTAGATTTAAAGTAGGTATTTAGCTATGGGTGTGAGGTGTGAATAACTACAGGCCTTCGAGTGGGACGTCTCGTGCTAAGAGTGAATTATTATATAATATTGCCGCGGACGAAGTCCGATATCAGTCCTTGCTTATGTTGTCGAAACCCATTCGTCTAGGCATAAAATAAACGGCGGTACACGAATACCATCGTCTTTGCGTAGCACGTAGCTGCATGTGTGTACGAATATATACGTTGTCGTTCTCGATTTACACAGCCTTCAGTGGTATTCTCACGGTGAAGGCGGGTTAAGGGGTTTATATCCACCCTCTTTTGGACTAATTTTTAGGTTACAATCCTCTCTTCACCCCATCGCTATACAGGTCTGTGAAAAGTAAAGAAATATTTTATGTTAAAGGGTATTAACTCCTCCCAACTATTCAAAAAATCTGAGCATGCCATTGGCGTCTTTATATAGTACGTGCACTAATATATTATGCTTTTGTCTTACTCATAACTCATTATTGTGATACGATAAATATAATATGTTCTGACATTCAATACATTCCGTTTAAGCCACTACTCATATGAGCCCAATGTTAAAAAATAGTAAAAAATGTTCTATTTGAGCAATGTTCTTTTTTTACAATAATACAATTATTGTTCATGTACAAAAATACATATTGTTTCCAGCGGCGTAGCTGAGGGGACTATAAATATATTTTTCCTAATTCCTCAAGATATTTTGTGGTGTATAACAATTTTCAAATAGCCTCCTCCCCTAGATTGAACTCCAGCTACGCTAGTATGATAATCATTATCGTATTATCGAGTACCTATATGCTAGTACTTCGTGATTTAATTTTTTTATTTATTGGTAGCTACTGCCTCGGCGATTAGAATCATTGACTCCAAAAATTTCGAATTTTAAAACAATATGCTTACTGCACCATGTTAACTGAAATTGTATATACATTTTACTTTTATAAATTAGTTTTTAAGAATTAACGACTTATAAAATTGTTAATATATATACAAATATTTACAACAGAATATTAATTTATATAGAACAATATAATAAGCATTAACCATCTATTGATAAACTTTACACTAAAATTATATTATGTTTCAAGGAATAGCACCAAGCACTTAATTTTAATGCAATATTGAGTCAACATTTGATCACCTAAAAGAAATTTGTAAACTTACCCGAGTTGTTTTAAAAATGTTAACTGTATTTAGCTATACTATATATGAATTGACAACACTAACATTTTGGCAATCATAATAAATATTTATAATTTATTTATAAATTAATTATTAATAATATTATGTGATTTGTAACTATTATCGTTAACCTATGTTTGTAATTTAAAATTATAAAGACATTTAATTGTTAATAGCTCTGCAGCAAACAAATTGTGTCCCAAGATCCCTTTTTCATACGAATATTTATAATAATAATTTTTTTTTTACTTTTACAATATTTTGTTGAAACGTCTCCGAAACCGACGTTTATTTTTTGACGATCGCAAATAAAATACCACGAGCGATTTGGATTGGCTGTTTTATCGGTCGCCGACTCGCCGTATTATTTTTATATGTATAAATAAATACATATTTGAGTATGTCATTTGAAAAGATTTGCACTGCTTGTTGTTCGCTCAGAACTAATAGAAAAACAAGCCCAAACAATTTTTGGTACTGGTATAGCCCCGCCATCCATATAACAATAAATACATCGTATAAATATAAAATAATGAGTTTATTTATTGATATTAATCTAATAATTCGATGATGGGTATATAATATATTGATATTATATTAATATCAATATAATTTGATATAATATTAAAAAAATTAAAATTGAAAAATAGAATAATAATACTTTTAAAACAATGATAAATTAAAAAATGTATAAAAATATTTATAATATTAATAATTCGAATAATAACCAATATACCGATTCGATGGATAATACGTATCATTACTTTTAGGTACCTACCTAATAAGTAATAATCAATTATACCTATAATAACCCGATATACCGATCAAACATCACAGTACGTATTTGTATTTTCATATAATATATATTATCGTTAAAATGAATTTTAAAGATTTGTTAACCCAAGTGCCCGATGTAAATACCGGAATTCAATTTCTCCAGTCCAAAAGTATTAATGAAAAAAAAATAATACATGTGAAAATAGCCACAAAATGTTTATAAAAGGGTTAAGATGGCGATGTCAACGAAGGGATTGTCATAAAGAGAAAGGTATATTAGAGTAAATAGTTGGCTGAACGGATCTATCGAGATTACTGATAAATAGTATAGTATACCTATTTTATATATTCTTGGGCTCATTAACTTACTTCAGTGACATATTGCAAACGTGAATTGGGTATTGGAAAAAATGCGGTAGTCGATTGGAACAACTACTTACGAGAAGTTTGTGTTTAGCGATGGAGAGCAACAACAATCAAAATTCAAGACGTTTAAGTAGGTGGTCCAAATTTAATAATTGAAATAGATGAAAGTATTTTCGTACGCCGGAAAAATAATGCAGGGCATATATTACCTCAACAATGGGTGTTTGGTGGTATATGCCGTAAAACTTAGGAATATTTCATAGTTAGTGTGCCAAATAGATCAGAAGTTACATCTTACATTGATACCTATCATTAACCAATATATTGGACATGGTTTTACAATTTTTTCTGACAGTTTGAAAGCTTATGCTAATTTGATACAACATGAATTTCAGCATAATCAAGTTAATCATAGGTATAATTTCGTGGACCCTAACTCAGGAGCCCACTCACAAAATGTCGAGAGAATGTGGGGTTCCGTCAAGGGGGGCAACAAAAAACGTAGAGGTACTGATAGAAATTTTTTAGTCTCTTACATGGCGGAATTTATGTGACGATCAAAACTAAACAATAGTGATCCGATTGATACCATCTAAAAAATATAGCAGAATTTTGGGAATCACAGAAACCATAATTTTTAACATTTTAAACATTTTTATATATTTTTAAATTTATCATTGTTTTAAAAGTATTATTATTCCATTTTTTAATTTTAATTTTTTTTTTATATTATATCAATATATCTATCATCGAATTATTAGTTTAGTATCAATAAATAAACTCATTATTTTATATAGGTATTTATAAAATTTATTTATTGTTTTATCGTTTTATGGATCGCGGGGCTATAACAGACCAGTAGGTACCCAATTTCTGCAACCCGATTCCGAATTCATAGTTTTTATTTATATAATACTCTTCTATTAATCCGATTTCTTAAATTTTTCTGCACCAACTTTGAAAATTAAGGTACTTATGTTTACTATGTTCTCGATGTATTCATTATATCAATATCAAACTATAATTTTTATTCGGGAAGATCACTTTTACTCTATGGTGGAATCGATATACCTTATCTGGCTTATCTCTTATCCTCTGGTATAAACTTAAATCATATAATATAGTAATATAGTATATGATCTAAAAGTATAAAACGATTTGGTGGAATCTATAATGAAACTCCGTATAAAGTACAAGTACAAACATTGCAGCATTTCACAGTTACTCTTTTCAATCAAACTTTGCGACATACACAGCTGGACTCATTCGAGTCATTCAACTCTCCCATCTTACCAGTTCACGAGAGAGGTAGGACGGGAAACTGAGTTGTCTGACAGCAGGGGGCGGCTTTAGTTCTTTGCCTAGGAGGAGCCAATGTTTGTTTTACATTAATATTATACAAATTATACATAATTAAATCAATGAAAATATTTGACAAAATAAAGAGTAATATGTCTTGGGGGGCATGGTCCCTATGCCCCCCCAAGTTAAAAGCCGCCCTTGTCTGACACCATAATTATAGACACTTGTATTTATATAGAGTTATATTTTACTCTATATATAGCTCACGCAGTCACGCCTCACACGTACACTCGACCGACGACAAAAGTCATGACCATAAGCGAAACCTTATGGCTTAGATCATATTATAATATAAGGTCTATGGTCAGGGTAGTCTGGCCATGATCTAACCTAATGCTGATAAGTTATTAGCCTTAGAAATAATATAGATGGAGTACATATGATAATAAATTATATAAAAAAAAATTGGTAGTTAGTAATTACTTTTTCGAAAATGTGATAAAGAAAACAATAAATATATATTTTTGTCACTGTTTACAACAATAATACATATAGTATCAAGTATATGGCCATATGGGTTGCACAATATTGGCTTCTTCTATTTGATATGATAATTGTTAATAAATTATAAAAACAAGAATTTAGTATTTTTATTTCTATTTAATTTATTTCAATATTTAGTAGTTCTTATTAGTAAACTTATTATTAATAATTAATACCTAAGTAATTAGAAGAGCGGTGTAGCTTATATCTACATAGTATACACTATATAGACCGTATTTTCGTTGTAGTGACCACTAACCCGGTATCTACACCACGTATAGACTGGTATTTGTTTGGAATATAAGACTCGATTATATTGTGGTTGTATGATTTATAATATAAAAAATAAAATTGCTAATACCCAAATAGATAAAATAATAGGTAATACAAAAAACAAAGCCCGTGCGTTTTTAAATAAATTTTTTTCAAAATGTGTGGTTTTTATAATACCTACTTAATCGATTGGAAAACTCAAAAGTTACTTATCATATGGGCGTTCCCAAAGAGACAAGAGTACAAGACGGACACAAGCCCCCTAGAATAAACATAATAATATACTATAAATAAAATGTAAGTATAAAATGTATAAAAAACTATTCATTTATTTTTTAAATTTATATATTTTTAAATTAATTCCCCCCTCCCTAGAAAAACGTCCGGGGACGCCCATGTATCATACTTAATTGTAAAGTTTTTATACAAAAACTTTGAAAAATTGAATTTTCGATATTAACAAAAATTGAAAATGTGTGAAAAATAGCTGAAAATCAATATATATATATACATTACTTAATAATGTCTAGTTTTTGATTTTAAATTTTTTGGTGAGGTACAGTCGTTACAGACAGTCAAACTACCGGCTTACCTGTTACCTACCAGTCGTAAAATTCATGGTCCTACGGACCTCTGGAAATATTGTTAGTTTTGTGATTTGTACGACTGGTGAACCGGTAGTTACTAGTTTTAATATGTATTTTAACTTTTAATGACTATTTCTAAAACTAAGTCTGAAAGACTATTTTTGTCTAGTTATACTCGATATAGATATATTATATATAAGATTATTTAATTATACAATTACCTAGGACCTAGGTACCATATTATGTTATAATCAATATAAATAATATAATCACGGATATAATCCACAATGGCACTATGTCTTTACCTTGGCTCTTAAATTATATCTATGATACAATTGACATAATAAACGAATTAGCTAAAATCCTAGGAAATTGAATCTTATTTAATAAATCATAGAATTTATAATAATTAAATTTTTATGTAAAATTTAACTGTGTATAGAATCATGTTTAAATAAATAAAAGACCTGTGAGGGGTGTGTGGAGGGCTTCGCCTCTTACTTTATATCAATCCGATAAATTATATATCCCCCCCAGAATAAAATCATATCTACACCACTGAGTGGTATAAATCCATAGATACATAGAGTAATATTACTTATTACGTACTCAGAGTACTCTATAGTCTATTAAATCTATTATTTGTGTATTGTGTATGTAACCGACAGGTCTGGTAGTTTGGATCATATTTTATATACTATATACAACTTACTAGACTGAATTATCACGGATTAAGATATATCTCACTTCTAAGCATGATTAAAGATATACCTTATATCTTTAATCATGCTTCTAAGACCGTGGATCTGTCCCATTGAGTAATTTATTACTCTATGATTTGTCCGTTTAAATTACTAATACTAAACTAATCTTGTATTCTTGTTATCAGAACTTCTATTTATTGCTATTTTTATGCCTCTGGGTACTACTATTTATAATCGATATATGGCTACACTGGAGCACCACCCGTTTTAGGAGTTTGGAAACGATATCTCACAAACAAACTTGGAACATCGATCGATGTTTTTTTACTCAAGTTTTGATTTTCTGTATGGAGTTTATTTCTTCTTTTGTTGTGCTATCCGAAAATTGATTTCGATAAAAGCAATATAATTATCGCATTATCGATAGTCAACATTTGTGAAATATCCGAATTTTGGAGGCAAATTTCAAGTATAAATACATTATGAATCGAGGTAATAAAATATCAATTGAATTAAACCCATTTTTGCAATCCACATCACAAACTTCGTCTGGGACACCAAACAGTAAGCTGTGGATTTATTTGAAATTCGTAGAAAACGTATTGTCTAAAAAATATTAAAAAAATAATAGAAATTGTTTTATAACAAATAATAATTTATTTAATAATTTCTTTTAGTTTTTAAATACGTTGATTGATATTACAGATGGCAAAAAAAAAAAAAGCAAACGTCCTTACACTAAAATACAGCCAGACCGTTCAAACATCGAAACTGTCAGTTATCAAAAATTAGTTGTACCAAAGCGTATGCATAGTCCTTATTGGAAGTATTTTGGGTTTCCAGCGTCTGACAATGGTAGTATACTTACTCAAGATCGAATTATATGCATACTTTGTAAAAAGCAGTTTGCTTATAAAAGTAATACTACCAACTTGAGAGTACACTTGCAGAGCAGACATAAAACTGAATTAATGGTACTGGAAATGGGGTCCTCTAAAGATCTTGGAAGTCCAAAAAAAAGGCACGGCAAAAATGAATTAATGTTATTAGCTACATCTGAAGGCCAAGTGGATGTAAACAGGTCAAACTGCAGGATAAAACAACAAGATGTATATATACAAGGAGAAATTAATGAACAGTTTGTTGGGGAAAATGTTGCTAATATTCAAGAACAAACTCCTCAGATGTCTGTTATTTTTCAAGATATTGATAATTCAGTAAGAATTTTTTATTATTATTATTATTATTAATCTTTCTTTGATATGAAATTAATTATTGTAAATTATTTTTTCCTTGTCTAATTAATTCTTTGGGTTTTTTAGTCAAATGATGTGATCAATAAACTTGTATCGGATGCGATTACTGAATTTGTTATAACTGATCTTCATTTACCAGATATTGTAGAAGGTAAAGGTTTCCAACGTCTTATTGCTACATTAAGGTCTCCGTGTGAAATTCCTGGAAAATATAAATTGGAACAGTACATAATACCAAGAATTTATGAAACTACCAGATCCGCTGTTCTTAGTAGCATAGCAAATAGTTGTAGCACTTTTGCATTGGGTATAGAAGAATGGAATTGTTCTAGCTTAAATGTTTATATTACAATAAGTGTATTTTTCCAACAGGTAATTTTATTTATGAGAGTTATAACTTAAAAATAATCTAATTTGTTATTATTTAAAATATGCAGTTGGACAAAGAAGGTCTGTGTATTAAACAACTAGCCACAATTTTATGTAATCCTAACAGAACCGCTAATGAATGGTGTGGAATCTTGGGTTCATTATTTATAAATTGGAACATTAATATTGATCAAGTAAAAACTGTCATCAAAGCATTTACAATTAATAATTTAGATGCAGCATTAAGAACTCAAGGTTTCGTTCTGATACCTTGCCTAATTTATGAATTACAAGTGTGTAAAATTTAAAACTTAAATTAAGAATAATTAAATTATTATTATATATATATTTTTTTTTTTAGAATTTATGTACAAAAAGTTGCTTTGAAACAGAAGAAGTATTAAATGTTTTAACAAAATGTAGAACAGTTTCTGCTAAACTACATCACCATAATGCTTTAACATCTGTTACAGTTCAGGATAATGTTGTTCAAGTATATAATTCATTTCTTAGTAGAGAATATCCACAAATTTGGACAACGACTTATCACTATTTAGAACGTTTTGTTCAACGGAAAGATACCATAAAAACTTTATGCAACACACTGGATATTGGATTTTTTCCACATGAGTTGTTAACTGATAAAGATTGGTCAGTTATTGAAGATGTTGTCACAACTCTTGAGCCTTTAAAAGTTACTGTTACTACTCTAAGCGAAGAAAAAATACCATTGATATCATTATTGAAACCTTTAATTAATCAGTTAACAAGCTATCATTTGAAAGTAAAACCCAATGATTCAAATCTTGCTGCCAGTTTAAAAAACACATTTGCCAATGAACTTCACTGGAAGTAAGAATGTGATACATTAATAATACTATTTAATTATCTACTCATTATTTATATAAATTTTTAGGTATAATAATATTGACGTTCAAACCTTTTTACACATAGCAACATTATTAGATCCAAGATTCAAAGATTTTCCTATGACTGAAGGCGAAGAACATCTTCCAACAATAAAACAAGAACTAGTCAAAATGGTTGAAACTGAAGGCTCTGTGCCTTATGATACTAAATCAAATGCTACGGAAGTAGACTCAGATGTGCCTAAAAAACCTAGAATTTCAGGTTTGTGCTTGAGTATTAATATATAAATTATATATTAAAAATGAATATATTATATAAAAATAAAAATCAACTGAATATGTTTGCAATTAATGTTAATTATGGTTGTTTAGGTATTGGATTTTTACTTGGAAGTGTTGCTAATGTAAAAAGTTCTCCTACTGTTAATAAACATAATATGTCACTTGAAGATAGGCTTAATTTAGAAATTGCTCAGTATGAATCTGAGCGAACTCCTTGTCTTGAAGAGTGTCCACTTATGTGGTGGTCACGAATGTCATCAAAATGCCAAAATCTAATAAGGCTTGCTAGAAAACACTTTGTGTATGCTCTTAGTGGATCATCCAGTAAGTTACCACTAGAGTTGCAAACTCTGTATTACATAAAAAGATCGCAAATAAATCAAGAACTAGTGGATAAAATGATGTTTATTAATGCAAATACAGTTGAAAATAATTGTTCATAAAATGTATTTATTTAAACTGAAAGACAGGAATTCCTTTACTTTTTACTTCCCACTAACATTTAATAGTAGTTTATATACATTTTTTTAATTATAAAATATATATTTTTTTACTCTTAAGGTTTTATTTTTATATATTATAATTATGGCTATGTGAGTGATGGACTACATTTCACACATTGTTAGCTGTAACTAAATCTCTGACTATTCATTAAGTTGCATTTGTTAAATTTAAAATGTTTTGTATATTACATCCATGCTAATATAATATTATGTTACAAATAATTAATAAATATTGCTTTTCTATTTTATTTTTATTATTTTGCAATACATGTATATATAAGGTGATTATTAAAATAACTAATAAAATGTATCTGTATATAAATATTTGTGTTTAATAATTTAGTTTGTGTATAAATAAGTTATTCAATTTATAAATCAAAAGTATACTATGATTTTTTTTCGCTAAATTTTAATCAATCATAAGATTATGTTATATACAGAAATAATTTATAATTGTTAGTCATAAAAATGTGTTGGAATTATAATGTACCTAAGTTTCTATTTTGCACGCACAATCGTAAAAGACAGAAAATCAATATTTGCAATCTCATTATAAGAATGTGAGACGAGTACATTTGTTTTCTTTCTTGGACCTACACGTAACAGATAAAAAGATTCGTGTAAAATGGTTTTGTATAATTACTAATTTTTGATTGAAAACAACCTATACAAGAATTATACAGGATAATATCTTCTTTCTTCAAAGGTTTGACTTAAAAAAATAATAATTCACATGGCTATTAAATAGCTTTTAATCAATATTTAGACAAACAGATATATGTACCTTCATAAAAATTATCCTCTATAGATTTATGTGTAATTTTACTCTTAATATTACTCAAAAACAAAAATAAAATGATTAAGTGAATGCATTTTGCTGATATTTTTACAACAAAATTGAAACCAATAGTTAAAATCTTAGTAAAGAGGAAATGTAATACAATTTGGTAAAATAAATAAAAGTATTTATTTCAAAACCTTTTTTCTTATAATGAACAAATATGTAAATATTTAAACTAAGTAAATCATTAATTTATTGAAAATTTAGTAATCATTCACACGTCCCCATCTTAAACGTTCTTTTTTCATCTCTAGTTTTAACCAAGATGGAGTAGTTTTCTTAAATGGCACTGCATTTGGATACTTAAGAGGTGGTTCAGGCTTTTGGAATGGATGTGTTTTTCTTAGTTTTCTTATTAAAAATTCTTTAGCTATTTGTTTTTCATCACGATACTTATCCATGTATCTATAATTTTATTTTATTAAAATATTTAAAACTATTATATTATTATAAACTTACAAATTGAATGGTTCTTTGAGAGGGAACCATTTTTGTGGTTTAATATATGGAGATGGAAAATCATATTCATAAATTGGTTCTTTCATTGATAATTGATCATGATAAAACTTTGTTAATGAATTGTCCCAATCAGTTTGATAAAATGCTAATCCGGCTGGTGTTATAATGTCTTCATAAGAACGATAAAAATCAAAAGTGCTAAATGTTCTTTTAGCCAAATCTACTCTAAAAATAAATTATTATAAGAATTTATCTGTTTTAATACATAAATAACTATTATTAATAGTATTACAAATTATTGTACATTTTAGATGGAATAGAATATATTCTAGCATCAAACAAATACAAAATACATACTAAGTTTTTTTAATAAGATAGTATAACACTGAACCTAGTATTATGGTTGATTATCATTTAAAAACTTACTTTTCATTAACTGATTTAATTGAAGAAAAATTTATTTCTGTGGATTGCTTGTAAAGAATAAAAATCATTCTTTGGTATCCTGTACCTTTTGCTGGAAATGGTTGTAAATAATTAAACACAGTTTCACCTTTGTTAACATCTCCACCTGGTATATTTCCTCTAAAAAAAATAATATTTAAAAACTACAAGAATAACTGATATTTTAAATTATAACAAAACTTATGTAAAATGCATACACTAGCCAATGGATGTATTCAGAATTTTCTTTATGTAAATGTCCATCTGGATTAGTAAGCATTAATGTCCATAGTGTATTTTCAGGGGCTTCAAAATTTACTTCCGGACTATTAAGAGCCTATTACAACTAATTTATTATACCATATTTGAAAAAAATTTAAAATACAATAAATACCTCTATAGGTTTGATAATATTTCCTCTGTAAACAGGTACTTTTTTTGAGTTGTATTCATAACTAATATCCATTTGAATGTAAGGTGTAAAATAAGCATCTCCATATAAATGTTCAAATATACCATAGTACTCTGCTACTTTTTTTATATGTAATGGAGCATTTGTTTTTGACCAATCATTAGATATTTCATCCATTGATACTGGTACTAAATTTAATTGTAAATCATAAATACCAGGTTAATTTTCAAATGAAATATTAAAATTTTTTATAATAATTTGTAAATTTTTAATTTGTGTGGCTTATCATAGAAATTGTTTCAAAATTATAATGAATCAAAAATATGCTATTTTAAAACTGTAGAGGTGAAATTATTTTAGATTTCTGTTATCACCTTTATTGGCAGTAAAAATGCATTGATTTAGGAAATGGGGGATGATTGTTAGTAGTAATGGTCAGTGGATCTAGTTAGAATTATAGGAAAGTTAAAAGTAAAGAATTTCTAACAACTTTTATTTAATTAAGAAAAACGAAAAAAAAAATTAAGGTAAAACTAGAATTTTTGTAAGATTTCAATTTTCAACAAAATCGATTTTTATAATATGAATATGTATTATAATTTAAATTTTTTTATTAGAATTTTTAAATTTATTCAATAATAGATATGTAATATGTAATATTATATGTATTAAAGTAAATTAAAATTAAAGCAAAATATATCATAAAATAAAATGAAATAAATATGTAATTAAATTTTTTTTTTCCCACTGCCTATAACATTTATTCGGTTATAAGACTCACTTTGTGCTAGTTCCAAAGTGAGTCTTATAAGCGGCGTCCACTGTATTACTAAAATATTTTTTATGTACCAGGAATTACATACATTCATTGTTTCTTGCTAATTTCTCAAGTTCAGCATTGCATTTTAGTTTTTTTATAAACTCGATTCTCTTGGCTGTTTCAGTTTTTTTGTCTCTCTGAGGTGATGGTAATCCAATGTCAACTTTAAAGTGAATTTTTGGATCTTTGAAGTTCATTTCTAAATACAAAGATATTTTAACAATTGATTATGTGCCGTTATAGTACAAGTATAGTAACATACCTTCCATTCTCTCTTCTAATGTTTTTGCAATACCAGGAGGTTTCCCCAAATTTCTACGTTGACTTCTGTGCCGTATACTCATTGCCGTTAGTAATCGATTTTGTTTTTTTAGCAAACATGTTACCGAAAAAGACATACTGTAATTTAAATATATATACATACAACTTATACAAATAATTTTAATCTTATTTTTATTGATGAAAAGTTTTTTCAAAGATTTACCACAGATTTATAAAATGTTTTATTTTATAAATCTGAATTCTTACATACTTTTAATCTTTGAAGAAAATACTAAAACTCAATGTTAATACTACATAAGCATTCAACAATCAAAAATAAAGAATTAAATATTAAAAAAATGAAAATAAAAATGTGTGATTGAAATTAAAATTCTTATCAATGATTATCATTAAATCATGATGTCGTTATCGCAAGTAGACGTGCATATTGTTGGCTACACTGATTCCTTCAATGTTTATTTTCCGTGCAATACAAACCCACGATTTGATAGTTTGAATCACGATGTAAGATGAGTGTTAAATGCTTGATGCTCTGTAGTGTCTTTTACTCATTACGGTTACGGGTTAATTTCGTTCTTCTGTGTGTATAGTTACAGTTTGAATTATTTAATTATTAATTTGTTTATTTATTGCCAATTATTCTATGATATGTTGGCGAATTTATAAATAGCAATTCCTTGACTCGGATCTACATAGCCTTCTATTCAACATTTTTCATCATAATCACATTGCATTTTAGATATTACTAAAGCCGCCGACCTGTATAAAAGTGAGTATTTAACTACACGTTTTATACTTATTTAATTTTTATTTAAGTATCATGAATTTTGATTTAATGTTTTGCTAAGTTTGGCCACTTGTTATCAGTTACAAAAATCATGTTTCTATATGATCGCTACATTGTATGTCTTTAATTCATCGATTTCAAAAACGTTGAATAGTTTTAGTAGTATTCCTGTATAGTTTTATCTAATATCTATATCGTTCAGGACTTGATAAGATGTAAGTTTCTGTTTAGAGAAACGATTGCCATAATTATTTGTGTAGATGTTATTGGATATGTAAATATTTAGTTGTTGACCCCCCCCCCCCACATTTAGCGGATTTGGTTAATTGAATCCCATTTAATTATTATTAGATAAACTCATTCCTGTCTTAAATTTTTAATGCAGTAAATTAATAATAAATAATGTAAATAAAATTATTATTTTTATGATACAAGCTTAATAAAGTCTTACTACTAATTTTATTATTCTTGTACTTCGTCATTTGTTCTCTTAATACGTTCTCTTTTTTGATAGTATGTATTAGATTGGATTCCTTGGAGTTTATCAATTAAATAATAAATATTTGTATGCATGTTATCTTTGCATGAATTGATCCACAGAAATTTGTTGTACGAATTGATGTTATAATTATTTATAGTTCACCAGCTATTTATGTTATAAATCAGTAAAAAATAATTTAACAATAACAATATAATTATAATATGGTAAATTTCTATTTGTACATAATAAGGGTGGCCAGGCTACCCGTATTATATGGAAAAGTACTGTATTTCAAGTCTGTCCTATTGTCCCGTTTTTCAAAAATATTATGTTAAAGCCATGTTGGTTGCAAAAGATTGAGAATTAGAATAGTTCTGAGTTTTGTGATTTTCTGCTGGAAAATAAGCCAATTTTAAAACATGTTCATTCATTAGAAAAATGTTATATTAATTTATATTATTAAAACTAATAAATAGTAAAAAAATATATTTATTTATCCTTATCTTAGTCCTGTATTTTCATATTTTATATCTGGCCACTATATAATTAATATAGTTAATGTTAAAACCAAAAACATTCTAACTAAATATGTATGTTGTCCTACTTATCAATGTATTTGTTTACCAAACTAGAATTTACTGATTTAAATTTTTTCTTTAACTAAAATGTAATATTAATTATAATATTTACAATTTATTAAGCACTCCATGTTTTTTTAATTACTTGTATTTACTATATAATTTAATTATTTTATCGTTCAAAAAATATTATATTTATTAGTTTGATATCTAAAAGCAATTTTTGTATTTTAGAGAATATATTACTTAGTTTAGTTTTATTTATTTTATTATCATATAAGTTAACTGACAACAGTTCTTTAATTTTTCAAAACAATTTTATAGAAATTTTCCAATGGATAATTTTAATTTCAATTCAAACACATACATTTCGTGAACTTTTACACCTATTCCAATTGTATCAATTAATTAATTTATACATACATTTTTAAAAACAACTAAACTAATTTTATTTTATTTTTTTCAGCAATTATAACTTTACTGTCTATGTAATATTCATTTCAAATTATCCTTTATGTTACACTTGTGTTATGGGTTTCTTCAATTCATTAAGAAATATAAAAAGATGGTTTACTGACAAGGCTGGACTTTCTGGACCTAGAGGACCAACTAAACGTAAACATGAAGAATGTGAAGTTTTAAATAATAAAAGAGTGCGCATGGATGACAGCCTTGTAGAAATTGTTGAAATCAGCGATGAGTCCCTATCTGAAACTGAAGAGGTGGAAATTACTGAACCCGGTCCATCCACTGTACCACTCAGAGCCAGTCCACCTGTTATGCTTATTGAGGGCAGACAGCATCCAAGAAGAACTATGTCACCAGTTAGGACAATGGATTTAACTGAAAATAATGATGAAGATAACAAAATTAAAATTATTCGATCATATAGCTTATCAAGTCCACAACTTAAGACTAACCGAAGTACAGAAATGGTTAGAAGTGCTAGTACCAAGGCTATACTAGAAGATAGATCTTCAATTGCAGCTTCAATCAAAGGTAAAAAAATATTTTATATTTATTTTATATTTTATAATAATTAATAATTAATAAAATTATAATTTATAGGAACAAAAAAATTGAGTTTCAATATGGAAGGCGGATTTTCTGCATTAAAAATTAATGATACATCAACTAATTCTAACGTAGATAAATCATTTGCAATGGTTTTAAAACATTATGTTACGCCAAAACCAGAAACCACCAACACTATGTCAGTTTCTAGTTCTAAATCGCCAATAAGTATTCATAAAGAAAATATTTTAAATCAATCCAAATTATCTCAAACATCTGGTAAAGAAAATTTAGACATTCCAGAATTAAGTCTTCACAAGAATAGAATTATCAAGCATGAATTGTTTTATGAACGTATATTAAGAAAATTTAAAGAGAAACAAGCAGCTGCAATTCTAAATTCTGCTACAATAATTCAGCAAAAATCACCCGAGGATATTTTCCAAGAAAAACTAGAGATTTTGAAAAAAGAATTAAATAAAATAGAACCTCAAAAGAAAAATGAAATTTTTCCTGGTTATTCTAAAGAAATATCTGAATCTATTGCACTTCAAATGTCTGGACCATTAAATGAATATATTGTTAAAGGGAAAAATATTAAAAAAATGGATTTAAAAACTATATATTTACCTACTGCTTGGTTAAATGATGAAGTTATAAATCATTATTTAGGTATGATAGTTGATCGTGATCCAATTAACATACACACGTTTGATACATTTTTTTATTCTAAATTATCGTAAGTTGTAAAATTTATAATTTAATTAATGTTTAACTTGTATTTTTACTTATATATTCATTTTTTTATAGATCACAAGGATATCAATCTGTTCGGCGGTGGTCAAGGAAAAAAGATATATTTGCATGTAAAAAAATGTTCAGTCCTATTCACTTGGGGAACCATTGGTGTCTCGTATGTGTAAACTTTATTGAAAAAACTGTAAAATATTATGATAGTTTAAAAGGTAAAAATCCTCAATGTTTAAATATCATTTTTGACTATCTAAAACAAGAGTATGAGAACAAAAAGAATGAGAAATTCGACTGCAGCGGATGGAAAATAATGGATGCTGAAGATTGTCCAACACAAAAAAATGGTTATGATTGTGGAGTGTTTACTTGTGTCAATGCAGAGTACCTATCTCGTGATGCAGAATTGAATTTTGTACAGGAAGATATGCCTAAATTAAGGAATAGGATATGTTATGAGATCTTAAACAATCGTTTATGTTATTAAACTAAGTCATCTGTTTCCTATAATATTGAATTAATTTTATTCTTATTTTTCAAGTTGTATAGAACACCTATTAAATATATTAATGAATATAAGATTGACAAGAGGAACAACATTCCTTAATCACCTTATTGGTTGCTTTTTAAAGTATATGAAATCTACTGTTAAATATTATATAGAATATCCTTCTCATTTCACGTTTTCAATAAAAATGTTGGCCTACATATGATAAAATAATATTTTTTAAGTATATAAAAAATTATTACCATTAAATTGAACCCACTTCCTATTATGTAGGACAATTTATGTTAAAATGTAACTTAATAAAATTATAATTACCACAAGTATATCTTTAAAATCAAATTATTATTTTAGGCATAAAATTAATTTAAAGGCTGAGTAATTAAATAAATAGTCTTAATCTTGTGTTTAAGTATTATAATTTGATACATTATTAAATTTAAGACCTTATTTTAATTTCAGTATATTATCTTAATATTTTAGCAATGTAGAATTTTTATTATTTTTGAATGTAAAGACAAATTATACCCATTTATTGAATAAAATGTATCTATTTTAATACATTAGTGTTGTTCAAATATATTTTTGAATTTTCATTAAATTGTAAAGTTTTTTACCATCCGTTTAAAATTTTAATTATCTATTGAAATAGTGTTTTTTATGGCAGTTCTAAAATATAATTATAAAATAAGATAAAATTTAAAGAATTTATTAAAAAGTAAATAATGTAAATATAATTATACTTTATATCAAATAATTCAATAATTGCATTTGGTATAATATGTATAGTTTTTCTTTTTTAAATATATTGTTGACTAAATTGGTATTATGTTATTCTTAGAACAATTGAATTATTAAAAGATATTGTTATATTATGTGTTGTACATTTTTTCAACGTTATATACGGTTTTAGAAAATAATCCCAACTTTACATTTTTTGTCCACAATTAACGTTAAGTTATTGTATTGTGTTACATATCTGATATCTGTATGAACAATTTACATGAGATCTCATATGAATTTCAGGTAATTATTAAATAACTAAGTTGAAATATTTTGAAAAGTACCATGTACAGAAAATTATCATATACACATTAGATGGAAAATACAAATACCTTTACAGTAATTAAATTTAACAAAATACACACACATACAAAATTAATTTGACTTCTATGTACTGTTTTTTTTATAGATTGAAAGACTTAACTACAAAATTACACAAATATGATCATAATTTTTAATTGAATCACTTTTAAAAAATATTTGTGATTGTATTTTCAAATGTTTTTAATTAGTATAATATGAAAAACTGAGGAACCTTGTATTAAATTTTCAAGAATTGTACTCAGTAACATTTATAAAAAAAAAAAAACTAATAAATGGAAAACTTCAAAGGCTTATAAATAAGAAAAAAATATTTTCAAAATATTTGGAAAACTGTTAAGTATATAAAATTATAATATTTTAGGTATTAAAATAGTTAGATTATAAACTCAGCCCGATAATTTTGACCAATAAACTATAATAACCACGATATAATTTAATCTGAAAATAATTAAAAATGTATCTGTGATTTTACTTATATTTTTGTAATAAATATTCAAATAAAATTTAATACTGAAATATTTTTGCTACATTTTTACATTTATAAACCTAACAAATGTCTTACTATGTATTATATTAAAATTAAAATAAATTATTTTTTTAAGATAATGAGTATTTCCTGCTCGTGGTGTTCACTGAATAACACTAAATGTTCTCAATAATATTACAAATATTCGGCCTGAGCTTACACATTAATCATTATTAGGTAGATATTTGAAAAAAAAAATCGATAATATATTATGTAGTTCAATGCAATGCCCAATGATCTGAACATTCTAAATATTCTAATTAATCTGTCTTAAACTAACCGATCTCCCGAAATCTGTACCAGCCTCCCCTATGAGTCCCGCCATAGAGTAAGATTCTGATTGTGGCGGTCATAATCAAAGATAACGTCTCGTTTTAAGATAAAAAATGATAAGTTGGTAATATTAATTTTAATCACAGATAAAATAAACCACGGAATACGGATTGAACCTTAAAAAAAAATTAACATAGTAGAACCGCGATTTTTATATCATTTATCATTGTCAATAAAATTCATTGATCGTTAGAAACGATATTTACTATTTAATCATAAAATTAATAATTATTTAACTGAAATTTATATTCAATTTACAATTTAATATTTATATCTTAGTTGTTTTTATTTAAAATTGACTTTGATCAATGTGAAAATTAGTAACATTGATGTAGAATGTGATTTAATCTTCTGCTAACTTAAGTGACTGGCTGGGCACTGGTACTGGTGAATACATTTGTAATCAATGATCGTTTCACTGTCAATAACATTTTACATTTTGCAGGTTTTTGACATTTGAATGTATAGCAGTGAAAAATACCATAGTAAATATTGTAATTATATACTCTCTCGTCCTGATGTCCTACTTGTTTGACTAAATTTAGTGAGTAAAAATGTATTCCTATATGCTATAATTAATACTAATATATCTTATTCATCTTATGTATTTATACTAAAATATAAACAAGAATAGGAGCATATTAAATTTTATTATTTTAAAATTGATGAATCTTTTTAAAAATAAAAGTATATTCACGTTCAATACAGTTTTGAATGAATTGACCACTATAATTTAAAAGTTATAGTAAATCAGTGTTGTTAACAATTTTTTACTAAAGAAAAAGGATTTTATAGTTAATATATTACTCAAAGTATAAAGTAGGTAGGTATTGAAAATTAATAAACTAGATTTAATTTAATTACTGACTATTTTATCTTTATTTGTCATGCAACAAATCAAAATTAATTTTTTTAGATAAAACTTTAGACTTAAAAGATATAATTATATAATCATTAAATTTGAAGTGTGAATATTAGTCTTATAATTTACTCTATTATTTAAAATGTAAAAACATATGTTTAAAATTAATATAATTAAAACAAACTGAATACAGATATTATTCACATTTTTAATTTAATGAAATATAAATAGTATCTACTTCATGAGGTTGATTAAGTTTAAAATTTTCCTTAATTTACAAAAGCATTGATTTTATAATTTTATTGTTTATTATAAGATCAATAACAGTTTTAGTAAATCTTTTTAAGGCTTGTATTCTTTTTTGACTTGTGCTATATGTGTTTTTAGATAATACAAAATTTAAACATATCTATTAACAAGATGGATAAGACCAACATTAAACAACAGTTGAAACTTGCAAAAGAAGAATTTATGAGAAAAAACTTTTCTGATGCAGCAAAACTGTGCAAAACTATTTTAAAGACCGATCCACAAAATATTTCTGGTTTGATTCTTTATGGCGCTAGTCTCCTAGAAATGCCATCTAAAAAAGATGAATCTATTGAACAGTTCCAAAAAGTCATTGATATTTCTCCTAATAATTTATTTGCCTGGCAAGGCATTGAGCAATATTACGAAAAATGTGATAAGCTTACAGTTTCTCAACAGTTATTCTATACGTATGCTAATTTATTATGTTTAGAAACTGATGAGACCAAATGTAAGACACGTGCTAAAAAATGTATTGAACTTTGGAAAAATTATAAATCAAAGCTGGATTTAGAAATTTTTGTATCAACAGTCTTACCAAAAATTAAAAACGAAGTAATAACACCACAATACTTGGCCATATGTAGAGTTTTAGTAGAGTTTCCATTCACAGAAGATACTTCTCCTATAGATGAACATTTAGAAAATATTTATCTAGCATTGTGTGAAGACGATAGTTTTGATCAAAGATTTGAAATTTATTGCAAACTTATTCCTGTATTAAAGTCTAAAGGAAAAAGGCAACAACTTGTAGATACATGTGAAAAAATGTTATCTATATATAATAACAATGCTATTGCGATAAATTTTTACTGTGAATCATTTATCAGCAATTATATTAAGACCATAACTGAACCTGAAGATAATATCCTAAAATTAATTGACAAAATGAGTTCATTAATTATGGAAAGATGTGAAATATTATTATCAGCACAACCAACAAATCCAAATTCATTAATAGCTAAAAGTATTGCTTTGAGAAGATTAAACGAATTTGAAGAAAGTCGTAAATTATTACGAAAAGTTCTTCAAGTTACCAGTCGTTCATGGCAATCATGGTTTTTATTAACAGAAATCCAGGTAAATATTCATTGCTATGATGATGTAATACGATGTGTTCAACAAGCAAAAAAAATTTTGAAACCAACATTTTCCTGTTATCAGACTATGCTTATGTGGGAAATTGAAGCTTATTGTTGTTCTCGGCAGTGCTGTTCTGTACAAGGGCGTCAGTTAGCTATTGATATGTTAAACGATAATTTAAACAATAAAATAATTGAATACATTATTATAGCTAGTTGTAATCTAAATGATCAAAAGACTGCAAAAAACTATTTAAACACATTACAAAATAAATCTGATAGAAATGATCGCTTTATCTTTTTGGAATCATTATATTTTACTGAATTTGGTCAATTAGATGATGCTTTACACTCTTTAAAAAATATTAGTAATTTATCAGCTGATGCAGATGCATTGCTACTATTTGGTAATGTATTATGGAAACAAGGACAATTTTCTGAAGCTGGAAAATTATACTTGGAAGCTTCTCGGATTTCTCCCTATAGATGTGACTTAATTACAAAGTTAGGACATTATTACAGAGAAATAAAACATTTACCTGTTGCCATGACTTGCTATGAAAAATCTGTGGTCCTGAATCCTGATGATGAAGAAAATGGTCTCGCTTTATCAGATGCATACCTTACATTATCAAAGTCAAAAGAACAAGAAGCATTGTTGGAGTATCTGAAAACATCAAAAAATGTGAAGTGGGCTTCTTTAAGATTAGGTCTTCACTATTTAAAATTAAACAAATACGAAGATGCTGTTGATAATTTTCAAATTGCTACTAAACATGATCCAAATAATGCAAACTATTATGAATGTCTAGGCGATGCTCTTTTAGGACGAGAATCGCTCATTGGAGCAAAACTTACATACTCTAAATGTATAGAAATTGATCCTTCTCTTTTGTATCCAAAATTACAAATAGCTAAAATTGAATATCGTATTGGTCAAGTGGATTCTAGTATTCAATTATTTTACAAAATTGTCAACTCTTATTCTAATGATTTTATTGCATTATTCGATACAGCAAAAATGTTTATAGAACATGCCAAATCAATTTTTGTTTGTCAGGTACATGCGAGTTATGATTTATGCAAAAATGCTTGTGAATATTTGTACAAAGCATTACTGATCGATAACCGATATGCACTACTTTGGAAGTTGTTTGGAGATTTATGTTTGTTTATGACAGCGATGCCCGAAAAATTATCTTTTATTTATTTACCATCTAATATATTTAACATGACTCAAGAAAATTATGAAGTGAAAGGCTTACAGCTGTATACTTATTCTAGGAGATGTTATTCACAAGCATTAAATATAACATCTAAAAAATTGCCTTTAAATCCTGCACAAAAATATATTTGGTACGATTTAGCCAAATGTTATTTGAAAAATGCATTGAACACAGATATTGATAAAAACGAACGATTAGAATTTAAATCCAAGGCAGAACTAGCTATTAAAAAATGTTTATCATTAGATCCAAAAAACAAAGACTTTTGGAACACTATGGGAATAATTGAGGCTATTGACGAGATCAAAAATGAACATTTGAGTTATAATTGTTTTGTTAAGTCTCTGGAAATTGAAATAAATGCAATTGCTTATAATAACTTAGCCATTAAATGTATGATTCACAATGATGTAAATCTTGCTCAGGAAGCTTTTACATTGAGTCAACATATTGATCCAACACTTATAAATAGTTGGGTTGGGCAAAGTTTACTGACTAGATTTGAAAATCCTATAAAATCTTCTGATTTGTTTTATCATTCAACTACATTAGGATTTCATGAAGAGAGTGTTTGTTATTTTACTGAAGCAAACATAAAACACATTAATGCTGATACAGAAGTATTGATACCAACTCATCAAATTCATCATAATATTGATTTACTTGTTTGGCTTACATCTATAAATCCTAAGAATTATTGGGCACAAAATGCACTGTCCATATTGTACAGATACTCTGGTATGTATAAAAATGCTATCAAGGCTGCTGAAAATGCTGAACAATATTGTACACCTGAAACACAAATATACATGCAAAGAAACATGGCTTTTAGTCTTCTTAAAGGAAAATGTTATCAAGAAGCTATAATAAAATATCAACAAATGAACTCAATTAATTTATATGATAAGTTTGGAATGGCATTAGCACTTTATAAGACTGGTCAGTATCAAGAAGCATATGCTACTTATGAATCATTGACTGAAAATAAATCTGATTTGAATATTGTGTCAACTGCTTTTCTTGCTATGGCTGCAATAGCTTTTAGTAATTATGAAGACTATGATAAAGCCACGACATTGTTCTTGAAGAGTATACAAAGTAATACGGCTAATATCCAGGCACTGTTGGCAACATTTGCACTGGGTATTGTAACACGTAAAAGTAGTCTATCTAGAACTATCTTACAAGAATTGATATCACATAAGAGTGATCCTATATTTTTGAAAGATATTATTCGATTTGAAACATATTTCTATTACTTGAACCGTCAACCAAATATATCATTGAAATTAATCAGCCGTTGTGTTCATATTTATCCTGATAACGCTCATCTATGGGTTAACTTGGGTTTCATATTATTGAATTACTATATAGCCAATGAGTCCAAGCGTAAAAGAGGACTAGGTTCTCATATTTTTACATGCGCCACAGTTATCAGTCATAAAACTTGGGAACTCAAAAATGCATTAGTTCTGACTACCATTTGCAACTTGTTTGAAGGAGAATTGAAAACATGCCTACGAAACGTTTTAAAGGGAATTCATTTATACCCCACATCGTATGAACTTTGGACAGTTTTATTGAATGCCATATACTGCCGGGGTAATATTGAAGATGCAAAGTTCATAAAAAGTCATATTAATTTTGTTGTAAACAATTTAAATCCTAATGACATTTTGAAATGTAATCTTTTAAAACTAGAAACTCATATTCCATAACATTGATATCATATTATGTAAATTTAGTTTATTAATTATTCATACCTAACTATAATTACAATATTTAATATTTTAACATAATACTATTTATAATTTTTTTTTCATGTACACCATTTATTGTTTAATAAAAAAATTAATAAATAATGTGAGGCTATTAATAAGTATACCTAATATCCTAATAATTATTTTTGATTAAATTTACTAATTTTTTTTCTCAAATATTTAAAACATTTTTATGTTTTTATATTTAATATTTGTCCTGACTGTTCTAAATATTGGATTTTGAAAAATAAACATATATGCTTGAAAAAAATTATAACACTCAATCATTAGATCATTCAAACTTTGCAAGTTCTATATAAATTTGTTCAGTAAATTTGAATTATTTATCAATTACAATGGCAAACAAATATTTAAAATGTTCATGATTTTTCTGTATATTTGATATATCTCAGTTTGCAATTAGCTAATAGAACAAGGGAAGTCTTTTTTTTTTATTAATTTTGACATTCTCTAAAAAACTAGGTGCCAACCTTTTTGATAAATTAACTTAATCTAAGAATAGAAAATATAATTTATAAAACAATAGGATCATAGCAATTTTATTATTATTTAAATGTTTTTGCTTCATTAATTGCATCATCGATTATAATTTATAATGAATAGTTGCACTATAAGCATACCAAACTGTAGCCAACATTGATGTGTTAATAAAGTCAATTCTTAAATAATAATGTTATATTACTGTATGTATGATGTAGGTATATTACAGTTGACTACATAGGTACATAAGTACCTACTTAACGTCATAATTACAATTGTAAAACACGTTTGTTTTCATCCTGTTTCAGACAATACTATCTTTAAATACGTTAGATCGCTGATAATATATAATATGCCTAACATATATTTCAAAGAGTATTCATAAGTCTTCGCTTTGGAGTAAGTTCATTAAAATTTAAACTATTTATGGAAACCTGGGGTAATTGGACATTTAGTAATGAAAACGAAGATTTGTTGGCCAAAGTGTTGAACAAGTTTGCCTCGGATCAATGCAGTTTAGATACGCCGAAAAAAGTTCTTTTGTCATCCTTTGCCGCTTCATCGAAAGTATGTAAATACTTATGTCACAAATCACAATATAGATTAATATGTATTGTTGCAAAAGACATGGACCAATTGCGCCTATCATAAAATTTTTGATTAGGGTCAGTATACCAATTGCGCTTATATAACACTTACTAAAATATTTGAAAATTAAAACTTATTTATTGATCAATTTATTACTGGTTAAAGTGACAAGGTATAATATATTTTATAACCAGGGCTCGGAACCCTAATCTGTTAATTGTTGTGGCGCACTTTAATAGTCTATATATAATATGGCATAGGTAGACTGCACGTAAGCGGCGCGTCGCACTCGTTTAAACTAGAAATCGTAAAATTTCATAACACTGTATTCTGTATTATTGATATTATGATTATTAAAATTTGCAAAAAAAACAGAATGTATACTATTACTATTGTAAAAAAATGTGACTTGTAACTTTAATTTTTTTTTTTAATGATTTTATTATATAATATTATGTATTAATACTCACAAAAAAATTGGTTAGTGTTTTCATTTATTTCATAATAATTGTAACTAACTAATACATTTTCCTTGGGTAGTGTAAAATATTTTGAGCGCAATTGGTAAACTACCGTTACAAATAATAGATGATACGTAAAATATAATATTATATAGTGATTACCAACGATTAAACGCTTTTAAATTTTTAGATTCAAAATAATAAAATAGTTTCATATTTTATTTATTAGGAACATTTCCGTGTGCATTATACATATTTATATATTTATAGACTGTACAAGTTGAAATCCTCAGTTCGAGCAGTGACGACAGCGATATTGACGGAGACTTTAACGCCGTTCAGACTTATTTTCCGAAATTGTCTACAGACATATCAAATGGAGAACCTAAATCTACAACAGTTGTCGTCGAAGATTTGCAATTACAGTCTGCCTGTACCAGTGTCACCTTGAGAAATTTTAACGACGAATCGTCCTTCCTGCCGAGTCAACCGCAGTGCAAGTTTATACAATTGCCAATGACATAATAATTATTAATAATATTTTTTGGTTATAATGATTATTATGTCAATATACGCTTTCAAAATGCATATTATATTACACACCTCTTATATTGGGGTTTTCCGAAGTTAAATTTTATCCGCTAAATATTTATACTTTAGAATTCACCAATTCACGTTATAACTTTATATTATATTAGTTACCTAGTACCTATATACTACAAACTACTGTATCTAAATCTTCGATGTTTAAGCATTCCACTTCTAAATAGGAATATAGGATAGATAAATGTTATTGTCTGTAATAACTAAATGTTTTTTATAGCTCTGTTTATTAATTTTGGAGAAAGTATCAAATATCTAATTCTAATGTTAAAACAGTCCTTCCTGTGGTTTAGTGGTTATGTGTCGATATCATCGAACCACACGAAAAAAATAATAATATTTGAGAAACATAATATTAAGTTATACGTACATGTTAAATTGTTAAATATAACATATAATAACTTATAATAATGACTAACATATTGACGTCTTACAATAGGTATATACTAGGTAGTCCAACTACTTCAATTTAAGTATTTAAGGAAAAATCGTGGTGCTTAAATTGTTGGACACATAAAGCGTATACGTATCCGATTTTTTCGATTCTGAGTTTTATTTCTATAATTGATTCTGCTGCAGATAATGAATTGTTGTGATGATTATATTTTTGTAATTGTATACTATATTATACGCTTGGTCTTTTAATTATTAGTATATTATAGTATTTATCGTGTTATACTCGAGTTCCTATTATAACTTTTGGATAGGTTGGTTATAAATATAAATTATTTATGTTTTTATAGTGGAAGACCCGCACGAAAACACTATAAAAAAAATCGTTGAAATATTAAACGCTGGAGACTATGACGAGGAAGAGTTGTTTTTGGTACTACAGACAGAGCTTAGAAACCGAAAAGATGTGTTGGAGATAATCGGAGATGTGTGGCCGGAAATTGTCACGGATAGGGCTCGCCATGGTTTTTGCGAAGCACTTGTCAAAACAGACGTAAGGCCACAAATCATTTGTGAACATATATATTTACCTTGGGTATGTACCAAATAAAATAAAACTAATACTTTTAAATTAGTATGCTTTATTAAATGTGCACATTAGTGTTTTAGAGTTGTAAGATTTTAGATTACAAAAATAAGTATACAGCAGTCGGAAGTTTAGTGAAATTATTTTTTTCAGTTCGAAACACGTGAGTCAAATTTGACTGGGTTCGTCGAAAGTTTGTCCAAACTGATTGTCCACTTTTCAGAATATGCTTGCAAGTTCTTTCTTGTCAAATTATTGATAGACAGAGAATCGATTCTAGTTAAACACTTGAATTGGCTGGTGAACATTATGCAGTCTCTCGACCAACAACATTGGTGTATTCTTTTAAAGTAAATCGATTTGAAAATTATTGTCTATTGATTTAATTATTATTATGATTAGTATTATATTATAATACTGTTATTGGTTCATTCAGCGAATACATACATTACTGTGATGGTCTGGATCAGTATCAAATACCAGTTTTGTTACACTTGGTGAATAATTGCCAACAAATCCTTAACAACGGAGACGCCGAACATCTGATTGGGTTATGCAGAAACGCAGCCTATAAACATTCCACAAACAGAGACTTTGGATTATTGTTAGTGTCCGTAATCAGAGCAATTGATTTAAACAAATTTTTACCGGAAATGACGACCATATGCGAACAACTCAAAGGTGTTTCGAAGTTTATGATCATGAAAGCTTTAAAGGATACAAAATAAATCAAAATCATATCATATCAATCTAATCATATAATCTACATATAGTATAATTTATTGTTAAATTAAAATGTTTTTATTATGTTAAAATTTAATTACATTTAGGTATATATGTCATATGTGTATATTAATTGTTTTTGTGATCATATCCAGAAATAGATTGTAGGTATACATGTATGTATATGTAGCTTAGATTATTGCTTAGATCGCAGAACTATAACGTATTAAAAGTTTAGTATACCTACCTAAGAAAATTTTGTTTATGGTTAAACTTTTATTTTTTCATTGTTGATCGCTATCTACAACTATTAGTCTGATGACAACCCACGAGTAAACAATCGATACAGATAATGATCAATGATAAAACCATAATATGCGTATTTACAGAGGGGGGTTAGTGGGCACTGGCCCCCCGGTGTACTGCGCTTGAAAAAAAGTTAATAGAAAAAATAAAGGTGATGCTATTCGTACAGATTTTTGAGGAATGGTAAACTCCTAAACATTTAGGTAATCCTCTACAAAATAATATAATACCTAATAAAAAAATATGGCTATTTTGTTTGGATGCAAAGCAAAAACTAATGGTATATAATTTTGATTCTTAAAACTATGAATAGTAAATAATTGCAGAAAATATTTTGTACAATAATTAAATGTACCGTCTAATATGTATAATTAAGATCAGCTGTATTTAGTTATGATCATTTTTAGCTTTTTGAGCTTTTCAATTCAAAAATGTTAGTGTATAGGATATTACCACTATTTACCAGAAAACACCCGTCGGCTGTTGCTATTTTAAAAATGCCAATAATTGTATTGCGCATGCGCATATTGACGGACATATCATTTTGAAAATCCTCTTCCGAAAACCCCATATCAAATACTCTGTATAGAATATTTGCCCATATATCAATCTGAAATCATTGAACTGAAATATTTCGTGTCACTTTTAAAAAGAAACACTCAAACACACTGTAGAATCGTTAGACCAATACAGGCAATACACCATTGCTAAGTATACCTAATATCGTCCTAATCTAAAATAAGTAAAATAGGTATATAGTTTGTAAATTGTTTTAATAAAATAAATATAATATTTATTTCAATAATTAGACACTACCACAATGGAAACATTATATTATTCAATTTCATAGGTATCCATAATCACGAATAAATAAAATGAAAATTTACAGCACCTAAGACTTAATGATTGTTTTACTAAAATATATTTGTCAACAGTTACTTTTATAAATTTTTAAGGGGATTAAATTAATTAAAAATAGGTACATAACTGCTTATTGTGCCGTATTTGTTTGATATATATTTTGTAATATTTGATTCTTGAAGTATTTTTTTTTTTTTTTACTGATATTATGTACGTATTACTTAAAGTTTGCCAATTTGGGATTTTAACTTTTAACTGCAATAAAAATTTCTATTATCTTTTCAATAACATTCAGCAGTTTATTGTTAACGAGTACCTAAGCAACAAATAGTTGTTAACAGAAACAATGTGTTATAAATGATATAATATTATACCTAAACTATATAATAGGGGCTTGCAATGGCGGCATTTCAGTTTTATAATAGGGATGCCAAAATTTAAGCAGGCAAATTTTTTTTTTGTCAGGCCACTTTTAAAAATAGAAGATACAGTCAATACAGATATGGTTTATGTGTAAGTCGCTTGTATGAGGTTAAATTCTTGAAGGGTATATTTTAATGAATTCAAATTATTCATTAATAATTTATTTGCCTTTTGGTATAGATCCTAAAATATTTAGTATAGGTACTTACATTTAATCAATGCAATTTATTCCAAATTAAATTAATAAATTAAATTTATTTAATAACATATTATAATAAATAATAATAGGTACTATATTCCATACAAAATACATTAGTATTTTAAAATTAATTATGCTATTCTAGCTTATACCTTCTAGTTTTTATTTTAGAAAATGTATCTACTGCTTTGGTTAATCAATGATCATAGACGTTCGAGTATAGTTCATGCTATAATCTAATAAGATAAGAATCTAAAAATAATAAATATTATACATTATTATTTATTACCCATCTACATACATAATAACATTATACTATATATTTATATTTTATACCTACGCATTACATAACAATTAATAATATATTTTAATTTTTTACTCATGGGCCATAGGCCATCGCCCGTGCGCTGTCAGCGCATTGTAAATTTTAATCCAAGCCAATAAGACTCTGAAAAAAATAAAGGAGCCATAGTATACCCTGCGCCCCCCCCCCAAATGGCGCTCATGGGGGATTAGGGTCTGGCATAAATCGATCCTTGTGTTTGCACACCACTTTCAGCGCCTTGAAGTGAGGAAAGTGAAAATTATATCATCAAAAATTCAATAAGAGAGGAGGTAATTTAAAAGTGTCTAGAAATTTGTCACCTGAAGGAAAAAATCCTTTGTAAGGTCCTTGACAGTGTTTTTTGTATGCAAAACAATAGGGTGAGTCAAAGAATAAAGAAGAATTCAAATTGATACAAAAATAATAATATTAAGAAGAGCAAGAGAATATATTATGGATCTGGATCAGGCTTACTATACTATTAAATATTAATGCTTTCAATACATAATATAAATTAATATATTTAAAAAACATTAGCTTTTTTATTTACAATGATCTTATAAGTTATATTAATTATAACAACATAATAATAAACAAAAATCTAAGTATTTATTAAATATCCAAAATTACAAACACTTCACATTTTCCTTCATTTTCGTGTATCTGCATATTTGAAAATGTTATAGCTTTAATTTCTGTACCTTGAGGATGTTTTCCAAGTTGAAACTCTTCTCCGAAGCCTTTAGCTTTAATTTTAAATGTTGTTGTGTCAAATTCTTCTATTTGTACTTTCTAAATAAAAATATTACACAATAATTATACATAGCACAGTAATTGAAAATTTTCAAATTTTCAAAACAACTGGACTAAATAGCTTACTCTAGCAATATAATTAGGTTCAGCACTAAAAATGAACAACAATTCATCAAGAAAATTATACAAAAGAGTCATCATGTCGTGACCCTCAACTTCTATGTCATATGACTCTTTCATTTCAATGTAATCCACCTCTGTCATGTAATGAAACATAGCATTGGCACATTGTTCAAATGCTTCAGATAAAGTATTTCCCCATGCATGTATTCTACAATAATAAAAAAAATATTTATAATCTTAAATTGTTGTTATTTGACATTTGTAAGTATAATCTAATGCAGGGGTCTTAAACTTAATTTTTATTATAAAAATAAGATTTATCGCAACCCAAAAACAGGTTGCGACTTGTGACCCACTGGTTGAAGACTACTGATCTAATATATATTTTTAATTTAATACTTACTGAATATCTGCTGTATGGTCCAAATCTGAAACAAACATGTTGATTAGATAAAATTTAATTATATTGTAATTTAAAACCAATATTATTACTGTAATAACTTAATGAAACAATTATAAAATGTTTTAAGGTACCTAATAAGGAAATGCATGACTAGTTTCTTTTAAAATTACAACAATTGTCTGGTAATGAATTAAAAGGAAGAATGGAAATAAAAGGATATAAAGTACTGATACCTCTTAACTTTTATACTCTTTAATAATTTTAGTTAGATATTAAATTATCAAAATGTCTACAGTTCTATCACAAATGTAATTAATTTGTATTATTTAATCAAGTTAAATACTATTTTAAATAATATAATAAAAACAATTTTTAATTCTTTAAAAAAAATACTACTTCACATTTGGCAATGTTCAATATACAATATAATATAGACGATAGAATAATTTAAACCTAAATGTGTATGATAAATCTTTTTACTTGAAAACTTACTCATTTTTAAAACTAATAACAGTAATAACAAACTAATTATGATTTTTTATCTTATAAAATATAGTAATTGACATGGCTCATCCTAAATGGTAGGTATTAACTATGAATTGTAATGTTGTTTAATTATTTTTTTTATTCGGTTTAATAAAATTTTTGATATATCTTAATACTTGCTAATATTTAAAAATTCAATAAATAACTATTTAAAAAAAATCAAATGATGAATTGTAGTGTAAAATATAAAACTTTTTTTTTCTTGAAAAATTGAGTACAATAGCTAGAAACTTCCTTTCTAAAAACACTATTTTCTTTTAAAAGGAGTAATATACATTTAATTTTTCTGTAAAAATAAATTAGCAATAAATAAGAATAAACAATGGCTATATATAATACATAAAATATATGTGATCTAATTATTTAAAATTATAGTTTTTTTTATGTTCTACTTTAGTATTGATTAAAGAAAAAATTAGTACACAAACTAACTTACATTTGTGATCTAACCATAACTAGGTATATTACAAAAACATATTTGATAGGCCTCACATTCATATTTGCATTCCGGTAAATTCCAGTCTTCTTCTTTAATGTCACCCATGTCAAAATATGAATTTAATATAATATATTATTTTTCAATGTAGTACAAACTAACACATTATTTTAGATAATATAAAAATTATTTTAAAATATATTTTGTCATGTACTAGAATACCTACGAATTATGAATTATTTGTATTTTATATTTTATCAAGTTGATAAGTTAAGTTATCAATACCTAACAGTATCATAATTCTGTTATCGCATTAAAAAAACTACGTGATATACGTGGTGAACGGTCACATAGATCCCTCGACAGCTAGATCTCAGTGACTAACTGACGCAAGAGGATCCAATTGACGCGAGATTAAAATGACGCGACGCATGAGGATCTAATTGTCGGGGGATTAAAATAATCATAAGGATTTTACAAATTAATTAATTTTGTAATTAGTATTATTAATTTTTAATTATCAATGTATTTAAATGCTTTTACGACTTTACGTTATTACATCATAGTAACACTAATATAACAGTTGTTATCTAGCATAAACCATATAATTTTTGTTTAATACTTTAATAGACAATTAAAAAATATTTTCTATTATAACCTAATGTTTTAATAATACACGCATAAATAATTTCATAAATAAAGCTTTCATAATGTTAGGTTTTGTTTATACATCTAATAAAAAATTAAAATTTAGTAACTGAAGTTACTGAACATTTCAATTCTCAGTTAAAATAGCCATAACTCATGTCTGGTCACCATCTTATGTTTTTTTATATTAATCAGAATAGTACCTATATAACTATTAGTACAACTATATAACTATAGCTACTATTATATTATTATTATTGCTTAAAAGTTTTAACTTTATTCATATTCTCACTCCCAGTCTCAGAGGTTAGTCGTAAGTCCAGTGGCGCCGATCTATATATTTCATGTTAGGGGAAAAAAATGCTGGTGTTAGACCCACCTAATACTAAAAAAATGTTTAGTTAGTAACGTTCGAATGGTACTATATTTAATTCTAACTATATACATACAAGATAGGTACTGTATAACAAACTATTTTTGATTATCGCCCACCCACCCATAAATATTTCTGTGGAATTTTCCCTAGTTCATACCCGTGTTCGGCGCTATACTGTTAGTACATATACCAAATTTGAATATTGACAAAACTGTATATTTTAACGAAAAATAACGATTATATAGGTATAATTATCTATTTTGTTTTAAGTTATAACAAAAATATTATTTAAAGACACCAATTCGTGTATTATTATTAACACTAACAGAGAAGTATTCAAAATATTATTTAGATTAGTTTTAAGCTGTTTATGCCATACATTTATTAACACCTGCAGTGGCGGCTCGTCAGGGGTCTTTGAGATGGCGAACTCACCATAAAAAAAGGTAGTAAAGCAATAAAAAAGTTTGAAGAAAATTGTAGTACCTATAATTTAATATTTTTGTCTATTTGGAAAATAATTATGATGGTTTACGATATTAATATTGATTATTGATAATATTATAATATTTTTACATTAATAATGAGAAGACGGGTGTCATTCAATAATAATACGGGCGAAAAATATCGATAACAACAACTAATTACTAATTTATGCGATGCCAATGGCAGAAACTTTGAAAGAGTCTAGTCTCAATGTCCTGTACAACATTTATACAATATCTACCCCGCCCTCCGCCTTGCAAATAAAATTTGTAAGTACATAATTGAATCTCTCGAACGGCAGACTCCCGAATAAATTTAAATGTCTGGCTAATAATAATAATATTACAACATAATAATACAGTATATAATCTATGGATTTGGATCTATCATATTAATATTAATCTATCATCTATGGTAATCATCAATCTTCGCTATTCGTCGGAGACGATTGACGATTGTAATAATTTTAACAGAGAAAAAAATTGACGTACAAATCGTTAAACCGTACTTTAATAAATATAATATTTTACACGCATATGCCGTTTTGTTCAGCTTATTTATATGAAATATCTCAATATCTTTAATTCGAAACGTGGTAAAGACGGACGAGGAAAGGTGTTCCTGGGTCGGCGATGTGGTTACTGAACGTATGGACATTAAATATGACACAACTAAGTTTCACAAAAAAAATCGATGTTTACGTGAGTTTGATTTTCTATAATTTTGGAGCTTTAATTTACTTTTTTAGACATAAAATAAGTACATACTTATTGCACTGGACAATCTGCTACACGCCGGGTGACGTATACGTATGCATATTTTATTCCCGAACGCGCGATGCATAAAATACGTGAAATCAAAAATACATAATCGTCATATTAGTATATTACCAGACCCATTTTATATAATAATTTATATTTATATTAATTGTATAAATAGCATTTTTCATTTTTAACTGGCCGAGTACTTGACTAATATAAGTTTTTTTTATCCCTAACAAAAATAAAAAGTTTTCTGAAAAGACGCATTAATATTTTTTTATAATTGTCTGAATTTTGAATTTTGATGACATTATTAGATATATTTTATTTCATATTTCTGTGAAAACTATTTCTGCTCAACCGATTTTTGTTTTTTTTGTAGTAATTTAAAAACGAATAACTATAGTTATTTGAAAATTTCAACAAATGTTAATGTTTGCATTTCTTATACATATAATAATTTTCAAAATATTTTGACTATACACTTATAGGATAAAATAACAATAGCATAATACCATAAATAGATGCATTTATTATATATATATATATATATATTAATATCGCAAATTATCTGAGCATATTAACATTAGAACCTATTGATTATTTTAAAATCAGTAAAAAATACTAAATAGTATGAGTAGGTAGGTATTATTCCTAAACAGGACGGTACCGAAACGGGAATGATATAGTCACATGTGTATATTATAACGAGTCGAATGTGAATAACTGCTTGTATTTAGAAATTAATTTTATTGATTTTGTAAGTCCTTCTTTATTTATACGTAGATCGTAGATCATAATCTATTAACTATTTAGTATGTAATATTAATTGAATGATTCAACTTTTAAATATTTTTAAAATTATTAATCATTTATTACAACCAACCCGTAAACTGCTGTATAGCTACTATAGACTAGGTTAAGTATGTCACTATAACGAATTTGTACAATTTGAATTCAATTTTCAATGTATAATAATGCATTAAAGCATTGTGTACAATGTAAAATTATGCTGGTCGAAGATGGTCTTATTTGTTGGTGAGAAATTTTACCAAACAACTATTGAAATAATAAAATTATAATTTAAAAAAAAATTCAGGATATACAATTATTATGGTTTAACGTATGAAATTAATTAGATACCAAAAGTTTCGTATGCAAGACAGCTGAAATATAATAATAAATACTATAAAATCACAAAGAGTTCTATTAAAAAAAAAAATTATAATATTTTTCATCCATGGCAAACGACAATCGTTGTCATTTGTAGGAGACTATTAACAATTCTAATAATTGTATTGAACAGTCGTAAAACAACAGCCTATAGTACATGACAAGTATTCTCATTTTCATTTCATACTGTTTATTTTCATAAAAATGAATTTTTATTCTCATTTAGAATCACGATGAAGATCGATATGAAGAAAATTTGCAGTTTATTCGGCGGCGGTGCACTACTACGTATAGACTGAAGATTGACACAATTCGGTTTCCCGGGAACAGTCTACGATTACGTAAGTTTTTTTCTTATTCTTTTTTAGGATTAAATTTACATTTTAAACTTAAAATAAAATATATTTATTTATATGAACAATCGGCTACCCGGACGATGTAATCGACGTAAGCACATATTTTATTCTACTATTCACGCCGAGTGACGTATACGTATGCATATATATTTTATTCCCCAACGCGCAATGCATAAAATACGTGAGACCGTAAATACATAATCGTCATATTACCTGCAGACCCATTTTATAGAATAATAATTTATATGTATATTAATTGTATAAATAGCATTTTTCATTTTTAACCGGCCGAGTACTTTTTCACCCCTAACAAAAATAAAAAGTTTTCCGAAAAGACGCATTAATATTTTTTTATAATTGTTTGAATTTTTAATTTTTAAGACATTGGATATTCATTTTATATTTCTGTAATAACTATTTCTGCTCAACCGATTTTTGTTTATTTGTAGTAATTTAAAAACGAATTACTATAGTTATTTGATAATTTTAACAAATGTTAATGTTTGCATTTATTATAAATATTATAATTTTCAAAATATTTTGACTATTCACTTATAGGATAAAATTAACATAGCATAATACCATAAATAGATGCATTTATTATATATATTAATATCGCAAATTATCTGAGCATATTAGTTAGAACTTATCGATTAATTTTAAAAACAGTAAAAATAGTATGAGTATGTATTATTCCTAAACAGGACGGTACCGAAACGGAAATGATATGTGACTATATGTGTATAACGAGTTGAATGTGAATAACTGCTTGTATTTAGAAATTAATTTTATTAATTTTGTAAGTCCTTGTTTATTATATGTAATAGATTATAATCTATTAACTATTTAGTATGTAATATCAGTTTAATGATTGAACTTTTAAATATTTTTAAAATTATTAATCATTTAGTTATGCTAAACCGTATAAAACCGTTATAAAATTATAATTTAAAAAAAAATTCAGGATAATATACAATAATTATGATTTTACGTATGAAATTAATTAGATACCAAAAGTTTCGTATGCAAGACAGCTGAAATATAATAATGAATCCTATAAAATCACAAAGAGTTCTATAAAAAAAACATCATTATAATATTTTTCATCCGTGGCAAACGACAATCGTTGTCATTTGTAGGAGACGATTAACAATTCTAATAATTTTATTGAACAGTCGTCAAACAACAGCCTTCAGTACATGACAAGTACACTCATTTTCATAAAATATTTCAATAATTCCATTCCGAAGCGTAAAGAAGACGAATGAAGAAATAAACTATAGCTGTTTCTTCGGTGACGGTGCACGTTTGAACTTTAATATGGCACAGCTTGATTTCGTCGAAAAGCGTCGAAGGATACTTACGTAGGTTAATTTTCTTATAATTTTGGGGTAGTAATAAATTTACTATTTATACATAACATAAATGTTTATTGACTTCTACAAGCTGTTACCCCGATGACAGATCTATATTTGATTTTCGACCGTCCAGTCCAACCGGTCAGCAACCAGCGGGTTATTGTATATACGACCCGTTTTAAATTCTAAAACACTGTCATTTTTTTTTTAATTATATTTTATTATTTTAAAGTTCTAGATAATATTTTTTTTCATAGCAAATAATTTAAGAATATAAAATTTTTATTTTTGTCTGGTCCGCAAACTGTTTTTAATTTGTGAATATGGCATGAGAGTTCTAAAAGGTTAAAGTTAAAAAATAGCCAAGAATAAAATAAATTCGTCAATTATACCTTGGATCCTGGACGTAGCAATGAATCTATATTGATTTTAAATTTATTTAGTTTTTTTTTTATCTGTTATGAATTCTTGTAGCAAATATGATATATTTAGTAGTTTGGGTGGTTAATAGTAAAATAACATAAACAATTTTAGATCTTGTCATAATATCGGAAAAACTGGAATCATTACGCTATATATACTTGTATAATTTCGACAAAATTAATTAATTTAATAAGTTTCAGTTCAAAAATGCTAATCATAGAATGTTGAAAATTTTACCAACGTCTACATTATGATTTCCTATACATTGTATAATTATAAAAACATTTTAACAATTTTAAATAATTAATTTTTTTTTTTTAAGCCGATATAAATTATTGATAGCAAATATGATTTAAAATTTAATACAATGTTCCTCATCAGTCACTAAATTACTGCAATAAAAAATGTTTTATAGTCACGATATTATATTTTTATAAACGTTTAAAATCAAAATTTTTTCTAAATCTATACAATTTTTAAATTATTTTTTCATCAGATATTTATATAATATTGTCTTTTTATATACAAATTTATTAACATACTAAATCTCATTAGTTTTTTTTAACCTAAAACAAAAATAATATGTTTACTGGAAAGTCACATTATTTTTTATGACTATTTGAAGTTCAGTATTATACCTATAACTTATTAAATGTTTATTATACACCCACCCTAAAAATAAATATTTTTTCTCAAATAATTTTTATATTTTGTTATAGTTCAAAAACGAATAATCTTAGATACTTAAAACTTTAATTAAATTCTTATGAGAGTATTTCTTACAAATAGTATTTTTTCAAAATATTTTGAAATTATGTATATTTACGATATTATATATTTTGTTATTATTTAAAACATTATTTGTAGGGACATAAAAGTTTTTTGTACATGTTATACTATACGTACACAAGGACATTTTTGACATACGTAGATTAATCTTAAGATATTATTTATTCAAATTATTTTACGAAAGGGTTGTATCTATTGACTCAAAAGTATATAACAACAATATAATACGATATAAATTATATTTATTATTTATACAATATTATAATAATAATTATGATTTATGATTAATGCAATGTTTTCGAAAAAAATGTAGCTTGTCAAACTTTACACAAAAAATAAAAAAATAAAATACTTAGCAATATCAATCGACAATCAACATATAATATTATAAGTCATAATACATCAAAATTATACTTATTAATGAAGGTTGACTGACTGTCTCTTTCAAATTCAAATTTCACACACTAATTACAGTAATAAACTTAATCACTAATGTATAAAGCAACACTGTAATAATTACTTCTTTATCTTTAATTTAATGTAATTTTTGATTATTTTGTAAAATGGTACTGAAAATTGAATTCCTCAAAGCATTGACTAGGTACTATTTGTTACATGAAACCATAATAAAGGAAATGTATGAATTTGTTTTTATTATGAAAGGTGTCTTCAGATATTTATGTAAGTTTACATGTAAAAATATGTAAGATTAAGTTAAAGCACTGCGTGATTAAAACCAAAAGTATGTAGAAATAATAACTCAGAAACATAACGATATTGATCATAAATCATAGTTCTTTTTTTTTAAATATATATAATAATATAATTATATTTTGTTTAGTTCACTATTTTTATAGATTAAATAAAATAATTTGTAATCATTTTCATTAGAATAAAATATTAATACTTTGCAAATCTATAAAGATTTGGTCTATAGTTTAAATGTTTCAATATGTTCATATGTCAAACAGCTAAAATAGAAAAATAGATTGTATAATATCACAAAGAGTTCTATAAAAAAAAAAACCATAGATTTATCATATTATAATATTCGTCATCTGTGGCATACGACAATCGACGACATTCGTCGAAGACGATTAAAATTCTATAATAGTCTTAATGAACAGTACTGAAGTACATGACAAATATTCTCATTTTCATTTCATGCTGTTTATTTTCATAAAAATGAATTTTTATTCTCATTTAGAACCACGATGAAGATCGATATGAAGAAAATTTGCAGTTTCTTCGGCGGCGGTGCACTACTACGCGTATAGTCTGAAGATTGACACAACTCGGTTTCACGGGAACAGTCGACGCTTAAGTAAGTTTTTTTTTATTATTCTTTTTTGGGATTAAAATTATTTTTTAAACTTAAAATAAAATTTATAAATTTATTTGAACAATCCGCGCTAGTCGGACTACGTAGTTGATGTAGATGCATATTTTATTCTCCAGGGTCCAATGAAAAAATAGTACACAATGCCTACTTATTTTACTCATTAGTTATAGTAGACAAAAATTGTGAGAAATAACAACCATGTATTATTCGCGATTATATTATATTAGAATAGTAGTAAAATAGTATACCTTAGATCCTGGACGTGGACGTAGCGAAAAATGTATAATGATCTTACAATTATGTAGTTTATTTTTTGTTTGTCATGAATTTTGTAGCAAATATGGATCAATTTGGTACTTTGGGTGGTAAATAGTAAAATAAAACAAAAAATTTCAGATCTTGCCAATATATCGGAAAAACAAAAAAACTGAAATAATTACGCTATATCCTTATATAATGTCAACCCGGAGGACGATTGGCAGTATCATTAGGAAGCTGATAAATAACGAAAAAAAGTGTCGCAGGGCTGTGTTTGTTTAATACTATAATTTTTTGAACAGTAGTACAGTATATTATGAATATTTACTTAAATTATATTTTATTTTTATGGTTTTTTTTTTCAGATAATATACTGTACTACGGTTTTAGGTGTTCTTTTTATTTTAATAATACGTTGATAAATTACCAATTTTTTCAATTTTTTTTCTTATCACAAAGCTAGTTCGTCTTTGTGTATGTTTAAATTTATATTTTTTATAGTTATTGTGCTGTTTAACTTTCTTATAAAAGAGAGTGAGGAATTAAAAAGGTGGCCACCGAACAGAAAGTTAAACAGCAATATACTATAATCTTTTTAGTTCTTGTTTACATTTTTAACTGATATATTATGAATATAGAATTTCAAATTAATTTAAATTCAAAAATAAAAGAACACCAACATTAAACATTAAAATTTTACTATAAGTTTAAATTACATTTAATCAGCACATTAGTTGAAGTTTTATAGGAACCGAACATTTGGCTGGATCATGGACTACCCACCGACGGAGAATTTGTCACAAAGCTGATGGGAAATGTGTCGGCACTCGGCTTCGTTTCAACCCGGAGGAAGATTGGCAGCATCAATAAGAAGCTCATCTTAATATCAACTGTCCAAAAGGTTTGTTTGTATTATATTATAATTTTTAGAATCGTAGTAGGTACAGTATACTATATATAAATATATAATATTTATTAGTGAAGAAGAATTTGTCACAAAGCTGATGGGAAATGTGTCGGCACTCGGCTTCGTTTCAACCCGGAGGAAGATTGGCAGCATCAATAAGAAGCTCATCTTAATATCAACTGTCCAAAAGGTTTGTTTGTATTATATTATAATTTTTAGAATCGTAGTAGGTACAGTATACTATATATAAATATATAATATTTATTAGTGAAGAAGAATTTGTCACAAAGCTGATGGGAAATGTGTCGGCACTCGGCTTCGTTTCAACCCGGAGGAAGATTGGCAGCATCAATAAGAAGCTCATCTTAATATCAACTGTCCAAAAGGTTTGTTTGTATTATATTATAATTTTTAGAATCGTAGTAGGTACAGTATACTATATATAAATATATAATATTTATTAGTGAAGAAGAATTTGTCACAAAGCTGATGGGAAATGTGTCGGCACTCGGCTTCGTTTCAACCCGGAGGAAGATTGGCAGCATCAATAAGAAGCTCATCTTAATTTAGTTGTCCCCCCTTACGCATTAGCGCTCATCTCTCATCCACTCATCTAACACATTGACTATCGCCGGCCGGCAACACACATCATATATTATACACATTACCCGTTTTATATTATATAATATTATTAATATCTCCATAGTTTAAGTTATTGTATATTTTTTTTATTATTTGAATGCATTCATATGATCAGTGGCGTATTTAGGAATTTTAGGATAAGGGCAACACATATTTTGCCGCCCCCCCATTAAAAAAAAATTAAAAACTTCTACGCCGCGCAATAGTGGTCAAACTGTTAATACCATAGAATACCATGTTAAATACTATAGTATTTTATACCTCTATGGCACACGTTTGTTGTGAAAAATATTAATGATTGACGTCACTGCGCCAGTACTCATAAAGTACGAAATAAAAATTTGCCGCCCCTCTAAATCTTAAAAAATTTGCCGTTCTGGACAACTGGACCCAAAGCCCCTACCTAAATACGTCCCTGCATAAAATGCGTTCTCGCTTACGATGTGGATTAGGCCTACTGGGGACACCACAATAAAAAAACGCGCCTCGTGTAATACCTCATAAAGTTATTAAACAATACGGACAATGTTATTGTACGTCGTTTAATAATAAAGGTGGTGTGGAAAATTACCTAACACTGTTATTCTTATCTTATAGTTACCTTGCATACATTTTTTTTTATTAAATACCAATTAAATAATTATTTATATCAAGAAATGAGAAATATTATAAACTTATAAATAAGTCCAATATAAATATAACATTTTACGAAAGCTTTACAATATTTATTATACACTTATATTTGTTAAAATAGAAAAAAGATATCGTTATAATATATTATTAAAAAATATAGTTCATTTAAATCATATGAGATATATTACATCGACTAAATAATAGGCAAGGTGGATATATCCACCTTGATAATAGGTATTTTAATCGTGATGTAAACATTGTAAACGTATTACAAATATTTTATAAAAACGATATCGTCACGTTGGCTACACCTACGTCTGACGCCTCGTTCTAAATCCCCACCCTTCAACAACAAACCGGAGTGCTAACACCACGAGCACAACTACGGTACCTCTCTTCTTTCGCGTCAATTGCTTGTTCTCAGCAGAGCTAAGGCCGACGGCGACTTGCGATTTCTCAGGTTTAACGAATTTTCATCCGTTCCAATCCACCAACGATGGCCATCTCAAAACCCGAATTAGCCTGCGTCTACGCCTCACTAATCTTGGCTGACGATGACATCGATATTACGGTAATTATTTCTCGATCGCCGTCTAATGTCGGTAATGTGTTCAATGGATGATACTACAGCGTTGGGTTTGTTTGTTTTCTATACTTGCACGCGTGACGTCCGTTACCAGCATATTAATTTAATTTATTATCTATGCTTTGGGCGCTTTCGAATTCGATGGCATGTTTCCATTCTGTTACCGGAAATTTGCGCTCCGAACATCACCGCTGTTTTTTAAAACTACGAAGTACCCCCCGAATGCCTGTACCACGTTGGCCGTTCCGCCGACCCTTTTCCTAACCGCAAAAAATTTTAACCACCGGTATTCGTAAAACAGCAACTTGTATTTTTACCAATTTTCACTTCATTTTACTGATAATTTTTTTAAGCGTGCCTTTCATCGTATTATTAATTGAGATAGATATCGACTTAATTATTTTTACATCATTCTTTTGGTTGAAATGCATGTTTTGTATTGTATCAATATGTGTGGTTAAGTGAAGGTATTCAGGATTACATTTTTCTCAATATATATCGATAGAATGTAATTTGATTCGATTTAAACAAATTGATTACATAAGTTAAAATTTTTCTCTGTAAGTATATGAATTTGGTCATTTTTTAAAATACTACCCTACCCTTGCTAAATTTATTATTTTTCCAAGTGCACATTTCCAAATTGTTTGCTAACATGTATTTTATTTCTGTGCCTTTATTTGCATAAAATGTGTATCCCATGATTTATTTTATTCAAATTTGGTTTTTTTTATGTTTGAATATTTACAATTATCTATTATTAGTATTTGTTATTAGTTAGTCCCAAAAACAAATTATTTCTTCATTCTTTACTGTTTTTAATATTGGTGTGTATTATTTTTTTTTTTGATGATCTTATAGGGAGAAAAAATCCAAACAATCCTTAAAGCTGCCAATGTTGAAGTTGAACCATATTGGCCTGGTTTGTTTGCCAAGGCTTTAGAAAATGCCAATGTTAAGGATTTAATCACAAACATTGGATCAGCAGTAGGAGCTGTACCAGCTGCAGGCGCCGCAGGTATGAATATTTCATTAGAATAGTATATTTTCTTGAAGTGTGAGTTAGTAATAATTAATTTCAAATTACAGCTGCTGCCCCAGCATCTGAAGCCAAGGAAGAAAAGAAAGAAGAGAAGAAGGAAGAAGAGAGCGAAGAGGAGGACGATGATATGGGCTTTGGTTAGTACATTTTTTGTTTAATACTCATTATTATTAAGTTATAATGGTATTGGAAATATAATTAAAACTAAATTATGATGGTTATATATATATTCATCCTCGGCCAGGACCCCTCTGTTTTTTTATTTTTTTAAGTATCGTAAATTATTTAGTTCTTGGTAGATAAAAGAAATAGGGACCCCCGTTAAGTATTTATTGAAATATTCAGCTGTAATTTTTCTTTTGGGGCCTAGGAAATTGAAAATTAAATTAATAATCAGATGCTTACCCATTACCTATAGTATGAGTAGTGCTTAATAACAATAGTACCATTGTCAACTAACAAGTTGGAGGAATTTTTTTGAATAATTGCGCTACTACAAGTTAAGTTTAGTTTTATCTTTCTTCTTATAAACAATGCGCTCGGATTAGGACTCTGCTTGCCCGACCCTGCAATGGCCCCGGTGTCCCCCTGTTAGATTCAGCGATCATGCAAATATGCAATGTGTATTATTTAACAATATAATACGTCTACTTGTATAATATATAAATATATAATAATGATGAGGATAAGACGTTTATTTTTGAAAGTTAACTCAAAGAATATTTTTATATAGCTTATGGATTTATCTCCAAAGTTGAAATTCCATTATAGAAATATAATTTTAGTTTTTGTAATTTTGCGTTAATATTTTATAAATCTTACCCCATTAATTTTGATGTCTATAGAAAAAAATATAGCTATTGATACTCAAAATCTGATTGAGACAATAGCTTATTCATCTAATGAATTTAAAAAATTACTTTTATAAAAATTCTGTTTTATTATTTAAAGAATTCTCATTGTTTCTAAAATAATTAGTTGTAAAATTGCTTTTATATTATTTATATTATAAGTTAACTCATGATAATTAATTATTATGACAGTTGATTAATGACTATAAATTACCTATATATATATCTTAATGTGTTATGTCAATAAAATGTCATGTAAATATTTTGGTGGCCCCTTAAAAAGTGATCCATGAGCCTTTGGTGTGCTAGGCCAACATAGTATCTATTCCATTTAAGTTATTCACTTTCTCACATACTCTGCAATTAGAATGGTCTTTGTTATCAATATTTATTACTGAAAAATATTGGTTTAAAAAAGATGGATAGACAATATCCTTTTAGTGTACAAAATATATGATTGTTAATTAGTGCAATAAAATTTTGGCTAATGATTAGTGTAAATTCAAAAATAGACCCCCTGAGGGTAGGCAACTAATTTTATTTCTGGTCTATGGCCACTACTGTTTAATACAGTGTATATTTAGATGATTTCAAAACTAAATAATTAGACAAACATGATATATATTAGTTTGAATTATATTTCAACAAATTAATAAATAATATATTATGAATTATGTGAATATAAAAATTAAATATGCATAGTGTAGTAAAACCATGGCATTATAGTTAACTGTGGTGTACTATACAACACCTAGTACTGTCGCAATGTTAGACATCAGTAATTATCACATTTATTGGGGGAGGGATTTGTACCACTGATTTTTGTTATTGTATAACTAAATTTGAATGGAATAAGATTATGTTATCTGTATCCTGTTAAACCGTGGTAAATATAAATGTTAATGTATAACGTCCTCTCTTTACTGTCTGACTTCTTGCTTTGACAAAGTTCTGTTTATTATAACAAGGTTTCAGGGGCTTTCTCGGTATGTAATATTGAGTTCTATTTTATTGATATAGATGTATCATCTTCTTTCTTTATGTCTTCAATAATTTGATTGATTTGCTGCAATCGTTCATTTTAACTTGTAGTTATTCTTTCCCATGTCTCATAATTTGCTTCATGTGCTCCTTGTTTGGTCTAGATGTACTATTGATAAATTTTAAGACTGCTCATGTATAAACAATATGAAAGTTATTACCTGGATATAGGAGTGCCGACATGCTGTGAGTAAGGGTGTTTGCTGATCTGGAGTTAACTCTACTGTATTTTTTTTTTTTTGAAGTCTCCTACTAAGCACATGTCAGTCATTACTCATTATATATACCATAATATGTGTCCCTCTTGCTATTTCCCATACTCTGCATAATATGCCTTACCCAAGGAACAGTATATGGAAATTATTACCTGAGTACAATTATTAGTTAAGATTCGACCATTACAACCTTTAGAGGATGTCAGCGTGCTGTTTTTTTCTCTAGCCTACGCACAACTTATGTAAAACGCATTTATGCAGAATAGGTATATTTACTCTAGAACCAAAATTGAGCGAATTCTACTCTGATTGCGTAAACGCATTTTGTCTATGTTATGCGTGAGTTAGAGAGAGAAAACAAACAATGCGCTGACATCCTCTTAAAATGATTTGCATAAACAACAAATATATTTACAGGGGTTGTTTATTATATTGATGAATTTTACTTTATTTTTTAGTTATATATGAAATATTTTAATTAATATTACATTGATTTTTAAGTAATTTTAACATATAATTTACTTCTTATTTTCAGGTCTATTTGAATAAAAATCTACTTCATCGACTGACTGTTTCCTCATTCAAAAATAACAACATTGACTTTATTTGTTTTATTTTGTAACTTACACAATTATGCAGATTAAATTATATGTTGTTATATTTTATTATTTATGTTATTATTATTTTTCCTTTATATTTTCCAATATTGAAACACTATTTTATTATTGGTATCCAATAATGTTCATTCTTTGGTTTGCTTGTCTGCACTTATCTATTTTAAAATATGATGGAAGAATAAACCATTAATTTGGTTATTAATATGTACACAACTTGCTACTATATTACTAAAAGAAGATTACTATACTGATAAAGATTTTATAGGTTAGAACAAAATATGTTATGTGATTTAATTATAATATTGATGTATTATGATATTAGTTGATGGTATCAGGTAACTAATTGGTAAAGAATAAAAAATTTTACCTATAACAGTTGATTATTAAAATTATAATATTTTATCTAAATTTGATGAGTCCTTGACTTTTGAACTACTTATCTTAATTGTTTAAAGATGATCATCTATTCATTTCTTTAATTATTTACTAAATAATATTTAGTAACAGCTAACAAGTTGGGTGTTTTAATGTCAGTGTAAAGAATTAAATTTCATCAATTAAGCAAAATGTCTAATACTAATAAGTTTATATCTGTCAAAGATTTTGAAAACTATGCTGTTAGTACATTGCCACGAACTGTTCTTGGCTATTATCAAAGTGGTGCGTGTGATGAGTACACGCTTTCAATTAATAATAAAGCATTTAATAAGTAAGATGATTTATTTTTTTAATAATTAATATATATTAAAATTTCATAATATGTGAAGATTGCGCATAGTACCACGGATGTTACGTGATGTCCGAAATAGGGATTTGAGTATCACCATTCAAGGTGATAGGTTAAATGTTCCCATAGGTATATCTCCTTGTGCAATGCACAAAATGGCTCATGAAGATGGAGAGTGTGCATCTGCTAGAGGTATTATAACTTTTTACAAATTAGTAATAGTTCTCTTCTGTTTCTTATATAAACTAGTATTTATAATGAATGGCACTACAATCTAAAAAATTATAGCTGCTGGAAAGCATGGTGCGATTTTTATACTTTCGACTTTGTCGACTTGCAGTTTGGAAGAAGTTGCCACAGCGGCACCAAACACTGTAAAATGGTTCCAACTTTACATCTATAAAGATAGGTAGGTATATAAGTATATAACTATAATTATTTGCATATTTCAAATATAAATTTATAAAGCTATTCGTTAGAGATAGTATGACAATATGACAATTTTAGGGCTTTAACTACATCGTTAATACGAAGAGCAGAAAAAGCTGGTTACAAGGCACTTGTGTTGACTGTTGATGCTCCAGTGTTTGGCATTCGGTATAAAGACATAAAAAATAATTTTAGTTTACCGAGTTGGTTGAAGTAAGATGACATTTTAAAGTTAAACTAATAATTTATTGATGTTGTTTAACTTATCATGTTCTCTAGGTTAGGGAATTTCTCAGAAGAACTGTCAAAAATGAACCAAACTAATGGTTCAGGCCTAACAAAATACGTTATGAGTCTTTTTGATGATTGTTTGGTATGGGATGACATAAGATGGCTGAAAAGGTTATTGTATAATTTATTTATTTCTATATGACAATTAATACTGAAGCAAATAAAAATAAGTTGGAAAGTGCAGTCTGCTGTACATTATATATTTAGATTTATAGTGGGATTACTGAAATAGTTGTATTAAATTTGAATTCAACAATATATCTTTATATACGAAAAATGATTCTAAATGGATTGTCATCCATCATCCTAATATCCTATTTACACTAAGTAAATTTTCATACATTTTTTGATATTTTTTTATCACAATTGTTAGTTTTATTATTAATATTACTGTAGGTTGATTTAATTTTTGCAAAAGAAAATTCCATTTATTAGGTACTTATATAAATGGTTGGCAACCGGCGATTTATATGGTCAGAGATGATAACCATTTTGTGGGATTTTGTATTAAATTTTTAATATTTTCGACTGTGAATAATTTTTCAGTCAATTATTGAAAAACACAATAAAAATTAAATTGTGTAGGATGCAGGTAATACTAATAAAAATATTTAGTAAAAATTATCTAAGGTTATTTGTTTTTAAGTTACACTAAAAAAATTGTTTGGTTTTTCTTAGTTTTTTGTTTTTTTTCGTAATTATTAGGAAAATTATAAGGAATTTTTAATTTTGACCTTTTTAATATACAAATTAGATTAATTTTTCGATCAGAAACTACCTTACAAGTTAAAGGTTGAAGCATTCTATTGACTATTTATTTATTGTGCACACACAAACACAAAACATTGTAAAGATCAATTCATTTTATTGCTCTGTTCAGAATCTAAAATACATACTTTATTGTTCAGCATTACTGGTTTACCAATAATAGTAAAAGGTATTTTGAGTGCGGCTGATGCAAAAATTGCTGCTGACCTAGGATGTGACGGTGTATTTGTTTCCAATCATGGTGGAAGGCAGTTAGATACAGCTCCAGCAACAGTATGTGATGAATGATTAAAAAGTATTTACTCTGAATAGCATACATTTTATTTTAGATTGAGGTTTTACCAAGCATTGCACGAGAAGTTGGACATCGTGTTGACATTTATCTTGATTGTGGCATAAGGCATGGAACTGATGTGTTCAAGGCTTTAGCTCTTGGTGCTAAAATGGTAAATTTCAAAATTATTACAATAATAACATACCCATATGTTATATTTTTTTATTCATGGTTTAAATGATTTAGAATTTAGTTCTAATATTTTTTTTTATAAAAAGTTAATTTAATTTCTAGGTGTTTTTAGCACAGCCTATATTATGGGGTTTGACGTATGATGGCCAAAAGGGCGCGGAAGATGTTTTTGGTATTGTTGTTAATGAATTCGATAACACTATGGCTTTAGCAGGTATTTATTTATATGTAATGTGTTATCTCATTGAGTTTCAACTAAATTGGATGATGTTTTCAGGTTGTGTGTCAATAGACCAAATAAAGAAGGAAATGGTAGTACACGAATCAGTATACTCAAAACTTTAAATGTTTTTGAATAATTTTTATACTACTTTATTATACAAATAGACTTCATGCAATAGTTATAACTTGTTATTTTAATATTGAATTTATTCTATTACTCGTTAACATTTGATAAATTTACTATATTCAAGATTCAATTATGATATTATTAGCATTTTATGTTTGAATTTCCTCATTGTAAAAGCTGGGAAAGTTCACCAATATTTTAAACTAGTTTAAGTTATGTTATTCTAAAAACAAAAAAAACTAAGCTAAATTAAAGTTAATATTAAAATTAAATTGATTTGAGATTGCAAATTTTCAGGAAAATAATATTATAATAACTTACATTAGTAAAAAGTTGAGTTACATTTTTATTTTATTTTTTTAACTATATTGAACTATAGTCATCAACATTTTTCTCATCAAAAAGTAAATGACTAGTTTTAGTGTAGTATTATAATGTTCAATATTATTTTACTATTTATAATTATTAACAAAGTGCCTATTGGAACTGGAAGATTTCTTTTCCAATCCATAAATTCATCCTTCTTTTTTACTAATTGTTCTATTTTGTAACAGATTGTAAATAGTATTGTAAAAATAAAAAAAAATATGTAATTAACAGACAATAATATTTACAAAACAATTTATAATATTATTCAATTTCAATATGTGATAAAATAAAAATAACCATAAATCAATGCAAAAAAATATACAATTTATATTATGAAACAATTGTAAATAAATTTAATTTTAATAATATAATATTATACAATTTATACAATATAATATATAAATATTAAATACGTTATTTTCTAATAAGTGTTTTATTTTTAAACTAGTTACTGTGAGGTTACGTTTATTGTATAATATCTACTACTATAGTGTTAGTTTGTCGTTATATTATGTAAATTTTAAACCTTAGACCTAAATAGTAAATACTTAAATAAAATAATAATAATAATTTTATGGGTACTACACTAGTTGGGCCCTGAATTATTTTAGGTATTACACTAGTTTCTGAATCTATTTTGGTAAGTACTACATTATATTAACATTTTCCTTCTCATTTTAACAGACTTAGGACTGTCTATGATCTATTTAGACCACAGATATGGTTAAAAATGTTTTTTTACAGTTTTTTAGTTTCCATTAAAATATAAATTATTATTAGAATTGTGTTGGAAAAAATATTAAAAATGTTAAAAACCAAGTATAAAAATACATATTATAAAATATAAATTATAAATATAGCCATATAGGCAAATTAAAAAATATTTAAAATGTTAAAATCATTATATAGGTATAATATAAATAAAAATAAAATAATATTTTTTAAAAATCACTTTTGTGTTGGTAAAAATTTATATGACATTAATTTTACAAAACCGAATCTATTTATTGTTCCTGCAATTTTTGTAGTCATATTGTCAGTTATAAATTTTTCTTTTAGTAAAATGCAGTTCCTTTTTTTCATAACTTCTACACTTCTCATTAACTCATTTTAATATAAGTATCAATTTGCACATTCTTTAAAATTTCTAGGAACTGATAAATATTAGGATGTGCGGTTTAAAACATTGAATTAAAGTGGGAATGAAATGATTCGCATTATCGTTGCATTAAATTCTGACCAAATTGTTGGTGGAAATTTCGATTTTTCATTAATATAATTATCAAAAACGTAGTCAGTGAATTCTCGAATTCGGCTGTAATTTGGTTGGATAGACATTAAGTCATCGGTAAAACAATCTTCCACCTCCTCTGGGTGTAAAAATGGTATTTTTAATTATTATAATATTTGTATAATTGTATTACGCTATACTAACTTTCCAATAGTTTAATATAAAAATTATATATAAATTATATAATTTAAAAAAAATGTGGTTTTGTGGTCTGATCATAAAATGTTAGCATAATGTTATACTACTTATCAAAACATATTCAGGAACTGATGTAATACCTAAAATAATTTAGGACCCAACTAGTGTAGTATCTAAAATAATCCGGGACCCAACTAGTGTAGTAATTTTAAATTCGGGACCCAACTCGGATGCAGCCAAAAATATGTAGCAAAGAAGTAATTAAAATGAAAAAAATAACAATAGAAAAATTTTTTTTGAGACAAGAAATGTTGAAATATGAAAATAAAAATATTTCATGATTCAAATTCGTTAAGAACATATCAAATAAATTTTTACCGTGTAGATAATAACAATAAATAAAAAAAATGACTTGAATTTGTATATTATATATTTAATTAATTGTGATTTAACTGAAGTCTCAGATTTTTATGAACAACGTTGTGAATTATATTAGATATTAAAAGTAAATAAATCACATTTTTAACATATCCGATAGTAAGCCTGAAAAAGTGAGAAAGAAAATGTGCTGTTTTGGAAACTAAATCTATTTTAACCAGTGACTCAGTTTACCTTATACCTTTTCAAATCCGGGACTCAGTTTACCATAAAAACGGTTTTTCGGAGTTCGGACTCAATTTACCATTTATCTAGCCTCTATAATATCATACCTGTCTATCAAAGTATAATAATAATTATGACAATTAACATTAAAATAGAATAAGTAAATAACCATACAAAAACCAAATATTTCGGGGGGGTGTTTGAACATCCAAAACACCCCCCTGTGTACGTCCCTACCTACTATGTAGTTATACATACAATTTACGTTATGAAAATATAAATATTGAAATATGTAATAACAATATCAATGATGATAACGATAATTAATAAATAATATTAAATAATAATATATTATATATTTTTTTTAATTAGTTATTTCCCAATCAACGAAGCATTTGTAATAAACGTGTATGCTTTGCGCCTCTGAGAAAATATCTAGTTCTCCATCACTGACATCCAGAAGCCGTTATAATAATTAAAAATGAAAATTATAATTAACAATACTTTACATTTTACAATAGTAAACAATAATTAGTCAACAAAAGTTATTCCAAATTTTAATAAATAAATAAATAGGTAATATTAATAATAATCACATTTCTTAATTATATAAAAATAAAAATTCTAATAATACAATTAATACAATACAACATCAAACTTATAAAATTTTTGAATAAAATTAACTTTGTCATGTTCCTTCGAATATTTTTTTTAGTGATTGATAAAGTATGCATTTTAGCAAAATGATGCAGTCTGATTGTGACATAATGGCGGATTATTAAATGTATTAATTGTGATCTATGACTATTGATAACGTCTTGGTCTAATATATGATTTTTCATTATGTCACTATTGAAGATAGATGTTTCAAAACAAACTTCATTCATGGATTTAATACATAAATATTGACTTATACTTTTTTTGGTAAGAATTAGATGATTATTCATTCTAATAACATGTTCTGTAGCTAAACATATTTTTTGTACATCTGCAGATGTGTTAATTAATCTTCCTTTATTTTTAATTTTTAACAATAATGATATAGATTCATTGTTTTCATCAATTAATTGGGATTCACAGATTGTACAAATATTTTTTTGCCTTTTTATTTTACGGACTATAAAGCCACTGGTATATTTAACAACATCTACTACATAATCTTCTAAAGAAGGTCTTTGGTACTCGTAGTCGTGATCGAACTCATCAAAATATTGGGATTCATCATTATCATTAAAGTTAAAAATTTCATCAGCGTCAGTCCTCTTATTTGCACTCACATACAGAATGGTAGAGCTGTTTAAAAGAGTGCAGTTTCCAAATTCTGAACCATTTATTTCATGGCGTACAAGTAACCTTTTATATACCGATCGAAATTGAATGGCATTTGGGTTATTATTAAATCCATGGCTTCTCATCGCACTGAAAAACACTTCCAAGTGATCCTGGCTAATTTTATATGAAAGTAAGTATAAAATATAAGGTTTTAGAATTTCATGTAATTTTAAAAGATTTGTTAAGTATATAATTAGTCCTAAAAATCCAGTTTTACGCTGGCTTTTCAATAAATACTCATTATTTGTATTGTTAGTGTTGTTGACATATGCAAGGTTTTCAACATATTCTTTAAAATAAATTAAAAACTCAGATATGTATTGTTTATTTTCTTCATTCACTGGACAGTAGTAAATCAAGATGATTGAAATTCACAAAAACAAAAAAATGTATTAATATTAGCTTGACAAATAACATAATTTCAAGAGTTAATATTAATTAATTGATTCCAATGATTTATAAAGTTAGTTTTATTTAGTTTATACATTACCAGAATATTATCATGGGCTACTTCACTCAATAAATTCTGTTTCTTCATGTATGCGAACAAAGTTTTTAACGATGACAGTTTTTTTTGTAACCTATTAATTTTTTGTGTTAATGTTTTAATTTTCCTCCTCTGTTTAATAATTTTTAACTTTGCCACTGTAAAATTTTCTTTTGCATGTTTAGGAGTACTCAAATCTGGAGTAGTCACATCACCAACATAACGATTCCTCCTTCGTTTTGGAGTTTCTGAAATGAAATCATTCATGATGACATAAATAACACTAATAAATTAAAATTTATAAATATATGAATTATTAATATAATATTAATAATAATATTATTATAATTATAATATTCGTTTTGTATTTAATTCAGTTATTTCAAGTACTAAAACAAAGTATAAAACGGTTTTAATTAAAATAAAATATAATTAATTAATAATTATTCTTACTTTCATTAATAAATTGACTTTTATCATTATGTGAACAAGATGGTTCACTGTCACTAGTTTCAATAATTTGCTTTCTGTTTCAAGAAAATAAAGTTATTAAAAATAAAAGCACATTAAAAGAAAACCATAAATACTTACTTAGGCTTGTTAACATATAAATATTGACTAATCTTATGAAATTTGGTAGGAACTGAGCCAGGTTTTAATAATTTTCTCGCAGTGGCCTTGTAACATTCATCTTCAAAATGATGAGAACATATTCTCCTATCTGGAGAATAGTCGTTTTCATTATAGCCACAAGCTTTAAGCCAAGCATTACGTAAATGTTTATCAGCAGGTAACCTGGAAATGTAATTATGATTTATAAAATAATACCTATTAATTCTACAACACAACAATAGTCATAAATTTATAACTTACGTGTGCAGTGTTAAGCCAGAAATTTTGGATGGTGTAGATTGACAATAAAAACAACTCACTCTGCCCATATTGATGAATAAAAATGTCGGTGTCAAATTATCAGCAAATTTAATAAAAAGTCTTAGAACATATACTATGATCTAAGTAAAAGGTCAACAATTTGGTTTTTTATTTAATTTCAACGTTATCATCACTTATCAGTATAACAGTATCATTTGTATAGATTTCTGGGCATGCGCATTTCTGTCGTGTACCGTGAAATTTTGAAGGTGGTGGGGATGATGTTGGACACAATTCAATAAACGCATAGCTACCACAGAATAAATATTCTGTGTAGCTATATAGTAGCTACATCCATAGTATATGATCTAAGGGTTTTTCTTATTTACGTTTTTTTATCATATTTTATCTTATCACAAACAATAAATAGTGAAGACCGTGAATGATAGTGTAATCGGACCGTCGGTCACGTTATATGATTATAAATTAGATTTTTTTAAATAATATAAAAAATTCAAGTTAAATATATTTTTAATTTTTAGTATAATTCTTTTGATTTGTATCTGGTATTCTGGTATTGAGTATTGACTATTGATATAAAATTCTTTCATTGATATGATATAATTTCAATTTATAAATTTACAATGTGGAGTGTTATAAATCGACGTGTATTCTTTAGGAAATTCGAACATCAACTCATTGTTCGTTGCACGTCTACAAACGATTCATACGGACTGGATAAAATCAAATCAATACCTGTTCCGGATATAGTGAGAAAACCAGCGCGCTTACCATTTTTGAAATCAATATATGCTGGTCAGTATGATATCGAAGTCCTTACATATCCAGAAACACTTAATCTGGAGAGGTTCAAGGACCTGGAATCCCGAGTGCAACAAGTCCAACACAATTGTACAAAAATTGATACAGTACGGCAACTAGGACTATTCGGTATGAGTGCTCCATACCCATGTTCAGGCCTCAACCTATCTGACACTGAAATCGCTCGTGTATTTGAATACTTTGATTCCAATACATTCAAATCCGTGTTTAATCACACACTCTGTGTGGATATTATCAAAACTTTTGGTACACCTAATCAAAAATCTAAATATTTACCATTGCTCGCATCGGGCGCTGTATGCGCGTTGCATATCGATACTGTAATGGGTACACTATTGCCCAATGAGAGTTGGGAACTCACTGGGTCTGTTAAAAATTCTACAGATGTCTTATTGTTATTCATAATTGGAAATAAAGCGTACATAGTAGAAAAAGATAAAACTTTTGTTGATGGAGAAAATTTAAAATTGAGACAGGTGGTCGTTAAACCAGATGATGTAATGGAAAATGTCAATTTAACAAAAATTATGCACAAGGGTAAATTATACACGTGTTCCTTATTGACTACGTCGTTGAAGAGAGTTGTTCAATCAACCATTCAAAGTATAATACCAAAAACTAGGTTAAATCTAAAATTAAGAGAATATGATTCTGTTCTGAAAATATTAGCAAAATCGTTGATTAATATATACACACTTGAAAGTATGATATATCTAACCACATGGATGACTGATGGATTTGATGATCCAGACATCGAGCTAGAATCAGCTTCTATACAGCTATTTGCTCGTCAAACCGTTGACAATATATTATTAGATTTAAAAATGGTAAATGGAAGAAATTCAATAAATGAACAGTTTTTATCTTTGTGCAACGAGGTAGAGGATTTAGTTGAGAGTTTGGAAGGAAGTATGAAACTAGCTAATTTTATTAGTAGTCAAGGTGTGGAGTTTTTTAATAAATCTGATTATAAAGAAAATGTTTCATTCCTGACTACAGCTTATAGAAATATAATGATGAAAAGAAATGAACCGAGTTTAAAATATGGTCTTCAACAATTCCTACATCCTGCACTTAAGGTAGCGTAATATTATTAGTTTATTATACTATTCTTTAGGATTTGTTACTGAACTAATCTTGCTTAATAATATTTTTTTCCATTTTAGCATGCTGCAAAATTTCTTGAGTATGATGTATTGAAATTTCAATTTATAATTGATCAATGTCATGCTGCTGGTCAACTAAACACTGATAATCAAATGCTTATGGAAAGGTTGTCTACAGTAATTGTATACATTTATGCCATGACAGCAGTGCTCGGTAGAGCTTCTAGATCATATTGTACTGGAATCCGGTTTTGTGATTATGAAGTAATTACAATAGCCTTTTAGCAATTTATGTTTTGAGCTTAAGTTTTTTTAGTATAACATTTATAATTATTATTTCTAGATGAATACTGGAGAAACAGTGGTTAGAGAATCATGTGCTTTGCTTAAACCAATCTTAGAAGAACTGATGAGTGGTAAATATATTGCAACAGATTCAGTCTACGAATCATTTGCCGACCAATTATTAGTTAATAATAATAATATAAATCGAGAACAAATAGAAACGTAAGATGTATAATTTATACTTTATTACATTTTTATGTTTCTAATTAATTTGTATATAGTTTAAATAAAATATTTTTAATTTTAACTATATAATAAATTAGTAATTATATATTAACTGTAGTTAAAACAATTTATTTTGAAAAATATGCAGTAAAAACATTAAATATTAATTGTTGGCACATAAACAGTTTTAAAATTTTTTTTGATGAAAAAAATATATATAATGTAATATATTATAAATAAAATCTTGTATTTTATTATACATTGTTATTTTTGAGTATTTATAAAAATATACATAAAAATATTTTGTACTATTTAATTACATTATTGTACTTTTATAATATCATAGGGGTTGTGGTAGTAGTACTACATTTTTTTTATTTGTCTGTATAAAGAAACAATATGTAATATAAATTAATGACATACCTAGGTATAAAAATACTAATATACAAAAAATTATGATTTGAGGATTAATAAATTAATTTTAAAGAACATTATGAATATAAAGTTAGAAAAAAAATTTAAAATACCTTGAAATGAACAAATCAAATGTTTATATACATGATTAACATGATTATTTTATTATTTAAATCATCAAAGTTATTAATGATTTTTAAACATTAAAAATGCATTTAGTCAAAAAATTATGTAAGTATTAGTTGCAATTACTGTAATAATTATTATTGAGCTATTACCTATGTTAATAAACAGTTTCAAAAATAGCTTAATTAATTATATTGTTTTTGTTAGTTATAGTTAGCAAAGATCAATAGTAACTGACATAGGTATGTTTCTAACCCTAATCATCTCAGATAGTATTTGAAGATTATTAGATTTGATTGTTCATTTTTATTAGTATTTACTATTTAATAATAAATTATGTTATTTCATGTCAGTACAGTAGTACAGTGGAAATCATAGGTAATATTGTCATGCTCTATTGTAGGTAGAAACATAGAGTAGGTGTCAAGTTCATCTAAAAAGCATTGCATACCTATAAAAAAAAATTCTGAGCTTAGACAATTTGTGAGCCTTATTACTACAGAATAGATGAAATTATATATTTTATTAAATATTTAAATAAATTTATTTTATTAGTAAATCACTTATAAAGTGGATTAATTTAATTGTTGGCAAAAACATTGCATTTATGCATTTATTATATTATTGTTATTAACATTTTAGTCAATAATTAATTACCATAGATTGGGAATGAATTGATTCGTATTATAAATAGGCAAAACCTTAAAATCAATCTAAATATTTTGAAAATTACATTCTGTATAATAAATAATAATAATATATTAATCTACCTAAAAGTTAAATACGTTTAAAAAATGTCTCGTAATGAGTCACATGATTAAACGGTCACAGGCTGCGCTGTGGTTGCAAAGGTTCTTGTTCTTTTTGGAAAAATGCATACATGTTACATGTGCATAAGTGTATATTTAAACATTTAATCAAACATAATAATAATATAATAAATTGTATAATCAAACATTTTTTTATTATTTTTGCAATAATAATTTATCAATCCGTTATCACTATCAAAAATTTATTAGGTAGGTATACGTGTGTAAGGTGTAACTATTATTATTATGAAACGATTTGACGTGTAGATATTGAACTTAAACCACTCAACTGAGAAGACCCAATGAATTGTAAATATATTGTAACAGATTCAATCTATGAATCATACACAGACCAATTAATTAATAAATAATAATATAATATATTATTTATTTTATAAATAAAGAACAAACAAAGACGTAATAAGATGTATAATTTATACTTTATTATATTTAAATTTTTGTCTAATAATGTATAATACAGATGTGTGTTTCAAATTCATTTGTGTATAATTTAAATAAAATATTCTTAATTTTAATTATATAATTACATAATAAATGTAGATATCTACATTCAAACAACTAATTTTGAAAAATGCTCTTTACAAGAATATGCAGTTTGGACGTCTACTGGCACTTTAACAGGTTTAAAATTGATTTTGATGAATAAAAATATATGTTTTATTATACATTGTTATTTCAGATTTTTTTTATATATTTTATAATATATATAAAAATACTTTGTTTTATTTAATAACATTATGGTACTTATATATATCATAGAGGTTGTAGCAGCAATGCTTAAGATTGCTGGTTTGTCCGTACAAATAAACAATATGTAATACAAACTAATGACATAAGTATAAAAATACTTATATACATAATACTCGTATTAAGTAAAATAAAACAATTAAATAATAATTAATATACGTAAAAATATGGTTTGAGCGTTAAAAACAAAATGATGAATCTTCAAAGAAATTTTAAAGAACGTTAAGAATCTAAAGATGAAAATAGAAGAAAGAAAATTAAAGAAACCTTATAGAAGAAAATGAATATTATTTACAAATACTGGTTGATTGGTTTAATTTATTTCTTCTTATAATCTTCTTGGTAACCGTATTGCGGAGCTGCGTGACTGTAAGCTTCTTCTTTCCAGAAGTTGAGGTCGATAGATGGAATTCTATCGTAATCATTGCAACTTACCAAAGGATTCCTATAAACATAAATAATGTGGTAAGTAAGTAACGATAACATTATACTATTATAATGATTAATATTGACTACTCACTTTTCAGAAATCTTCAAGAAACCTTGAGGTTGGATTGTGTGTAAATCATCGCTGTTATCACAGAATATTCTTGAAACACTAGACTTGCGGATTTCGTTAAGTTGTTCTAAATTTCAAAAAAATAATATATTCATTTAATAATATTCAAAATTTAATGATAGTTTTGTATTTTATTACCTGGTGTGAAGGATCCAACTTGTCCACCCAGTTCGTAGAAGTATCTATCAGAAACTTTAGTTCTGTAAAATTGTTCAGTCAAAAGACACAAGAATGTTGGTCCAGCCAATGTGTTTGGTACATGAGCTTCCAAAGAACCACCGACAGAAAGGTCAACATCGTCTGGGTGGTTGTAGAGAAGAGCGAGTTTTTCAATACGCTAAAATAAGAATAAAACACATTTAATTAAGTCGTTAAGAATATTCAAGTTGTATAAATATATAGGTACTCACTTCAACATCGATATAATCGGAAAAGTCTTCAAATTTGTGTGCTCTTGGTAGACCACAAAATTCTCTGTAGTCGTTGTAAGATGCAAGACCATGGTCTCGGCCTCTTTGTACATCAATAGCTCTCAAGTCGCGACCGAATGGACGGCCTGCTCTGAACAAGAAGTCTGTAATCTAGGAACACAATGTATATAAGTTATCATGGTATAAATATCGTACTATGACCTGTCTCAAAGTATCTAAATATCTAATAATTACTTCGCTGGTGAAGAATGGATCGACTTCTTCTTGGCTCTGTGTTGTCAAACCTCTCGACAAATGATCGAAGTTGTATCCTTTTTCAATGATTGTCGGCCTGTTAAAGTAGTCTGATAACCTAACAGCGCTCAAAAGATTACGGTCTTCTCCGATTAAACTGTAGAATAAAAAAAAGAAAAATTACTTCCGTTTAATTGTTTGGATTCTCGTGGCTGACGCTCTTATGATAAGAAAAACTTACTGGAATTGTCCTTGGATGGACGAATGGAAATATCTAAATGCGGCGTGGGCATGAGCATTTATGACACTAGGGTCAACGTTCTCTTTGTAATCGTTTGTGTATTCTTTGGTTTTGTATAGCAGACCGTATTTCAACATGTTTTCTGTACCTAAGATAATGGGTAACCATTCGTGGTAGTTGATGTGTTGGAATTCAGCGATCAACACTCGTCTGGATTCTTGGTACAGTGTTTCGTCATCCCAGTGAGGGTTGATGTGTGACAGCACTGTGGCGATGCGGTTGTGCTCTCTGAGGAACAAGATCTGTAAAACAGTCAGCTGTGGGTTCTGGTTTGCTCTTCGGTCACCTGAAACAACGAGACAAAACGATTTGTGTCATAAAAACAGTTTTAATTGTTTACCCAATACCATTCGTCGTTCGAACATCAAAAATACTAACCGAATTGGTAGCATGGTTCTTCATCTGTTTGTTGATCACATACGGCACTCTTGTTTGCCGCTGCTGGAGGCCACGGTCTTCCGTCTCTGAATTCCACTCTCAACCTACCGCCAATTCCTTCACGGAGCGTATCTGCTAACCGTTGGCTTGAACCGTACACGAAAGAAGCGTCCATCCAATGCGAAACAACTACTAACTGTAAATAACACAAAAAAGCAATATTATAACTACACATTATTTTGTGTCCCAAAAAACGACGTAGCTATTTTGGTAATATTCTATAGTCTGTCCAGCGAGGCTATCAAAACGAACAATTTAGACGAGATTTAATAATATATTATTTACTTGTTCAGCGGGCTTGTTTCCAGCGTTGCATCCAGTTTCTTGATCAGTGGTCGAACGGACAAAGTTCATGCACTCTCTGTGGAACTTGGAGAATACTGGGTCATCTTCGGGGATCGTAATCGGGAAACAGTGCACATCTGGGTTGTTACTTAACAAACGGCCGTTGTCGTCGCAACATCTGATTGAGTGACGTTCTACAAACAAAGGAAAATGTATACATGTAAATGTGTTTCGATCTCAAGTGCAAAACAACTACAGCCAACAGGTATTATTAGTATAATATAATGATCGAATCCGCTAAACGTCCTTATCGATAGTATGGTTAACACACAATTATATGGAAGTGCCTTTATTTTAAACTATTTTTTAAAAATTATAATAACGATTTACGATTGGTGTGACCATTGGACATTTATACTTTGTGTATGGGTAATATTTAAAATGTTTAATAATTTTTTAGTTATCCCCAGATAACATTTTGAATAATAACAGTATTTATAAAATAATTTAAGTATATTATCGTTTTTTAAATACTATCTGAGTGTTTATATCGACTATCATTAGATACAGTTGTCGACGGACGCAGAATTATTTGGAATTTGATTCTCTGTCGTATTATCGTTAATGTTCCGAGCGAATGTCCTACATGAACATGGACGTTACTTCTGCTTTGGCATGCTCCAACTATCGTTTGGCTATAGCTAATACTTGTAGTTAATAAATACCTTATGATCGTGCGTAGAACGTCTAAACATATAATTACCTGTAGAATATATTATATTATACAACTACAATGACCGCAACACAAAGTATAATATAGGTTTTTGTATCAGTTCTTGCAGGCTAACGTGATCGCGACTTTGAGACGGCATATATTGCTTTGAAAACATTGATGTCACGAAATCAATATTACTGTGCAAATTAGTTATCACTTATGTGTCATGTTTGTAACTATGCTGTTAGTAAATCCATTCGCTGTGTAATTACTGCGTGACGAGGAGAAGAAGCAAATTATTATGAAAAACGAGTTAAGCAAAACAACACTGTCTATCAAAGATTCGTGTTCAAGAAAAAGAAAATTAAATGTGTCTGATATTAATTGTCGGTCATCCATACGTAATGTACATTACGCCATTAAATCGATTTGCCATGTCAATTTCAAGATTTTTATGAATTTATTAAGACATAACATGGTGTTAATGGGTAAATATTGTAATCTTTATAGGTAGCTGATTCTGTTTGAAATTCGCAAACGTTTAAATGTCCTATATTTTAACTTGGTTTTCAAATAGGAAGCAAAAATCAACCGGTTCAGTTTGTAATATACCGACCGGCCCCGAGGCTGGTTTTGGGAAAAATATAAATTTAAAACATTTATCGTACGCTCATCTATATGTAATGTGTATACATCTTCGTAATACGGCGTAGTGTATATGCTATTAGGTACGTGTCAAAGAATCACTTTCTCCGCTAGAAGCTCAAAATTATAATTGAAAACATATATATGCAATAAAATAATAAAAAAAACCCACCTACTCATCATTAAGCTCGTTCGTGTGTCGAGAACAAAAAACTAAAAGGCGTTATACCTACACTGTAAGTACGTACGAAATTAAATCGTAATAATATATTATCTAGAATACCTTGTATGGTTATATGAATTACTCAGTTATAATATATTTTTATACACTTACTTGCTTGTGTTGTACCCATGGACATGGACATATCATGAGTTACGATTTGACCCCAGGTCATGGTGATGAGAGTCCATACTGGATCAGGGATTGGGACATCCGGGAACATGACAATACTGATGAGACGGGAACCGGGCAGTGGTTCACCGCTGACAGACGTGGGTGGAGCGTGGATGCCTTCACGATTAATATATATTATTATTAGACACGTACAAAAATGATTTAACTATCGTATAAACGATTTTACAAATTTGATTAAAGCGTCTATTACTGATAGACGTGAGTACCTACACCATTACTCATTAGTATGTATATATGCTCGAACTTACCGTCAGAGTACTTGGGTGGCAAGAGTCTGGCATATTTGGAGTTGGGAATACCCCAGTTGGTGTACCTAAGATTGTTGCAAGATCCATCAATGGTCCTGTATTTGTTGTTGGGGCAAGGGCCGATCGGTGGCTGGCATCCGGCGCCTTGTGGAGCTGTGGGTATCTCACCAAAACTATAAAAGTAAGCATACGTGCGTGAAATATTTTACAACGGTCCGTGAAAAACACTTGACTTTAAGACTACCTATATTATTATATGTAACTATATAACACTTACTTATTGGGTCCGGGACGGGGTCCAAGACCTTGAGCGGCGGGCGACGGTGCGAAACCGAAACCTGGCTGCGGTGCTTGGTACGGGGACGCAACTAGGGGCTGTCCGTACGATTCTTGTGGCAAATAACCTCGAGTCACACAATACAACAATTATTATTATACCTATGATCTTAAACATATGCTACTACAGTTATGTAGATAATTTATCAGATCTACAACCGCCTGCGTGAATTATGTATATACTATTGCAACTTACCGGTGAAGTTATACGGATCAGCGGCCGGATAGTACGATGGCTGGTGGAATATGGCTGCAGCCGAACAGAATAGGCTTGCCGTCAACAAGACGACCATTTTGTTCAGCGTCATCTGTAAGTAAAATGAACGTTATAGTATATGCTATTTTATGAAACAAATTAATTATATATATTTTTTTAAAACGAAATATTAAATTTGACATTGAGATTCAATATTTGATTTATTTACTTATTATTTTAAAGATACGTTTTTTAATTCTATATTTTTTTTTTAATAGCTAGGTTTCAAAAATTCTTAGGGCGTTGCGCATTCGCACAGTCATGCGATATGATCCACGTTATAACGTGGCTGTTGGGAATGTAGCTGTCTCGTAATAGACGTTTTATACTTATAATAGGTTGGTACTAAATATACAATGAACGGTGATAAAAATCATCGATTTTGTAAAAATCTATTGAACGATAATAATCGCTAGTTTAAAGTACAATATTTTACTTTCGCCCATTTCGTCGTCCGCGTCGTCGTTTGTAAAACAAGCAAAATTACCGTATAATATTATAATAATAGACTTTTTTCTAATGTGGAATCTCACGACTTTGATCGGTATAAGGGGTAGTGTAACTACTTGAAAAAATAATATTTCGTATGCCAGAGAACAACAACAATAAGAATTACGCCCAATGATCTGCAAATGTACACGAAAATAAATGTATAATAATATCGTGCGGCTATTAATAATCGTGTCAAGGGCGATTAACCTGAGATTTGGGTGTGTGTGTGTTTTTAAATATTTTTTTTAATGTGGTGTTCTATAATAATAATGATAATAATTATTATTATTGTCGTTGCTATAGCCCGAACCGTGCGTATATCGTTTTTCCACCGATCATATTGTGTGTATCTATACATCAGAGCGTGTTACACATAATATAGGTAATATACATCGAATCACAAGTTTTAATACATAAGACTCCAATACCGCATATTATATACGTCGTCGATTTCGTATCGTTTCAAATGATCAATAATGATAATTATAATATTATTTATATTTACATTGTAGTTATAATGACATTCGCGCTGTACTTTTCCATTTCGGTACGATGACGTCTTGATTTAGCCAACCTTAAATTCTAAGAGGATGGGGGACAGTTGCTATAACTCAGGGTCCCATACTCGCATTCATAATTATTGTGTAAAACAAATATTCAATTTTTCATTCAAATTATTATTTTATATAGATATACCATACACATAATTATACTTGGTTCAGTGTAAACAGCAAACGTTTTTTATTGATAATTTAATAAAGATATGAGTATGTTAAATAATCGACTACTATATTTAGAGCCAATTATATTATATTCGCTGTATCCCATAATATATGTTATATATAGTACATACCTATTACCTACTATTAAGGCTATAATTTATCCTTGGATACACACCAATTTTTAAATGCTACTCAAGTTGCTATCTACTTGTAATTTATTAATTTTTTTTTATTTTTTAACCTATAACTGTATTCGATTAACTTACATAATAAGTTGAGTTTAATGTCTTATTGTTGTTGATTTAGTTCTAATTTACTGCATTAAACTAGTCTTTTGTAAAAACAAATTTAATACCTATAATATGTAAATGTATTAATGATAGAATATTATGAAATATTTATCATTTTAAAATTACATACATTGTATGCGATAGTTTCATATTCAATAAGTCTGTATTGTGAACATTTAATTTTTTCATAAAGGCTCCTATGATATTATTTTTAAATAAGGCCCTGCTATTTATATATATTATATTATGTTATTCTGCGTATGTATACAATATACGAGTACACAACGAGTATACGAATTTTTAGGGTTCGATGAACGGGAGACGTGGTGCATGTGTTAATTATAATATATGACGTATATAGGTAGTCGTTTATCGTGCAGCTATTTTATCATAATATGTATCGAATAAATTAAATGGTAAGTATATTATGTTTAATGCATTTAAAAAATCGCTTCGCCATGTAAACGCGTTATGTAATAATATTACACAATCTTAGGATTGAAAAAAAATCGTCGTAGTATATAAGTACTTGAAAGGAATAAACTGAATTTTATATTATAAAGCACCCGTATAGGTATATCGTAGGTATACATACTACAAAGATGTTTAATTTTTTTCTGCCACAATTCATAGTAGATACCAACTAATAATAAAAAAAATATACTATTAATCGTCCAATTAATTATTACGGAGTACGGACACTGTAGCGATGCATATAGTAATAAAATATTGAAAATGGAGCGAATAATTGCTTATAATAATATCATATTGATGTATTAATATTAATAGGTATTATAGATATTTCATCACGCAATAAATATCGATCAAGCCTTCAATGATATTTATGAACTGCGGTCTGCGACGAATATAATATTTAAAAAATTATTATTTAAAGCGAACGTTAAATATATTTTTTATAACGATAATCTTGTTCGAGCGAAGAAACTGTATGTTTTTTTTCTTTTTAGCCGTAACAATATACCTAGATAGGATATATCTTCAAACGATAAAATAATTTTATCAATATTAGTGTAGGTACGTAATCATAGACAGTCTTACATTTTAGCGCGACATATTGTTTAGATTGAAAGCTAGTAAACTACACGTCGACACTGAAATCGTTAATTGAAAACTAGTGTTGTCGTAATTATTAAACATTTTAGAAAGTGAAATTTGAGATAGTGTTTAACACTTCGACTATAATATCATTGACTTCCGTAATTTGTATAGATACCAAATATTGTATATTATGTACCGTACGTCTAGTTGTCGGGGACTCATCATACTATTAATATCACAATAAAATATCGAGTAGCGCTGCAACATAATAACCGAGTTTTGAATGTTTAAAATGAGAAACCCGTTTCGTAACGGTCCATAATATTATGTATGTAATACAATTTTAGATACATTTAATTATGCATATTGTAAATTGCATAGGTAGTAGGTACCCGACTGCACGATGGAAATTAAAAATTGTAATGTTATTAAACGTCGTTTGCGATTTACCTTGCGTGTGTATTACAACAACAGTAGGTATAAGTTCGTTATAACTTATAAGTATAAATGGTGTAAAATACCTATATACTATAATAGTAAGACTATAGCTATGATGTTACTATATGTTGGTATGTCATACATACGAGTCATACGACCGAGTTGTACATTATTGTACGCATAATGTTTAAAATGATTTTAAATACACATTAACCGTATTCGCCGGAGTAGACCTTCTCAACAAACGGATTGTGAACGGAACCAAAAAAAAAAAAAAAAAACAAAACGGTAAGTCGCGAGCATTCCGTCCTTGACTGTGTGTCCCCTTGTCGTAGGAATCTAGGCCACGAGAAATTTAAAATAAAATACAATATTGTTTATACATAGGTATAACATTATAACATATCTCCTATGTATTATATTGTACGACGGCTAGGTTACAAACCGAATTTCAGTGTGTATACATACGGGACGGTATTTATTATGTGAATCAAACAGCAGGAAACACATGCGTTCATTGCAGAATCCGCATTATAATAATTATATATAAAAGCGAATAAGGATTCCGTAAACGTGTATATTAATAAAACCGTAATGAAAAAAATGGCGTGATGTCGTTGTTCTGAATTCCGATATATCTTAATATTTCTCATGATCAATTATACGTTTTCTGAGTCCTCGCGTTTTAGCAGAGAATTATTTATTAGCCGAGATAACCGAAAGTGTTGATAGCCCAAAGCCATCACACACACTTAGTTATACTACGGTATACCTTGTGTCCGCATTTGTCTTGATGAACGACAATAATAATTTCATAGGTATTATTAACACGTTCACCTCAAAAACGACGGTAACCTAGTTATGTCACGCTATATATAACAGCTGCATGTACATAATGTCTATGTATTATATACATGTAACAAGTTTCGCCTCCGTTCGTTACAAAACGCCGCTTACACCTTATGTGTTTATGCTAATTGGTCACTATTATATTAAGTATAATAATATTACACACGTAGGTAAGGTATGCGTGCAATGATAATTATAAGAATACATTGTACATATATAGGCAATACACGTATATAACAAAAAGCGCGCAATTTAGACTATGGCCATAATAATTCATTATCCGCGATTACCGTTCGCGATAAGTACCTAACGGAGTGTTTTCAATAAAAACTCAGCCGGAGGTTATGGGTTAGAAGTGACGCAGTGTCAAGGTTACGGGACGCGACGACCAAATCGTTTCGTAATCGATCAGGTAAAGTGGCAAATATTACAATATAATTATAATTTATAATATGTATTTAATTCCATAGTTAGAAGGGCCTAATAGTAAGTATACACGATCTACAGTATACACATTTCAATATAAATTATAATATTTACCGCTCCGTATGACGGGATCCAATGCAGGTCATCACCTGCTACGAGCGGTAGTGAGAATAATAAAATGTTTTGAGGCACGGTGTTGATTTTTCGGTATGAAATTTGAAAATTACATTTTCTGTTCTTTTTGGCACTTTAATTATAACCCTTTTCCACTAATCTACTGTCCGATATTTATTTAAGGGTCGTTGGGACGGTGTATATATTAACAAAAACGAGTTCACAGGAAAATCTCTCAGTTCGAGCACAGTTTATTTTCTCTCTTGAAAATTCAATAATATGCTAATTTGCTTTAATGTTGAGCTGTAATTAGAATCCAGTACGTAGATTTGTTATGTTACGCGTGTGATGTAAGAAACAAAAACTAACACATGTAGATACTACTTCCTCTGTAAGATTCATGACGTCGGCTTCAGAAGTATGCGCTTGGTTAGCCCTATAGTACCTACTTATGTCTATGAATTCGCCCATTCGTTTTGTATGTAATTGAACGTCAGTTAACCCGAAACTTCGAAACGCCTACAATATATTATAATACGTACGTGGTGGCGTACACTGAGGCTGTACTAGGTATATGATTAGTGTAGTATATACTCAGTACTAGTTTAATAATACTGGTTACTGGTTAGTCGTATGTATACGCGTATTTATTAACCTTATTACGGATTTAAGAGACCGCGATGATGTGACTGAAATATTGCCGGCCAAACGTGATTAAATACAAAAAGTTATTATTATATCATTATACGGTTTGAATCCCCGGGGTGGGCGGGATTATAGACGCACGGCGTGCCCGACTAGGGAACTTTTCGTTTAACCAGTTCTAAACTCGAAATGTGCCAACATTCAGTGTTGTGGCTGTGTATAATATAATAGGTATATAACATAGATATACGATGGCTGCGCGCATGGACACTGCCAATTATAATTCCACGACTTCCTCGTCGGCCGTTGCTACTTGTATGTGCGCACAGTCGTATATACAAGTCACATAGGTAAAAAACCACTGCAATTCACGGGACAGCCGATGTAATAGCTATAGGTATTTATATATAAATAATTACTTTCGTTACTTTTACGATTTCGTAGTCTCGACTGCATCGACTGTATAGGTATAAATTATTATTTATAGATAGTATCTGCATGCTATCTCCTAATAGATGTGGCGACGAAAGTAGGCGTAGATGATGACGGGACCGGATTTAAACTGTCGGAAAAGGCTTGCGAAAAGTGAAGATTTCATTTGCTCAAAAGTGAAATGTTCTAGCAGCAATACTATCAGATGCTATGTATTATTATAAATGTCTACATGGTGCTAACAAAAGTGTTTAAATAAAAAATACAACCATGGACTTCGTCCGCGATTTGACTAAATAATAATGAGAGAACACACCCCATCAATAAATTTATACATGACATTCGAATTTGGATTCAGATCTCCTCACTATTACTGATTTTTTTTATGAAATATTTGACAAACTTCTATCAGTGCTTAATGACTTGATAGTGTAAAAGAAACGTCACGGAATCAACGTAAATATAGTGATTTGATTTCGATTTAAATATGCCTGATAAACCTCCTAGTAGACTTGGACTTACTACATGGATTGTGCAGGTTGGCAATAATTGACTATTATTGTCAATCAACGTTCGTCTGTGCTAAAAACGATGGCCTTGATCATGTTGTATATTATAATATACTAATTGTTATAAGTGTTAAACACACGTGCACAGTCGTACAGATCGTTTAAATAAAAATATTGACAAAATGGCGATGAATATTTGAAATTCACGCATATATTTATAAGTAGCTAGGTACCTTTATATTGTGGTCAACTGTATAAGTTTAAGCGTATGTATCCATACGAACACACCCGGGCACTTTGATTCACCGATTAAACACGATAATAAATAATAATAATGATACAACTACAACGTCATATGTGTTGGTCATTGGTTGAGTGCCGCATCATAAATACGCAGCATGCACATATATTTAACCTCGCTCGTGTTTGCTCTGCGGCGGGGCACTTGCGAAATTCGCGAAATTTTATGGGTCGGATGCAATAGATCGTCGTAGTTTCGACAAAAATCAATATCACGAGAGGCGTAGACGTACGCCCGCAGATTTTTGCCGTTTTCGGGTCTGAGATCGTGCACACTGCGGCGGTTCATGAGTCGAGGCTGTTTTGTTTTTTTTTTTTTTACGAAAATCGACCCAGTTGATGTGATGTAATCACAATAATCGCGCCTTAACGAGACGTACAATAATTCATTGTTGTCGTTTAATCGCGAGTAAAAAAACATGTTTATACACGAGTGTGACCCGGGCCCCAGACAGATTAAAATCGGTCGATACACGCCGTCGTCATAATACATCTGAGGCGGCATGCATGTTGTATGTATACGTACGCGTATATTGCGTGTACGAATTTTCGAACGGGCGCGTCGTGTGATCGCAGCGGGTTTTCGGTAGTGGCGCAACATTCGAAATCAACACAAGCGGCGAGTGTGAGGCAGCCCTAAAGCGAAATGTTTTTTTTCTCTTTCGTCTCAAGATTTATTTTTGGCGTTTTCTCCGTCCCGAAACGACCGTGTCCGATCGTTCCGTTCTGACTGCTGACGTTATTAGATATTAAATAACTGCAATAAACGCTATACAGCTTTTTTAAAAAACAAAAAGTAATACAATTTAAGTAGATAAATAATACCTAAAACATATTATATTTTATAATAATTAATAATTGAATTGAAACAAGTTAATATGTTTAGAAAAAGAAAAGGAGAGGACCAAATTAGTTTGTAACGTGCAATGACAGTGTTATGATTTTATCATAGTGAGGATTAAACATTGGTACGTGAAATGAGAAAATGGTTTAAATTTAATTAACTTGATATATATTTATGTAAAATGTTGACATTTGATACATTTTTAATAAACATTTTTTAAACTAGATTTGCTAAAACGAGAGAGTGATCACAATGAGAGGTTAGAAGAGAAGGAATACATTTTAAGAACATGGCTGGAAAATTCAAAAATGTACACTGGTCTCTTTCAAGTTGACAAGAAGTAGGAGCTACACTAGGATCTTAAAGGCTAGAGTCATATTCAAATATTGGACTGACGAATGCACAATTTTAAGCTTTCAAGGCAGGCGTTGACAGTTGAAACTCATTTGCTACTCATCTAATAAAATCTAAAGAATCAATATCACATTACCACGGCGAAAATTTCCCGCGACCACTGGATCGCAGGATTGCGCAATTCTCCGAGACGAGGGTCACACGTTGTCGTCATCGTTTCCAATCGTTTAACGGAATCTGCTGTTACGCACATAAATACGATACGTAACGTGTGAGTAGGCGTGGGTGGGCACGGGATGTTATGTGTGCGTATAAGAATAATATAATATTTTATGTTATGGAAGGATAATCGACACGCGTTTTAACGGCAGTCGTCCTTCAACTTGACACTACCCCCGCTCCTGTAATTGTACGTGCGTTGTCGTCACGGTGAAAATGCGATGCGCGGCGGTCGATCGATTAACCGGTGGAACTCTGGTCGTTAAAACCGACCGTTTGTTTATTATTATTTATTTTAATAATATTATTATGATTTTTGGTGTTTTTGTTATTATTATTATTATTAAGTATACTATTGTCGTTATCGATTACGAGTGTGCGGGTATCGTGATGATGATGATGTACACATATAACACGTGCGGGGGACGAGAATTCGAGAGGGAAAAGCATTGACGAAGCACACGCGTCGTGGGAGATTCGCTTTCGCCTTCTTATTAGCGAAAAATGTAGTTTAGACGCGCTGTACCGAGTACAGTATCCTTGCCAGACGAACAGCCTCGTCTGGATCGGCTTGTATACATTAATTTTACGCGCGTAAATTATATATACTCGTATAGGTACGATGACCCACACCGTCGGCAATGTAATAGGTATAGCCGGTATAGGTAATCTATCTTTAAGTAGTCATATAGGTGCATTGATGTTTATTCAAAACCACTCGGGAACCCATTTCTTTGACATACGCATAACTTAATGTGGATAATAATATTATTACCCGTAGGTGGCAGTATTTTAATCGATGTCTTACTGTTTCATAATAATGTCTACTGTACATTATTTTGTTTCCTTACATATTTATATAATTATAATATTATAATATATTACGATGGTATACGACCGCGTTGCCAAACGTTTCGTCAAATAACTTGTAGAGTAAATAGTAATAAAGTCCTGTGACCTGTTATATATTATAATATATTATAGGCATCGTAATATGTATAGAACACGTATTAATATATTATGATATATATTATACTCATACATGTAGACCTGCCGACCGATGTAATAATTAAAAAATTGACTACGCAATTACGCGAGTTTTTATATATTATAATTATTAATGTTTTTTTTACGAAATACTCGTATGTGTGCGTAGTTTATTATAATATATAAACTGGCACCATATTGCGTTAATGTATTACAGTACTTAACTGTATAACCCCCAAAAGTTCATAGCATTGAACCGGCTTTCGTCAGACCAGCCCAAGTCATTGAATAATTTATTTTATTGAATAATATTTGTTCGCCCCGAGCTTGTAATAATAAGGTTAAATCAAATACGGGTTATCAGGATTATCGCGGCTTAAATCACTAAAAACAGTTATAAGAAACGCGCTTGCGATCAATGCAAGTGACTTTATTATAATTGACGTTTAAACCCATAACCGGCAATAATCCCTTGCGAACCGCAATTATTATTGTCCGACCGATTTATTGCGATCAAGTAACCATAAAATAGGTACACCTGTTTGATGTTTGCAAGTGATAGACAGATAGTACACTTTAATCCAAACCATCAAACAATGTCATAAATAATTTACTAGAAAAACGACGGCACGCTGTAAAAATATAATAGCGATTTATTACTATTTTTTGATTCGTTTAGAAATTAATCGTTGTCAATATTATATATTTCTGCGATCAATTATGATCGTATTATATTATTTTCCTTGGTCATATTTTTAAACCTTATTAATTAATTGAGCAAAAAATTAAATCGGAGAAATTTACTGTGCGATTATTTAAATAATATGTAATGACTTATACATAGATTAATAATTAATGATTGTATATAAAAATTGTAAAAAATATAAATATAATGATATTATACATTATGTGCGTGCTCGTAAAAGGCGTTTCAGTGCCGTTTTAGCAATGTCATATTTCATTTATACCGTAAGATAAGTATTTCAGATTATTAAATGGTGAAATTATTGTTTAATAATCACAATAAAAACAAACCACTCCCGGAAATCGACATCCTGCGGGCAAAGTTATATTATATTATTATTTACTTTGTGGTTGTACTTGAATATCGCAAATATATAATTGGACAGAATTCCATTGTGATAATTAATATTCGACCCACAAAACATTTTAAAGAATTTATGCGAAGCTATTAATTATTATTGACAAACCTACCTCGCGACAAGGTTATACTCGTAGAAATAAATTGTATCGAGGTCGAAAAAAATATGAGATTATAATATGAGTAACAACTACTACTGTTCTGTTGTAATTTTAATTTCAAAACAAAACGATTTAATCTACGTCAATTATATTGTATAATGTTTATATATATATATAAATACGAACTCTTGTAGGAGATACCGATCGAGTCGCCGAGACATAGCTCACCTTGTCTGTGTGACCCATAACCGAACTCGTTTATTTTCTTGTACGGTAGTCCTAGGGCATTTTTTCCGCATGATTTACACATTATAAACTGTCACTTACGTGTATCTAATATTATCATTATTATTATTATTATAATGCGACGTGTGTAAGCGTGAATAAAAGTTGTGCGCTCCGAGCATAACATTATGTTATTGTGTTCTCTCCATGTAGGTATATAGGTATATAATATACATTAATATGTGCATAATATGCGTGTGTATATGTGTGTTTCTATGGGCATTAAGAACATTATAAAATAATCTGTTGTCGTGTGTCGTAAAAAATAACGACAATATAATCTTCTTGTTAGTAAACGTTTCTGTGTTTATATGTTATATCACAATATATTATGTGCATAAAGTACACTACATTATATTTTTTAAAGTAGGTAAATGTAGGGTAATCCAATGCGTGATTGATTTATTACGTAGAATGATGAGCCCGCGATTTTTAATTAAGCGCTGTCGACAACAGATTATATATAATATATACTCATATTATTTATATTATTAATTATAAATTATGATGTATAATGATTATAAAGCTAGGATTTATGTGCACTATAAAATAGTGAATTGTTTAAATATGTATTTAATTTTCTTAAAATGCAATAAAAAAATACATACAATAAAGTTATAAAAATATACAATGAAATTATCAATAATTTCCAATATATTATATTACTTGTAAGTAAAAGTGGTGAAGCATTTTCTATAGTTTTAAAATTTATATTGTGTGGAAAAACTAAAGTTACTCTTAAAATTAAATTATTTCAAGTACTCTCTAATAAATCCATAGAATTTTTAATAGAAATGTATTTTATGCTTAAGACAGAGTAACTGATTTTATGGAATTTGAATTATCAGCGTAATATGATGTGATATCCATCGCGTATTTCATTGAAATAAATCACAAGGTGTATTATGCATTCCTCGTGTTTATTTAGTTAAAATATGCAATAATATGCAACATAAAGTTAAAATATGCTAAATAGATAGATAATTTGTGTTGATATGGGGTGATTCGCGGACATCACTAACTAAAAATATATTTGTAAAAAGGTGCTATAAAAAGTCATTATTGTATATATTATATTATAGTTCTAAATTCTAATAATGGTATTGAAAATATGCTACGCATCGTTATAACATACAAAAACCTCGTAATTTGTCTATATCTACTCGATATATTATTATAATATGTTGTACTTATAAATAATTGAAAATTAGACGAAAAATATTATTATGAATTATGATACCATAAAAAATTATCTCACTGGTTAGTTTTGCTTTATAAGGTCATTTTTATAACAAAGTCATTGTGTAAATAAGATTATTATGAGGGTGATATCGGTAATTATACAACGAAAAAAATCATACATAATATTATATGCGTCCTTACAATATAATGTCCTTAGACTTAAATGCTTATCGTTTCGATTAGACCTATATATCTAAGTGCGTATATATCTATAAAGTATGTAATTTATTATCGGTATGCGGTGATAATTTAAGTACCAAATTATTGAAAATATAATAAAAAATGGAACACGGATAAGGTCATTAATATATTATTATTATGTGTATCGATCATTATATTATAGATTTGTAATGCAAACTGAGTACCTACATCCATTTACTCGTATTATTTATATACGATTATTTTTCAATGCAATTTATCAACCAATAGAAACATAACGCTTTGTAAATCATGTGTATGAAAAAGATATTTGTTTGGATACTATAATGCTCTGTATACAGACATTATATTATAGGTATATATAATATATATATGTACCTAGATGTTGATATATTACACCTTTAGAATAATATAATGTATATTATACGTCATATCACTATGATATTTTATAAGTAATAACAATAAGTAAAACTAATAACTATGTGTCTATGTATCCTTAACGCTTATCGAGTAACAGCGATGTGTTCCTATATTACATGTTATACAATATTGTTATACGACGTGCAATACATTATAGGTAAGTTGAGAGTATTTAATATCAAATTTACATCAGAATGGTGTGAGTGTGCGTGTGTGTGGTATACGCTAAACAGGACACAGAATAGATCCCAAGGTATAGTTTTTCACAATCGTTTTTACTATCACCTGGATATTATACAATCGGATCACTTTGCTGAAACAATTCCATAATGAAACAAACAAGAGGGCATTGATCAAACAACTATTTGCCGGGACCGGTTTTCGTCTACACTTTCATTTAACAATGAAAGTCCGGTTTTTCGTATTTATTATTATTTAATTTTATGTATAAATATATAGAGTATCTTTATTATATTCTATATATAATATCAATTCTTATTTATAAAATGGCGATTACGGTCCATGAATATATTATTATAACGATAAATTTCGATTTCTTACGGTCAACACAATTCGGATCACCGTGAAGTATTTGGTGACACGTACTTTGCAACCTTAAGCGCAACCTAGGATATCTGTATACACACACAGTTTAACACCTTCTAAACCTTCAATAAAAAGAGGGTCATTCTGCTGACTTTCAACTGTTTTAAATAATATAATATAAAATATTATATTTATTACGTATGTATATGATGTCAAAAAAATAATCGATTAATTTGCTAGTACATGACAGAACTTAAATTCTGATTACTAATTTTATCATTCACTTCCCCACACGGAGTAGTCTTTCATCCCGCAGCATGGCATTAACGATATAACATATAGGTATACTGCAGATATATCTCATAAATCATAACAATATTATATCCGTCACGCAAGCCGCGCATTACGATGACCACGACAGAGGGAGCCTATATAGGCCCACATACGAAACGTTTCGCGTGCCCGCCGACGTATCTATTATATGTACGTGTGGGCACGCATCTATAGGTACCTAAACTTACAATATGCGCCCGTTGACAATACCCATTACGCAATGCAACGCAACGTTGCAATTGTTACAAATTAGACAAGTGCAGTAATAATAATAACAATAATAATAATAATAATAATAATATGTGGTCTACGTCGAGATGATTGATTGTGTTTATCGCGCTGCCGCAATTGCGGGCATGCGTGTGCCGCAACGTCGCGGTCGTCGTGACAAAAACGAGACCAGCGTTGAAGTCTCCAGCGACTGTTATATCATATTATAAACTACTATTATTGTATCTAACCGCGATGATGTATAATGTACGAGCGCAGGATGGCGTGACAAGTGGGTGCCGCTAAACCAACGTATGTGTTATAAACTTATAATATAATTGCTGGAGTGAAATTTATAAATTATAATATTATATGAATTGAATAGGAAGGTACACGTATTCTTATTTAAAAAAAAAGTAAAAAACCAAAAATGGACGCAAAATTTCACCGAAAACGTACAACGTTTTTGCAACGAAAAATACACAATATGTATAATAATATAAACTTTTATATAGAATAATAATACATTATATATGTTGTCGTCCTTCCGGTACGATCTGAATTACGTATGTAATCCTGTATATATTCTTCCGCAACGTGTTGCGAAATTCAGCAGGTCGTCAGCACGAGGTGTGCGTTATACACCCAATAATATATTATATAGCACGTGTTTGATATATGTATATATATATTGTCATCGGAAAAAATCTCGCGCGCCCAACTCGACCGTGAAATAATAAACCGTCGCGGTATCGTGTGTGGTAATGAGCGGTGACGTCGATGTCGTACTTATATATATATATTACAGTTTATAAATGTATGTGTATAATATTATGTGATATCCATTATTATCACGCAGTGGAAATGTGGAATGTCGTCCGACGGTGAACGTAATGACCCCGGAGCTTAGTGCGCACAAATACTTTAAACAGTATATTATATACTGTATATAGCTGCGATCGATGGCCGAGAGCGCGGGCACGGCCGTTGCCGGGATCGAAGTCCGCTGCTGCCGCAGTTATATATTTACATTGATATATTATCTTATAAAATCGTGTCCGAGCTGCTGTGTATCATAAGAAATTTGCACCGGTTTCATCATAGTTGTGCACATTATAACATGGTAATATTGTAATAACGCCCATTTATATTTTTAATATGTGTGTGTGAGTGAGTGCGCCCATTTTGTAATACCATATAGTTTATATACATGTATATTTCACCGTAAATGAACACACACGACAGCATATATATATATATATATATATATAACACATGCATGTATAATATATTATGTAGATTAATGTCGGTATATATATATTGAATACGGTTTGCTGTGTGTGTCATCTGCTCCCGCCGAGAGCGATATTAAACTAAACTATATAGATTATAAACCTATATAGTATTGCGGAGATATATATATTGTAGAAATAAAAAGTTTCATTAAATATTATATATATTATACTCTCTCAGTGCGGTGTGTGCGATATAATAGAATATGATCCGCGAACGTGACAACGTGAAAATCTGCGCTACTGATTCATATTTTTTAAACGCGTTGCATAATAAATATACTCAGCGGGTTTTCATGCAGATATCATAATCGCAACGATATCATAGATATTATTTATTGATGGGGTTTTTTTTTCTTATTTTTCGTAGGGCTTGCTTATATATGTATGTGTGTGTATATAGCGACTATATAATAATGTACTGCAGTAAAACACATAACTACTATACAATAGTCTTCGGGCCCAAGGACGGGTCGTGAAAACCGCACGGAATCGAAAACACAATTTTCGCGTGTCGCGACCGCCGGTCGGATTTTTTTCTTCTAAATATTTGATTTTGTAACGAGTCCTTCGAAATACCGCCGAGGACCAGCAGCAGCACGCCGCGCGCGATGTGCTCGTGAAAAAATGATCGATTACGGTGTTATTTCAATACGTTTTATTATTCAGTATTTAAATTGGCCAATGCGCTATTTCGCCGCCGACGAGACGTTCTCACGACCGCACACGCATACTGCAGCACACGCGTCGATGCGGTGTATATACTGTGCAGCCTAAATGTACTTACTACACCGTTCGTCAATATTTCACGTGCTCTTTTATATTATATTTTATACATATTTATTACACAACGGATTTAATTAACTTTTCATCCATACATACGCATATCGATATAGTACCTATATACAAACGCGTATACAGCGATAAATGTTTTCATATATATGCATATGCTGTATATAATATATTATATTATTATACAATAATTTGCGTAGTCGTGAATATAATAAATTATTATGTATAATATATGCATACATGGGTAAATTCGAATTGGGAAACGCGCGCATAAGTGCGAACAATCCGTTTTAATGAGCTCCTAATTTCTCCTCGTTAATCCGAAACGTCATCCGACCAATATAATAATGTGTGCATGTAATATAGGTACAATGCATGTACTTGCGACTTGCGTCTATTATTATTGTACCTAGCGTTATATATTATCGTACACGAAATCGTCGAATAAAATCGTGTCCGTTGTCCGTAAACGTATTTATAACGATCTATATATTATGTGCGCGTATATGATGGATTTTCAGATCGGGATATGAGAATAAATCATATTATTATTTTTATTATTATTATAACTGTTATTATATTCAGAGACGTCGGTTTCATTTAATATACGAAATATACCTATGTGGTTACTCACACGCCACATTACGTAGTCGTTCGTTTCCCGAAAATCTCATTAGACAAACGATAGGTAATATGTATTGCTTTCCGGCTGCCGAGCGCGAAATCTCGTCAAAATGCATCACGCGAGCGTTAGATAATGCTGCTGTACTCGGAACACGATCGAAATGTTATTACATATCGTTGTATGCGTCATATTATATGATTGTATATATTACACGCAGTGGCACGTTCCCATAGGATATACATATATAGGTGTAGGTAGATATTATACATAGTACGTCGTGTGTTTTCGATATTTTGTTGATGGATCAAAATAGTAATTAATGTCGGACAAAATATAATTCTTTAACGCGATGCAGGTCCCGCCGGTGTTTCCCACCGAACTCATGGCGGTTAATTACAGATCTCGCGCGTCTGAACTCCGAATGGATTATAACTTGGAATTGTTACGTCTGCGGGCAAAAACGAATCGTTTGGCTTGTTCGATGATCATAATTTACTTTGTCAATTTATCTATAATTCATAGGTTTTATTAAAATGTTGTACATAGGTGTTAACTGTTCAGAAAAATTTTAGTTTGAATTTTATTCGTGATCGTCAACATCTTTAAGAAACATCTGTACGGTTGGACACTCCGACGGCTTAGTACATATTATTACGTATACTTTCAAAACACTTTTGTATGGGATCATCACAGCAGCGCATAGTATACCTACGCGTTATTATGTATCACTCACGTTATATAGGTACATTATATTATATAGTGTGCTTATGCTGCGTTACAGGTCTAAAACGTTTTATAATAATATGACGGTAAACGATAAAAATATATGTCGTTATTATACGCATATATAGATTGGTCGAGCCGCGGGCGTCGTTCGATTTGTATATATCATATTGAAATTATGTCAAATTTAACGGGCAGGCAAATTTTTCTCATTCGCGGACCACTTCAAAAACATTTCACGTTTCCTGATGGTGTGGTACAGATAATAAAGACGATGTTACAATAATGATAATATATATTATAATAACAAGTCGCCGATAAATGGCACCGCCTTATATCCAAGACCGAGTTAGTCGTGATCGTTATTATATTATGCAGGCACAGGGACCCGCGCGGTCTCATACGTTATTTGTCGTGTGCTGCGTACCTATACACTTCAGCGTGTTCGTATATATATATAAATATATATAGCAGTGTAAAGAATGAGGTCATATACACATTGTATGTATATATATATGCATTATATATTGTATACATATTGTCGTGTACACAATATTTTTTTGTGATGAATGTTACGGATTTACGACGCTCTGCTCACAATCATCCAATGCAGCGTGTGCGCATAATATTCGTTTCGCGTGTACCTATATGTATACTTACGTCATTATAATACGTGTGCGGTACAGTACACCTATATATACACAGAAAAACACGACGCTTTCCTCGTAAACACACACACACACAAAGATGCGCGAGTATTTATAATCGCATGTAAATTTTATGCGTCCGCCCAAACGACCGCGGCATGTATAATATATTAACGCGCATGTTTATTGTTATTGTCGCGGAGCTTTTCTCTGGGTCGTCGTCGCCTCGTCGGCGCGTCGACGTCTCAATACGACCGATTTTAATAATAATATAGTTACGCGTCGGTATCTATGGTATAGCAATGAGTGCAAACCATGTATAATATAGCCAGACCGGTGCTGTAAGAAATTTCCAATTGAGAAATGTCTAAACATTTCTAAAATATTTCTAGTGGCCCGTAATTTCCAGAAAAAAACACGTTTTAATTATTGTTTATGTATTATCTGTTTTTAAATTGTAATTTGTATAATATCGTTAGCTGATAATCTTGTAAGTTCTTGTATTTTTCTCCGTAACAACCGAGTTACATAGTAATAGCAACCTCGAACCATAGCCATTTCCATAAAAGCTTAATTTATTACATTATAGCATTTTAAAAATCAGTCGTGATAATAATTTACTGCGTTTGTACACGTTTCTGCCGATTTCGTATATATACGCCGGATGACATATTATAATGCATAGTGAATAACGGAATCGTTGAAAAATAAAATGTAAATTCGATTGTTGAAAGTAATGATGATAATTCGATAATCGTCGTCGTATATCAAACTCTGGGACGAGTCGTTTTCAATCGTACTCGCATCGTGTATTTCGCTCTCGAGCACCTCTGTACACGCGATCGTTAAGAGCTTCACAGATTACAGCACGTATCATATACGATTTCATTCGTACACATACACACACACGCTGTCTGGTATATCCGGACACATGGTATTATATTAATTGTACGTATCTATAGATATAGCGGAAATCGTCAACATTGTACAGTATTATTAAATATTAGTATACGTTGTATAGAAGTGTTGCGCATTTAACTTTTTCTTTTTCGAGACTCTTATATCGAGATGTATTTAGAGATTTGACGCCCTATGGCCTATAGTTTATAATATTATTCATAAATTAATATTATATTTAGCAAAATAAGCAATAACATCAAATATATTTAATTCGCATACAACACTGTATACAAATGTCGCATGGTGGCGGGGATAATGACGAATTGACGAATTTTTCAGTTGTTCGTATTCACCCACAATAATAAGCCCGACCTCGGGGAGACCGATGATTGCATAATGATTATGAATTATAATAATATTATATTTATAAAAAAAAAATGCATTAAGTATTTTTTAATAGAGTTATTGGAAAAATTAGCTTATAATAGATTTTTTATGTGATGCGGATTGTATAGTATTGTTGTTATTGTACAACGAACAGACTACCTTGGTTGAATAGTGTACGGTTGAGCTATCTCGGAAAATTCAAACGCTATTTTCTATATATAGTAATTATATGACTGTTATATAATATATTGTTATCTTTGAATACTTGAATTGGTATTTTCTTCTCTGCAGGCGGCGCTAGTATGTCCGTCAAAACGATTATAACAATATGACGATCGACCCGCTCTCCTTGCATACACCACGCCAAAGAAAATCAGTAAAACGTCCACACACATTACGAGAGAGACAGAGCACGTGAAATTAAATATCATAACAGTTTTCGTTCTCCCGAGTTAGTGCTTTATTCAAACGCCCACGATTTATACTATGATATTATTATTATATCATATTTTCGGGCGTTAAAATGTTTGGTGCTCGGCACTGGACGACCGACGACGGTGCGTGTAAGTACACACAGCTCGGCGCTTGCTCGCGAGTTGGGTCCAAAACAATGGCGTTAAATGATAACGAACAGCGAAACGTGACTGGCGCTATATTCAGTGAATACATTATGATAGTATATTATGTCTATTATGATATAATATTATACGACGGGGCGCCGTGTTATGTCTTTTTTGAGTACTCGGTGTACCAGACTTACGGTGTACATGACTATGCGAGACGCGTCATATATCATATTATTATATTGCTTATATAGTATACACACACACATATATATATACATGTACACCGTGGACCAAGTTATAGGTCTGTGATGTATATACAAACGGCGTTGGGACTCACATCTGTCGGTATGATATATGTATGATATATCATCATGATTCATGCAGACGTATAATGATATGTTACATGACGACCGCGGTGTGTTTCGAGTGTACGCTTACACGGGAATAATAATTATTATTAATTATATATATATAGAAAAACGGAAGAAAATATTCGTGACATTTCGATGGTTCTCCGGCCGAATTTACTGTGCTGCATTATGATGCATTTAAACATATAGGTCTGCAGGTAACTCGTGTATATTATATTATTGCACCTGCTACGTATCTACTTAAACATTTTACGTCCTTTCACTTGGCCGGGGCTTTGTACATAACAGCGACAACAGTATAACGATATTAAAACACATAGGTATTATTATTTAGGCGACGGTATCACGGTCGTGCATTATATTAATAGGCGCAATGCTCATATATACAGGCTCATCCCTCTCCGGCGAGGTTTACTCTTTCCGGACGACAATGGACCCAATAATATAATGACAATATTGTGTTTTCGAGATCGAGCATTCAGTCGTCATAACGCATCAATAGCTCCTATATATCATAAATTCATAAATATAGACATGTACAATTTCGTCCCCGAGTAGTTTCCGTTTCCATTCTTCAGATAATACCACAGAATAAATGAAATAATTTAATAATTAAATAATTGTATATTGTATTCCGTGACAATACCGTAATCGTATATTATAATACAATATCATTACAATTTGTTAAGATTGTATTGTCGTGTATATGTTGCGTTGCGGACACAAGTGCTGTAGATAAGCTCGCACTGTTTATCAGTACAGGACACGTCAAGATGAGCTTCAGCGTAAACTTTTTACTCCGCTTCGATACCAATGAATCGCATTGCAGTCGTCGTCTGTCGTGTGTTGCAGCTATTGCATTGCGATTGCATACCCATCGATGTCCGTCGTCTATAAGAAATAATCCGTTTCGACATTTGCCACGCCTCGAGACCAGAAGCTGTGCAACCATGCTGCAGTAGTGGTTGCCTATATTGCCTATATATATTAATTGATTATATATGTGGATTGCAATCAGCCGGTTGGCGTATGATTGATGATGACCCGGTTGGAAAAAAATCTTCTACATTCGACTACTATATAGACGCATTCATATATAATACACGTAATAATAATACTGAAGTTTATAACAGTATACGCTGTGATACACTGATACTTTACTGTACGGTTAGCTCGGCCCTCGCCTGGATTATCGCGATAGAGAAAAAATGTATATATTAACGAGCGATCCCCGAGCATGGCAATTGTTTTTATATGAACCAACGTACGCCCTCGGTATACATCAATGTGTGCAGTGTAGTGTGTGTATTATGCGCTAAATGGGTCGCGTAGCTCGGACGCGCGTCGGGTTATGTTATGTTGGGTCATAGGTTAACCTAACAGCGCCTTCTAAACTGTAATATCTAATGTGATTCGCATTTGATGTACGCCGTTCCGACATCGTCAAGTATATCGGTTGGTTAAAAACAAATTCATCGATGACATCGTAGGTTTCTCTTTTTCGAAGAATAAAAATGAAAATATGTGCTTGCAACATTATAGGAACGGGTTTTTCGTATTTTTTTCTTGTAAATATTAAGTGTTCGTTAATAACACACGCGAGTTACAGTAACACGACCGTGCAAACAATTTGGAGCAACTACAGTTACAACTGAAAGTTATGACTTTATGAGCGATATGAAATATATAACATACATATAATGACAACGGCCGAGTGAAACTATCTGGGGAAAAATAAAACGTATTTTACGATTTTACGACGGGTTGTGTAATGAGTGACTCTATATCTGTAGCACTTTAAACGTGTGTATAATAGAGGTGTTGTTGGAGAAAAACATATTTCCGAGAAATCCAATATTTTAGAACCCTGTTCTTCTTTTCCACTCTTTTAATGGACCAAACGATGATGCGACGTTTCTTTTTTTTTTTTCGTTTAATTTAACACCTGTTGTCTTATATTGTTCATCGAGTAATGTATAGGAATATTAGAAATCCTACATCCTGCACAGTGCACAATACACAGGATAACATTGAAATTATGTATTACGTTCGGTGATTAGTTATTACAGATTTACAATTTGCCGGGACACAGTTATTGCGATTTACGGTAGGCTAGTACCTGTACCTATTTACACGAGTACTCTATAAAAACATAAAAAATGTATGTGTGACGTAACACCGCTAAGCTACACCGCGTCCTCAAGTCATCCTTATAACCCGCAGAACAATAGCTGCCGCGATGACCTATGTAATTATTCGGTTCAGTGTGTTTCCCAACGCCGACTGTCAATTTAGACGCATGACTATGAAACGACAGCAAAACATAATACCTATATATTATATTTGTCAATGTCGTACCGGGATCTTGCACGCGCGCGTAGCTCGCGAGGGATTCACAGTGAATAGTCTCTGAAAATTTGATAATCGCACATCCGTTTGAAGCAGCTATATGTAGGTATATAATAGAATAATATAAAATTTCTAAATTATTTTAATAACACGTTTGAAAACGTTATGAAATTTCCAATTAAAAAAAATTAATCAATGCCCGTTACTATACTATAACTGCACTTGTTCAGCAAGGTTTTAATAAAAATCAATTGGCCCCCCCGTGTTAATTGCAAATATATATTACACACACACACACATATTATACATAATAGTAATAGTAGTATGACTAGTATGTCTATTATGTGAGCGGAAAAGGCGTAATTGTAAAAAAATGAATGAATATTTTTATAAATTGTAGTCGACGTCAAAACGATTTATATAATAAAATAAACAATAAAATATACGCGCACGCGATGGGACAGCGTATTTACGGCGATGTGGTATAATATCAATTATAGACTCGTATATATCTTAATTATTACCCGTTATATATACGTGACACTGTGAGCGGTCGTTATACCTCGTACGAGAATTAAGAATGAAAAGTAAATCTCTACTCAAACAATAGAATATATTATTATAACGTCGTTATTGAATATTATTACGATTTATCTTTTCTACAGTATTTCGGCGTTTAATATAGGTATACGCCCGCAGTATATTAAAATCTATATGTATAATACGACGAAGACGATATTGGATTTCGTGTGGGATTTTAGTTTAAACATCTGTGCAGGTTAGGCACTTGCAGTATATATAATATACACACACGCAGCATCACCACATATTTACCCGTAATAATACGCGTATATTTTATACAGGTCTGTCCGAACGAGCGAAAGGTTAATTTTGCAATTTCACAGGCCACGGCGCCCGAGGCTAATGGCCACGCAGATGCTTAGATAAACAAACATAACAATATTCGATTAGTAGCGATTTCGTCAACAATAACCGGAGCGAATCGCCGTCGGCCAAAATCTAAGATCATAATAACCCGATATAATATTATATATACAATACACATATACTATTTACACGTGTGTAAGTGTGTGTGTTTTCGGGTGTATGCGGTAACGTCCTCGAATGTAAAAACTAAAATATAAACACATTGAACGCGTTTTTTGGGTTGGGTAGTGTGCTATATGTATTATAGACACACGCACGAACTTAGCACAAACTGCGAAATGGTTTGGGAATCGGCGCAAAGAAGGCTTGAAGCCAAACGTGTGCTATAATATTCACGAATAAAATAAAATTACATTTTGAATCCTAATCTTTGCGATTCCGTAGAGCATCAAAAATAATATATTTGATATTATATATATTTATATTATATAGGTATTATTTAAATTACGCTTATATTGTACTTATTCATTTTTGGCATTTTATAATATCTACTGACTGATGAATTTGTGATGTGTTCGAGTGCACACATACGACAGTTCTATACGCATAAATATCGTGAAATACATCGATTTTAAACACAATTGTAACACATTAACGTGGATGGAAAAATAAAGGTCGTCCACGCGCGGAGACTTGAACGATATATAATCGTGCGCTCTGACCCGATATTGGACGACATTGACTCGACCCCGCGACCACTGCACTACATAACATGATATCGTATATTGCAGCCATATAAATCGAAATTCAAGGATCGTCGATTAACGTACAAGTGCGCAATAATACCACGCGTCTATCTATCAGTGGCTGTACCTATAAACAATGTAACGATCGCGTATATTTATATGATAAATATATAGCCGTGATGGGGAGACCGCATAAACAGTTTTATAACCCCATGGCTATATCATATATTATACAAGTTGATCCATTTAAGTATTTACACGCTTATCATTACGATAATAATAATTAATATTTTTATGGATATATTTTTTTACATAATTTAATTATTAAAAAATAAAGTTTTTTTAATAAAATTTTATTTTTTATCAATATAATTTTTAAATTTTTTGCTCTTCTGAAAATAAATTCAGTTTTTGAATACGAAACTATATAAAAATGTAAGTAATGTCGCTAAAAAAAAGTGAAAGCTTGAATGGTTATAAAAAATACTTAACCAAAAACTGCAGTTGTCTGGCGATGATATTAACTATGTTAAAAAAAAAATAATATTTTCAAAAAATGTAATAAGCACTTTTCGAAATAATAAGTGTAGCCACCAATTAAATGGATCATCTTAGTATCTTATATATTATAGTATATGACAGAGATCATTATAATTTATTATTCTTTTTAATCATAGCGGCATACCTATGTACGTATTATTTTAATCAGGTATGACTGTCGGCAAATATAATATCGAGTATTATACAATCTACTGCACTGGATCGGCACACGCCGTTTTCAAACGCATTTATAATGTGAACCTGCTGCAGTTGTGTACGTTAGAAAATTATAATTATATACAAGTCGCGTATATATTCAATTTTTTTCAACCGCATTACAATATTATTATTGTTATTATTAAAATAATATTGTAAATATTTTGTTTCCACTGTGCAGTACTGCCAGTACTGTTTACACAGAACCTATAGTGTACCGAAAGTTGTTTTGGTACTACACTAATAATTATTATATCACGTGCGTGACAGGATGTTGATCAGTTGCCATCAGCGGCTATTTTTAATATTTGTAAAATACCAGTTAGCATTAACCAAAATATGTATCAGTTACCCTTAGCCGTGGATGTATCAATAATTGCTCTCAACATAATATAGCGCATCGGACATAAAGAGGATAATTTCACTTACTCGAGTAATTTTAACGTGAAAATATTTCTTTTTGACAAATTACATTGTTCGCCGATTATTATTATCGTTGAAAATGTTGTATTTATTCTTTCACCTTATGATTTTTTTATTTTTATAATTTAATACTTATAGTTAAGTCCCGCGACCACGACGTCACGATGACATATATTTACCTCCCTTTTATGTTACACCAGATGTAATGTTATGGTCGTACATACAATAAATTTAGGGCGACTAGTGCATTTTGTATAGTTTTGTGAGGAATTGTTGCAGACAAATTAATTTACAGGTACATGTCCGTGGGCAAACTCATCGCCCATCGTTTAGCTTTCGATATGCCGTTATAATATTATATTTCGAGTCAATACGCCGAAAAAAAATTATTCGAAGGTATCATCATCGAACACGAAATATATTATACGAACGTACGCGGACTTTAACGAACGGTCCTAAATTCACGGCGCATACGCCAACCGGCCGCGACGGTGCACGTCAAATATTATGCATGTATATAAATAGTGTAATATATTATTAAAACGTCGAAATGTACGTAAGTAGTGAAAGTCCAGTTTTTACCGATATGACTTCATCCGCGACGGGCACCTACGGGTACGGTATTTTGAACGTATCCGCGCACGCGTTCATTACAAAAATGTGAAATATGGCTGCTGGGCACACATAAATATAATAATATAATCTTTTTCTGGTCGATACGTGTTTACTCATTCCTGCTATAAACTGTGCGTTTTATTATTAGTTTCGAAAACATATATTTTGCATCTTTTTTTTTCTTCGTAATAGTCTAATATTTGATAAATGATTATATATGGAAGTGTGCGTAAATGACTTTATTATTCCGCGTATTTGTTATTTACGTTTAAAATGGAGTTTACAGAATACGTTACGGTTTACGAGATCTTTTAATGTTTCATGAATTTTTTTTTACATTTTTAACTTTTCAAACACTAATAATTACTCAATTATGATTTTATTCTTTTCTCAAAGATTCAATCGTCTAAGAATATTTACTTATCCGTTATAAACCATAATTATTGACATAGGTGCGTATAATTAATATATACGAGTAAATAAGTACCTATTATGCATGGGATATTATTTTTCTTGTAACGTATTATTAATATTGAAATTTTATAACTATATATACTTAGTGTTCAAAAACGCGATATAGAAACTACTAAAATTTTGTTTAAAAAAATAACTCGGATGATTTTTATGGGAAAAATAACGAATAACGTCGGAAGACGATTGGTATTTGATGTGAAAGTTTCTATTTTTAGTTTTTAGTATTTTTGCATAAGTTTTTTTTAATGTAATATAAATTATATGCGAATTTTATATTAGACACTTTAGATGTCACTTTTATTACCAATTGCTAGTACCCATATATGCGTGTTAAACAATTAAATTAGTAAAAACCAAAATCATTATGAGAACTTTTTCAATTTTAATGCATTTGAATTGCTGTTAGTTCATTAAAAAAAATATATATTATACTTATATATAATAACATGATCGTTCGGGTTTTACTCGACTGCGAAATCACTGAACACACACTACACACACTTACAACTCTCCTTTTATAACATTTCAAACTATATGGTTACGTCGGGAATATTGACATGCCGACAGAGAAAAGGTGATAGGTTCACTAATGCATTATAACAATGTAAATGTGTGATTGACATTTAATAATAGGAGCAACAAGGTGGTAAGACAGGATTTCAATTTCTTTTCCTAGACCAATCTATATTGTATACTCGTATAGTTATATCGGAGGAAATAATATACCATTATTTTATTATATCTATAGGTGCGTGAGAATCTATTCGTTAATAATCAAAAAAATAAATTTCTAATTGCTGAAATATTACAATAGTTACAATATTGATTTATTTTATAAGACAAAAATTTTTATTTTTTTTAACGATTTAAATATTCTTATTGAGTGTTTTGTATTACCTAAATAATATAACATTTCACTTAAAAGCTCATTTTTCAATAATTGTAATTTTATCAATTGTATTATATCCTTACAGTTTTCGTCCATCATTGATTATATCATAAAGATTTAACATAACGTAATATCCTTAATACTAAAACGTTTGAATCATGTAATTATTTAAACTTATTTGTTATGAACCGGTAAATGTTATTTTTAATAAATTATAATGGCGGTATAAAATATAATGAACAAAATCTAAATAATAAAAACACGAAGGACTAAATTAATTATAGAAATTTCTCATGAAATTTTTTATAATTAATTATATATTATATAACTCAAATATATTAATCTAAATTTACACGAATTAATTAAATAAAGGTGTACAACTGATCAGGTAGTTTTTGTTCATAAACATAAGTTAGTTTTAAATAGTTTTAAAGTTTCGAACGTCTTAGAATTACTAAAAAAAAATAGAAGAAAAAAATACGAAGAGTAAAATAATAATTTTTGATCAAAAATGTCTTACGTACCTTTTATTGTCAAATTGCCCAACTCGTTTTGAGAAAACAGTTAAATTAAAGCAATAAGTGTAATAAATTGTTCGTATTTTTTTTTCTATTTTTTTTTATTTTTTTTTTAATAATTTATAAATATAATATTATTATGATAGTAATAAATAATAAAGCATATCACTCGGACTTTGCATTATGATTTGCCTACCTTAATTCGATTGGGCGTTGATCGTCGTCTGAGTGTTCGGCAAAAATATCGGTGCACAATATAATACTATACCTACTCTTCACACGTCTTGTATACTATAACGTTCGGCGCGCGTCGTAACCTAACCACAACACCGGTTCGGAAACGAATGGACCTCTTAGGATTCGCGATTCTGTTCATATAATATCAGTTTTGTGAAAGTACCAAGGTGATTGTGACGCCGTTTTGGTGGTGTGTTTTTTTCTCTCATCTCGCAGGGTCAGCTGCTCGGTTCTTGGTTCGATTTTTGGTGTGCATTTTTTTCCCGTGGAGGTCCTGCTCAACTATGCGGTTTATACACTCGACTCGACACACCTAGTCCTCTTGACATCATAATAGACATCGAACGCGCGCGCGCACTCGTGTATGTGTGTGTCTCGTGTTAATATTTGTGTAAATTGTGTAAATTGTGTATATTATATAAATTGTATTATTATTATAAATAATATAGATACCAGATACGTATAAGACATAAAAAATAACAATTTTCTACAATAAAATTTTAAACGTCGTGAAATGGTTGTAGCTTTTATATAAATTCAGATACGTTGTACACACGTTATAAACAAAAGTATCTATAATATATTGTAATACGGATGTCGTAAAGACCGTTTGAGAATTTGGTATCTAATTTTTAGAAAGTAAGTTCATTTTTTTTCCCGAAAAATAAACTGAATTTTAGGTTTATTTCGTAGAGATTGTTAATAGTTAGACTCGTTGAGAAATTTAAGTTTCAGAAATCGGTTATAATACTCGTAGTATCTATTTTAATTTATTTATTACAAAAAGTGATATAGATACATAATATTTATAACAATACACTGTAGTATAATACAAATGTATTAAATTTATTTAGTGTGACAGGAAATTTAATATATTTACGATTATTATAAGTTTTTAATATTTTTAAATGGTATATTACTTGTATTATTAATTTAGAAAAATTAGTAGTATATTATCCAAAATAAAAATAATTTAAATAATTAAATAATTTTTTATTTATTTATAACAACAAAGGTCTTTTTCGTGGCAAACTCGTTAATATAAATCGACAATATATTGTTAATTGTTATAGTAAATAAATAATAATAGGTACTCAAAAAGTAGACTGTAAATCATTAAGCACATACCTAAAATAAAATTTAAAATTTAATAATATAAATGAAATTATATAGGTTATATTATGTCCAAGCTTTTTGTTAAATGTCTACATTAATCAAAGGGAGTATAACAATGTGAATAAATATATTGTGTAGTATAATATATGTTTTATTATTGCATGTGATATCATATCAATTGTACATACAGAAAAAAAATGCCGTACTACATTTAACTCATCTCATATTCTTCGACGAACATTAAACGAATATTGTCAAACGGTTTTTTTAGTATTGACCTTTTTAATAAATATCTATATTATATGGAATAGCCGGAATTGGTATATAGTATAGCTTACTGCAATTTTTTTTTTATAGTCCATAATGGTTTATTTTTATCGAAAAATTATTATAAACTATAAGTGTTGTACTTACAACTGTAATGGTTATGACAAGTTTTATCATAAATATATGTTTTAATTACCTTTAAAATTATTTTCACTATTTTGTACTGTATGTATTTTATGTAAATTATTACGATGGTTTCATCGGTATGCTCTCAATGATTTTGATATATTTGTATTTTTTAGGGTTAAATTACACAGATGAAAATTTTATTATTAATCATTACAAGCGCGCTTAAATATATTTATTTTATTTTATATCTTTACATAGATATCTATTGGGATATTAAAAAGCGATTTCACGCGAAATGATTTAGTAATTGTTATTTTATCTCACCCTATAGCTATTAACCTTAGCCAAACCAGACACGGTCTAATATTATTCGTAGGTAGGTACTACTTAAAAAATAATACACCGCGATCATATAATTTCAAACTTTGTCGCTGCTCAGGTATGCTTACTTAATACGTCAATGTTGGCTCTATAGTATAGTAATTATACTCGCATATACGTACCGTCCTTGATCATACACTTGAAGAACTCGCTGGAATGTCATCGAGAACTGAGAGGTAGGTGTTCACTACCTGTAGGATTAGTCGTAGTGGTATTGAACAAAAGTAAAAAAAATATCAATATGACTATTGTAGTACTACTATTATGTAATTTGTGTTTGATTATAATAATCTTTGTAAAATTGTTAAGTAAAAAATAATACATTTTTCAATGGGTTGCAGCTAGCAATCTTTATTTCGTGCATAATTGAGTGCACGTGAGTTTATAAATTTATTTGGGTGTGTCCATTTTCCTCCAAAAACGAGATACCGTTTTCCTCCAATAAATAAAATAATAAAATCGTCATTCATTGTCAAAATATTAAATTAAAAATAAAATAACAAATTAAATATTTCAAGTATAATTATAAATTATAATATAATAATACACCGTACGCGCCGAACTTGGCGAGTGGTTAAAAGAGAATGAATATAATGAAAAAGTACGTACGTCTATAAAGATGCGCTTCAATCAATAAATAAAATAATAATAAACATTAAATAATAATAAGTGGTTGGTATAATGCAACCAGACAATATGTAAAATATAAGAAATAAAATTTAAAATATAGTAAAATCGCTACAGTATATAATATTATATTTTTTTTAATTATAGTACATTTTAGCAACAAATGAATATCTGTTTAAAGAAAATAAAAATCAGACATAATATGAATAATTACTTTAATTTTTGGAATTACATACCTAGAAATTAAGCGACCAGAATTTAATCAACGGATAAGCGCAAAATATGATCCTAGCCATACTCTATCTTTATAATACTGAACGCAACAATACAACACTGGCTAAAATATTGGAAGAAAATAGACATAATTTTAATCAAAAATAATGTGGAGATAAATGGAAACCAACCTTATTTTTGGAGAAAAATGGATAATGGAGGAAAACGGTATCTTGTTTTTGGTGGAAAATGGCTACGGCCATTTATACAACGCGAATCCGTGAATTGTTTTAAATACAAGTGTTTATTATTAATTGTAAAATTTTATTTTCAATATATTAATAAGTACATTTCAATGGTTTCTAGTTTCTACACTGCAACGGTGATCGGTGAATAGTTATTTAATTTGAACCAGAAGCAGTTGTTCCACCCCTTCTGCCTTTTTACGATAATACTATTTATGAAAAATGTCTTCTTAAAATAGTAGGTACACAGATACAGATATATTATAAACATATATTAAAATTATTATACCTACCTATTATAGTTTAATACATTTAATAAATATTACGTTTTGAATACACAGGAATCAATTAACCACGATTTACCAATAAATTACACGCGAATTAAGTTCATAGATTTTTAAATTTAAATACACGTGAAAAAAAATCACTTGATTACGTGAATCTTAATTTACATTCAAATTCGATAGCTCTATTTACAACCTATAATAATGTAATTTATTACATTTTTCACCATCATACGAGATTGTAAAGTAATACAAGGCTGATCCAGTTAATTATTCATATAAATTAGTCTATTAAAGTATAAAAAAAATTATTAAAAACTATTATTTAGGCCAATTCAATTTGTTAATAATTAGATTTTTGATTAAGTCAAAAACTTAAAATTATCAACTAAATTAACTGATATTATATTATTTGTTTTCAGAATATGCTCTATGGTTTTTTTTTTTTTTAGGTAAATGTTCGTAATTTAGATTAATTTATAAGAAGAAATTAATAAGTTATAATATATACACCTGCTTTGGAAAAGCGTTAAGTTAGAAGGTAACTAAACTATAATAAATAATTGAAAAAGCATTCATATTTGTTTTGATTATTTATAATGTATATAACATGTATAAAGTATATCATATTATAATATATTCTTCATCGATCATTTAATTGAATAGTAAAGCCTCATATAATATCGATTCAAATTCTAACTTGATTTTATTCTCTGCAGACTTGTCAATGCCTGCACATAGCCTTGAAATAATTTAAACATATAATAATATATGGGTCGTAATTTATACACTACTTTTCAGGGGTAAGCAGTATATATTTATAAAAAAATATATAATATCACGTGTGAAATGTTTACCGGATTCGGTTGGGTAGAAGTCATTCTCATGAGTCCAAGTTCAATATGACATTGTAACTTGGTGCGAGGAAATTAATGTGATGCAAGCAGGGTCGTTAAATTGTATGTCAAAAAACTGCGGAGACATATTTACGTTATACGCATCGGCTCTTGTGTAATTTAATCCCCGTTATTATTATTGTGGACAGATTTTTTTTTTTTGTGGTTCCGTTCGTGTAATTTTATAATTCGAGAGTTAGTCTATGTTTATATACAGAGTGATTCGCCGGGCATGCTCAGCTTAATTTTTCCTTATTTTATTTCTTACGTAGATATAATATAACTAAGAAATATCATTCTTAGTATGTACATAGTTTAATAACTCTGGGATTATTCGTTTGAATTTCAATTCAAAATTTAAATGCTTTTGTTGAATCATCTTGTATAGTATAAAATGTATTATATAATATTATAACCGCGTCCGGAAATATCAAATCACATTCGCAGATCTGTTTTTATCTATATATGTATGTATAAAATAATAAAATGTAATGACATTATACTTATATACACCAGGTAATACTACGTCACAGCCCATATCATATTGTCGCGTACACACGGTGTAAGCGTATTTGGTCTCGACGATTTCGCTTTGTTATCCTAATGAAATCACTAAGGCATATACTATATAGTATATATATATAGTATAGACTATATTACTATGCATGTGCGTGTGTGTGTACTACAGCTGTGCAGTACATAATAATATTATACCAACCGTGATTTCGTCTGTGCTATGATTTTCCCGACGCGATTTGACTTGACTCTTCGACCCCTATATCATATAATAATATCAAATAATAAGAGAGTAATATACGCACGGCGTGTGCAGTAACATGTCCGCGGCCGCAATATTGTGTACAGGGTACATTTTTTTTTTAAATAGACTTGATCATTTCTTTCCACGACATTAGAGTACATTTTTTTACGTACGTAATTTTCTCATTACAGTATTTATTTTTCACAGTGGTAAATTTTTTAAATAAAAAAAAAAAAAATCAAATAGTACGCAATAATGAGACCGCGAAAATACGTCGTCTCCAGAGCTCGTTACGAAAAAAGTACCCTGTATTATTAAAAGTATATGTCTACATAATGTTAATAATATGATTATGTCACTAATTTCACACTGTCTTCCGTCGCTCCAACGAAGACTGTTCGCTATCTACCGTCATCCATCTTTATAAATTCCCGAGCCCTACATACCCCGTTTTGGGCACGTGACTTGACATTATAATAACACGAGTAATAAACACTCGGATATAATATCAAGGTATTTCGTCCCCATTCCGAGTGGTTTTGTACAGATGCATTTTTACATAAAACTGATTGGTTTTTTTGCTTTTTGAAAACGCGTCCTATAAGACAATATAACTATGCTGGTCGATATAGAGTTCAGATTCTATAGTATGTTTTGTTAGTTATTATGTAGGATAGAATAATACAGATAAAAATAGCAGAAAAATAGCTGTACATTTATTTACGTTACGAGGATAGCATTTTAGAATTTTTGATACAAAGTGCTAGACAATTGGGATTAAACATCAACGAGAATAAAACCAAGGTGTATTTATCATAATATATTTATGATAAATACACCTTGAATAAAATTAAATACACGCGTGTCGTCAGTAAATCATGAAGAAACTAAAGAACCTATCGGCTATCACATAGGGTAACAATTAATGTTTCTATGTCCCCCTCGGCCCTCGAAAACAATGGGGTCAAAATTAATATCAAATAAATCAAAAGAATGATTATACAGAATATTAGCAAGACTAGAAATAATGCACGCATGTGAAATATGGTTCACAACTTAGGGAGATGACAAAATTCCTTAGAAGGATTTACACTATTTACAGGCGACTAATAAAAAAAATAATATAAAGAGATGAGACTCAAACATATGAAACTAGATCTAAACATAGCTAAAATACGACATAAAAGACTGAACTAGCTCGGTCATGTATATTTAGTGTTAAATCAACAACAAATGTTGTACTAAACTGGATTAAGGGTAAGAAGCTGAATGGAAGACGGAAGTAAAAATGGATTGGTGAAAGCAAAAATAAATTAAAAAAACTAAGGATAGACAATGCTAGTGAAATAGCTCAGCAAAGAGAGATGACACAGGAAGAACTAAAGAAGTTTGTTTTACAGCCGTGGAATGACACAATGGCCTCTAAATCTGTTGGTAGTAATATTAGTAGAATAACGTTTTATATTGCATATTTTAGGCATTTCAGATTTTTAGTACTTTTCTCTTGGTTTTAGTGCTATATTTATTATTATATTTATCATTAAATCGTGTAATTTAAATGAAAATAGAAAGAAAATAATGTATGTGAATATAAATAAGAAAATACCCACATCGCATTGAATTCAATCGATATCTTCGTTCTAGTTGATTGCAGATTTTTATTTTATTTATTAATTATTGATTATAATTTATTTTATACACATATATATTACTTAAAAATAATAAATACATTTTTTTAAATATCACTTTTCTTCCTATTTTTGTTGGTTTTAGGGCATATTATATAATAACGTACCTATATTTTAAGATTTTTTATGTCATATTATAGCATACATCCAGTACAATTTTTAGTGCTTTCCTAGTACCACTGCAGGTTGCTTCAGCTTTCGTTTTTTAGATTTTATGGCCCGAAAACCTATAATATTCGTTGATTACGATTTATTATTATATTTTTGCGCGTAGGCAGACTCTAAGCCGCCAATGTATATTATTACAATATGTTACAGCACTACGTAATCCATGTGTATAATATAATATTATATTTACGAGTTCGATGTTGTGCGCACGATCGCCCCCGCATAGTGTATGTAAATCGTTTCGCTGTAATTATAATTATTATGCTGTTGATTTCGGCAAAATTAAATAGACACCGTTTTATTATTGTGCTTTTTGGATTTCCGTAAAAAAAAAAACATTTGTTCGTCCGTCTATTTTTCCAATTATCCCGTGCAATATATCGTATTATATGAATGATATTATAGTATGTAACTGTCTTACCCTTGAGCACACACGATTTACATTTTAGAAACTGGACCGGGCAACAATATGATTATAATTGTTATAAATTACTAATAATATAACCATATAGGTATACTATATTACGGACGGACCGGATTCTAATCGCCTCGTAGTGGGCTCGGACTGGATTACATCGTGAGGACTCCATTTGTGACCATAATATAAAATATTTTTTCACTGGGTAGATATAGCCCGTATAGGTACACGTTTTCCATTTCACGTATTATCTTTCTTATAGTATACATAAATGCTCGTAAACCTCTCATAATTATTATATCATATACAACTGAAACCAATAATTATTATTCTTGTCTTCCCATTATGCGCGCGCGCTAAGTTTAAAACCCACTAAAACAAACTACTTTCATCTGTTGTTACTTTTTGCTTATATAGGTAAATGCGTTTCCGGTCGCGATCTGGTACGATAAATACCTAGGCGATAGACGGGAAACTTCAACAATCGTATACATATAGATAAGTGAAATTGATAGGTTTATAGTTTATGCGTGTGTATTTATACAATAATACATTTCACTTGAATAGAATGTGCTACTGTGTCTCGATTACTTTTAATTAGACGTGTAAATATTACTCATATGTACAATCTTATTGTGGACAATTTTCAATTATGCGCTGTATTCTAAAACCGCAGCATATTATACACAAAAACTAAAATTCGTTGTCAATCATTAGGTCATGCGTGGTATAGGTACTAGACTGAGTAGACTGGCAATTTCACAATTCACGAGTTGTTGTCCAGAATTGATCGTTTAGTCTACTTCTTGTCCTATGCAACGAAATTTCATGTCTAGGGTGTAACACCTCAGGTTATATAACTACGAGTTATTTCAATGTAAATAAATATGCGATTATTTATATCAAGGGCAAACGCTGGGGGGACTTTGGTTCTTGAACCCCTTCCCGAAATATTTTTCTCTCAATTATAATAAAGTACCTATTAATCTGCAGTTTAGTTGAAACTCCCCCCCAAAAATAAATAAAAATGTTTTACTGTAAGTACGCCCTTGATTTCAATGTTGAATTATAAAAAATATTTTTAAATTATTATCGAGAGTAGGAAATAACTGACTGTAGTACATATTAAATTTCAATACAATTATTATAATTAACAAAAATGAAAAATGCTACCATTTTTGAGGAAAAATTATCAATCGATACAATCTGCTCAAACCCATTTTTCCTTTAATAATGTTTTTATTAAGAATAAAAATAGGCTAGCTAGTGTCTAAACTAATGGTTTTTTATAAATAATTTAAGAACCATCTTTTTATAGTGTTAATTGTTAACTAACATTTAAACAAGTAATTTTCGAATTACATTTTAATGAAAGTATGGAAAATAATAATAACCTGCTAACATTTTATAATTAGTAAAAAATAAAAATCGTCTAAATGTAGGTACTACTAAATATTACAACTGTTTTATATATATATAATATATATTATATTTTAAACTATTATTAAGGAACTTTATCCTTAGTATGTATAAAGTTTAACTACTTAAAAACTATTCATTCAATTTTGATTTAAATGCATTAATATTTTTGAAAAAAAAAAATCATTCGTTTAACAGTTTACAATAAAAATAAAGGGCTTATAGTTTGAAAAAATGGATTAAAAGAAAAATTAAGCCTTTTCTTAAAATGTATAAAAAAATCTAAGTATCTGAAAATATGGTCTCTGGGCATATTAAAAATTCCAAAAAATCAGAATTTTAATAAATACTCGTGTATTATTATAACAGATAAAAAGGCATCATTAGGGCGAATCGCATATCTCTGCATAGTTTATTTACGGTCCTCAAATACTATGTATCTATGTATATATATACAATAATATACTTAATAATATAAAATAAAATACATTTTTTATATAATATAATATTACGTATTTATTTTTATTGAAACTATGTTCTCAACGACATTTGTTTAAAAAAATATTATAACTTTTTTTTTATATCCATAAACAATCTATAATTACTATTTGTATCGTTTTATTAGTAATGTTATTGCCTAAGCCCTATGGGTTTGATTTTTATAATGTTATAGTAACTAATATAAATCACATGTGACTGTTTAGTTCAGTAATCTACGTAGTCATACAACGTTATAATATGGAAACCCATAGTTCACCGTGCCTAATAACCGAGTAATAAGACGTTATCATAATAATAATAAATGTTTCACTCGAATAACGTGATGTACATGTACCTATATATTGTAATGGACTAATGACTAGGTATAATGACTTAAAATGAATGGTGATCGGTGATCTGTACCGGTTGGAGAAGTTTTTCGATGTTCGTATAAACGTATGTGTATATGATTATATATAGGTAAATTTTTATTTGAATTCTCAACACTACCGCACTTCAAAGAGGAAGACACACAAAGCACACAAAATCCTGAGGTTATATAATTTTGTTACCGATTTTCATGTTATTTTTCGAAATCGTACATTGCATGTATTGTGCATTGTATATATTTATTATTTACACCGCGAGCTTTCACAATGCGCGTACAAACCACACGGCACACACACTTTTTTTATATGGTGTGCAGCGTAATTAACAAAATATGACATATCCGTCATACAGTATCGATAGCCGATAGGTATGTTAAAAATATTTTTACAGTGTTTAATATATATTAACCGCTGTGAAGCAATATTGAACTAGTTTCAGAAGTATATTTAAATTTCGCGTTACATATTATTATTAGTTATTAGTTATTATCAAGGCGATTCGCTTAAAATATCCATATTATGAATATATACACGTATATAATAGTATGTGCGTGTGTATGTGTGTGTGTGTGTGTGTGTGGCCTTAATAATGTTATATTATAACGTTATAACTATTATAAAAACTAATACCATGAGTTTAATTATAATGATTTTTTTTCTCAAAGCATGTACGAGACATAACATATTATGATAATTTTTATTTTCATGCACAGTTAGCCCTAGTATACAATATATATACTACATAAATTGTTTGTTTTCAAATAGTTGTATATTGTATACTTATTAATTAATAATTACTACTGCATTTTACTGCAATATTTAACTCAGTACAGGAAAAGTTACCATTTAAACGTAGTTATGTTGTTCAAATTTGTTAAATAAACGTCTAAAGAAATATTTAAATCTTATACAATATATATAATATAGTTGGATAGATTTATTTATACTTTATTTAGTGTGATGGATAGCGAATTAGCGACGTAACCAAAGAATATTTTTATAGAAATTATTACTGGAAAGAATATTCTCATATCCACGGTAAACGAATTTAATTTTTACATATTTTAAACATAATTATTTCAGTTTAAAATATACAAACATAATTTGAACGCAGGAAGAAAGCCTCGGCAAAAAAGACTATCGAAAAAAAGTTACTGAAGTAATACTTTTAATCCAATATCATTTTATCTATGTCTGTTCCAAACCTAAGATTTGTTTACCCAATTTTTTTCAAGTAAATTTGTATTTTTTATCGGGATTTTTTTATTTGTTTTCTGATCGGCTTATTCCTTTATAATTTTATGATTATAAAATAAAAAATATTGTTGCACATGAATTGTAGTTACTTAGGTGTGTACAATTTAAAATTTTTTTTTTTTTTAATCATCAACTATTAATTTAGTGAAAATATAATACTATTTTTTATAAATTCGTCTTTTATTGTCGCGTATAGCAGATTATGTAAGCAATGCCCTTCCAAATAAATTGGAAATTATTGATATTAGGTGTTACGATTGAGTCATATTATGATATACTTTTTAGAGAAAACGCCTTACAAATTATATTCAAGTTCCTATTTGAATAACAAGCAGCCATGTAAATATAGAGTAATCATTTTTGAAGTGAATATTAATTAGTAATTTATCTAGTTAGTTTTATACAAGAAAAATATAATTCTCAAATTATATAATGGAGAGAGAATTTTAAATACAATTATATAGATATTATATTTGTTTGTACCATTTTTTTTTTTATAACTATAATTCGTGTCAAAACTACAGGTTTTTATTGCTCATAAATATTGATTTAGTGATAAAAATAGAAAATAAAAAACCTGTTTTAAATAAATGTATAAAAACCATAATTTAGATCAATAGTTTATATTTAGATTTCAGATTTAGGTAAATATTAAGTACTATGCTTTATATATTATAAAGAGGCCTTCTATAATAGTATCAATGTGTTTTGTTTAGTGATGCAACAAATGCATTATAAATCATTTTTATCTATGCATACTAATTATTTGACTTTTAAACGACATTTTGATTGTATAAGTGTATATACTTATAGCAAAAAAAAATTACCGCAGTTATATATTTGTAATAAATTAAAATGAAATAATAATAATAATAGGTACATCTAATTATTTTTTCTGGAAAAAATATGTTATAATGTAAATAATAATATGTTTATAATAAGAATAGAGTAAAATGTTTACTCGACATTCAAATAATAAACGTCGAACATAATACGTCCAACTTCTAACACATTAAAACGGTAAGTGTAATTTACGAAATAAATGAACACACCTACTTTTCTCAGATTAATTACATAAAAAACACGTTCCAACTGAAAATGCGTACAGGTAATGTGTTTTATTGACATAATATCTAATTTTTTTCTCACTAACTATGCGGTCAGTTTAATTTTTATTGATATATATTTTGATTGTCCATTAAACATATTTTATTTCTTTTTTAATATGACATTAAAATAAAATATTATTATTATGTGTATTAAATTATAGTCAATGTTTATAGTAGGCGCAAGAAATAATACAGTTTATAGGTCTAAGAGCCTTCAAATTATATTGCTTTGGAAGTAATAAAAATATAAAAACTTGATATCATTATACTACCTAGTGCTTATATACGAGTATATATTGTCAAATTCAGCCAATTCAGGACTACTTTTGACTATTTTATATTAAATAGATAGGTAACATGTAACTTGAAGTTTTAACATACTGCTAACATACATTAAAGTGTATGTATTCTTATAATGTTTGGAATACTTTTATACAATAAAGGTACAAAAAAATATATCTTCACCTACAATGTAATATGTATATCTATTATCTACTAATAATATTGATATAAATTATAAAGACATTTTTTTAAATTTTATTATACAATCATATTACATTTTCGTGGCGCAATAAGTTTATTAGAGAATTTAATCTAAATATAAAATTTTAATAATTATTTATTCGAAATATTGTGATAAATTTAAATCGTTAAAATTGTTAACATTGAGTATTTATCACACTTAGTGACGTGGCTGAAAAATTTCCAGGCAAGAAAAAATAAGTATTCTAAGAAGTCACCCACACCACTATATATACGTAAAAGCCATCTTTTATGGGGGCGGCTAACATCAACTGATATAATTAATAAATAATGAATAATAATATAGTACAACTTATTATATTTCAGATCAGTATTGACTACCGATTAAGTATCATATTACAATTACAATTAGGGGAACTGATAAAAACCCACCCACCTTATTTGTTTAAAAAAAAGCCACTGGGCACACTTAACGATTCGGTAAAATTAGTGTAATTGATTTCCGTTTGAATTGAAAAATATTTCATGTATATTTAATTTTTGTTAAGTTTTTAACCGGTTTTTAAGGATCAATATAATAATAACAAACACGAAATTTAAATTCGATCATAATTTTTTATTATGTACTGATATTATGTAGGATAACATAATTCATAAAAACCGTAATGTGTAGGCAACTTATTTATGATAATGATCTATGTAGAGTTAAATCACATAATATTTTACACTCCATATTGAGTAATCATATAGTTATTGCAAAATTTCTCTTAGAAAGTTGTTCAAAATAGTTTATTTTATATAAAAATTCATTAGACAAATGTTATTTGAAATTAAAAGTTCGAGAATTATGGTTTTTATTCCCCTCTCTTAAACGTTATGTATTTCATGCTTAATTGTAAATAGTTTTTAGGCTATTTGTATAATAATGATATCCAACGAATCGTTACAATCCGTAAAGAAATTTTTATTAAGTTATATCAATAAAAATAAAAATTTACATTCACGTATTTATTGGTTAATGTTTATAAACTCAAATTAAGAACTACATTCGCATTCAGCGTATATACGTTGGTGATGTATCAAATACATTACATAATATTTTCAAAGCTCTTATATCGTAATGACATTTTTGAAATGTTTATGTAAATTTGAATCAAACCTATACGAATGTTAAGTATACTTAATCGTTACGCGATTATTAAAATAAGTATACGAGTCGATTGACAGTCGTAATATAATATATATATATATATATTAATATATTATTTATAGTTTGACATTTCGGTAGTACAACAAAGTTGGAATCCATCATGTTCTCACTGACCTTATGAACGTTTCAAAAGTTACAAAACACATTAATACAATATATATAATATATTTATATATATTACGCGCAACGCGAGTAATATGATATTATGTGTTTTATGGGTGACGAGCGAGAGTATAACTTAATTTTATATAATATTATGATGTACCTATCCATTTTGAACTTTATATTGTACATAAAACTGACTTGTGTAAATCTTAGTAGCCCATATCATGTGCCGCCGTGCCGGTAATTTTGTATCACTTTACCTATACGATAGTGTTATTATGCATAATTTGTTATGACTTATAATCTTCATAATATTATGTCGCTTGCACGATGTTTCCCGTTACCGTGAATCCGATGTTGGCGTTCTACATTAGTGCAAGTCCATCTGACTTATTTTAAATCATGGTATTTTATTATTTTGTTATGACTGTAAAAATTTACCCATCAAAACGTTTCTCTTATATGCAAAAGCAATACACACATATTGTATTATTCTAACAGCTTTAACATAAAACATTAATTACTTCAAAAACTATTAGATACTTGACGTTTTTGAAAATATATGTTTATTTCGTTGCAATACAACATTTAAAAAAATACATTATCTTTATAATTTTTATAATTTTTAATATTTAGTAACAGCAATACAGCACACATTTTTAATTTCATATTCTAAAGTAAAATATTATTAAGTATAGTATTTCGATGACCAGTGTACAAAAAAAAAAATTTCGATCGAATATTTTAATACTTATAAAGTTATCTCATAAACTACTCGTCCAAAATTTGAATTTTTTATAACTATTGTGTTTTTGAATAAGAAATTAAAAATGTATGTTGTTATTAAGCATAGTAATATGCTTAAAAAAAGCTAAAAAATATGTAGTTTTGTGACGTCTTAAATGTATATATAAAAAATATTTTCATAAGTGGCGCTCAGTGTAGGTATATTATATGCGCAAATAAAAATAATGGTTTTATTATTGTAGGTAGAGGCGCTCAAGAAAGTACCTACCTACTTGCGTATACGAATTCCGTCTGACAATAACGAAAATAAAAACTCGTATAGCACAATACAATGCACACAAGATTTCAATTTAATTTTAATTGTATTTAGCCAATAATTGAACACATAATCACAAACGTCTTTAACGCGTTTATGTCGTAAATCATTCAGAAGTGTGCTTTTTGTTCAACGCCGTATTTTTATATTATTATTATTGTAAACCTCGGCTGATGAAATTTCTTAGTGATACGCATCTTTTCACATAATTGATTGTTACGCGTCTATCGGCTGGATATGTAGACAAAACTATATCCTACATTTCTTCATGATTATTATCGAAAAACTGAAACAATAAGCTGAAGAAATTCATTTACAGTCGTCAAATGGGAATATTTTATTTTTTTTTACGTCAACTATTGAGATGATTGTGTTTCAATATAAATATACATTTTGAAAATTGGTTTCAAAAAGTTACGAGTATTGTGCGGTTTGTATAGGCGAATCATATAATATTTGACATTTGCAATAAGTATGAACTATATATATAAGCATGCACATTTTTAATAACTAGGTCCAGCTATGTTACTATATCGTAACATTCGTAACAGTTACAATAATATATTATGTTAGTAAGTGTATATAATAATAAACGAATAACTCATAATAAACAGTACTGACTTGTTTCACTTTTTATTTTATTTTTTAATTTGTAAATATTATATAATTGCAACTTTAATTGATACCACTGGTAACATTTATTTTATATACTCGTCGTAAAGCACGTAAAAATACTTTTGAAAAATGTAGATACAATTATGTTATAAAATTAATTAATTCCATACCTATAGATAATAACTAATATGGTATTATGAATATTAAAATAATACATTGTATTATACCTATTATAAAACAAAATAAAATATTGGGGATATACTCGTTTATTATGACAACATGGTATTAGCCATTATAAGAAACTATTAAAAATATTTAAGCAATAATTATTATTATATCGTATTGATGTATAATATTATTATTTTCGATTCCTAATAAATAATCACTTGTAAATACGTATTATGTTTACTGTAGTTGATTATTGGTAATATAAAAATAAAATTGCTTTCTTTACACAAATTCTAATGGTTTCGAGACATAAACAAAATCATTGGCGTCGCTTTGTTAATTTTTATTCTTTGTTATTTATAATTTTCACTTTAAATTGTCAATGGATACTTAGTTATACAAAATTTTTACTTTATTATTATTAACATAGTATATAATGATTATCAAGATTAACTAAATGTAAGTTTATAATTATGAACTATTTATTTTAATGTTATAGTGTCATAATAGATACCCAAATAAAATATAATATGAAACTAACACAGGTTAAGGCCGTTAAGGGTGCTAATGTATATGGTAAATTTTTAGCATGTAAGAAGATTCGCCAAACATTCTCACCTCCAAATTTTTCTTTAGTAATGGATTTATTATAATGATAATTTTTTAATTGTTTACTATATAGCTACTTAAGGATCATATAATTTTCAAACACTTGAATACACGTTGCTTTATGGAATTCAAATAGTATTTTTTGACGATATAAACTTATTTTTTTATGTATACATACAATGTATATTATACATGTATATATTTTTATCCTAAAATTCGATTTTTTAATATCGACTTCACCTTGTGAACTGTATACACATACCTATAGTTCCTGTAACCTTTCTGTGCTAATTAGAAATACGTAAATCGGCCAAAACTCAAAAGAGATAATTATTTTTTCATCAAATAATATATTGTTTGTTTTAATGGTTTTTGTATCATATAGTTGTAGGTATATATGCACAATATAATTGGCCGGAATTTCTCAATGAATAATAGTACACCATGGCACTATGGCAGGACCTGTACGTACTATAACATAATAACTAATCATTCCGTATAAATCAACTGCACCGCATGTGTCACTTACACTCATTTTACACGCCCGGGAGTTATGTAAAAATAATATATCTACCGCGTGGTCAGAGCTGGGTCAACAAAATGGTCGCTTAAACATCATGATTAACGTCGGTTTAAATTGTTTTTTCGCGAAAACATTAATGTGCTTTTTACGAGATAAAAATCGACGGCGGTATAATAATAATAGCCATTCGCGCTGTACAGCGCCGGTCGATCCGAAACGTTGGGCAATTATTGTTTGTCGTGTATAATATAGGTACGGGACATAATATAAACGCATGAAATAATTATTTACAATCGATATTGGATTTTTTTTTTATCGTAGCAACCAGATATAGAGATTGTCATATATATATGTGTGTGTATATATACATAAAATAATATTATTATTATATTATGTACTGAAAAAAAAACATACATAGGTACACGTTGACGCGAAATATTTTGCCCGAAGGCATGTAATATTATGCATATAATATATATATATATATATAGAAAAGGTTTGGTACGTATATACAATGCATATTATAACAACTATATCATGATAGTAGCAACTATACCTATATTCATACCTACAGCATTTTTATGCATGTTGCACAAATTAACGCGATACAGGTCATAAGACATGATCGCCATTATAGTCGCCGATCAAATAAATCTAGTGTAATGCAATGTAACTGTAACCCGCCTTGACCCAAGGCTCGTGGAATTATAATTATTATTATTGTCGTACTCGCACCTCTCACGATTCAATTATTTTTACGAAAAAAAAGAGCTTTGAGACCCACGATTGTTGGCGGATAGTAAAACGGCTGGTAGGTACATTATATTTTTGATAGTTTTGGTGTTTTCTGTCTTCTCGTTAATTGGAAACGTAAAGCATATTATGTATATAGGTTCATGAATTCCGCAGCGGTAAACCACGGTGGTTCGTGATGCCATGACGTAGGTATATATTCGACATAACAACCTTGAATTATATATACTCTTTATTTCTTGTTTTTATTTTTTTCACCGTTGGACTACATGTCGTAATCCCTTGGTGAGCTTAATTTGTTATCGAAAGCACACTAGGAATGCATTTTTTTCGGACAACTTTCATCAGAACAATGGGCCCATTACATAAACCATTATGATAACATCCGCGTGACACAATCGATCTAAATTAAAATTTAGCATAATTTTACATACCGCTGTGACTTGGACCATATTCTAGTGCTAATTATTGTGCATATTTTAATACTTAACGAATTTTTAAACAAATATTTTAAGTTTTGTATTCGTTTTGTGAATAACCCACTTCAAATATAATAACATATAGTATCTATAGAAACTTAACTTCATATTATAATATATACCTAATATATATATATATGTGTGTGTGTACAAGGTAATTCATGACTAATTATTATGTTTAATTGGGTTATTATTGTTTTGTCCTTGCATTCATTAATAATACTTCTTTTGGTTAGATTTTAAAAAATTTCTCTTGATCTCTTGCAATATATCCAAACATAATTAACTCGTAATTTTCAAACGACAAACATTTCCTTTTTTGTTTTATAGACATTTTTTCCCTGAAGATGTTAATTTTAAATTGAATTAATTATTTTTTAATTTTTTAATTTATTTATATCTATAAGTGCCGATCGCGCTGTAATCGTTTGTACATACATTTTGAACGTTAGTACTTAGTACAATATATTACAGTAAAGTTTAAATTAATGATAAAAATAATAATAATTTTTAGTAACTCAATTAAAGTAATGATATTTGGTTATACATAAAATATAATTTATAGTTACATATTATATTATATATAAAAATAGTCAAATTGTATTCACCTACGTACGTAATTACGTAAGTAATTATAAAATTGTTTACACATTACAATTGACAACTCAACCACAAGTATGAAAGCTGACATCTGTAAAGTCATCACTCATCATTCTTGTTAGCACTTTATTATTTTAATTAAAACAATATACTTACTGGAATAGTACGAGAACTTGAATTGAGTTAGAAATTCATAATACATAATAAAATTGTCTTGCACTGATTTCTTAACCTTAACCCAGTCAGCACTCAGCAACAATAAATAATGATTTATGAACCATGTGTACTAGGTATACGTATGTCCCGTGTCAAAAACTCGGTTTTGTTTAACCGTAAACAGTCATTAGAGTCGTTTATATAACTAATAAGTAATAATTTATTAATATAAATTGCGTTAGGTTTTGTTTTTGACAGATATATTTTCAAAATCGGATTACATCTTAGGATGACGAAACAATTTTTTTGATATAACTTAGCATTTTTCTTTTCAAACAATGTTAAATTAAAATAACACAACAAATAAAAAAATACCATTACACATTATGTATTTGTGCGCTTTAATGTTTAAAAAATAATTTATGCCGAAACTGCTTGGTAGGTACCAATTCTTTTTATAACATTCGTACTTAACTAAACTAATATGTTCCGAATTATTTTAAAATTAATTATGTATTTACGACAATACTAAGTAACTAGTTTCACGTGCTATAATAATATAAATATTGACAAATATTGTCGATAATATTTAATTTAATATGGTATACATTTTATAATTAAATAACTTTCAACATTATTTTAAATTTTAAAAACACAGTCAGATGGATTTGAAATTCATATTTGAAATTTTAAAAACCTAAACGAATTGTGATAATGATTATAGGCATGCTTGTTTTCTCCTGTGATTCAAAATATAATATTAATGGACACCTTTACTGGATTTACCAATTATTATTTAAAATATTATATTTTGTATTGTGTTAGAAACATTTATATCAAAATACGCTTCAGGTGAACAACCATTATGGGATCAAGGACAAACATTAAGAATGCTAATGTTTTTATATATATATAAAAAAAAAATGTTTTTATAAAGTAAATTTGGAAATTATTGCAATTTAAATTGTATGATAAAAATGTCTATTTTTTTTTATAACCATTAATACAATAGGTATCCAACATTTAGATCAGTTAGATCCGTCTTAAAATCATACGTCTTGAATATCTACTGTCACATGTTGTAATGAATTATTATCAACATTATCTGTGCTTAAAATATAATGGTTTGAAAAGAGGTACATAAACATAATAATTTATATATAATGTTAAATTATAATTATACATACAAAACTATTTAACTAATATAATTATACACTCGAAGCCTTGAAATAATTAGTTTAATACGTTTTCTAAATTTATATAACAGAGTGTGAAATCGAATTGAATTTAAAGATTCGCTCATTTAATTTGAATATTAAGAGGTATAGTAATCTAATTTATTAACTATTATAATGCAATTTAACACAGCCATTTTGAAAATAAAATACTTAGTAGGTAGGCTACCTATATTTATTTCAACGTAGGTGTACAATGCTTAAACATGATGTATTATAATAGTCATTGTTTTCATTAGATACCTATATTTTATGCAAGTATTTAAAACTGTATGATAACTAGCACTTTTATAAAAAAAAACATTGATTTTTAGTATTTTTCATTTTATACAAAAAGATACTGCATAGTGCATAATATTAATTACCTATATTGCGTATTATTATTTTTTTTCGAGTTTTCAACTACACAAATATTTTTCACGTGTACACTTGTACCTATATGAGAGATAATATTATGTGGGTGACAGGTTATTATGTATATTTACATTACTTTTATTACTCTCACGTAGGACTAAAATCGACTGCAATATGATACCTATTTTAATTCGTAAATTGCACGATATACAAAGAATGACCAAATAAAATTTCAGATTTTACAACTCCTACGCTATGCTTAGTCTTTTATCAGTCATTGAATTTGCTATCGTACTATATATGCTGGCCATGGTAAATTCTTAAACGTTTCACAAAGTAGGTATTCATTTTGTGGTGGGACAGCGATAATGAGCATAATTAATTCAATTATTGTTTTAATAAATTATGGACATCCGTTTTGGCGACAACATCGTCGATTAAGGAAATCATAAAATATTTCAATTCGCCCACATTTTATCAATTTATTTATACGTTACTAAATCTCTAATTATCTTTTATCTAGGTCGCATATTGTTCATGGATACAAATGACAGGCTGAACAGTTGACAACCCTATTTTTAAAGTTATTATTACAAGGTTATTATTTTTAAATATCTTATTAGTTATAATTTATGTATTGTAACTAATGAGGACTGAGGAGAAGTATATAGGGTATAATTAACCCGTCTACATCCATTTCAATATTTCATGAAATGAAACAGTACGAGTATTGTTTTCTCCACGTCGTAAAATTTCACGATCTGCATTACATTTTGCGAAAAATATATCTAAACCAAACACATCACAGAAGTCGTTCCGTCATTTGAACATCCACATAGTGAAACCTTATATTACATATAATAATAGTAGGTACCAACTATGTTTTTGTTGTTTTTTCGTTAATTTTCTCAACAAATTATTATTATAATAATTAATGTGTGTAGGTATAATTATTAAACACGCTAGCTATATTTATGAGTTATGAAGATATTTACATATTATATCCATACTATACCAGCTTGTAAAGTACTGTATTAAATATATTTTAATACTTATTAAATTATGTACTTGGAAAGTATACTGCATTTGAATACTGTCTTGTACTCTTGTACGTATTTGTGTTTGAAAATCAATTAATCAAATGTCTACTTTTCAAAATTTACAATAAATATTAGTCACATTTTATTATTTTAGATTGTTCTTTTATAATTATTGTATTATTTTATTTTTAATTAAAATAAAATCATTAAATATTGATTGAAAAAATCACTAACATATAAATACAAATTTAACAAACGGTTTTATGCAAGCCGCAAGGGCGGTTACAGATATTTTTAAAAAGAAAAGGAAATAATTTTACATTATTCATAGGTATTATATTATATATTTTGTATTATACTCATTATATTACATATTTAATTTATATATTATTATTATATTACATTTATATTCATATTATTTATTAACTAATAGAGAATAACTAGAATAATTTTAAATTAATTTGACTCAATTATTATTTAACTTATTTAACTCTAAATCAAATGGTAACACGCTCTTCAAGGATGTCTATCAGTTCTCAACATCTGCAACTTTGCTTAATTTCAATACATGTATCTACTTTAAAAAAAAAATATTCATAAATTGAATATTTATTTGGATATTGATTTATCTATGTCGTAAATTTTAATATTATACTACCATTATGACCAATGACTTAAAATCCTAATCAGTGAAAACTGTGTGAAAAAAAGTGAGAGCAACTGCTAGTACTTACCCCCTCCCAAGCGACCGCCACGGGTTTTGGTTAAAGTCGAACTTTACGATACTCTCAACAGACACTCGTTTTATCAAGAAACAAATTTACTTAAAAACACAATACACAATATCAACTATACCTAAGTTAAATATCGCTTATTCTTAATATATTTTTTATTTTTGTATTTTCCTGAATTCTCTATGACATTTTTAAATTTCAAAAAATGGCCGATTATTAAGGAAAATTTTAAAAAGTGTAATCATATTTGACATATTAAATATTAATGATTATATCATAGAAGACAATAATAGTAGTAAGTTAGTGCACTAATCTTGTCGGGTATTTAACTATACTGTTTTGAAACAGTGTTTTTTCTAAAAATAAACCCCTGATGTAAAACCGATAATACCTTCAAATATCAAATCACTCAGTAATCAATTATGGTACGAACAACTTTCTAAAGCAAAGAACGTTGATTCATATACTTGTAATGCTCACGTTGCTGCTGTAAAATTATATTCTGTTACGAACTTATATACTCCAAACACTTTATTTTTATAGATTAGCGCAATTCATTGCAAGTATATATAGTTAGTATAGGCCATAGGGAATACCGAAAAAGCCTCAACGGATATAAGAAATGAGTATAAAAATGTTAGGTACCTATGTTTAAATAAATAATAGCCAAAATTAATTATACATGACGTATATTATATATATTATATGTATTTACCTAATGTTCTCATAACCTATGCTAGGATCTGATTTATGATTCACGCTTATAATAAAAAAGTAAAAAAAATTGTAAGATGTAAATAATAATCAGGTACTTATAGAGGTAGTTTTATTTTCATTTACCCATTTCTAATGACAAAAGTCGTATGGAATTGACAAATCATAGTATTAAGTCATAAAATAAATTCAAATTTTATATTATGTATAGAAGAGAACGAAATATGATTGCAATTGTAAACCTACATATTTGCCGGCTCACGTCTCATTTTCAACACACATTTTTCGAAATTTCTAATATTTGTCCAATCATTTCAAAATATAGACTTTATTTTTTTTCTTATTCAATATTGACGAATGTTGAAGTTTTAACTTTAGCAGCAAATATTTTGAGTTAATTGATTTTCATCATCATAAAAAAATGTATACTTATTGTTTAAAAATACTTTAGTAATTCAATGAAAAACCTTTTTTTTATCATACATTTTCAAATACCTTTTAATACTTACATATAATAACTCACCGTAATTGGAATTTGTGTAGTTGAGTTTTTTTTTTTTTACTTTTTCATCATATACCTATTTTAATTCTTTTTAAAGTGCAAAAAAAGTGTGTAAATACTTAGCATAATTTAAGTACTTAGTAAATACACCCAGCGTATAGGCTACAATACATAATTTAAAATTATATAGATTCATTAAAAAAAAAAAAATACCTCAGAATAGTATCTAGGAATTCAGCTAATATTTATGCGTCTTCGTCAATTATATTTATATGTAATTATCGATGGTTATATTTTTTAATTTCTCTTAAAATCCAAGGGGTCGGACATTGGATATTCGACTCATATGCTGTATAATAATAAATTAAAATATGTGCATAATAATATGGTTTAAAAACAGCATTTATTTATTTTTTACGTAAAATATAATAGTTTTATAGTTTTTTTTCAGCCGATTTGCAGGTTTGCTCTCAGCAAGACTGATGATCTTCCACCGTGTATTATATAATATTATAATATACATGTCATCGGTGGATCGCGTATACGTCTTGTACAGTCGTTTAACGTTTCGACTGCATAATATAATAATTACTGTTAGGAGGAAATCTTCAGAGCTGTATAGCGCAGTGTTATAGTGCACTTCACTGCCGTTGGCGCAATCGAACTTCATTCGTCCGGCGATTCGCTCCGTATAAATTATTATTATTCCCATTAACCGAACCGGCTATATTATGACGTCAGTGTGCAGTACACTATTATACGAAACCAGCTAATATGATGGAGTTGAGTCATCGACTGATGTGTTTCGACACGTACCGCTGCGGTTGTTCTAGATGTGTCGTATACGATATACGTGTAGGTTTACGTACTTGTGACAGTATTTTTTCGTTTGTTAGGATCTTATTTTTTAGATTATATAACTTTTTTACAAATTTCCTTTTAGATCGCTGTTCATAAAGTTATAACATATAATTTACATCCAAACAATGCGATCGTGTCCCTCTAATCTTCTTATCCAATCAATACTCTCGAGCTTATACTCATACGCAGACAAAGTATTTAAAAAGATCTCTTTCAAAAATCCGATAATATTTTAAGAATAACCACACATGCCTTTTATTTTTATAGATGAGACGAATTTCCGATAATTGTCCTCCTTTTGTATCGTGCTTGATTGATCTTATTGGCGTGAATTCGTGGCATTTTTTTCACTACTGTCAACTATAGGTTTGAGTGGTTTGGCAATAGTTAATTTTTCTAGAAATCAGACTGTCAGATTATTGTTATACTATAATAGTGTATCAGCAAAAAGTAAGTACAATGGTTTTTCTTTGCCTTCTCTGTACTAAAAAATGGTTGCTACTGAATTTTAGCTCATTTACTCATGTAATTTAACACATTAAATCGGGTTCATATAAGAACTAATAAGACTCAACTTTTCGTGTTTTTTAGACTTTTGTTTAGAAATGTAAAGCAGTACACATTTATTTATTTAGGTACAGGATAATTCACCTAGCATATTCACCCCTTTTTCTTCGATATTGCAATAATTCAAAATCTAATTTTTTAAATTTTTAAATGTACTCTGTGGCATTATTTTAAAATGTATGAGATTTTTTTTGTACTGTATCAAATTCAAAATTCAAATGAGTAGTTTTTGAGTTATTAACTTTGTATACTAAGTGGGTCCATGACAATGAATTTTGAAGATATGAGGGTTATTGTAATTTGAAAGTTTTAATAATTTATATTTATAACAATGTTCTAAGTGCGTATAAAAATATACTAGACCCGACATTACATGTATTTTATATTTTTGTAATACTATTTTTTAAGAACTTTTACTCTTAGTATAAGCTTTTTAATAGCTAAAAACTACTCGTTCGAATTAAGTTTATCAACATTTAAAAAAACCTTTTTACTAAATAATTTTATTAATTAAAAAAGGGTTTTCATTTGAAAAACAGAAGTTTGTTTCGCCACAGAACACTTGTTAAACATTTCTAAAAAAATAAGAATTCGAAATTATAGTCTTTAAATATACCTAAACATTGCAAACATAAAAAATTTAATAAATTAATTATTAAATGAACATATGAGGATGCATTATATGCTTGGTGAATCACCGTGTATAGTGTATACCACGCTGTTTCGAAAAGCACTTATCCTTAAAATAACTGTAAATATTACAACGATAAAAAATACTAATAAAACACCTAAATTATAAATTTTTATTAATAATACTATTAATACTGCAATAGTATAAAATAAAAAGACAGGTGTTGTTATTGATATTGTGATGTTTTCCATAATATGCAGCCTACAATATAGTAAGTTTCCATAAAAGTACCTACTAGGCAATACCCTCTAAATTGAAACTTTCTCGTCGTGGTATATTAAATGTTTCAAAGTTTATTGTTAAAAATTGCCCACATTAATATATACATATATGTATAATTACATAGGAAAACAACAAGAAAAACATTTATTATACGATAATATTTATAATTGAAGGTTTAAAACTTGAAATTTTAATAGACAACAATTTTGTAATATTAATTCAATTGAACTTAAAAATGTGTATACCTACAATAAAATTTATAATCAACTATAGATTATAATAATCATGTATGTATTTTATAAACAAAAAAATAATATACTTACTATTTAATGAGTGCTTTTGTTACGAACAATACCTATTGTTTTTATACGCCTTAAAAGTGATTTCTCTTCCCTTGCTGTATGCTGTCTTGCCTATGTCCGAAGTCTGTAAAGTCAAAGTGTATGAAATTTGATTTGACTATATTGATAAACAATAATGACGTTATAGTAAAATATAGTTTATTTTATAAAATCATAGGTATTTGTATTTAAAAAAAACGACAGTTTTTAAAACGAATTATATTTCACGGTCGTATTCTCAATAGATATAACTTAAAAAATAATGAAATTAATAATAATATGTGCATCATCTTGAATATAAATATTTATTTCCTTTTTTGTTATAAACTCGATTTAAAAAAAAATTTTAATTTGTGAAAAGCCATTTTTTTAGATTTAATAATTTATACAATTTGCCTAGAAGGGTGATTATGACGATCATATGTAATTACGTAAGTATAATTTTAGCCAGTAGCATCAACTAGTAACTACCATCGGTTTTATTGATCAATCTTCGAGAAAATAAATCAAATTGGCTACCTCTTTAAAAATAAATTGCTAAATGACCTACGACAAATTATTTATTAAACATACAATATAGAGGAGCCAATGTTTTATTGTTTCGAATTTAAATTATTCTTTAGGTATTATATTACGTATATTATATCTTGTAACCATTGGCTTTTTTTTTACTATTAATTATTTGATGTCTGAGTATTACGGCGATACTTTTTCTGAATGTCATTTCCGATGTAGTATTGACATAATATTAATTATACCAACTACCTTGTGAGTGTCCATTCCTTATTTGAGTATATAGTTCGTTCATTCCAAAGGCCATTCTAGCGAGATTCGCAGTGTCAGCTTATTAACAAGGGGAAAAATTAAGGCAATTTCTACGATAATCGGTGTCACCGTGTATCGTATGGTACCATAGATTAAATATAATATTGATACTATAATAGTATATATAATTAATGGCTGTACCCATTACAGTTTTAAATTGGTGTGTATTATTATTAATACTTCAATATTTAAGAAGTTCTGATGGCATCAGTCTATACAAAATATGATCTGATCACGCAATAATATTATTTTAGTGGTATATAATGTACTAGTCTGGTATATATACTAGATATTCGAATAGTCATGAGAGTTTTTAAAATTTTAAAAACGTGTGATGTCTTTGTTATGACAAAACATTGGTTCACTAAAACTGTTTATATTTAAAGTGCTCAAATGGCCCCAATGAATATTGCAATAACAGCCAAAATATGAAAGTAGGACAGTCGGTCTTCAAATTAATGAAAAAAGAATAGGCAATTTTTAATAATCATTGTTCTTAATAGTATTAAACATAAACCACCACAAATACTACACAGATTAAATGGATAAAAGTCAAAAACATATTATTTTATATATATTTTTGGAGGCTATAAAGTATGTATGATTTTCTCGTAAATTATTGTTTTCAAATAATATGTACACTATACAATATCAAACGTTTACGAAGTAGGAGAAGTGAATGTCAACAATTAACAACCAGGAGATTTAAATGCATGAATGAAATACGCCACGATAAATATAGTTGACGCAGTCGAGCAGTTTTTCAACACACAACAATTTGTTCAGTGATAATCGTAGGAAATTAATGTTCAAACATAGTATTAAGGCATTGGGCAACACTATTCTGCAATGTAATGAGGTCGATTAGTACAAAAATTGTTTATTTAGTGAGTAAAAAGAAAGAACCTTTAAGATAAATCGTAATCAATATAATTTTGTAATTAATAAATTAAGTATATTATTCTCCAACATAATTTAAGAGTAAAAAATATAAATTTAAAGTACCTTAAGATTATAAATTTTAATATTTATAGCAAGGGTACAGGAAAAAATAATATTTAATTAAAAAAATTAAATAATGATATTGATAATTTATTAACAAAAGTCAATAGCTACCAAAAGAAATTACTTACCTAACCTAACAGTTTGTATTATTATATATGAAATAATAACATACCTAATGGAGTTTAAAAAGTTTTCTATTAAGACACATTATAAGTTAAATTCAAAGTAAATAAAGTTATCAAGGAAAATTATGTTTAAAACATAAAGTCAACAATTAGAGTTAAGTATTGATTTTTACTTGATTTTATTATTTTAAAAATGGTTTTGTTTAATTAAGTAACTACTAACATAGGGTTGGTACTTGGTACTCGTAATTTACACGGTTATAACTTATTATAATATAGTTTGGGTCACCCCCAGCTTTCATTTATAATTTTATTTTTTAATTCTGAATTTTAGATGTTGTAAGTATACTTAAGTACTATATTTTCTTATATACATATATATATATATATGTATATTTAAATTTTTTCTACCATTTCAAAAGTGTTCTGTAGCAGTAGGCCTATTAACTACTTTTTATTAATTTATAATCACCTTTTTATCAGTAAATTGTAAATTATATCACTTAATATTTAATGTTTATGTATAGATACCTACCTACTATAGCTCTTAATTCGAACGAGTGGTTACCATGTTACAATTTACAAATTGTCAGATTTCCTATAACTCATTCTAATTGTAATTGAGAAGTGTCAGCATTAAAAAAAAAAAATGATCTTATTAACAACTTACAGAAAACAATGTGGTTCACATTTGAAAAAAAATAAGTTTGTATACTCCTTAAATAATATAATAAGCCAAAGTATCTAAACATAATGTGGTCTTTAAGTATAATTAAGAAATACAATTCTCGAAAGTCGGAGTTTAAATCAATTTACATTATACAAGCATCAAAGGATAAAAAATTCACCTAATTAGTACTTAGTCAGTATAATATTAACATGTATATAAGTATATAACTGATCGATTATAAGTCGAATTACCGTTTTTCTAATTATTGTATCGGAAATTGATGACTGATGAGATATGTTCAATCATCATTGTAGACTTCGCTGATCTACTGCGAGATAATGAGTGTACCTACATATAACTCTTCCTTCGGAAACTATCTATTGTCTGCGATGTCGTAAATCATATGTTATTATTATCGCATCAATCCTTTTAGTATGCATATTCCAAAAATCCAGAGTCCTTGGATATATGTGTGGTAATTTTTTTCTCACTCAGATTTAGGTCCACTGTCTATGTACAAAATATAATAATCCAACTGCTTCATCACGCCACACATTATTCTATATAGTTACCACAATTGTAGTATATAGTGTAACAAGGTATTATGGCCGTTTTTTTTCATTTTTTCGTAATAGCATCTAAAGATAATTGTGTGATTATGTATTATGTGACGTGATTACTGTTCTTTTTTTTTTATTCGTCAAACAGACGAAATAAAAGAATTTTAAAAATATTACATTTATAAAAAAAAATTAAATATTACATCATTTACATAATATGAACTATGAACAATAAATATATTATTTTTCCGGTTAGCAGATAATATTTTGTATACAACGATATTGTTAATATTTTTGTTTTATATAATTATATTTTATAGTTATTATCAAGTACTGATTTTATTTTTACCACTTAGAATACTTAGATGAATGCGGCCAATTCGGGGTCTATCTCAAAAATTGTCGTTAAATAAAAGTATACCTACAATCTACATAAAACGAACAAAAATGAATAGGCAATAATTGACTTTTTACTACATAAACAGCAAATTGTTTGTTGTTTGCAAATTAATAAATAGGATAGTATTTATTATTAGAGTAATACATTTTAGATTTTATTAAAATAATTAGTAATTATTGGAATTAAATGTAACTAATAATACTATTATACTAATAATGAAGATTTACATGGTTTATATAGGCGAGTATTATGTATTTATGTAGGTTTTAGGTGCTTTTTTAAATGTTAATTAGGTAAGTACTAATAAAATAGCAATAATAATATTTATTAATTTTTATACAAACTTATAACTACTAAGTAACTGAGGTTAAAAAAAATAAACTATAGAAGTCGCTCTATTAGTGCTATTTTACTCCTTCCCCCACGAAAATGTTTTCTGGATACGGCCCTGCATACAATTTAACTTTATTTATTTTATCTATTAAATATATCATTTTATTCACAGGAAAAAGTATGTATTATTAGGGCTTACTTATTTTTGTGTAGATCTATTTATGGAACCAGGACAAATAGCCTCCGTAGGTATTTACAGTTAGTAGATGTTTGAATCAAACGGTTGTTTGTAGTGCCTATTATACTTAATACTTATATAGTTATAAATATTATTTTAAAGTCATTTTTCAAGTTTATTGATAATTACAGTAAAATCCCGTTACAACGAACTTCAGGGGACCGAATTGTTTTTTCGCTATAACGGAAATTTCGTTGTAATGAAAATTCGAATAAGCTTTTCATAAGCCCTGATTTTCGGCAGGGGACTTCTATAACTTTCGTTATAACAGGATTTTTCGTTGTATTGGTATTCGTTGTAACGGGAATTTACTGTATTACTTATTTACGATATATTTTTACTCAATACGAATTAAACTCGAATACCTTTTGAGAAAAGTATTTTTCTTTAGCGTTATTATATTAATTCCTGATTGTTAAAATGACATTGATAGGTGTTAAAGATTGTCGATTCTTTCTACGATTGTTATCAACACGAATTAAAATATATATTTTAATTCGTGGTTATCAACGTGACAACATGTATTTAAAAATAAACCTGGTTGTGGTATTTTATTTAAATATGTACCTACACTTACCACTGTGATGTATACTGATCTTCTACCGTAATATCTAACCTTGATAAGAATTCGGTTATTATAATTACCTATACAAAATATTATAATTATAAAATTATAGGTAATAAAATAGTAAATTATTTAGTAATTTTATTAATGTTTTGTTTGATGTGATGAATTTTATTTGATGTTTACTAATAAATATGACTATCACAGTAGGTATTACACGATTATAAATTAATAATTATAAATTATAATTGTGGACTATTATGTATAAAATTCTAATGACTAAAAATAAAATAAAAATATGTGACAGTTTATTGTAAAACTAAATACTACTACTATACGTAATACGTCCATGGCCAGCGGCCGTTACGGACACCGGCCTACCGGGCCAATACACCACTATGTTTGACACTCATTACAAAATTCATGTTTCTTTTAATATTAATACTGTATAATATCTAACTAAGTACTATACAAACAAAAATTAGCTAAAATTGGTCTTATATTATTATTATATTGGAAATATTTAAATTTCTAACCCAGCAATACTCCTGCAACATTTTTATTAAATTCTGCCTAATAAATAATGCATTTCTCCCTCCTTTCCTCAAAACAAATTTAGGTCGTTAATGAATTACTTATTTTTTCCCGGAACTAAATATCAAAATTAACAAAAATCTAAAATGATATATTATTTGAAACAGTTATGAGTCATAATATAATGTGAAATCATTATTCGTTAAGTCAACTGCAACGCATTTTTGATTTCCTACTGCAGTTAATGTTACATTTCACTTTAAATAAAGGCAGAAATATTATTTACTATACCCATAACCTACTAATGTCGGTAAGTCTGAAAATACGATTGGAATATTTGAAATTTGTCTTACAAATTTTGTTTCATTCAAAAACTATAACTACAATTCTACATATTAGGTATTATCTACGTTATAGTTATGCGTTATCCGATTTCTAGTACAGACTTTCAGAAATCATATCGCTATACGTTACAACGTCAATCGGAGAAAGATAATGGTACCTACCTAATTTTTGTTACATAAAACGCACTCAAAACAGTAGCAATTTGACTTATCGTACGTGCGGCGCGTATTAGGTACTTCTCTGACCCGCTCTACCAGCTTGGTAGTAGGCGTCACCATAATTGCGCTCAGAATATTCGTGTACCCATTTAATAAAATTAAGTATAATATAAACTTATAATCCTAACATCCTGTACACTATAAAAAAAAATAGCTTCAGCTTCGTTATTATTATATTATTATAGCAATATATATTATTATTGAGACGATAGGAAAAATATTATTTTTAAAAATTTTGAACATTTACAGTATTAAGTATAAGTATGGTTTTACCAAATGCGTGGTCTTAGAAAATAGTTTTTCAAAAAAAAAAAATGAATATGTTTTGGATTGTTGTCTGTCGACTGTCGACTAGTATAGTACTATGTTTCGTTCATCGTTACATTACTTTTTGTAATAATCAGTGCTAATATTTATGAGATGAATACTTTGCTACTTTGGTGTAGTTTTGGGATTTTGGCATACTTACGAGTATACATAAACTATTATTTCTTACTGAAATTAAGGGACGGCACGACCTAACGCCCGAATTGTTATCATTAAATATGGATTTAAAATTAAAATTTTCATCAATAATATCACCAATAATACCTAATTATAAAATATAATTTAGTTTTAATTAAAGCCAGTAAATTAATTATTCGATTACACGATTTTTGTACAGCTTCTACCGTTCTTATAATATAGTCTCGCCCGCACGTTTGCTGCGGCTCAGTCCGTGTGTCAGGCAATCTCTCTCTTACCGAACGCAATAGGTATAATAATTCCACAGAATATATATAAATACGGCATATACTTACAATATAGATACTTATCGAAATATGTGGACTCTTTTAAATAAAGAACAATAACTTTTAACTTCGATATTACTTATTTATTTTATTAACACGATATATGTATAATATATGACGTATAAGTATTGAATAAAAGTGTTGATAATTATTTTTTGTTTCTCTGGTTTGATTATCAAAATGGACGTTTTAATTGTATAATCAAATTGCATTTTAAATAACAATTACATTTTAATTATACATTAAACAAGTGAATATAAATTTATTTTCAATAAAATAAATTAAATTTTAATATAAAGTAAAAAATATGACATACTTAAAAATATAGTAACGTCTGGAGTATCCTACAATACAAAAGCCCACCACCGGTGTACGTTAAATAATTTTATACTTGGGACGCATTTTTTATTATTATATTGAGCTTCTCTACTTGATTTTTCCCATTTAATTCGAACACCGATAAATATGACTAACTATTTAAAAGTTAACCTAAATTGATTTTACAACGTACACAGCGCTGCAATAATGTACGGTGCGAGTAAAAAAAAAAAATTAGTCATTATTATTTAACAGGTGCTTTTTCGCTTACGCAATCTCGCATGATACACTTACATAATTATTATTTTCTGATAATGTTTAGTCAAACGTAGTCGTTTGTAACTTTCCAAGTGTACAAAATCTAATATAGTTTATATAATTATTATTTTTTTTTTATGTATAGCACAACGTAGGTATTATAGGTACTCGCTACAGTGGTCGAAGTGGGACGGACTCCTGCAGCAGTCTCCAGATTGGATTACTACTTCAACAAAACATAATATAGTCAACATTTTTAACAAAAGCAATATTGTAGGTACTTTACCTATCTACAAACTATATAATACACAAATTGTGTACAGTTATGTTTAACAACAAATATTCACCTATAATTTATAAGTATGATTTTTTGAGAGAAACATAAATCATAATAATTACATGTATATGCTTATACATGCATCGGGTATAAAGTATTTACATAACGCTACGATCTCGTCTACTTTTGTTATGGACCGTTTTGACCTCGTTGACAAATATTGTTACCTATGATAGGTAGGTAAGTATAATATGATTGTTCGCGATCGCTAGTTTAACGAGGTGTCATTTATATATTTATATATAATAATGACTAGGTACTAGTGATGGGTCGAACTGTTCGAATCTCGAACCGAACCGAACCGAACCCTTGATGTTCGGTTCGGTTCGAAATTCGAACTCGGCACGAAAAAAATTCGAACCGAACTATCAAACATCTTTTACTGTTCGAAAATCGAACTTGAAAATATTTGTCGAACCTGACTTACTGACCACGATAGTTCAGAGACCAAATATTTGTACAATTCTTCAAAATTTATTTTAAAAAAATAAAAATTGATAATCATTTTTTAGAAATAATTAGACTATTGGCGATAGAAAGTTATAAACTGTAACAGGCACCTTATGTATCATTTATAATAATAATGATAAAAAATATTGAGTTCGAGTTCGAGTTCGATTTAAAATGATTCTAGGTTCGTTTCGGTTCGGTTCGGTAGAAAATATGAAGGTTCGGTTCGGTTCGAGTTCGAAAAAATAATTTAAAGTTCGGTTCAAGTTCGGTTCGATTTAAAAAATCAGAGTTCGACCCATCACTACTAGGTACCTATTGTGAAACCATTCATTATAATCGTATCAAATAGTTTATTACTATCATAGTTTGACAACTTTTACTACATTCCAATAATTCCTAACTAGACTTAAAAATACCGTTTTAAGTTTAATAAGCTTTATACCAACCACTCGCTTTTAGTAATATTAATCATTATTATATGTTATTCATTCATCACTCGTATACCTACTACTTATTTGTATGTATAATATGAGTAAAAGAAAATTTTATGGCGAATGGATGTATAAGATTCTCATATAGGGATGAGTCAAATGGTGATTATGTGGGAGGGGATGATACTCTTCCCTTCACAGCCATGAATTTTTTTCAAGATCTTCCAATGGGCCACACACATGGACACATGGTATATTCGTTTAAATAATTAATTAGGTAATCTTCATAGTAATAATATAAAATATGAAATATAGAACCATATGGCCATAGGTATATTGTTTTTTTAAATATTTAATGCTTAATAAAATAATATATTTATTATATTTTTTGCATAAAAACGGCTGACGGGGACAACATTAAGCACCTAAAACACCCACCTGGCTACACCACCGCATACCTACGTCTGATACTTCTACATTTATTTTAATTCGATTTCGAACCGTAATGATCAGTATAAATATATTATTATTAGATTATGTATAGGTACTTCCTAGTTGTTTCAATTTGATACTTTCTATTTATTTAATTTTTTTCGTGCGTGAAATATAATAAGAATTTTGTTTTTACTTAAAAATCTGATATTAACTTAAACTATTAATTAACCTGCAGGGCTGCAGCAGAAATATCGTCATCAAATTCAATAACACCGTACATTAATATTTCAAACCAGAACATAATAATATAATTTCTATAACACAACATCTTATAAAAATGAGAATACAATTTCGTTCTCTATTACTTTCATATTATATTATATTCCATTCTATTAATAATAATAAAAATTCGTGATCTCTTCTCGTGATTGTTTTATTACGATCGCCGTTAATAAACTCTTATATTATTATATCTCGTTAATTTTAATTTATAGAAATAATAATACAGTAATATTATGCACTGTACTCGCATCAAAACAGGGTCATTCAAAATATGTTGTTACAAAAATTATGAAAATTACACAACGAAAACCATATTATATAATTTCTTAATTTCTAATAAATTTTGTAGTTTTATGGCACGAGATGACCCCTTAGATATTTGTCTAAAGCATTTGTTTCTACTATATTTTTCAAACGTCATTATACCTATTCATTTTATATCTACTTATTTCAGTAGATCGATGGACAAGATCTAAAATAACCAATGCACAAATCTCAAATTCGTCGATTTTTAAAAATAAAATAGATAGGTAGGTACTTATTCAATTCCATAGTTATGTTATAATAAACAGAAACTTTACATCCTATTAATTTTGTAACTTTCACTTTATGATACCTATTTTTAAATGTTTAAAATAACTATTCATTATAATTTATAATTTAGTTTTTTATTTGAAATAATGGTCGATTTATTGGATATATTATATGTAGGATGTATCTAGGTACCTATAACCAGTTCAACATTTTGATCATTGCTCAACACATTTCATTAATAAAAATCTAATTATGAAATAAAATAAATTTAGCTCCACAAGAATTAAAAAAAAAACTTAACCATAATTTTTGTTACTGATGTTGTAATTTATAAATAACTATTGTATTTTTAAAATCCTCCAAGATGCTTTTAAGTTCAAGCAAAAATGCTTCCTAATATCTCAAATGTTTTTATGATAAAATTTAGTTAAAATAATTAATTCTAATAGGTAAAATACTATAGTATCAGCAATGGGTGGATTTTTCATACAAGCATCATATTATATAAAATAAAATTACATTTAGCACATATGCTTATTGTTCTCGTCTAAATAGATTGTAAATATCTTATAAAAATAAAAAATATACTTATCATTACTAACATTATTGTTTATAGCTTTTATAGGTTTCAGGAATAACCAATTAAGAATTAGTATAATATATGGAAGCATTTAATGAATATTATAAGTTAAAACTCAAGTTTTAGATTTTCTGAAACAAAAATGTTGAACTGTTCAATGATAACGTAAAATATTAAATGTTTTATCCAAACACAATTTATAAATAGTTGATATGTTCATGTCCAAATACAATAATTAGAATAATAAAAAAACTTCTTCCTAAATAATTAGAACTGGAAATATTTCTAAAAAAATAAATAAATTAAAAACAACTAGTGGCAATAATGGAAAAAAGTTAGCCACTTAACTAACTTAATTTTTTTGCATAATTTATTATTTTCAATTCTGAAAAACAAAGGGGAATTTTTTCCTAAGTACATTTTTTTTGGTTGGGAACACTGAACAATTATAAAATTGAGTGGTTGTGTTTAAAATTTTTCCTAGTATAAGTAGTATAGCGGCAAATTAATATTTCTGACATTGTTTATCCAACACACAATATCAGAAAACTAAATTTAATTACGAAAAAATACTTTTTGTTTTGATATAGACTATAGGCGATCAAAACCATTTTGTTTGATTTTTGAGTTAATATTAATTAAAATTTTACTGATTCTAAAGACATTGGATGTTCCAAAATGTATACTACATTTTTATAGTCAAATTATGCTTATATTTAGCCCATATTTATGAACAGAATCTGTAATAATGTGTTAACAATTTACAATATATTAATTTAGTAACGACAGCATAACAATAAAATGTTGAATAGTTTATTAAAAAAATATATTTATAATTGTTTACACAGATGTCTTTTTGATTTTCTTTACAACTTTATGATCTTTTGAAACATTTGATTTTCGTTTCTTGTTTACTTTAGACGACTGATCAACATTAATAATTGATACTAAATTTTTTTTAACTTTTATATTTTTATTTTTATCATTTGATTCTTTCTTCGATTTAGATGATGTTGAATCTTTTATATCAGCATTAGGTCTAAAAACAAAAATATTTAATAATTGTTTATTGTATAGTTAGGTTAGAACAAGAGTTCTAAAAAATGTTTAAGATTCAAATAAATTTAAAATAGTGTTTAAATATAAGAATATAATTAGAGTTGTTTCATTAGTCACATGGAAAAAAAGTGTATAGCACAAGTACACACCAAATTAGTACCAACTGCTATTGTTGAGAAAAATGAGATTGATGAGAAACCATGTTACTAGTTTGGTGCACAATTGTGTTACACCATGGTGGAAGCATGGTAAATTAGTGGGTTAAATTAGGAAAAAATTAATACAATATACCTAAAGAAGATTATCATACTTCTAAAAAAATTATTTGTACATGCCTAAAAAATATTATCTTTTGTTTTACAGTTACTAGATTTTTAGTTACTCACTTTTGATATCTATGTGGTTTTGCTCTAATTTCACTCCTATCAATAGATTGTTTTTCTAACTTTCTTCTAGTGTTCTTATGCAATCGTTTCATTTCTAACATATAATCTGGTACTGGGCATCCTGAATCCCTCATCACTGTGGCAATACTGCAACAAAAAAATGTAATTATATAGCAAGCTAAATCTTTTACATAAAAAAAAAAACAAATTTACCTTCTTAACATTGGTTTGTCATCATTTGTAAAAAACGTAACAGCTTTACCAGAACGTCCTGCTCGCCCTGTTCTGCCTATTCTATGAATATATGAGATGGCTGAAGATGGAAAGTCATAATTTATTACCAAATTGACACCTTTGAAATCGATACCTCGTCCCATAAGCTCTGTACAAATTAAAACCCATATTTTTCCTTCCCGAAAAGCTTTTACTGTATTGTCTCTCTGAAAGAAAGTTGTTTTATATTATTCAAAATATATATTTATTTTTCATAACTATAACTCACTTGTTGTTGAGTTCTATCAGAATGTATAGCATCTACATTAATTCCATCATAAATAAGTTCACTAAAAAGCTCTTTCGCACGTTCTTTGGATTGTAAAAATATTAAAACTGGAGGTGTTAGACCCTGAAACGCAATTTAAAAATTGATAAAGTATAAAGAGCATTGATATGTTATTTATAGCTTATAACATTTACTTTTTTCACTAAATCTCTCATTGCAATTAATTTTCCTTCTTCGTTGCCAACAAATACCAGATCCTGTTCGACGGTTGTAGTTGTAGTGTTCCTGTACAATAACAATATAAATTAAACAACAATAATAATAAATGTATACTTAACAAGACAGGGCGAGTCAATATGTTTGGATTTAGTTATTTTAAACATAATTAATTTTATTAAGATTATAATAATATAGAGAAAACAATTTAAAATTAAGAAGTGTATTCAAGCTGTAACAAAATCATCTCTCCCCCCCCCCCTTTTACACATATACGCATAAGTTTTTTATTTTTTGAAATACCTAAAATGATTAGTAATTTTTTATATTTTTTACAATATTTTAGGTGGAATTTTTGGGGTTAACTTAAGAAATTCAAATGAGAACCTATACTTTTTCACATAAAATTTAAATACTTGTAACTCATAAGCTACTCATCTGAATTTTGATTTTTATGTATTAAAATACTCTGATAAAAATTCTCAAGATTTGGATTGTAAAAAAAAATGTAGGTTCTATTTTGAATTTCTTATGTCAACTCTCAAAATCTCCCCCAAAATATTGTAAAAAAAATTACTAATCATTTTAGGTATTTCAAAAAATAAAAAAATTTTGGTACTAAACATTTAACCTTAAGAATATTTATATGACAAAATGGCTGTAACATAAATTTTGAATCGCTCTGTATATTATATTAGTTGAATAACAATAACATACCTATTACCAACTGTTACTGATATAAGACCATCAAGATTTTTCTTTGACCATTTTGCCACTTCTACAGTATATGTAGCACTGAACATGGCACGTTTAGCATTTGGACCACAAGCCTTATAAATTGTTGCTAATTGATCTCTAAAACCTCGAACTCCAGTTTCAAATAATTTATCAGATTCGTCTATTATTAACCACTCAATGCTATTATGTGAAATAACAAAGTTAAGACATTTTTTTATTAATTTTACATATGTAAAAATATATAGTAAACATTACTTGTTGAGTTCAACAGCTGGTGGTTCTTGTTGCAGTAGAAACACAAGTCGATTAGGCGTTGCTATTAAAATATCTGAAATTCATACCATAAATAAAAATGTAATTACTATTTATCAGTAGTGGTAAATATAATTAGCTTTAACACAAACTAAGGTATAGAGGACTAGCATCCTAATATTTGCAATTAGATAAGGTGCATCTAAATATAGCTGTAACAAAAACTGAGACTATATTGCAGATTGTTATAGATAATTATTAAATGTTGTTTGTACTTTAGCGGATATCCAATACATTTAAAATAATGATTTTAAGAAGACATGTAAAATGAAAAATACTGCATTAAGGTTGAGTTGAATGCTCAAATCAGTATTCACAACTTGTGTCTAGGCTTGCAGTTTTTACCATAATAACCAATCTACTGTACCATAGTTTATGCTTAATGTTTACAATATTATCACTCTTTACTTCTCTATGACCAAAACTCAAGTGCCAAATGATTTAGAATGACAAATTTTAAAATTGATAAAATGTTATTAGATTTTATTTGAGAAATGTGAAATATTGACATTGGATATATCAAAATATAGATACTGTAATTATTTATTAATTTATTATTATATTCAATATAATTTATACCAAATTTTTGAGCTAATTTTGGATTAAATTTCTCTTTATCCTTATTAAATTTGGTAAATGTATGTGCTCGTAGTCCAATTCCTTCACATAATCTTGTACATTCTCTGTAGAAAAACAAAGAAATTATAAAACTAATAATTCGTTACATGACTGTAATTATTTTTTTTTTTAACAATATTGTACACACCTTAATGTTTGTTTAGCTAATTCTCTGGTAGGACTTACAATTAAAGCTCTAAATCCTTTATTTAATGGTTTATTCAAGTGGTGAATAACAGGTACTAAGAATGCGGCAGTTTTGCCAGAACCAGTTGGAGCACAGGCAAATATTTGCCTTTTCTAACAAAACAAGCAATTAATAATATATATCTATGTTAATGAAATACTCCAGTTACTTGCGACTCACCTGCAACATAACTGGTATAGCTTGAGTCTGAATTGGCGTTGGCACAGTGTAACCAGATTTGTTGAGATTTTCCATCAACACAGGATTCAAAGAATAAGTTTTTTTCATTAAGTCAAAAGTCGAAAGCGCTCCAGGGACATTATCACCAACTGTTTTGACTTTAATCTGTTTCGCGCTGGATTTTTCATTCTTTGAGACAGAGAAAAAAAAGATAAGTTGAAAACATTCATATTGTCATCTGTAATTTATCAATAGAATACCTCCGGTTTAATCGCAACTTTTTCAGGTTTTTTGAATTTTGCGCCGACGGACAGCTTTTTAAATATATCGAATGAGTCCATCGTTTAATGTTTGACATCCACCGTCAATGGTCCATAAGGGATTGGTCCACGAGTTAAGTTTCAAAATTTCAACTACTGAACTACTTCTGAGAGACTGTGACTGAAATGTCTTGCTATTGCTATCCGTTAGTCGTTACACGCTTTTCCGGCTCCTGTACAGTCGCACGTTTTAAATAATAATATTATCATATTATTATGATAATTGTTTATCATAACCACAAAATACGTATCAGATAGTATCAGCAATGGTAATTGGTAACTGATTTGGCTGATACCTGGTAGCCTGTTGAGGGCATGACCAAAATAATATTAATAATTCATTTTTTTATTTAAACTTAAACATTTTAAACTATTTTAAGGGGTGAGAGCATAGGATGGATGTAGGTATTAGGATATTTTCCGGATTTTCTTCGGAATGTCAGGTATTCAGGTGAGAATTCCATAATAAAGAGGCTTATTCGCTTATTTAATATTTAATTACAAAGGTAAAAATAAAAATATTATATTATACTATAGATAAACTGCATATATATTTTTTTAAATTAATAAAAAATAATTTATATTTTTTTTATATATATTTTTGAATATCCTTAAAAAATATTATTTTTTTAGGTCAAAGTTCTTCAAAAACATCATCTGCATTATTTGTACTTTTCGGTGGAATGACATGTACTATTAATAAATATAATTTTAACTTAACAAATAGTATAATATTGTATGAAATTGTTTTTAAATATATATTTAGTATTTTGTGTAGTGCCAAAAAAAAAATTAAATTATGTAGATCCACTTTGTAAATACACCCTTGTCTTAATGATTAAGGACAGACGGGATAGTCAATTCATTTTAAATGATTTAAGCGGAGAGTGTAATCAGAAGCTTAAAGCAATAATTAAGTACTTAATATAACTATATACCTATAGTACTATAGGTACTATGTACCTATTATGAGTTATGACATCACTTAAGAGTTTAGACAGTTATTTTTAAAATAAAATTTTTAAGGTTATAAAATGCAAATAGTAATTTTTAGATGTTGCTGATAAATTTGTTTCATTTGAGCTTATTTTAAATTCAGAAAATGTCATAAGAGTACTGCATAGATTAATGATAATTGATAATGCAACTATATTATGTCTTAACATAATTAATAATAACAAAACAAAAATGGATTAGGGCAAAGGAAAGTATGTAACAATAAAGACCAATAACGTTTGATACTAGACATTTTGTTATAAATATTTATAATTATATATAATCAAATAAAATATAATTAACAAATATTTGAGAAGTAATAATAACAATAAAATTACAAAACAAAAATATAACAAAAAGAAAATATTATTAAATAATAGTAAATATCTATTCAGTATTTATTATGACGTATTTCGATGCATTATTTTAATATGCCTTTGCATATGTGCTTTGGAAACAAATAGTTTATAACATATCTCACATTGATGACCTTGACCATTGTGTCTCTTAAGGTGCATATCACGGTATACTTTTGTACTAAATAGTTTTTTACAAAGTTCACATTCAAATTTTTCTGGTGGTTGTGTTAATTCATGATCTCCAGGATGCATATTTTTTTTATGTGTGTCACAGTGAGTTTTACATTTGAAAGTTCGTCCACAATGTTCACACATGAATGGTCGTTCGTCGGTATGGCATAACTGGTGTTTATTCAGTGCAGCATTGGTAGAAAAACTTTTGCCACAAACTTGGCACATATAATGTTTACCCTTATGGCGGCTACTATTGAATATAACAATACAAACACATATAAATATATAGTTTTTTTTATACATTACATATGAAACATAAAAATCTATTTTATTAGATAAACATACTTGACATGTAGCGTTAAATACTCCTTAAATGAAAATGCTTTATCGCATACAGAACATTTGAATACTTTTTCTAATGTATCAGAATTATGAACTATCATCATGTGCCTATTTAGATGATGCTTATAGGTAAAACATTTAGAACAATCTGTGCACCTAAAAAAAAAAAATCATGGTGTTTAAAATGGTTAGATTTAACAATTTGTTAGTATTATGAAACCCCAAGCAGATTTCTTAAAATGATTACTAGTAGAAATAAAATATATCTATATTATAATGTGTGTTTTAAATATAATATTTTTCAATAATTTAATATTTAAAATAAGTGATTAACATTATGGTACACTATAATAATATGAATTAATATCTATGCAGAATTTTATATTATTACTTGTGAGGTTTATTATTTGTATGTTTTCTTCTATGGTCATCCATGACGTGCTTTCGATTAAACTCAGCGTGACAAATCTCACATTGGTAAGGAGCAGCATTATTATGTTTTTTCTTCATATGCCTACCAATTCTTGAATAACTTACAATATTCATGCATATTCTACACACTGTATAACTTACTCGTTTTTTATTTAATAATGATGTTTGTGGTTCATTGATGATAACTTTGTTATTATCTTCTAAAGGTATACTAAAAAAAAAAAAAAGAAAAGAAATATTACCATAACATTTTTAACATGTTACAACATATTCAAAATTAATAGCTAAATTAAAATTTACTTTTAAATAAATAATGCTAACTTATTTAGTTCTGTATCAATTTCATGGCCATCGTCAATGAGCAAGTCTATTTGTGATGATGCATTGTCTTCATTGTCCTTTACAAAACTGACTTGATAACTATTATCATCAACTTGTTCTATATAAACATCGTCAACGTTGTCCGAAACATTATCTAATTCAGAAAACAAGTGATCAAATTGTTCTGGTGGTCTTGTAGGACTATATTCAATTTGATAAACTGGTGTTTCAGAAGTTGAGTATTCAGAACTATCAAAACCAATATGATTAATGAGATGAGTTCTTAATCCATTCGAATTAGGAAAACCAGCATCACAATATGGACATAAATACTTCATAATGTCACCATAATGAGATTCAACGTGTGTATCCAAGTCTTCCTTACATAAGAAGTATTTAAGACAATGTTCACAAGTATGTGTATAAGCAGATTTATGCGCAGACAACTCATGAGCCCGTAGTTGCTGCTTAATATCAAACTCCATACCGCAAATTGTACAACGATGAATATTAACTTTATTTCTAGTCAGGTCATTATGGTGAACAGTTCTTATATGTTCTCCAAGATCTGGAAAAACTGAATGACACATAATGCACTCTCCTTGAAAAATAACTTTATTTTTTTTAGGGTTTAATGGAGATTTAATAACTGGTATAGTTGGTTTGGAAATATTTTTATCATTATTGATAATATTTTTATCAATATCTTTATTTTCTTTCTTTATAATATCAATTGGAGTGGTCTCTCTAAAAATAACAAATATTATTAGTTTAAATATTTTAGTACTGATAGAATATTATTAAATATTACCTTTTATCTTTTTCTTGAACTATTAGGTTTGTTTTACATTTATCGTGAATCATATAGTGATCTAACAAATCTTTATGTTCTGTGTAAATTTTATCACATTTTCTACACATGAATATATTTTGTCCACTCAATAAACGCTGACATAAATTAGTAGCTAATTCAATAGTGCAAGTATTGTTTTTATAATCATAAACAATTTTGTTTTTAATTGACTTAATAGGTTTAATAAAAGGTTTTAACTGTGATTTTATGGGCAACATAGGTTTCACAGATGTGTTTTTTGATGTTCTGAAAATAAATAGATGATTGAAATATAATTTTAATAAACCATATATATTACATAAAATATTTTTCTTATTCGTTGTCCTCATAATTTTGTATAAACATGAAACATTTGTTATTAGTATTTATGTATTATAAATTGTATAGTAATTGTATGATTCAACATGTTGCAGAATTAATTATTAAAATTTTAAGTTTAAATAGACCTTATTCAAGTGTGTTTATAACAATACTCATTAAAGACTACCAATTAAAATTATTTAAACCCATCTTAACCATCTGAGCTTTGAACTATAATTTCAAATTTGTATATTCCTGACGAATTGTATAAATATGGCTTTTAATTTACACCATTGGCAATGCATAAATATTCAGATAAATAATAAATATTATAAATAAATTCATAGTTTGTCAAAAAAGGTCAATATTTCTTCATTTTAGCAAACGAGTATCATTAAAACATACAAAGAATTTAATTTTTAATTTTTTATATTTAAGAGTAGCGCACCTGTGTTGTCTCCGTTTTACAAATGTAAATCATAGAAAAAACTGTTTTGTGTAGGATAGAATCACTCAGGTTAGTAATGATAGATAAAGATATAATATAGTTGAGAACATTAACTGTGAAGAATTTAGGAAAAAAGCCCCGTACTGTGTTTTTATTTCACTTAAACGAAAACAAATTTTTATTGTTTCAAAATCCTTTATTTTTCAGTTTCCAATACTTAAATAACCTTTTTTGTAGTTCCAATATCGAACAAATAAAAATTATATTTCACAGCCAACATTTTGTTCTTTAGTTATGACTGTAGCCTTCTCATTTCTTTCTTCTAAAGATCTAGGACAATTTGCTGTGGCCATTTCGATGTGACCATTAAATATTTTCGACATATTCATAATTTAAAAAAGATGATAATAATAATGGTTAAATAAAAATATTACATTTTTGTTACCAACTGTTTTACTAATTTACTACAAGTTGTGTCACCAGATGAGAACTGATTAAAACGTTATTGCCAAATTGTAATCATGATCCTCATTGAATGCCCGTGGGCGATGTGTATACATTTTAAGATAAAATAAATAAGTAAAATCCAATAATATAACATATAACATTATACGGGTGAATTATAAGTTATTTAAGTATATATATAATTTTTTGAACACAGCAAAACGGCTCGTAGCGAAATGGCCACACCTATCTGTCCCATTCGTTTGCCACAAAACAGTTTTTGCTATGTATTAAATTTATAAGATAGGGATAACACATCCGTACCTAGCAACCTCTTAAAATAATATTACAATTAACTTACATATTTTCTAAATTTGTATTTAATAGAGAAATTTGAGATGAAATAAGTTTTTCACTTGATTGTGTTTGTGTAACAGGAACAATATTTGAAGTATTTGTTAGTGATTTTGGTTGAATAGGTCTTAAATTTGAATTGTTACCAAGAGCAATTTTTTGAATAGGTAATTTATTCTTTGATCTAAAAATAATAACCAACATATTAGTAAAAACAAATTTAATGCTAATAAAAATTAATAATATTTAAATTATTAATACTTACATTTTAAAGTTTGTAGATAATGGAAAATTTAAAGTATCATGAAGAAAAAATACATTTGAATTCTGTATATCTGAATTGACCTCACATTGTGTAGTTTTATTTTTATCAAATTTATTTTGTTGTTTTCTAGTCTGTTGAGTTTTTGATGAAATAGTTGCATCATGTTTGGTTCTAAAAAATAAATCAATACTAATGTCATAATAAGTACTTTGTACTTTTTAAATTATTTAAACATATTCAGAGTATTTAATAGAAGATTAATGTTTATTCAAAGATATGAATTAGACATTGGTGATTGTTGTCTAATCTACTTTGTGAATAACTGATATAGTTTTTTAGATATCATTATTTAAATAAATTGACCATTTTTTAATTTAAAGACAAGATATAAAACCTTTCATAGGCTTTTAAATATATTTTTATTTAAAGAATGATAGCAGATGTTAAATAGATATTAGAATGAGTGTTTTCAATTATATATATATATATAGATAGATAACATTTTTAAATTAAAGTTGACGATCAGATCACTTTTAAAAAATATCTTCACACACAATAAAAAAAATTAAAACAAGTCAATAATATCATATATACCAAATAGTTAGTATCAATATACAATACTTACTCAACTATAGAAATGCTGTTCTGCAACAATCGACAATTTTCATCACTGTTATTGGTAGTTTTCAAATATGTGTGATCATTTTCAAACGCTATATACCGATAGTCGACCTCAGTCATTTTTGAAACAGCAATTATACTGATCCTATTGAATTTATAAATCAAAAGATTGAAAATTAACACAAATATATTACTGCAATCACTTTAACTGTATTACATTACCTTTTATTTTAAATATTATATATAAGGTAAGAAGAGTATGAATTTAATGCGCAAAATTGTTTTTGATGTTTTTATAACAACAAAATATCATCCACATTTCATTAAATTATTGTTTATTATTTTCCATACGCAAAATATGTAAAAATTATTTGTATAGAGTAATAAAAAATTCAAATATTTTGAAGACCACAGAATTCATTGATATTATTTAATTAAAATTTAAATAACTTTTAATCGACACTTTAAAATAAAAGTCGATTCTGACAATTATTTTTTTTTAAATTAGAATTTAATAAATAATTACAAATAATAAGCTACTTTAATAATTATTATTTAATACTTAATAGTAGAACAGTAATATAAAATAATAAATTTTAATAATTATTAAGTAACAACATTTTGGTGCCTATTGGCTATTATCAATTATCATTAACGCTTAACCGTGCATCGAAAAGTCAATAGAAACTATACGCCAGTGTGTCCAATTTATATTTTATCAAATACTATAGATATTTAAAATATTTGATTTCACCATTTTTACAATGGGCGCGTAGATAACACGTTAGCCAGAGGGTCAGAGCTGCCAAACTCTGGTCAAAGCCAAACCACGTCATCTCAACCGTTGATCCGTAGTATAAAATAATGAAATAATATGAAGTAAACAAAAAAAAATCCTTCTCGTGTTGTTTTATTCTGTGGTCTCACTCTCAGCGAATAATACAATAATATTTTACTGACGGCCGACGGGAGATGGGAGTTCAAGGTTGGCGGTTGCAACTTGCAACTGTTACTATAGTGTATTACATTTGTTTATACTTTTATGTTTTATAAGTATCCATCGAATAAAGATTAGGGTTTATTCATTAATTGTTTGATCGCGAGCAAAGGGCCTAAAAACGAATTAGTAAATTAAGTATTAAATTCATAATATTTATTTCTTGCACTAGAACAGAGAAAGAATCAAAAAACTGTTACAGAATTCAGTAGGTACGATTTTATCACTCCAACAGTTATTCAAAAATAGAAATATTTACTGTGAGAAAAAAGTTGGCAGCGTTACCAAATGGTTTGAACACTGTAATTCGAAATTTATGACCTTAAAAATATCTCATTCGTTGTGTAATATAATTAAAATCGACTATATTATGTTAATAAATTATTGGGACTTAACGTATGCGTAAAAGCAGTAACCAGTAAATTTAATGTATTTAATACTTTCATCAATTTTGTATGAGCACCGTTATTGGACCGTTCATTCATCCATATCAAGGAAACACCAATTGGTTCATGATTGCCCTATTGTACCCTTAACTATATTTGATCTAAGGTAGTGAGGTATACCTCACGGCTAACACCTTATCTTGGAAATTAATTTTAACCACAATTAATGTTTGTTTTATTGTATTTGATTTTTATTTCAAATATGATTATTTACTATGTATTTAGTATAAGACAAATGCACAATGCCACAATTGGAGACAATAATATATTTTATATATATTTTTTTCATGTGCATATTAGGAATTACAAAGAATTTTTTCATACATTTTAATCTCTAACAGATGATTAAGTAAAAACAATCTATTGTCTATATTATTTTGTACTATTAGTTTAGAAAAAATAAAATTAAAAAAAAACATTTTTTACATTTTGAATTAATTTAATATAATATATATTCTCATGTAGTGTTACATATATTTTGCAGTCAATTTAATTCCAAATGAAACAATCAACTGGTGTTTATCAACAATAAAATAAATAAACAAATGACCAAACTGTTATGGAAAAAAAATTGCAATTTAAGTAAAAACATTTAAAACTATTAGCAATGACTTAAAATAAATTAAATATGTTAGAGAAAAAAAATACTATTAATACAAGAAAAAAACTTCATTTTTAATTACTGTAATAAATAATAACTCTTTAATTTTTTTTTATTCATGAAAGATTCTATTTAATGAATGATATAACACTATTCTCAATGACAGGCGGACAGGCAATAAAAACAAATACAAGATACCTAATAAATAAATAAATAATATTGCATTCATACAAAAATACGCACTCGGAACAAAACGGACACTCAGAAACAACTTTAAGATTTTTCATATTATAAACAAATATTATATACAAGTTAAATATTTAACAAATATTATTTGATAATCAGTCAGTCATACGAGCCGAGTAAATGAGCTCAATCGATGTATACTAATATAAATAAAAAAAAATTTCTCACTTAACTTTAAAATCCGTACACTAGTAGGAATACGAATACAGAGTAGCACATTTACTCATACAGTTATACAAAATCACAGACACGTTTTGGTTCCATTTATACCATAAAAATTATATAGGCACTAAATAAAGACAATCATACGAGAAGACAAACGATCAATAGAGTCTCACGTTTAAAATCATATATATTTTACATTGCAAAGGTCTTGATTTTTTGAAGTTCTTTCGCAGACCAACGGGCCAGACTTTTGGCAGTAACATCTGTGGATTGACGTCCTTTGTATAGAAGTTCATGTACTTCTCCATTGTCTAGAACCGGACATGCTTTAGCACCAAAAGCTGTGCATAAATCTCCAACAAGACCACAGCAACTTTTTAGTATTCCTGGATGTGCATTAGGATCAGAGCAAATAGATATCATATATCGAACCATGAATGGCAAATGTGCTTCTAATAAGTAAACATCTTGATTGGGTGTATATCCTTCGCCTTTCAGCCCTTGTACAATACCAATATAAGCAGCCAATACACCTTCACGAAGTTCATTTAAGTAATCAACAATTTCTGCATCATTGGGATCCAACTGAAGTTGTGCTACTTGAACTAACGCGTTCAAAACATGATCTAAGTACTTTTTAAATTCTGAACCAATGCCAAGAGCTATATCTCCAAACGAAGACAAAATTTGTGGTTTTAAATTTCGGTTAACAGTATTATTGCTCAAAGTTTCAAAAAGTAAAGCAAAAATTTGATCACAATATGGGGCTAAATCTTCACGGAGAGCTCGTGACAAATCACCTACCAAACCAATGGCAGCTAAACATACCTGGAATTCCATATTATTCTGTAAACCAATAAATAAGTATGTTTTGAAATATTCCATATACTTATTGAATTTTTTTCCAATATTTTCTATCAGAGGACTTATAGCCATTAAAGCATCTTCTTGCAAACCACTATCCTTGCTAGTACTCAACATTACTAAAAGAGCATTCATTATGGCATCAGCAATTTTTTCTACATCTTCTCCACTCATTTTTCTTATAACACTTTGTAATGTTGCACACAACAGTCCTTGCATGTCCAAACAATCTTCATTCATGGATTGTAAATTGATTATTTGATTCAAGCGACTAAGTACAATCAAGGTTGTACTTTTAACAGTTTCATAACAATCAGCAGGTGCACACTTAATCATATCCATAAGAGCTTCATATGCAGCTGATCTCAAATTTGATCTCATACCATCACCTCTTTCTGTGGTTTCGAGCAGGCCTTGAACAATGTAATCAAAATATGGAGTCAAGACATTCATGTCTTCTCCAGTGGCTTGTGCAAGACTGCTAAAAGCCCAGCAAATGTTAGTGGCAACACGTGGTTCAGATTTAAGACCTTTAATAAACACTCCAAGCACATCATTTAAACATGGAGAATTAATGATTAAATCTGGTACAAACTCAAATATGCGGCCAAATGTCCATGCAGATGTATCTTGAACAGCAACGCTAGCATCATACATTAAATGTATAAGTACAGGAATGTTAGGTTCTAATAGGCTTTTTAATGCAATTTGATCTAGACCGCCAAGAATCGATCCAAGTGTCATGACTGAAGCATCTCTAAAACGCCAATCTGGATTGCTGATATTAGCATTTATGAATGGAATTACATGAGGAACAATATTGCTTTGGCAACAAGTAGCTAGCAACATTATACAAACACCAGCTGATTTACACGGATTCCAATCATCATCATCATCACCTTCTTCTTGTTTGGTAAGTTTTTCCATTAAAACAGGTATTATGAATTCCAATGCACCTTCAGCATACAGCATAAGTTTTTTGTCATTGGGTTGTTCTTGGCATTGTCTTTCATAGACAATTTCAGCTTCTTCTTCAGCAATACTAGACCAAAATTCTATACCCTGTAGTGCTTCTTCGTCCAAATCTGATTTAATAGCATGTAGTGTAATTGGAAATAATGTTGTCATATATAGTTCCATGTACTCATAATATAAAGAGACAATTTTAACAAGACATTGAAGTGAAGCAACCTTAATTTGAGTTTCAGTTGATTGAGTAGCTTTACACACAACTTCCATTATGTAATCACGTTCATTTTTCTTTTCAAAATTTCCTTTTGTAAATTCCAAAGAATTATAAAGAGCAGTAGTGGCAGCTAAACAAACATGGCTATTTGGTTGGGTCATTCCGTGAACAATGGCCGTAAGAACTGTGTTGGACTCTGCCTTTAAAACGTCGCGGTCGGTCTCGGCACATATATAACCGATAGTTTCAAGAGAAGATTCTCTGAGAACATCTGATGAATTTGGATCAGTAACATTTGATGCTAACAAGGCAATAAGACCGGGCCAAAGATTTAGTGGTAACTCAATAATAGCAACATTAGCAACACACTGAGCAGCGGAACTGGGCCGACTTTCCGTGCCGAGTGCTTTGAATATGTTTTCTTTAATAAAAAGACGGTCTTGTTCAGTGAAAGACAACCAACGCTGTTTCATCTGAACCTTAACCGCTTCATCTTTCGACGTAATGTGGTTTTTGATTTGAAGGCCGGCGGCGATGCGAGCAACTGGGTTATTGACGGAATAAAGTAAGACATTAGATAAAGTTTTGAGAAAACCTGGGAGATTCGTTTGCGCTGCATGCTCGAGGAATTTCTGTATTTGATTTAATTCTTCTTTGTCGGTGGAAATTGTGCGCTCCAAAAGGCTGGTAATTTGAACTACTTCTTCATCACTCATGATGGCGAACGTCCTTGACAAACGGATGCGAGTTGTTTGCAAAAATGATACACTACGACTAATTTAACGTCCGGCGTAAAACTAAACAGTAAACGGCAAAAGCTAAATTACCGCAGAAACACAGAATACGTTAAAAAAACCATGGAGTGCGTTCACAAAATATTATTGTCCACAATTATTTAATGAAGTCATGGCCATTTAATGAAACACCGCGGTATTGGTATAACCTCAAAACGTTAAAACGGACAGAGGTCTTAAAACACTATTGGCGGGTATAAACCATTGACCTATTAAAAACTGATATGTTATCATTATGACGGCCGGCTTATTGGCGGAAGGAATCTCCTACCACGATCATATCACAGAATAATATATATAACACTATCTAAGACCTCCTATGGCGTTTTTATCTTTTCTACATACGATCAGTGGTACCATATACTTTCAGGGAAAATACCCCAATTCCAGAGCTAAGCTTAACTCCATACATATTACATATTAAATTAGTAGTTACTAGTTTCATACTTTCATCGGTATATCGTATATTTAATATTTATGGCATTTATGCTAAATACCCTATATTACTCATATAAACTATAGAGTATTTTGCTTAACGCTTAAGGGCTTCTCATCATTATTGCCATGATAAAATACATTTATTTTGTCATGATTATTGCAATTTGCAGTCATAGACGATAGACCATATTGTTCTGTGATACTACAACCGTCTACCGTAGTCAGTAATTCATGAATTTATGATTACGAACAGTATAAAATTATATAGGTATTTTCAACATTTAACTAGTACAATCTTATTTAGTACATGTTATTACTGTTATTTCATTGGGACATTAATGTAGTTTCATTAATCGTGAATTCAATTTTTTTTTTAAACTCATATTATTGTAAAATTTGAAATATTTACAAAATGTTATAAAATAAGTATTGATAGGTGTTATATCAAACATACATTTTTAAAAAACACTAATTTTTTTAGAATTTATAGTAAAAGGAACAAATGTTTATATGACGTTAATATTATTATAACAATTACTAAATTTTAAGAATTACAGAATTACTAATTTGACTTGCTTAACTTTTCAAACCGCTTATTAATATTTAATATTTTGTAGTTACTAGATATTTATTAATTTATAATACACAGATATTCTTAAAAACCAAAAATAAATAAATATTTTAATTTTAAAAATAATTTACAAAATATTTTACATATTAGCATTGATTAAATTTTAAACCAATGATATTAGAAACCAGTTTAATAAAGATTAGGTAAGTACTAAGTACTGCCTTGTTAATTGCTCTACTGTACATTTGGTGTATAAAAGTTACCAAATAAATATTTTAATATTTAATAATAACATGAAAAAAATGTCAAGGCACCATATGTTTTTTCTCTCTAGCTCGCACACAACAAACAAAATATTATATTCACAAAAAATATTTTTTTTATGACTGAAGACTGAATCCTGACACCTGAACCATATCTTAAAATAAAAATCACTAATTACAATAATGATATTTTTAAGATAATGACATAAACATTTTCAAAATAATCGTCTCAAATAAATTTTACAAAATCTTATTTTTAAATTCAAATAATTATAAAATATAAAACTAATATATGTCAAAGCTCAAACCACCAAACAATATTATCCTTTTTAATTTTTGTAATACGAGATTTTTACTCTACGATTACTCAAAAGTCAAAATGCATATGCGATAATGCGATATTCCATATGGTAATAATAATAACAAAAATACTCAAAATTCATAAAAAAAACAATTATTGATGAATGCATTTTATAACACTTTGTTGCGTGGGAATCTGGCTGGTCTAAGAAAGAAAATAAATATTTCGTTGACATTCTTCAACAAACTCACACGTGTTAGACTCGACAATAAATTCTTAGAATCTTGGTTAGGTATAACAAAGAAACCAAGCTATTAAGGTGATGCAATAGTCATAACTTATAACTTCAAACATGTAGTCATAAGCACGATTTAAGATAATACGTACTATCTTAAATCGTGAAATCGTGATCATTTTTCTGAAGTTTGAGTAAAAATCCTGACGGGTAGGTACACCCACGATGTAGGAAAAGTATAATAGATTTTAACATAAACAAGAGTTTTAAAAGTTTTATGTAAAAATTTGTTGATAATTTTAAAATTATACTGACAAATAATTTATGATTATAATATTATCTGTTTGATTTTTTTCTGTGGTTATCTTTCCATATATCTACATTTTACTATATTTGTATGTTTATTTATTTATTGATATATATTTATAATATATTATGAAATATGAATAAAAACCGAATAAGTATTAATAGTATTATACCATTGATTTTAAACGATACCTAAGAGAATAATAACTAAAATGTAAAACTATTTAAAATAAATGTTAATACCTTAATACCTATCGGCTATCTGTAAATATTCAATACGTAGAAATAGGTATAAACTGTATAAATAGGACTTAAAATGACCTAAGAACACGTATTGAAAAAAAAATACATGATTATTTTTAATATATTTAGGTATATTTCTTATATTATAAAACTAAAAATAACAATATAGGTGATTTTATAAGAAATCAATTTGACAAATTGATATAAATATAAATTGTATTTATTAACTAGAGAATTAGAAATTAACTCTTTTCTTCTAAAGAATTGAATTTATTACAACTACTGAACTACCTCTCTATAGGTCAGTGGTTTTCAAACTGGGTGCCGCGGCACACTGGTGTGCCGCGAGTATGCACTAAGTGTGCCGCGGTTTTTCCATAAATTATCGATTGCACTGAATTGTGATATAAGAAAATGTGGGTATGTGTCAACTATTCGTCCAAGAATTAAAAATATTTGTTAGCCCATCAATCACATATTTCTTATTAAATGTATATATAATTATAAACAATTTTGTTCATCTAAAAAAAAGGTCAGTGTGCCGTGAAAATTTTTTGAAGTTTACGGTGTGCCGTGTATAAAAAAAGTTTGAAAACCACTGCTATAGGTACTAGGTAGTACCTACTACCTAGCCAGTAAGTACTATACCATCCAACATTCCAACTTTTAAAATAATTAATAATTTTAATATTGGTTAATCTATGAACGGACTAATTTATTGTTACATTATTTAGACGCAAAGAACATATTAACAAATCTAGGAAAAAAGCTACTAAATTCATCTGAAAAAAATCACGTATCAATTAAATACATAATATTTTTTATTATAGCATACATTTACTTATAATTTTATATTATAAAAATAATATACCTAAAATTGTTTTTCATTAATTTTAAATTATTTTATTATATTACAGTACATTACATTATTATGCACTTAATTTATTATACTAGATACATTTATTCAGGGCCGGGCTTAGGGCTTGGCAAGGTGGGCGCCTGCCAGGGGCGCAAAATATCGAGTAGGAATAGAGCGCAAAATTTGAATTTGAAAATCTTAGCCAAAATATTTTAATATATTAATATCTGTTATTAGATGCGAGTTGATTAATACTGTGTTAATTGTGTTATAAACTTTCAATTGAACAAGAACTTACATTTAAGATGGACTACACTTCAGTCATCGAAGAGTTTGCTTCTAAAAAAGCCAGAAAATTTAAAATATTTTAATTATGTTGTTCTAAATTTACTATATTATTTGTATTATTTTATTTGAATTTTTATATTATTCTAGTATGTTGTAGTGTATTTTAGAAGTTTTCATTAAAGTTACGAGTATACCAAAATATCTATAGGTAATACATTATACAAATCTATTAATTTCGTTATTATTATCTTTATTTGAATTTGAAATATTATTAAACTTTTGTTATTTCAACTATTAAAATAATAAATTTTAGCTTTACAGTACCTAAATATTGATTATACTTTTAGATAAATAAGTTAACATTAATTTTTTCTTTTGTGAGGGCGCTAATTTTTATTTTTCCAGAAGCACTGCTAATGATTGTATTAATAAGATAACTATAAAATTACATCTATAATATCTATAGTAGGTATATGATATTAAATAATAACTAATTATATCACAGTTAATCATAAAACATAAAACATAAACCATAAATCAATATATTTATACATTTTAAATAAAATAAGTACCTATGTTTTAAAAATCAATTTCTATTTTAATAATATACAACTGCGTAACATTGTTATTTGTTATAGATAGGAATCTTACCCAAAAATGTATGTTAATTGTTTATAGGTTTGTTATTTTATACTTGTGATAAAAATATATAAGAGCTTTCATCTCTAAACATTGTATGTTTAATTTTATAATATTTTTATTTTTATTTTTAAGTAAGAAAATAACTTAATGACAAAGTTTATTGTTTAAAAATTTAAAATTATAATGTGTACACATTGTAGTATTGTGCACTAACTGCACTATATTATATAATAAAAATAGTATTACCTATGTAATAGCCTATTATTAATAGGTATAGTTGGTACGGGGCTTTTTCTCCGACTACCTGTACCTGTCTACTAAAAATATAATAAAATTTTATTTACAAATTTACAATTCAGGATGTATACACGTTTGGCGCAGATAATGTAGGTAACAAGCAGGGGAAAATTTAGCAAAAAAATTTAAACTGATTAAAATGTAATGTAATACAATAATAATTCAATAATTAAAACATTATAAATTGTCTTTAATCAAAACTATTTAACCATCTCTTTCCTTTGTAGCCTTAATTGTAGGTACCTATCAAATTATTTTAATTGACTTATGAATTTAAAAAATACTAAATAGTACTTATATTTCAATATTTGACAGGTAACGACTTACGAGTCATTATTAATACGTAAAATAATTATTAATTAAACAACGTAAATGTGAAATAAATCAAGTAATTAATATTTAATATTATTGTATGTAATATTATTATTATAATTATTTTTTGTAATGCATTTAGAAAAAAAATATATGGCCTTTGTCCTTTGCGCCAATTATGGCGCTACACCACTACGCCGTTACCTGGTGGTACTATGACAGAATAAGACAATACTACTTATTGTAAAAATTGGCATTAAAATTTATACAAGTAGTATCACATTATATTCTCTCATCCAGGTCGTTTACAGGGGGGTTTTGGGGTTCACCTCTCCCTTCCCTGAACTTTTTTTTGTATAGGTGCCTGCTCTCATCAGTCATCTGCATCGCGGGTAGGTACTAGGTACATCTTGCAACACGTGTACAATAACTACAATAATTGTATAATAATATTATATCATTGATTATAAATACAATATAATTGTAATTATTACAATTTATTAGGACAGGTATAGCTTGCACAGAATAGATTTGCACAAATTTATTATTTTTACCTCCGTTAAGTGATAACAGAGAACAATATTTTTCCCGCGAAAATGTGTTGATTATTGGTGTTTATTAAATTCATCACGCCGAGATTTACAGATATTCTATAGTCGAGTATTTAGTATTCTCTCATCCCTGGGTTAGGCCATTAATAAGATCTATATTATCTTTTATAGGTTACACTGATAGATCACATTCCATATTATCTGAGTGTACATGATAGTGTTCTTAATAGATAAAGACTTATAGATGTTCGTGATTCGCCCCACCAAAATTAATATAAATATCGTATTATTACTATTATATTGTATTGTATTACAGTATTATACTATTATATTATTATGGTGTTAGTGTAAATGTGCAATTGTGCAATATGTGCATTGTGAAATGTAAATAATTGTAAATTTGTGATTACTGAAGACTGTTATTAGTGATTTGGGTATTTGACATAGGTATTAAGTATAATTATTTTATAGTTATGGACTATGGTGATTGGAGTTCTATACATTTTTAAAACTGCGTTTTTTGTTTCTTTCAAAGCAGTTGCTAAATATTGATACGGCAGAAAAGTTGAAAAATCTGTGAAGAATTAATAATCAAAAGTTATTAATCTTCTCTATTTACAAACACGATTATGACAAGCAGTTAATACATTTTGGACATACAGTTTCAATTATGGAAAGTGGTAAGACGATTTATGAATACTATTCAATAGCCACAAACTGTGTTAGCACTTGTAGATTTTGTATAAAATTTGTAGTATTTATTATTTAGGTACCTATCAGATTTGTTGATATGGAAGATTGTGTAGGTAAAATCCAATTGATGGGATTAAATGTTATATAATATGATTATTGTAATGGCATTTATTTGCAACTTGTATAATTTTTATATTATTATTATCATAAATATAAATAATACCTAATATCATAATTTTTTGTTATTTGTATTTGCACAAATTACTCAATAAATTTGTATTATACTTGTTATATAATCTTCTATATCTACAAAATATGGTATGATTGTTTAAAACACCTTTAATAAACCATGAATTGTGATCTATTACACATGATTATTAGTGGAAAATAGATTTTCTAATCTTGTAGGTCATAAATACCCAATCAGAAGTGATTGAGCATAACCAAAACTTTAATTTATTGATTTTCCATCAGCAAAAAGTAAATCAACAACTAATGAAAAATTTCTGCTTGAGTGTATCTCAATGTATCACTATGAGAAAGTTAATAAAAATCATTTTTTAAAAGGATTAATATAGATCAGTTTTTAAAAGGAACAAGTTAACGTTTAAAAAAAAATTATTTATTTATTTATTAATTAATTTTTTTACTGTTCCTTTCGATTTTATATTTGTTTTTTTTTTTAAATTTTGTTTAAAAGTAATTTAACCATTAAAGATATTTTTTTTTTTCGATTTACCAGATATTATTTTGTAGACCTGCTTTCAGATATTAATACAAATTAAATTATGTGAGTATGTGATTTAATAAAAAAGGAATTCATTTTTTTTTTGAACTAGATAATATTTCAAATGATGAAACTACTAATTGGAAAGGAACTAATAAAAGTTTACTGCCTAGAAGCTTTGGCAAAAAATTGTTCCCATCACTCATACCCAGTTCGCAGCATACACTATTATTTAAAGTATATAATTTAGTACATAAGATGAAATTAAATATACCTAAATATCTCAATTCAATTATTTTTAGATTCCAATAGGTATTAACAATATGCCAGAACCATATCCCAAAGAATATTGTGATAACTGGGATGATAATCATGTAAAAATGCCATGTTCTACACATAATTTATTTTTAGTTCATCAGAATAATACAGTATGTACCTATTTATTTAGTTATTAAATTTTTATATTATTAAATTTCATTATTATGTTTTTAATGTAATAGAGTTCTAAAAAAATTCGATGGGATGTTATCACCTGTAGTTTACTTAAACCAATATTGTCAAGTGAAGAATTAGAAAAAGCTATCATATCATATAATCCCAAGTATAAAGACCAATGGCGATTTTATTTACTACATTCATTTTTTGACGAAGTAACCTATAAGTTTTTATTATTATTATTATGTATTATTTTAATATTTTAAACAAAATGCTATTAAATAAATGTCTCTGAATTTTATCGTACAATAGAAATATAAAGTACAAATATTTCTTTTATAAACTTTTATTATTTTATGAGTAAATATTACCATTTTGTTTATGTAGTGTTTAACTGAGGAAGAAACAGAAGAATTTTTTAATAATTTATTACCAAAAATCATTAACTTAGCATTGCAGTTGCCTACGTTAGTAACTAAACCAATACCTTTGTTAAAGCAAACTCATAATCATTCTATATCATTAAGTCAAATGCAAATTGCCTGTCTCTTGGCTAATGCTTTCTTATGTACTTTTCCACATCGAAATGTTAGCAATTCAAAGTCTGAGTATTCAGAATATCCATACATCAATTTTAATGGGTAAATTCATAAAATCTGTTATTTTATTAAATAATGAATGTTATTTTTCTGAACAGACTTTTTCAATTAATGGTAAATTCTTCAGCCGATCACTATTTGTACGAAAAATTGAAATGCATCATTTGCTATTTTAAAAAAGTCACTAGTGCCAATTCTGGTGAGCAAACCGATAAAAATAGTTATAGCAAGATATTGTAACTCATAATGAATGTTGATTTTCAGTTCTTAATGGAATTGTAACATATTCTAGAAAAAGATTGCCATCTGGAGATTTACCATATTGGTTACAATCGACAAAGCAGTTGACAAATTTATATATAACATCTGATGGGACAATTGAAGACGATGGTGATGGAATGTTGCAAGTGGACTTTGCAAATAAGTAAGAGTGTGATTTAAAAAATATTAAATACAAGGTATATTAAATTGATTGGAAATATTTTAATATATAGATTTATTGGAGGGGGCGTTCTTGGTCATGGTAGTGTACAAGAAGAAATTCGGTTTTTAATTTGTCCTGAATTATTATTGTCTCAGCTATTTTCAGAAAAAATGCTACATACAGAAGCAATTATTATTACAGGTTAGACCGTAGAAAACATGTAACTATTATTTTTTTAAATTAACTAAATAATTTTCAGGTGTGGAGAGATTTAGTGATTACAGTGGATATGCAAATTCTTTTGAGTGGAAAGGTATTCATTTAGATGTTACTCCTGTTGATGAAAATAATCGCCGTTACACTACTGTTGTTGCAATTGATGCATTGTACTACAGTGATCCTAAAAATCAATTTAAAACAAAAAACTTAAGACGAGAGTTACACAAAGTATTTACTAATTAGTATTTTAATATATACTTATGATTGTTTTTAATATACTTGTATTTAGTCATTTGCTGGATTTTCATGGGGGCAAGATTCAGAGTGTTCTAATGTTGCAATAGCTACAGGAAATTGGGGCTGTGGTGCTTTTCGTGGAGACTGTCATCTAAAATCATTGTTGCAATTAATGAGTGCTGCTCAAGCCAATCGAGATGTAGCTTACTTTACATTTGGTGATTCCAAACTGTTAGACTCAATTTATAGTATGCATACATTTTTGAAAAGCCAAAATGTTACAGTTGGTTAGTTACCTTTCATTTCATAAGCTAAATATTAAATAAAATATGTATCACTGTTTGTTCTTGACAATATTTTTTTCATAACTCATTTGAAAATGATTTAGATCTTGAACTTAAGCCTGGTTGATGATTTCAAATAATCATTTATTTTCCAATATTTATAAAATGTGATAAATTATACATTTTATTTAAATTATCGATCAATTTATTAATAACAATTCTGGTTCATCGAATTGAAGCTAATTATCATAATTGGTTAATTGTAAAGTTAATTTATTTGAATTTTGAATGATTTTCTACTTTTGCACTTTTTGTTCATTTATGCAAATTTTAGCAACACAAGCCATATTCTAACCTAACCATAATTGTTGAGATAAATAGTACCTAACTTTATCTCTCTTAAGATAAAAAAAAAAAAAATGTTGATATGTTATATTAACTGTATGATAATTCATAACTAACAATACATTTGTTTAACAAACTATATTTATAAATTGACTTCCTACCTCAAATTTTTAAATAATTAAAAAAATTAAAAAGCAGAAACAATTTGAATATATAAATTATAGATAAATTAATAATTTTCAAACACATAATAATTATATGAATTTGAGAGTTATTAATGGAACAAATACTTTGTATTTACACTTATATGTTTTATATTAATAAAAATAATACCATTAATTTTAGGTGAAGTTTCTAGGATACTTATTAAATACTATGCATGTTTGGAAACCATGCCATCTGTTGGTGTACACGATTATATTTATGATGCTCTTGCAAACAAAGCCAGGCAGGTAGGTGCGTAAGAAATATTTTTTAACATTTTATGACCTATTAGATAACATATGATATTTTATAATTTTCAGGTATTTAAGAATAATGAATCTAAACCTGGAATATTCTCACAGTATTTACAGAATCAATTATTGAGGAATAATAGAGCAGTAGAGTCTAACACTAAAGTACTCCAAGCTTCTAAAAATTCAAACACTGAAGATGATCAAGCCTCTGAACAGGTCCATTCTTTTTCAAGTTCAACTCATGTGAAGTCTAGACCTTGTTCAAGTTCTAATCCACCAGAGTCAACTCCTGAACTGTCTCATTCAACAAGTTCTAATATAATAAAATCAATTTCAGAAGAGCCTCAGTTTCTATTAAGTTTAAACACAATAGAGTCTACTTCTGATGAATCTAAGTGTTGTTTAAATACAACTTTTATTGAGTCATCTTCTAAAGAGTCTCAACTTTCTTCAAGTTTAAGCATAATAGAGTTAACTCCAGAAAAACTAGAGGAGGAACCAAAATTAATTGATAGTATAGGTACTACAGATCGCGTAGATAAACAAGAGACTCAAGATGTTAGGTTTTTGCCTGTAAATCAATTTAGATTAAATAATGACGAAGAAAGATCTATGTGTATTAAGCAACAGAAAAACAGTTGGCTACAATTAAACGATTCCAAAAAAGATTTTCAGTCTGCTATAGAAAAATCGTCAACTACAGGACAGTTAAGTATTCTCAAAAGAGATAGAGAAGAACACGACGGAGGAAAAAGAGTAGTTAAACGTAAAATATCCGATTACTTTTCACCAAAAAGATAACAATATTATTGTTCTATTAGTATTAATTTTGATTAAATTTGATGTATGTATTTTATAAATTTTAGTTTAATTTTCAATATAAAAACATTAAAATGGATTTTTTCATTATTTAATATAAACCTAATATAAATATTATATAAAAAAATACTAGTCTAATCCGAAGTGTTGACAATTTTCGCATAGTGCTCAGCGGCGGTAATAAAGTGTGGGGTATTTTTTTCGTACGTGGACACAATATCTTTGCACGAAGGAGTCATTTTTGCGTCGGCCATCACAGCCAGTCTCAAATGTCCGCCATAGTTAATTATTGATAACGACATACCTGAAAGGCGCAAAACAGACGGTTTACAACAATATAGGTATCACAGTTATTTGAGCGGTATAATAATATATTATGCTCTACTAATTTGCAAATCTAACGCAAAAATTAGAAAATCGTGTGGCTGGTCTGATAATATTAATAAAGTCACGATTCGCGTTCTATACCCATGTACATGTATATTATTATACTCACAGACGTTGGCTTGCGGTGGTCTCCAGTACAAGATGGCGTCCACCTCTTGGCCCCACAACAACACCCGTCGCTTGCGGTCCAACTTGTGTTCCTCGACGTAGGTGACGGTCAGCGGGAACTTCTTGGACAGGTAGTGCAGCGCGAAGCTGACCATCGGCGACGGCAGGAACGAAGTGGCCAGGCTGTGGTCGATCTGCCACATGGACGCTATGTACAGGGCTGTCTGGTTGCCGATGGCCTCTTGCAGGCACTCCTGCATCTCGTGCAGGCAGTATATGGGATCCTGTTCGGTATCCATGGGCAACGGTAGGGCCAGCATCCCGTTGGTGACCACGTGCCGGTTGTTGAGCTGGAACAAGTTGGCCTTGGACACGAACCGCGTGGTGGTCATCACGTTCTTGGAGAACCGGACGCCGGTGACGTCGAAGTAATCCTGCAGCGCGGCGGCCAACATGGACAGCTGGATCTCGCACGTGGCCGCGCCCGTGTTGTCGTGTATGGTGTTGACCAGGTCCAAGTCGATGGGCTTCGACCAGTACACGCACTTGCTGCCTTCCGGCTTCTGCATGGCACCGCGGTCCGGGCCGCTGAAGAACGGCATCACCAGTTCCCGGATGACGGTGCTCGGCGCGTAGTATATAAGCCGGGCCAGGTACAGCAGCTCGGACACCGAGTGCAGCAGCACGGACATCCAGTACACGTACGCGGACGTGTTCTTGATCATCAGCAGCATGGTGATGGGCAACCGGAGTATGCACTTGACGAACAGCCACCAGACGATCGAAAGCCACAGGGCCGGGTGGAACGTGTTAATCAGACTCTCGAACATGTACCGGATCTGAATGTCGCGGCGCGTCAATTCCCGCTTCAATTTGTGCGCAAAGTTCCGCTTGGTGGTCTTGTCCTTGGCCGCGGACGCGGTAACGATCACTAGCATGGTGCCGAAAATGAACACGTTAGGCCGGCGCCTGAACACCTTCGGGTTCTCCAGCGGGTCGTACGTGGACACCAGTTCATTCCACGTGTTGGCGCATATCTCCGACAGGTGTTCGCAGAGCCTGGGCAACGCGGTCGGCGCCTGGTACACGGTCGACAGGATGTTCTGGATGCTGTCGGCGTCCGCTGTCGACGATGACGACGCAGCCGCCGTTTCGCCGTGTTTCAGACCGCCGTCGTCGGGTTTCAGTAGTAACAGGTCGCTCAGCCCGACGCCGTCCTCGGACGAATACAGGTGGTGTATCCGGACCAGCAGATAGAACGTGTCTTCGTCCGCCGGGATCATGGTGATCTGCCACTGCGGAAGTTCGGGCGGTATGTGCGCCGCAATTATTTCGTTGACGTGTTTCTGTATAATAATAATTAACATATTGTTATTGCAATAGTGGATATATAGGCGTAATTATCGTCGTTCGTGTATATTATATACGTATAGGAGAAATGAAAAAAAAAATTACGTTTTATCGGATGAAACAATATATGGTATTATACTATTATGTCGAAGACGTCAAGATAATGCGTTTCAAAATCGTGATTTGCGATGAATACGAAATAAAATAAAAGTATGTAAACATAATATTTCACATACGAATCATTATGCATACGGCTTGATATACGTACCGGCGCTGTCATCAAAATATCATGTAATTATACGAGTGGTGTAGTGGAGGGTATACGCGGGTATACGGCGCATACCCAAAACGCTAAAATTCTTAAATGCGTATAGGAAAGAAAATAAAACAAATACGTGGGTATACGGTCGTAGCCTTTTGGATGATAACCATATTACCACAATTTATTAATAACATACAAATAATTTGAACATTTCTAATTATTTTTTTTTATTCTCATAACTCCAAGAGAATTGGTATACCAGAATAATTAATTATGATTAACTATAAAATGATAAGAAATAGGAAAATTTAAAATTGTCCAAACGTCAAAACAAATATTTAAAATTAAATTAATATTATTAGTTATGATGACGGCAATATGGTATACATAAGACATGAGGAAAATGAAATACAACAATTGGGCCGTAGATTTTTATTAAATACATCTATACTAGTACAAGGAATGAGAAACTTTATTCATAATAATACAATGAATGAAGAAATACAGGAAATAAATATACTTATAAAAACGTTGCTAGTTACTACAGCAGAATGTGAATGGGGATTTAGTTTAATGTTTAATGAACAAAATATGTTCAGATCTATAAGATCTAAATTGACAATAAAAAATATAACAAGTCTTATATTTATCAATATAAATGGACCACCTCTTAGTATATGGAACCCAACCAAATATGTTGGAAGCTGGCTGTTGCAGCACAGATCAGCCGATGATAACCGTTAAAGGAAAGTGGAGCCACAAAGAAAAACAAAGTGAAACATTTTATAAACTATAAATAACAAATAAATACATTTGCTATAATGAAATTATACATTATTATGTATTTAAATATATTTATAATAATAGGTAAATTTAAGTTAATTAATATACGGAGAGCCCCCCACGTATTACACATTTCTCAATTTAGGTGTATACCCGAAAAAATATTTACGACTACACCACTGATTATTTATACCTATCATACTATCCGTATTATGCCGTGCGCTGTATTGTAATTTATATGGTTGAGTTTTATATTTTGATTACAGTTATGAATGAGCATTTGTTGTACTGTTGGATGGTTGGATACATGCAAATACAATAAATATTTTATTATTTTAGTATAATAAACCTATTTCGATTAGCAAATATATTAATAATGTTCTCAATACTTCAATCCGTCGCGACGGTCGCTTGGTGCGCACCAATGACGAGTAGGTGTGTATGTTGTAATAATTATTATATTGACAAAATTTCGAGAAAAAAAATATTTTGTAAAGTTCCAAGATTTTGGCAATTATTGTAAAATAAGTCCGACGTCCGGCCGGCTACGTGACTTTGAAAAATGTTCAATAATTTTGGGGGGGCTTACGATCTTTTTGGGAGGGCTAATCCCCCCTCCCCAAGCACCCCCAATCGCCGCCTATACTAGTGTCAAATTTATAAAATATCGCGTGACATATATTTTTAGAACAATTATAGAATTTAATATTCTAATGCGGGGTTGCAAAACTTCTTAGTCTCCCTTCTCTGGATCCGAGCTTTTATCTACATAAATACAACGTATATTGGCTAGTGATGTAAAAATGGGGTATTTTTTTGTATTTTACCATTTTATACCTTGTATTTTACGTGGATAAAGTTTTGTACCAATACTATGAGTATTAAAGTATCAAGTAGGTATGGTATAATAAAAATTTGTATTAGGTATACCGTATTATAGGATGTATTATATACATTTTAAAATGTATTTTATACGGTATAAAATCGAAATTTTTTATTAAAAAATAGGTCGATATATAAATTTTAAATTACATAAAAAATAGACGTGGTTATTCGACTATTTTCCGTTCAAAAGATTCTTATTAATACAAATTAGAGAAACAAAAAATTAAAATTAAACGTGATAACCAATGACTTATAAATTATGAAGTAATTAATAATGATTTTAATAAACATTATAGCAAAATACTTTTACTGTCTCACTTTTGTAGTTTTGTCAGTTACAGTTTTCTACATAAATATAAAATATTTAAAAAATAATACCATAATAGTAATATAAAATATTTAAATATTAATAAATTACAATTTTACTATAGAAATTTAACACTATTGTATTAAGTAATTATATAAAGTATTAAAGTGTGTATAATACCATATTATGTTTGATACGATATTATACAAATTACATCACTATAATAGTACCTATATTATATATATAATATTGGAAATTGGTATAAAATGTGAAAGTCATAATAACTAATAACGTATATTTTTACTAACATATTAAGATGTTATTTATTTAATTAATTTAACATACATAGAACCTGATCATAATTTGAAAAACAACTTGTTAATAGTACCTATCTAATTAATAACTAGTAATTTATTTACCACAGGTTTAATCATTTGATGTCAATTGGAGTGGTTGGTGTGGTGTCATGCGTTCATGGTTTAAACATTATTTATTTACGACTATCGTCGGATTTTAATTTATAATAAAGTATAGTAACGACTAATTAACGATTAAAAGTATTAAAGTATGTAACCATGTAGCTTGTTTCATAGATAGAGCCAGTAACTAGTAAGTGTGCAGAGTATACTGTGACACTTTTTAAACAAGAAAATAAATGCTTTAATGCTTTTAGATTCTAATCAGAGTGAGTCAGAGTCATAGACCATAGTGTATAATATATGATATGATGTTTAAGCATTTAGTTACTATTCAATACATATAGTATAATATAATATATTATATTGAAATAATAAAAAGTTGTACAGAGGGGGATAAGATTTGCATCTCCTGAACATGAAGGCTGGCTCTACCTATGGATAGTTTTATGAATTAAAAAAAAACAACACGATTTTTTAATATCTATATACTGACGGATGTACACAATGAAGATATAAGATACTATTCTATACTTTGTATAGATATTTAATAAACTCCACTCCACATAGAAAACTACCTATTTAAATATTTAATCATAAATCATGTTTTAAGATATCAGAAAAACGAAACACGAGTGTGTACTGACTACTTTGTATACTGTTACTGTATAGTAAAAAATAATGTCGCATAGGTACATTATGATTTGTAATGTAATTAAGCTGATTTTCTTATTTTTTTTTTTATTAATCCTGCAGATATTCTATATCTATACAAAATATATATTTATAACGATGTTCCCTTACGTCCTAATCCTTCCCAACCGCCCTCAGGCTGCACCTAAACCACGGAAATTCGAACTCGTTATTTGAAAATACGCCAACAAAATTATGATTGATATCTGACAATAAATTAGTAGGTATATATTATAATATGGACGATATACAGTAGTTATATATAATGTAGGTGATTTGGAATTATTTCTTTGAGTATACATATCAAACTCGCATCGAGATAAATAAAACGAAAATGGGTTTTTTAGAGGCTCAGTGCGGGGTATGTACCCCGTGATACAATAACTAGTAGGTGGGTAGAGTTTATTGCACTTATTTACCAGCACGCCGAGTGTTGTAAATAAAACAACGAGACGGCGGCGTTTTTTGTTGTTGTTTTAAATGTATGTGCATTGTGCTTAATAATAAATAATTTAATTAAAAATGTAAAAGCATTTGAACGACATCTATAGTCATCGGATGCTTTTTTTCCCGTTAACTTTAGTTATTTATATCTTTTTAATTTAAGATGAGTTAATGGCAATAAAGAAACTACCTATTATACGTGTAGGTAGGTAATATTCGAGACGAAAGTTTTAGCCGAACTTTTTTCCCGTTGCTGAGTATATACTCGCCGTATACATATATAAACCGAGAGTGGCCTGACTAAAATATATAAATACGCGTAGGTATACCGTGCACACATTATATAGTGGAAAAACTTGTATCTATAACACTCGCGTAGTCGCGACTATCGATCATTCGGCGCATCGTGTTCATAGTTAATACATTGCACAGCGTATAATTGTGTGAACACGTCGTGTACATGAAAACTTAGGAAATGGTTTTCAGTTTAATTGGTAATAGCTGCACCCGCTGCAGGGCGAGGCAAGTATACGTAATTTATATTGTTCGCGAAAAACACATGGGACAGGGCGTAATAATATCATAATGGTCTCGAACGAATATAGTTTTGAATCGAATGCGGTATGGCTCGCGGATAAACGTTTACAATATTCAAACTATCAGATCGAAGTGTGCATCTATCGTCTGTATATGCACACATACACACAGGTAGTTTATTATCTCGACGAATGACGATATTTTCACTCAAAAAAGGCCGAACGACCCAATTACCTATGCGTATGGTTTGCCAGGAAACCGTTTCGCATGATTTTGTGAGTTGGAAAATCACATTAGATGGTTAGACACTATGATTATTTTCTCAAAATTATTATTACCAGTGTCATGTTTTTGTAAGTTATCTGATACAATTTGTTGTGATAATACATAGTTTATATCTATTACAATATAGGTAATGGGCAATTATTGCCTAACTCTATATCCGCGGACTCTCATCACACACGAACTGTAGTATATATTAATACCTATACCTAGCTGGTATTTAAAACGTGTCGTTATATCATCTGTCAATTTCTATAATTCTGGGAGTGCAACAAGAATCGATACATTTTTAAATCGATGATTTGTTTTACGTTAAAATGGATCAGCCTTCATAACAATAATACACAAGCAGTAGGTATTAGATATATTCAGACATATTTTGTGTTGGTAATTTCGTAAATTTCCATTTATTTTTTATTGCGCAGTAATCGATATCGTGCCGCAAGAAGACACTACATTAGGGATTTAAATAATAAAACTATTATAGACATCACTCTACATATATAATACGGCTATACGCCACTCTCGGTATAGTATGTATCGAAATGTATTCATTTATTTATAAACCAATAAACCGGATGACAGGCAATAATCCACCGCAGAGTCGCAAAAAACTCAAAATCGGACATCTATGTTTATAGCAATGGCAATTTTACGTTTGTAGTAAAGCTCCGAATTACTATTATTTTATTAAAGCCTGTCCCTTTATCTGTGCATACTGCATAGTAATATAATGACAAATAATAATAATTATTTATGTATTATGTTGGTGCCTAACAACAATCATATTTTATACTAAATGCTAAATGTATAGAAAAGGGTTGATGTGTGTGGGGAAGGGGATAAAAAATTTTTTTTATAATAAAAATATCATTAAATACTTTTTATGCCATAGACACAACATTTTGTTCTCTATAATTTGACATAAAATCCTGGTAGATAAAATATAACTTAATAGATCGTTTAAGTTTTAATTTCACAATATCTTTAACAATATTGTAATGGAATTATCGCTATTATTTAAAAAAATATTATAATAGCTTAATATAGGTTATATTATTATAAAATCTATAATAATCGCATCCACGGTCGTTGCGACTCACGTACCTATATTCTATATTGTATAACACCATCATATATGGGTATGACACCTACATAGGATATGAAATATATACAGTGTGAAGCACCGAGCACACTTAATCTTATTTTTTCTTTAATAATGAATTTATTCAAAATTTGATTTTTGGAATCTAAGAACACTTACCATATTGTTAAATATATTATACTTAGATTTTATGTATGATTATGACATATGTAACGTACCAACTATTTTTTTTTTCAAAGAAGTAGCAATTTTTTAATATAAAATTTGTTAAAGAAATGATGATGTCTTTAAAACATCAATGTATCAAAATCGAAATTCAAACGAATAGTTTTTGTAAGGCAATTTTAAAGTACTATATATATTCCTACTTTCCTAATATACTCGTATAGTCGTATGTACATTTTAATACCTTGAAAAATTATTCGTTTGCATTTTTATTTAGGTACATCCTAATTTTTAAGAATATAATCTACTTAATAATTAACAGTAAAAAAGGTAGGTTTTTCTGTGAGAAAAAAAGTTTATATTGGCCATTCTTCTTAAATGGTATAAACAAATCTAAGTATTTGAAAATATTATTCTTATAATATGACGTGTATATTTAAAAATTTAAAAAATAGAATAATTTGATTAAATGTATTATTAAAGGAAAAAATAAGTATGCTTCGTGAATCGCTCTATATATGTTACAACGTGTCAGTGTGATATTTTTACCACAAACCAGCTGGCGGTGTATGACTTTTTTTTTAACCTTAAGGGTAAAAAATTCTGGTTGTGTACAAATGTAAGCCAATATATGATGTCACTGTGCATGTCTATTGTCTACGAGTAAATTGAAAAAAATTTCATAATAACCGGATAAGATATCACTTCAGTCTTCAATAAAAAAAAACCAAAAATCATAATATTTATAATAGAAAAACGCACTGATTTAATTCGCTAGTTAGGTATATAATTATGCCGTGTCCGTATAGGACTATTGAAATGAATACATTGCACTTTCGTTTAATAATAACAATTACTATTATATTGTATTAATAAGCAATAGTTATCAGTCTGTAGCGAAGTATTATAATATTATTAAGTAGAATCATCATTCACTTTTGGCCTAATTTGTTTCAAATGTAATACATTACATCAGTACTCATACGTGTTGTATTTATTCGTTTTAGTCTAAATAGTAAATATCATGTAAAAAAAAAATGGCGAAAAAAATCTTAGTTATACCACCTGCATTTTATTATTTTCCACTCAAAGTATAAAATAAGTTGGTTAAATGTCTAATTATCTAACATCTATCTTAAAATAACATTTAATCGTTATCGTTGTTTTTGAAGAGAGAAGTACTTTAAAAAGATGATTTATGGATTTTTGGTTGTTTATTTTTAATTTATGAAATTATTTATTTATAGTATCATTATTGTATTACATAAATCCGCGGATTATCAGCATCGCGAATCAAATGAAGCAAAAGTATATTTTGTACAAAACAATCTGGTCGGTAAAAAAAATGTAAATCCTGATTGTATCAAAACATTACCTATTACATTTTATAAATGGCTTACGAAAATATGAAAAACAATATTGAATGCATATCGTTCCGCTTATCGATACCGGATACATTCGCATTTCCTGCAGATACGTAACCCTAAAAAGTCTGCAGTTTTCATAAGATTTTTTAGAGAACTTATATTGTGGTATACCACCCATGCCCTCACTCAATTATAGTTTGTAAGATAATTGAATTACGGGTTTCACAGTTTTTGGCGCCAATAAACTGCCTAATACAATTTCACAGCTTTTGTTTTACTTTAACAATATTATATACTGAGTCATGTGTAGTGAGGGAGTGCTTAATGTTTAATTGTTTAATTTGGTTAGCACACAGCACTCAAAGTATTATTTCTGATCACATATCGAAGAATTAGTTTTTAATTTGTAAAAAATATTTCTTATATTTATGTTGTTGCCGATTATATTTTTGACGTTTTATAAAATAACTAAGGCCAGGATAAAAACATAAAGTTGTAACGTACTTTCAAACGTGAGATAATGAAATTTTTTTTAAATATACCTAGCATTCGTAATACTTTAATACTGTAGCATTATATATACGTGTTGGGACTTAGAGTTTTTTCGACGTATCATAATTTAGAATTTATTTTCACTTTGTCTTCATTAACTTAACATGGATTTGAATTGTTTTACATCAAAATATACACCGGGGATTGTGTGTCTCACTGACAATCATAATAATGAACGAATATTATTATTTTGAGTATATTACATTGTAATTTCTTTGTTCCATCCAAGTCGATAAACCTACTGATAAATATGGCAATATGTAAGTTATATATAGGTAACCGCAGTAATACCGCAACACTGTATTCTGTGTACTATATAGTGTATATACTATATAAGTATCTATATATATATAATATGCTATATGTATTATGTACACACACATATATACTACATATATACCTACCTTGTATGTACACCGTATAGTACACAAAACATACTGTTATGCGGTATTACTGTAAACCTAAATAATACATATTTTGTTAAAGGGAAACACATATAATAATTATTATATACTTTATTGTTTTTAATTTTTTTTACCTCATGATATTCTTTATGTATACACATATAGAACATATACATTATTCCTTTTAAAAATTATTTTATTAATCGATTTTGAGTTTTCCTTTAAAAAAATATGTTAACACAATTCTTACACAAACTGAACTTAATTTAAAATATCTAATATTATATTGTTTTATTATTAATAACGAAGTTTTTTAGTTTATAGTTTCTGAATAATAAATAATAATATTAATAATATAAAGATTAAATATGTACTATTATTTAATAATTTAAACTCTCAAAGTTTTCTAGTGCCGATGGGCTACGACCGATTATAGGATGTGAAATAAGGCGTTCGATTTACTCGACGGATTTCCGGAAACCATTCTGCCGGGTATACGTTTTATGAAAATCGATTTACTTTTACTTGTGACAAGCTACGCTTTATACTCGAGAAAAAGTTCACTTGAAAGAAAAATGACATCGTTGTACAATCCGACGTACTACGTGTTTCGCTCAAAGTGTATAATGATTATCACAATCCGTAGCCTCGTTGCAATTATAGGTTAGATACAACGATGATTAAGACTATATATAACATTGTATACCTTTTAACTATACCTAAAAACTTAACTCACTTATAGTGGCATGATTCAAGATTTAATTTGTTTGTTTTGTTTAGGGGGAGGGGGATGTTCCAAAGAGGTGAGACGTCTCCTAGCAAATGCCCACACCCGACTGCCGACGCTTCACAATATTATATTATATATTAGTTCTATATAGACGACATTATATACACATATAATATATTATACGTCATATTATATGTAATAATAATATAAATACGCACTTACCATGATGTCGTCTTCGGATGCTGCCTTGGTCTCCGGCAATCCGATCACGTGGTTGTCTATGGAAAACTTGGATGATTTGATCCACGCGTATCGCTTCCATTTCTTCGTCAGCGAACACTGAAGGTGCGGGTAACATGGACGACCGCTTATCCGGTCGTATTTTTCCACTATATCTGTCTAAACAATACTCAAATAAAATCCGTACTCTACTGTCACCGCAAATATATTATTGTGGCGTATTACATTTTTCTTTCTTTTTAACTTGTTAAAGTGACAAGTCAAAAAGATAAGACAAGTAACTTAACTCAGTTAATAATCACCTACAATTTTTTCAGCTGAATATTACAGCTCGTGTTAAAGCATAACAAGTAAATTTGATAAAAGTACAATCTAACACAAAAAAGCAAATATATAGTAAAATTAATTCACATAAGAATAAAATAAAATAATTAAAATATTTAAAAAAAGAACAAAAATTAGTGCCATTCAATGATACTAGTAATTTAGTGGTGAGCATATCCGGATTTCAAAAATTCGGATTATATTCTAATACATTTAATTCTATAACATATTTTCGAACGTAGGTGTAACATATTTATTTATTTTACCATACATTACAAATAATTGTAAGTTGCATAAAAATCAAATACATAAATCCGGATAAGAATTTGATTCAAATCCAGTATTGGATATCCGGATATTAGGATAACTCAGATATTCGGATTTCATGTCCATACTATATTCTATACCTCTAAGAGCTATTAATTATTCAGTTGAATATTTTGGATCACAGTACCAACGTTTCTTTTAACTGAGTTCTCTGGTAGTGTTATTGTTGAGAAATTTTAAATTTAATGTGTCGTGCGAAATTGTAAATTTCTATAGAAATTTACATTAAGGTGTATTTATGTACATTATTTTAATCCCTTTAATACTGAATTTAAATTTCGACAGTCCATGATTTAGTATTTACATTTTTTCTTATAAAAACATTTATTTGCACAAAACAAAATTAATTTTAAATCTGGGGTTCATAAAAAAAAAATTAACTTGACATAACAAATATTAACTCATTAAGTTAGGAGTTACCTACTTTAAAAAAAGTATCTCGTTATGTAACTTAGTTATAAGTAGGTAACTTAAACTTTTAAATTGTTAACGATTAGTTTGGGTTTAGTACCTGCTTAGTGTAACAAATACTTTAGATGGTAGAATAAATTATAGAAAAAAATACAAACATTTACTGAAAAACAATACCTATTCTAGAAGTACGTGAACAATAATTCTTCATAGTCCATTACAACATATAGGTGTAGTAGGAACTTATAATTAATCTTTTTGTTGTTAAAATAAAAAGAATCGAGATTTTTAACCTTAATCTGTAAGTTTTAACATAATATCATTAATATCATTCAATTTGATCATGATTTAAAACAAACTTTTGTTAGCTCATACGCATTCATAACAATTAATTCGATATGACTTTAAACCCGGTTAATTTGAGTTTTAGAAGTAAAACTAACTACCTACATATAAATTTAGTTTAAAAAATAGACCAACCTGACATAAACTCTGTATTTACCAAAATGTTTAGTTTTGATTTATTGTTACAATTTGTGAAGTTTAATTTAATGATTTATTTTAGAGAAAATATGGTTTTGATCGAAAATCGAATTTACTTACGTTATTAACTAGGTAGGTATATAATATTATTTTCGTTATTTTAATATACGTTTATGTGATATATAAGTCTATTATATTATATAAATTATGTGGATAAAATCCAATTAAATAAGCACCTGAATCGTGTGTTTCATCAGATTAATGTCAAAATCTCCAATAACTTTAAGCAATACCACAACGTATCCTGTATTTTTAGGCGTATCCATTGCAGACCGAATGGACACCGATTTTATGAATTCCAAGTCTGGATACTTCTTTTTTAGAACTCGTAACAATACAAATCTACCAATGAATGTAGCTGAAAACAAATAAGCAATATTCTGTAATTATATATTATGTACTACGAAACAGATTGTTTGTTTATGTTGCTGTTTATAAGGATTTATAATCCAAGGGCGTATACAAAAAAAGTTTTGGGGAGGTGTTTTTGAAAATCAGTTATTGAAAAACAAAATAAATATTAAAATTGAATAAGTAAATAACTATACAAAAACTCAAATATTTCGGGGGTGGGGGGGGGGGGGGGTTGAAAACCCAAAACACTCCCCTCTTGTGTACGCATCTGGATAAATCTCAAACCATCATTAGGGCTTTAATAATTTATTGTATAGGTAACGTAAAGTCGGAGGAAATTTAACAGCTAAATTTTCGTCAAAATGTATAATGTTTAGCCACATACAACACACTTCGGTTATTATATGTTATTATGATAGGTTCAAATGTTAACATATATAGAATATCGCCTTTAAATAATAATAACGATTTTGATTGTTGACATTTTGAATAGAAATAAAAATTTTTTATTTTATCTAACCACCGTGTCACATTATTTTTCGAAATAATGATGAAAATAATGCTGGCTCTATCGCGCGTCATCGCCGTACAGTTATATCGGGATTTACTGTAGTTACGTTTGAAGGAAAAACCAAGATAATAGACGCCAGACGGTAAATTGAAACTTGTAAACAAAATTTCGCCGGGATTTGGGTTTAAGCACGAAACCGTCAAAAAGCAATAGGTACCAGTAATACATTCCTTTTTTTCCACACTCGTATGTGTTTTTGCCCTCAACCGAACATATAAGTATACATGGTTATGTATATATAAATATATACATATATCTACTGCGCGCGAGATACGTTCGATAAATGTCAGCTTTAAACTCGCCGACCAGAATATTACGTTTATACAGGTCTCGGACTTTGGGATAGCCGGTCGGATTCCTAGTGGTATGCCAAGCTATACCCTCGCGCGGTGATGAATAGTATACTGTACATGTATTTCGATATTGCTAGCTCCACTATGTCATCGTACACAGATATTACAGTGGACAGTGGTGTACGACTAGCAATTTTTAGAATTACCTTTATAATATAATATGGCCTGTGTCTAAAATAAGATTATCGTATAGTAAATCATCTATCAAACATACTCGATCGCTAAAATATTGTCCGCGATTCGGAGGTGTCCGATATTTAAAGAATGCAGTTTTTTCCCCGAAAATACCGTCGAATATTTGGATATATCCGTTAGGAGATTTTTCATATTATTACATTTCAACGTTAAAATTATTTATAAAATATAAAATATAAACATTTCCAATCCACGTTGAGAATGTTCTTCGCTTATCCTAATAACGCTATTGTTTTCAATTTCTTTTGCACTATATATTATGTTTTGTAGTAAACATTTCGTGTTCTAACCCTACTCAACAATCAATACGTTAGATGGTTAAGATTACGGTCCTCACACACACATACACACACACTGTAGTGGTGGTGGCAAAATTCTATGCCTTGGAGGTGCCGCTGCGGTAGTGGTGAATTGGTCTGGTTTTAGTATGTATGTGTGTGTGTGTGTGTGTGTGTGTGTGTGTGTGTGTGTGTATGTGTGTAAGGAGATTGGTATCGTATAATTTAGAAGAAATAAAAAATTTTTCCATAAAAATAAAACACGTATATTTCCGAGTATTATTTCAAAAGAAAATTGTAGTAAAGCATTGCTAAGTACATTTATTTATTATTTTTTTGCTTATTAAGCAGTTACGTAATATATTTACACATAAATATAAAATATTTGATAGGAATAATTTTTCTTGTTATTTATAGTATGCATAACAGTATTTACAGTTTTAAATATGATGGCGATTTTAAATTATGGTTTGAATAATTATTAATGTCTGCTATGAATTTATGCATACACATACCTCATGATTCTAAGTGATAAAATACAAATGCACGTAGAGTTGAGATGAAATAACACAATGTATTGGTGTAAAATTTATATGGAAAATTATACATTGAGGTACTTACATTAATCAAGTTGGGGGGGGGTATGAAATGATAATTTTTGAAAATGATATTAAAATGTTTGGCAATAGACACAACTGATCCAAACATTAATATGACCCATTTACACTCTGAAAAATACATTGCTTGACAGTTGACTTTGCATAGATTTATCACATTTTAGCACTGATAATATTTAATTCATAAAAATGTATTCTATTAAGTGTCAAAATCTATAGCACAATAAGAAATAGAAATCTAACCTATGATACACACGAAAAATCAGTTGCAACTTGTAATAATTTACATAACACGTTGCAGTCGTATTGTGTATGTTTTTTGATGATTGTATTATCATATATCATATTTTTAGTATAATCGTTTTAATTGATCTGGTTATGTGCAACAAGCATAATATTAGGTAAATGCTAATTGCTATATATAAGACACGGACACTTAATATTGTGCTTGTTGTATATAAACAGATAAAATGTTGTCTTTAGAAAATCGCTTTGAGTGTTAATAGTTTTAATGTATTTTTAAAATAAAAATTTAATTTAATTTTAAAATGTTCATCTTCAGTTAGTTAAAAATATACAATATTATCTACTATTATTATTATGATTACAATTGTCCGGTGTATTTTATAAACAGTGAATTTTGTTTTTAAAATTCTTAAATAAAACAATCGAACAAGAATAGATATTTTTAAATTAAAAAACAAAACAAAAAAAATGTCGAAACGGAATTCTTACGAAATAGCATTAAACAGTTACATTCAATTCCCGGTTCAGCATCATATAATAATGCACGTATTATACATATATTATTATCATATAGATAATTTATTATTATTGATTGTAAATGCATATCATCACGGTGAACCTATTATATAATATAATTAAACTTACTCAGGTAACATACGCAAAACACTGGCGTGGAAATGACGGCCAGCACAAAGGATATCCATGTAAATATAAAGCTCCGGCGGTGATGATGGCCATGTTCGTGGCCGTATTCGAGACCTATCAAACGAACAACGCGACGATATAGTTATAATAACGGCAATATTAAAGTAACAATAGTCGGATTACTGTATTGACGCCGACGGTCACACTAAACCGGGTGGGCATTATTAATACACGGGTATAATAATTATGATACTTACTCATTTTCGATACGGAAGCGCGGCGTTTCGCTGGCCAAATCACATAGTATTGTTAGTAGTCGCGGTGACGTGCCGTGATCGGATACGAGTCGCAGGACGGGTGCATAATATCAACAGTATTCTGAAACGGAAAAGTACATACTGCAGGCTGGCGTATAAACACAGCATATCCTACCTAAGCCCATCCATTTCCTTATCATCTGCGCATACGTGACCTTTGATAAATCGAAAAACCATAACGGTTTACACAACACACATAGGTAATGTATTTTAATAAACAAATTATGAAAATCGTGTATTATTGTGTTGTTGTACGTCTATAGGCGCGAATACATACGTTTGTGTGTATGTAGTGTATACTGTATACGTATAACATCACAACAATATAATAATGCGTCATAGTGATATGATTATTCAGTCTACAGTATTTTGTAGAGTAGTAGGTAACCAGAAGAAAAAAAATTATTAACACGAATACGTGAATATTACGGCGAGAACGTATACTGTACCAAATTGGATTGAGCAAAATGTGATCTTTTTCGAATTATTAAAATAATTTCAATAAAATGTGTGACTGTGAACAAAGTGTGGTTGTGGAACACTTTTCTTTCAAATTCGATAAACAGTTATTCCATTTATTTCCATTACATCTTTATTTTATTTTACCTGATTACTTTTTAAAATTTGATTTTGAATTTAATACAAATAGTATTATATTATCAGACATAGGTATTATTATTAATACTTTTTATTTTTTTATCTTAGTTATAAGAGCACGTTATGTACTCGAATAGTCGAATGTATTCAGTCTTACTGACACATAACATGACAAATTTAACGTTCAATAAAGAATTAATTTTAATGAGTCCGTTAAGTTAGTTTTTCAACTTTCTTTAAAGACTGAAAATTATACCCTGATTCAACAAGTAGCTTTCAACAATTTGCAAGTAAAATTTATTCTGTTATTTTTATTATTAGAGTGAACTGGCCTAGCTATTATCGTATTTAAAGGTAAAAAGGTGGAAAGTAGGTTCAACTACTATAATATATAGTAGATAATGGAATGTGCCTACCTTATAAATTAACATAATGCATATATTGTGTTAAATTTGAATTCAATATATCATTGAATGTTTTTCGTATGTGAAGACGGATAATATAATATAATTACTGTCAATCTATATTACTATTATAGTAATTTATTAGAACATTAATTTTTTATCGTCAATAATTGAAAAATAACTTTAAAAAAATTTACTAGAATGAAAAAAAGTACATTGCGAATATGCGAATGAATATTATTGGAATGGATATCTATTTTGTAATAGTGGCGGAGGAGTAAACTATTTTTGATAGCTATCCTATTGTCGTTAAACTATTTTTGTTACAGAAAAAGGTGATAAAAGGTATTAAAATAGGCTGTCTACAAATTAAGGTAATCAATCATTATTTTCCAAATTAATCAGTATCATCGATAAATTCATAAACAATTACACGCATTTTGTATAGTTATTACTTATTTGTGTAAAATCATTTCTATTTCGCGTATTTATACATACTTCAATTTATACTTGAGAAAAAGTTTGATCATAATATTATAAAAGTATATACTTTTCATAGTTTAATGTTTAATAGCTTCTATCAGTAAAATTAATAAAAGTTATTGCTTTCAAAACTTTTAGGTGCACACCAACAATGTTCCAACTACTTATTCTTATTATCATCGACTACTTCATCAAACTACTGCAGTAAAGCCAGTAAAGGTAAACGTAGTTGTGATATACTTATGAGAAATTGAAATACGCGATGATTATATTATTATTATACATTTATAATCTTGGTTATTAAATGCATCATGGTGACTTCATGAGTTTTATATCCATTGGTTGTTAAATTATCAATAAAAAAAATTTAATTATATATTTTTTAGTTTTTTTTTGTTCTAGAATAAACGACATAATATGTATGAGTATCAGAGTATATTACATTATATATATTCCTCATATTACGAGGAACCTTGTATTAAATTCTTTAAGATTTTTGACCGGTTGAAAATTATTTCCGTCAATTATTGGAAAAAGTCGAAAATTTTACGTAGGTAGGTAGCTATAATAAATAGCTCAAAAAGTGTTAAAATATTTTAAAAGTATAGATAATGTTTATATAAGCTAGTGAACATTTTAAGTTATCGGTTTTTCAATTATAACTTGTTATATACATATGCATTTTATTTTATTTATTCCAAATTATCAACAAAAGATTTGGAAATTTTACTTTTGACACAATAAAGTGCCAACTAAATTTACTTTTTTTATCCAAAAATATGACTATTGAAATCGAAAATCTAAGCACTTTTACTGTTCTAAAAAGTGATAAAAAATACAAAATTTAAATTAAAAAATAGCCATCATTGTAAAATCAATTAATTTATCGCTTTGCACAGAATCTAAATTATTATCGAGAGGACTGTAAGTTTTTTACGATTTAATTTTAATGTAAGCTATAAACATTTTAAAATTTTAAATTCTTTTTAAATTATAACAGCTTTATAACTTGTTTTAAAATTAAAATATGAAAAATGTAATCTACAAGTTTACTTAAACAATTTTCTTATTTTTAAATTTAATAATAAGTTAATTAAATTTAGTATGGAAAATAACAAAGTAAAATAGATTTTTCTAAACGTTAAATTTGCTGTGTTGTATACTTTAGTAAGACGGAGCTACAATCAAACGCGGGTATAACATTATTTTAATGGTATTCAATAATATTTTTTTTGTTAGCAGTGCAATAACAAAAACCTAAAATATTGATATATTTGAAATTTATTTAATATTATTAATCATTCAATCATTAATTTTATCAAGTATACAAAATAAATCATCCGTTTAAACACTTAATAGAATAGTTATTGATAAAAACATTGTGTGTAGGTACTCAAATAAACTATATTAAGTAATTTTTATAAATGAGAGGCATATAGGTAAAAGGTATTAACTATATAAAAGTGCGTAACTAATTCTGTTTAAATTTAATACTACGAGCATAATATTTCTGAATGAAGTAAAAATTAAAGTAAAAATAAATAAATGATAAGTTGTGGGCTTATAGAACAAAAAAGGTATAATATTAAAACGAAAGTGTAATGTTTCCTAATCGATTTTGTTGGTAAACGGTACCTATAAGGAGAAAAAAAACAGAAATATTTAATGGATTTTGGAAGAAAATGAATACGGCCACGAATATCGCCAACAAAAGTGTCATATACATATATATAAGAGCTAAAGGTTTTACAAAATTATCTATAATCATAATTATCGAGGTCACCACGATAATAATTTTCTGATAAACTATCGACGTCATTGAACACTAATTGTGTCGTGACGTTTACGTCGTTGTTCTTCTGTTTGTTTTTGATAAAAATAAATAAATATTCAATCACAGACAGAAATAAGATTAATTTAGAAATCAAGAAGAAAAAAATAGTATTCATTTTTAATAAATGACTGTTCTTATGAATTAAAAGCTTGGGCTACCTGTGAATACGTAAATAGATATTGAATGAATAAATATTTTAAACTATAGATTTTGAATATCGTACATTTTAATCATTGTATACGTTTATAATATTTTAGTGTCTGATTACTGATCAGAAATTGATTTTTTAAATACTATCAATAAACAATAAAAAAATAACAAAATAATAATCACGCTATAAATATAAATAAGGTTTAAGATAATATGACTAATAATGCACATTCCGCATACTAAAACAAACTAATATACACAAGCTCAGTGATATTAAATCGTGATAATTTATTACTTAGAAATTAAATTGATTTTTTCTTGGTTTGTCGATTATTTATTGTTTTATATGATTTGCCTTTTATCTAGATAGAAGTATATCGTTTATTGCTAAATGTTGTGCTGAGTGAGCCGAAAATTGTCAGTTGACCAGGTATCTATAGAGTATAGACAATGATGATTGTACAGAATATAAAATATAATTAAATTAATCTAAAGCATTTGAAAAATATTAAAGAAAAATGTTCATAAAATCTATTCCGAACATTGATAATTGATATACCGGAGAAGTCACTATCTTTTATTGTATATAGGTGTCGAGTATGTATAGGTATATATCATTGTAATGGATGTGTTAAATTTGAATTCAAAGATATGTTGTTGAAAAAAAATATAATCAGTTTTGAGCAGAGACGTTATATCAGCCTCTATTCTAAGGGTATAATTTATATTTTCTTATTATAATTAATTTTTATATTAGTTATGCAGTTGCTGAACTTATTTTTGTGAAAACATTGTATAATGTATATATATATATTATATTATAATAGTATTGCCAATACTACGTGGAACGGACAAAATTGTAAACTTGTAAATAGGTTCAAAGTATAAGCAGCTCAAAATAATTCAAAATTGCATTGTGTATAGAAATTAACAATATGCTAAGGTAATTAGTTTAAATTCCTCAATTTAAAGTTGTTATTCAAAATAACATAATACCTAAACTCATTAGAGAAAAAAATATTTTAAATCGTTATCTTGCCAAAAATAGAACCTAAAATGAGTAAAACGTTTATGAAAAAAAAAAAAGGTGGATTATTTATTTTTTTTATATTTATAGGGCAATGCCAGATCAACTTATGAAAAACCTTATACTATGTATTCAAGTTTAAGATAATATTAAAATTGAAAATGTTATGAATTTTTTAAGGATTTTGTCAAAATTTGATCTATTAAAAATTATTTATATATTTTTGATATTTACAATTTCTATAAATATAACTGATAAGGAATCTTGTTTATAAATGTTTAAGATTTTTAAACAAGAAACATAATTTTCGAATATTTAAAATGACTATACATAGATAAAAATTGCTCTAAATATTTTGAAAATTTCATTGTGTATACAAATAATAATTTAAACAACAATGGAATTTTTTAAGTTTTTTCTGTAAACATTTTACGAATAATTAAGTGCTAATTAATAAAAATAATTCGAGGGTAAATAGAAATTATGCTTTAAATTTCCAATGTCGTCAAAATTTGAATTTATAAAACGCTTTTAAATATGTGGTTATTGTATACGCTATATTTTTTTTTTAAATTTCAATAAAAGTAAACTTATGAGGAATATTACATTACATTTTTAAGCCTTTGGTAATAAAATTAAAATTTAAAATAAATAATGTTATTACATGTGTCATCTATAATTTTATGGTTCTTATAATTTACAACATAAATAAAATAACTACACAATAGATCGTTAAATATGTAAACTGATAACCTTTAGTTTTATATCTATACAATTAGCTCACATAAAAGATTTTATATGAATTCCGTGTACTTATGATTGAATTGTATGAAAGTTAAATTCGAAAAACGTTATATGACGTGAATAATAAATCTGATTGGGTATTACATTTTAACACGTATTACATTATTTACAATGGCGGGAGTTGGTTATTTTGGCTAAATTTATTTCCATAGCACCTACATAAAACTATATGTGCAATTGAAAACTTCTAGTGAAAACGTGTTTACAAATATGTTTTCCATTTAACCAATCAATGATATTCAAGAGCTTTTTGAAGTTTTAATTCGGCTTTTGTATGCTTAAATATCATGATTTATAATATTATTTTATCCTGATTATCATTATAAATATCATTCCTTTTCCACAAGCTCTCTAAAATTACAGTATTACCTACGTGAAATACTCGTATCTATGGGAAAAAATGTATAATAAATATGTATTATTAAATATTTTTTATTTATTATTCAAAATAGATTATAGTCTAATAGAACTATTGTAAACGTTAAGTTAATACGTATTAAATTGCATATAGATATAATTATTATTAAAAATTGAGTTTTATTCAATAAATAATTTGATTAATTTAAACTTTTGAGTTGGAAAAAATAATTTTTCATTAATTACAATATTGTAAGTTCAGATAAAATATGCTTTATACGTGGATAGGAATGGTTTTGGTGCCAAGATCTGTTTCAATAAAATAAATAATTAATCTGATCAGGAAAAGTTTGCTGTTATTTTAATAATAAAAACATTTCGGACCAAGTGAGATGTTATAATTTTTTATATTAATATGTACCTATTTATAATTTATATTATATTATACATTTTATAATTATAGTAGAAAATTGTTTACAATGATATTCAAGGAACTCAGACAAATACATCATAATATTTCTTTATCCTATTCGCGTACTTTGTTAAAATACTTCAAAGTTATAATTTTAATGGAAAATTTGTTTTTAATTATAAATTATTTTTTTTATTTATCGCTTAATCAAGTTTTAATAAAATCTAATTAATATTCTTTTATATGCGAAAATGCGAAAAAACTTCTATTATTTAATTCTGAAAATCATAAATCATTAATATTTCTTCTTAATTTCATCGAAAGACTTAAATTATATAATTTATTATATATTGTATTATATAATATATATTGACCTAAACATTTGACATTTGACCTACAATTATAACCTATAAACTCTTATTCATATATTGTGATAGTAAATTGCATTTTGAAATGCTATTCAAGTGCAGCAGTAGATTCATGATTATGTTCACATCTATAACATGGTTATAGTGCAATCTAAATGGAATTTGGTAAGTCTATAATATTATTTAACAATCATGGACAGATATTGGTATGCATGTAAGAATTATTTATTACGAAGTATATATGTATGCTATCAATAAATGCCTTTTTATTTTTTATTGATTATTTTGCTTCAATATTTAAGTTTATTAGCTTTATAATACATATAATAAGTCAAGTTTAAATTTTTATTTTTTGATAATTATTAATTACTATAAATTAAGTTTGTCTAAATCTGTTTGCTTATAAAAATATTATTGTTGGGTTCCATCACCAGATGCCCTCCTACCTCGTATTATAGATGATCTAGTAAATTGTTCTCTTTTCTTTCAGTTTCACATGCACTTTTGGTATATTTTTAAAAATGACCAATTTATGCATTTATAATTTTATGATGTCGTTTTTGGTGATTCTAAAATAATTCGTCGTTTAACTACCCATTTGAATAATTTTGTTTTACAAAATGTATTCATTTTTCAATACAATCATTTTAATTAATATGCTGATTTCTATGGAATTGATTAGGTCTTGGTATTTGAAATTAATGAATAATTTCTGGCTTCGGTATTATAGAATTGTTGAGAATTCTTTATTTTTAAAACAAACCTTATGTTAAAATATAAACAAATTAGCTGTTAACAGTATTAATACAATTAAAAGCAGCTAAAAATCCATAGCAATAAAAAACAAAAAACTCCCATTAAATAACAGTATTTTGTTCAAATCATATTTAATTTATTTAGTGTTACTCAATTAGGTTCCGAATTAATAAGTTATTGCTAGGGCTAGTGATATTTAGAAGATAGCATATATTTATAATATAATAGTTAATAATATAATGAAATAATCTAAAAATGTTAATATAGCCACATGTACTTGTCCAAATTTTAAATTTTATATCCTATATTTGATAATTTTTTCCTTTTAAATGCATATATATGGCTGGTTTTCAAATATTACTACATGAGTGTATACTTATTTTAAATTCGTCTATATAAAATAATTGTAAAATAATAATAAGAATATATACTTTTTAATCATTGCGGAAATTGATGATTTTTAGGTAATCACATTTTGGCTATCGCAACTACCCAAAAATGGCTTATAAACATCTTGATAGTTACTTGGTTAAGTTTATGCTAGGTCAAACTCATAATGTACCATTTATTGAAATTCTAGGAAGCATCACATAGAATTTTTCAAATCAAGTTAATTATAAAATTTTTATGTTTCTATAGTACATTAAATTTTATATTAGTTAAATCAATTTTTTTATTGTCAGTATTATTGTATGTATTCTTATTAATTTTGAATTGATTTTTGTTTTAAAATTTATACTAATACTATATTATAGGTACATTTATACTTTATAGTAGTCATTATTGATAGATATTATATCGCAATATAATTATATTTGGCAACTTTTAAATTACATTTTTTAATATATAGCTTATAGCTATTATGTTGCATAAATAATTAAAGCAAATAAAATAGTGATATTACTCTGTAATAAAATTTGGTGTTTATATTTAATGGTAAGTAATAGCAATAAACCGAAAATAATTTTATATATTTTAGATAATTTAATCTTAGAAAAAAATAGTAATTCATTTTTAGTGAAAACAACTGCAAAATAAATGTCTATAGTCAATCATAAGTATTCTTATTAATAGTAAATAAAAAGTCAATGCAATTTTAAAGTGCGTATTTAATAATTTATTATAGATTAATGAATCAATTGTTTTCTTCTAAGACAGGGATTTATTGGGTTGATATATATATTTATAAAATGCACATTTTTATATTATATTTAGTTATTTTTATATAATAACATAATTTGAGGTTTTTTTTAAGGCAATGAGTCCCTAGTCTTAGTTAATCCTAAAGTCTTTATCATATGATTTATATAATTGTATTTTTGATTATCTGTAAAATGTATCATTGATAGTATACTGCAGTGGCTTGATGAAGGGGGTAGGGGTAATCTTTAGAAGCGGCCGCCTCTGATTTTATTAAGGGTCGGTATGTGGGTATTGAAGCATAGGTAATAGCCACTGGTCAATGTGTAATAATGTAGTATTAACTATATTTACGATGACAGGTAGGTAGTCAAAAATATGATAGTAAACACCTTTGTTATAAGCTTTTGGTAAGTAGGAGGAATATCAAATATGACTGAAAATTTAAAGTTCATCACGTAACTGGATATGTATGATTAGTCCTTTTGTTTGACCATGAATATATTTACTCTAAAAAGGGTTGATCATGACTTATAGCTGTGATTCATAAATTCATAATTCTGTATAACTATCCATTTGTATAATTCGTGTTCAAAAAATACATTTTTATTCATATATTATCACAGTTATACCTAACAATAACGTGCTCAAATACCTAGCTATAATTATTCTAGACTAAGAAAAATAAAATATGTCATAATAAATAAGTAAAATATTACCTAGGTAGGTATTTAATATTATTTGTAACTGCATGGTATATTATTTTCTTAATTATATGTTGATAATCAATAGGGTACTTTTATAATGTACGAAATATATTATTTAATATAGATGGCCTATATAATCTTATACACCTAAATAGAAATTGCATAGAGTAGTCAGCATGTTATCCTGATTACGTCATGGGCGTGCTTATAATCATATATCTATGGTTTGTAAATTCAACTTTAATATGACACCTTAAATATTTTTTCCGCTGAAAACACGTCAACGTGCAGTATATATGTAACGTAGGTAATTTGGGATTTAAGACTCCTTACAATTCTGTCAATCTAATTTGTTTTTAACGTGCTACTTAGAGTAAAATGATTATACGTAGGTAGAAACCTTATGTTCTCCGTCTTGAAACTTCAATGAGTTTTTCTTCTTTTTTTTTTTATTTAAAATTGTTTATCCCGGAATATGTCTGACGTTTGTAGATTTTATAAAATACATAACTTTAAAATAAACTTTTACAAAACATATATACTCTTTATTACGACGTAACTACATAAGTATACAGTATAATATGTACTCAGTCACGATTAATGCAGTATAGCGTCGTAATTTATTTTATCTTTAAGAATTTCCGTTCTACTAAAGCTTGAGTCTATAGGAAATAGTATTCAGTCATATTATGATTAAGTATCTATCTAGCAATAGAATGATCCAATTATATGTTGAAATAACATCATAATTTGTTTGATTTTATTGAAAAAAATAACCTAACCTTGAACTTCACAGCAGGGTATAAAATTAATCAAATTTACTAGGATTGTAAACTGCATCAGATTTGTGTATAACCAAAGTAAAATGATTATTAGTATAATAGTATATGGATATTATAATTTATAATTATAATAAATTAAAATATTTTTCACATATTTTGTTAATGCAAAATAGTCGAATATTTTGCCACGCGTTGTATTTTATACTTATATGTTAAATCATATAGTAAGATTGTATCCAACTGTAGGTACTGCTCAAGTCCAGTTTATTACTTTAGAGCTATTCATCGAAAAGCATCGTGATAAATATAAATACGAAAAAACTATACAATATAATTGTGACGGACGGAATGTCAAATATCAATATTATATTTTAATTTAACTTTTCAATAAAATATATAAATAGTTATTATTTCTCTGTTTGCACAATAATATTATTCAAAGAATTTTATGCTATTTAAAATAAATAATGACAAACAAAAAAAATGAATAAACAATTTCAACATTTCGTCTCGATGATTTTAGTCATATTCACTTATATTATGATACTGGCAAGAAAAACCTCTTCCACTGAAATGGTATTTTCTTATACATAAAAATACTATTTTAGTAGATGAATAGTATGGATTCTTTGTCAAATACTATTTCAAAGAATAACTACTGCCAAATATTTTACAACTTATCTAAATCTATAAGTTTCACATACAAAAAAAAAAAAAAAATATAACATTTTATTTGAAACCTTAAAAATCAAATCGCCTGTCAATACTAGTCAATATTAAAGTAAAAATACCAGTTAGTTTTCTTCTATTTTTCGGAGAAATATTTTTCTAAAAAAAAAATACTGAAATTAAACCGTATATATTATATATTTGTGTGGTCTTGATTTTTTGAAACGGTTGTAAAATTTATACTTTGACAGCTGCCACATTAATTGCTATCACTAAAAGTCATTGTCATTATGGAGATCCACAACAGTTAACAATACGCACGTAGTGACGTTGTGTTGGTACTTAAAATATTTCGAAGACGCATATAGCGAATACCAGATGACACAAAATATCCGTATTTGTATAGTTACTGATATCTATAATTCACGTCATATTTCTATATTTATTTCGTTTTTATTCGGTGCGAATGTGGAATAAAAGTTTTATGATAAAAATGTGTTGTTAATTACCTATCGTTAATTAATTTTATTAGTTTGAGAAATACGTAAAATCGAATTTCGTCTAACATACAAATAACGTAATCTTTTTTGAATTTATCAATTAGATTGACTAATTTGGATAATAATAAATGATGAGTTTAATTGTTGCATAGTTTCATGTAATAATACCTATACACTTTAAATTATCTTTTAGTGTAATGAAAATATATTTTAGCAACAATTGAGTTAATATTAATAACAATATCAAAAATACTTTACCCCCTCCTAGGAGCGGGAGCTTCAACATAGGTAGCTATTTCAATTATATTCATTCGTAGTGTATTTTGTTCAATGATCAATCTCATAAAAATGTTTGGACCATACAACAATATATGACAGTGATTCAACCGTTTATGACATTTTTTTTTATATTTATGTAGCATAATAATAATATAAATAATAATGTGCTCGAAAAATATAGTACTACTCAGCTCATTCAAAATACAAATTTAAACGTTGGGCGGCCGCCAATAGAGACAGCTGATATGATTTACTGGCAGTGGTGTCGCCAAAAACCGCACTGAACAAACGAAAATACATTCAGAAACTCACAAATTTTGCATAATATTTTCAGTCACACTATACTATTAAAGGTACTGGAAAATCGTCTTGGAGTACATGTTTGTAAACATCTAAGAAAATAGTGGGCGCTCATATAATATTCTTAAAAACATGAATATAAAATAAAAATATTGAAAATTTCGAAAAATGTTGTCTCAATTTTAGATTTGAATTAACAATAAACTAATAAGTATCATAAAGATAAAGATCGGAAAATTTTATTTTTGTTTTTAATTAATAAAATATATTTATCAACTTGTTTGAAGATAATAATAATTACGTTTGATATTTGAATGGAAACTTATTTTAGTATAACTTCCAAGCATTAGTGTGATTTAATAATATATACATTATGTAAAAATAATATTTTTCTAATAGGAAATAATACAATAAATACTACAGTGTATTAAAACTTAAATTTAAAAAAACTTCATAGCACTAAACTTATACATTTAATACATGATAAATAGAAATAATAATAATAATTTATTTATAGTAACTATATGTAAAGTTTTTCAAGTAAAGAATATCTCAATATACGAACCAATAGAGTATTTTATGATACAATCGTTAACTTCCTGGCTGTTATGTCAGGTATGTGTACTTAATTTATTAATCTGGATATAGTCTATATCTAATAATTTTATAATGTAATATCATTCAGTCGAATTAAATAGTATATCTTTACAAAAAAAAAATACATTAAAAATTAATTTACTAGTAGGTAGTAACTATCTAGTTATTATCTATTTTAATAATAAGTTTAGATAATATCGATAAACGTTGTAAAGATAATTAACATGTAAGAAAAAATATTTTTCTTTGAAACTTTCTTGTAATGATCATTCCGATAGTCATTTGAATTTCGTAATATGTCAGTAAGCTTACATAAAGTTTTTAGTTTTACTTTTTATACCGTAACTTTTTTGAAATATTAAAAACGTAATGTTCAAACTTTATTCTCCATTCTTCTAAATTCTACCTGCTCAAAAAGTGCTTTTGAATATTTGTAAGCTACATATTACAGTGAAATAAAGAGAATTATGTTTTTATTCGATTTTTATACAATGTTTTTCTGAGATTGATGGTTATTTGAAATAATTAGACTTGGGTATTATTAGTTAACATCAACAAGTACTTATTTATAAATATATAATGCACTTGAGTGTTGAGTTAATTGATTTAATTACTAATTATTATTAAATATATGATACCTAATATATTTTATGATTTATATATTTATAATATAAGTAAAGATCTAATCAATTACATGACATACGTTTTGAGATATTGGATGACATAATATTATAACATAATGTATTGGGTAACATATATTTAAATGCATTTATTAGAATTTTGGACTTTTAATGTATATTTTATTTTAATTGTAACCGTCTTGGATGCTAATCTGTTATTTTTACCATTCAATCTATTCAAGGTAAAATATAATCATATAACAATATTATTACTTTTTTTTATAACGAGAATATTTACAAGACTTAAAATTTGTTTAAAAAAAATATCAAGAATATTTTTCATTGACTTTTGATAGCATTTAAATATGTAATATTGTTTTACAAATCATTAATAACTAATAGGTTATAGGTAGGATTTTTAATTATGAGTTAAAAATGATCCAATTTAGAGAATATAATGTTTAAAGTTAAATTTTCAATATTTTTTTATATATTTAAAATATTTTGATTTTGTGAGTTGTTTAAAAATGCATAAAGTTAATTTCAAAGTTTTAACTTAAAAATGTATAAGAGCGGGAAGTAAATATAAAATGTTAATAAAAAGAATTAAAAAAAAGTTTGAACCTTGTGGTTTTGATCCAAAGAAGAATTCATGTATTTAATCTGATTTTTATTATTCATTTTGTATTAAGTAGATTAATATTATTTAAGCATATTAAATATGATTAATATTATTAGCTGAATTCTGGACAGAGATAAAATATTATAAAATAGTTCTATAATTTTCAAATCATTAAATGGAGTTTAGTAGATGCTCAACTAAAACTGCTTGCTCGGGGATATAATATTGAAGGGTATCATACAACTTGACCACTGTTGTAAAGAAAACATTCTGTATAATATGTAGAATATGTAATTTTAATCTTCTTATCCTACTTTCGGTATAGATTTCGATTAAAAACTAAAGAATATAATATATTATATCGTTTACCGTAAAGGATACACTATTAATAAATAGTATGCATAATATGTTTTATAGTAACATTTCTGAACGCTTGGTATATAATACAGATAACAATATCCAATAATATTATTGGTTTTGTCTAAAAATACAATTTTGAAGGGCGATTTTTTGTTTGTAGAGCTCATTTGTTATTATTATTATTTGCCAAACTGTCAAAGTGGAAGTAGTAAGTTATTACCTACAACTAATAAATTCTTTATTAAAAAAAAAGTTAACTTATTTGTGTTTGGTTTAGGTAACTAAAAATATTATTTTAATACAAAATGTACTACTTTATAATATTATATGACTTATATATTTTTCTCGAATCAAAATTTATGGAAACGCTATAAATGTTATAAATTGTAATTCACTATAGGTAACTATTAGTTCTAATGTAATATTGCATTATTACTATTATTACCTGACACCTGATATATTATTATTCATTTTGAATTGTTAATAAAATAATTATTATCAACTATTAATATTTACTGCAATCGTTATTTTGGTGTGAAAATATAACATTTAAAACTAAACGAAATATAATAATACCTATGTCTATATTTTGTGTGATAACATATTTATTATTTATTGTGAAGTTTATTTGGTCGGCTATAATACTATAGCACATGAAATACCTATTCAGAATATCATTCTAATACATATTTCACAATTTTAATTAAGTTACAGTCGTAATTAATCATATATTATATTAAACACCATAAACAATTCCGAATACTTTGTATGACGTTTGATCATCGTTTTGCAGGGTTGTTTTCGGGAGTCTGATAGAAGCCTATGATTGTGACCTTTAAAATTAAAGAATTTTGTGAAATTAAAACATTGAATTTCTCCAGGTTTATCACACGGGGTAAAAGAATACAGGGCATTGTATTAAAATAATTTCCACCAAAGAGCAAGATTATCAATAAAAATAGATTTAGAATGAAACTGGAACAATTTTTTATTAAATCTCAAGGTTTTTTTTTAGTTAAGTGCGTCGTATACCAGCCGGTTTAAATTTCACTCGAAAGATCGTTTTTTTGTATACTTACATTTTATATGAAGTTAAATTTTGATTGCGTTTTAATATATTTTGTTTCAATTTGAAAGAAGATACGTTATGCATATTGTTTATTGTATTTATTAAAATCTTTAAGTACATATTATGTTTGTTATATACATATAATTTAAAAAAAATATATCGTCATTTAAATTTATAGATAGAACTTTGGACTATCAATACATAATATAAACAATATTGTTGGCTATCAGTGGGAAAAAAAAATGGCTCAGATTCCACAATAATTGAAAAAAATGGATGTAAGTTTATTAAACGTCGCTACCTAATTTGTTGGAAACGATTTATACGAACATAAATTCAACACGTATACAGAGTGTTTCATTTAGTTAAGTTTCGATAGACATAGTAAAATAAAAAGCAATGGTCACCCATAGTGGTTCTCTATTCTGACCATCGTAACTTTCAATGCTCGGTTCTACAAAAAAAACTATTTTTTCATTCTATATTTGATATTATAAATTTTATCAGTGATTACGGACATTTAGTGCCTTAGTGGCTAATTCAGAAATGGAACACTCTGTATAATTATATATTTGTATGCATGTGTGTATGTAATATGCACGTATGTTGTATGTATGTGTGTATGTAATATGCATGTATGTTGTATGTATGCATGCATGTATATATGTATGTATGTATATATGTAATATGTATACATAGCGACAAATCCTGTGCAAGTTGCCAAGAGGGCAAATACCGGGTGATCCATTTAAAATAAGACACTCGTAATTTTAAAAACTATCAACGTTTATGAAAATACTTATTTTATATAATTTTAAGTGATTTACAAACAACACTTTTCTAGAAAATATACGTCTTACTATTTTTTATCGTAATAATTGTTTACTCTTTTGAATGACTACATACATTCTTAATTTCTTAATCTAAAGTAGAATATTTTTCCGGGTACAATGATGTTTAAAAATCGAATGACAAGTAGTATATGAGTTACAAGTATTTTAAGTTTAAATGAGTGATACATGAGTACTCCAAAAATATTGATCCACTAGTCTGTAAATCTAAACTTAAAATACTTATAGCTAGTATAAACTACTTGTCCGAAATTGTATTTTTACAGATAAAAATATTCTAGATAATATTTTGTTTAGGACTATGAGATTAAAAACATATGCAGTAATTCAAAAGAGTAAAAACTTAAAAAAAAAAACTATGTCGATAAAAAATAGTGAAACATGTTATGATTTTTTTAGAAAAATGTTATTTTTAACCACTCATAATTATTTGAAATAAATATTTTCAAAAACGTTAATATATTTTCTGAAGTAATGAGTGTCTTTCGTTAAATAGATCACCCCGTATCGTTCGAGACTAAGATATAAATAATATAATATACCTCAACGACTTTATCATTTTGGATACTATAACAAAACAGCTAATATATTATGTTAAAAAAAAAAAACGTACAAGCAACTGATTACAACATTTAGATAATATATTATGTTTGTAATGATTGAATTTTGTATGTCATGTGTGTGCACGTGTACATATTGCGTGTTGATGTTATAATATTACGTATACTTAACGTCCATCATATAAGGCCTATAAACTATAATAGTTTGTACAACATCTCGTATGATAGCTGATCGAAGAAGGATTTTTGGTTCGTATTGCAACAAGGTTCGCAGGGAAAAGATAGACGACCGGGAAGAGCTCGAGAATAATTTCGGAGACACTTTACCCTTGAGCCCGCGAACGCGATCCAATAGAATGCGCCGCTGTCCCACGTGACTGGCAGCGCGTGCGACGTGGTCTGAAAAGCTTGAGGCCTGCAACCCTGGAAAATCCAGTAGAAAATCGACTCTTCGCTGTACGTACCGATGTACGCGTGACGCTTACTACACCGGTGTGATATATATGCGGTCCGTTTATACAGTGTAAAGGTACGCGTTTTCGTTTTTCCGTTCGTAAAAAATCGATCGTTTATTAAAATGATAAAATCGTTTGCTGTTTCGTCGCTGCAGTATACGAAATGTGTCGATTGGTCTTTTCGCTCTAGTAATCGTTGTTCGATTAAAATATCGTCGTTCGTACTCGACTACTGAGCTCGTATTAATATTACTCTATCATAACGTTTAATATCTATAGTGAAAAGTAAGTAAACTATATACGAAAAAATTATTTAATAGATTTTCTAGAAATATTTAATTGATATAAGTATCACGAGCTATTTATCACGATAATAATACATAGTGTAGTCTGGATATTTTTCGTCTATTTCGAAAGTATTAATTGAAGACGACATGTATTAACAGTTAAATTAGTACGCGTTTAAAAAATTTCTTGGTCAGTAAGTGATATAGTTTATAGTGATTTTTAATATTAATTTTTTTCGTTATACGGTTGATTTTTTTATCGTTACAATTATCATTATGTTTGAAACATCGTATAATATATGGTATAATAAGATCCCTTATATGCGTATATAATGATACATATAAGTGACGATCGCAACCAGTATATTAGCTAATAATAGTTTTTGTTTGTAATGTATTTTTTGTTTTTGTATTAGATTCATTTTCGATTTACTTATTATACGTTTTTACAGTTTTTATAATTTTTTGATTATTTTTCGAAATTTTAGCCTTGTCACTTTTATATTTTTATTTAATACTTTAATTCAATTAATATTAAAAACACATACCTACTTTAGCACTTTTCAATACAATTTTTCTTACATTTTAATATTACACAATTATGTAGATCTATTTTAAAAATATTTGTATAGTCCGTGCCAATTATTGAATACGAACATAAATTTATAAAATAATGAAATTGCATGAATTTTTTACAAAGAAAAATATTTATAATAATTATCTGTATACATTTTTATACTAAACCAATCGCTCTTATTTTACTTTAAAATTATTAAATATTACTAGTTATAAATCAATTTCTTTTAATATTCGAGTGTATCTTTTCATGACTTACCTATCTTTTATACATATTTAGTATTATTTATATCCAGTAGAGAAATAGGATGACATATTGCTGAAAATCTCTGGTGGTTTCACTTTCAGAGTCTAAAGATATTATTTAATACCGGCAATTTAAATTTGACGTATACATAAATAAATCTTCATGTCATGGTTGTTCTCGATTTTAGTGATATTACTTAATTTTTTTTTGTCGTGTCGAGCATTATATATATATATATATATATATATATATATATATATATATGTATTTATATACACTATGCCTTACAAACATTCAGAGTTTCTCTTATTTCTATGATAAATACTTCAACCATTATATTATATATTTTAATTAATTTAACGAAATTAAGTGACATTTAAATATATTTTACTGCAGTTATTATTATTAATTATCAGTGCGTATGAGTGTTATAAGCGATAACTGACGTGTAAGAGAATAGAATAAATATTTTAAATAATTGAAATTTCAAATGAAAATATAATTAAATATTAAAATTTCATGCATGACATTGCTTTTAGAATCTTTTTATACAATATGTACATTCCGTGAATTTAATTCATAATTTTTCACGGTTTAAGAATGTTAAAACAATTATTATTATTGTTTGTCACAACAAACAATAGGCAATACGAAACTCAATGCAATTATATAATATTTGCAATTATTGGTTATGTAAAAATTGCTTAAAAATCGATTCCTTCTATAATATATATTTTATAATCACTATAACGAATAACGCATGAGCGACTAGTGTCTATTTCGTATTATTAATCGCACTAAGTACGTTTAGAAATCATGCGTTATCCGATTTTCTACTGACCGTTCGACACGGTTTTCCGTTTTCGTATTCCGTCTCTATTATGTTTGAGGCGTCATCGCGGGTACCGTGTCTATACACAAAACCTACAGACTGTTTATTTAGCACACTGGCTTTGTATGATTTATAAAAGCGTGTGCCCGGAGCGACGAAATTCGGAGACGGCGTCTGTTAAAACAAAATATTAACAATATGATGTGCGCGTCGAACGGTTTCATGAAAGCACAACGATATATGGTCGTTAAAAATGGTGGGACGAGCGGGCGGACGTGCCAAAATAAATATCCCTAGTTTTCAAATAAAAGCTCAATACGCCGCCGCCGTTTTTGCGGTTATATTGCATTGTCTTTTTATGATTTCAATTTTCAATCAGTATATACGGTATATTCGTGTTAAGCCGATTTCGTTCACTAGAACAGTAGTATTTATATCCTCAGTTGGGCCAGGAAATTTATATTTTAAAAATATACAAAGGACAATATTATCGTTATAAATATACATAATAAATGACTTCAAAACAACTTGAAAAAAATTATTAGTACCAAAATAGTATTATTTTTGTATGGTAAATTAAAAAAATAATGGAAAAATCGATATTTATAAACTAAACTATAGTGGTCATAATTATTACAAATGTACTAAATACATTAAAGAATTGAATTAAAACACGCCCAATTTTTATCGGTTTCAAATCTGAAAATAAATGTCAGTTTATTCAAATTAAATTAAGGTTCTTATTTTAACTACTTATATTTTATTTTTATATCATCACATTTAATGTATGAATTTTACGAGCTTATACAGTACATGAAAAATAATATTGTGATATTTTTCACATAGCATAAAAAAAAAAAAATAAAAAAAAAAATTAAATGTTGTTTTAAGCAGTAAAAACATATTGTTAGCTAAGACACAACTATATAGAAAAAAAAGCAATATTGTAGCTCTAAATAATGACTAGACATTAGAAAAATATTTAATATATTTTAAAATAAACAACTGAAGTGGAGTTGTATGATAATTTTTAAAATTTTAACTTCGTGATAAATTGATTTTTAATTTTTTTCATCGGAATTAAGACAGATGCATAAATTAACGTGCACGATTACCTTCATATACATATTATTATTATTCATTAATGATCATCATGGCCCTTGAAATAATAACATCAGATTTCAATAAATGTTACTGTCATACCGCGTGTGTAGTTCTTGGGAGTAGGTACCTTTAATATTGAAAGTCATTCATCAATTAGTTATTGATTAGCATAATCAAGATAGAAACCATAATATTATAATATTGATAGATATTGTATAAAAAAATATATATTTTAAAGTCAAGAAAGAAGAAATGAAGAGGAGTAATAATATCTCCTAACTTCTAATACAGGTTAAAAATAAAAAAGTAACCTAATATTCTTAAAAATAATATAGTAATATACAAAAGATGGTCGTGGTATCAGATTCATAAAAATTATATCATATACAACTATAATGTAATATTATATGTGTTGCATACACGTAAATATAGCGAGTCATCGTTTTCTTGAATTAGGCATAATTGTTACAACATGTACATTTAAAAATATGTAAACACTTCATAATATAATCCTCATACCAATTAAACACAGCATATGTATATTATACTATTAATTAATCACTTGAATTAAACCTCATAAGTTGTAATTATATAAAGGCGATAATTATTTGTGTTCATTAAAAGTCAGTGAAACGAAACGTACCACACATAAAAACAACAAAAATTGTATAATCTCATTCTATTGAATGTTTGTAATTAACATCGAGTTCTAATAAGAAAAAAAAATGTTTTAAATTACTAATTAGTACCTAGATTTATATTAACTGTATAATATCAGAGTACAAAAAATAATGAATTATATGGTGTGCATTATAATATTCATAAGTAATTATATTATTAGTATTTAGATAATTAGTACACTCTATAGTCTATACATTGGATAACAATAATGTCAATAATAAATATATATATATATTAAATGTTATAAAAAAATCGTTGTCAATTTCGATTTTTTAAGCGTCGTTTGACATAACTTATAGTATTAAGTACCTACGTATAAAGTTAATAACATTTTTATCGGTACGGTAGTCTTATGTTTTATTGAATATACACATAAAAAATATCATGAAAATATAGTATATATATTAAAACATTGTAAATAATAATAATTCATTGGACATATAATACCAAATTAAATAGGTAATAAAAATATTTAAAATTTTTAGTTACAACCAGAAATCTTAGAGGTATCCATTTATAGAGAATATTATGGTTGATTTTGAATAGTGATTATTTTTTTATTTGAATTAGTTTATTATTAATCAGCATTATATGTTTTTCAGATGGACCAAGATGATAATCAAAAATCAGATAACAAACGCCGTCAGTCTTTAAGTATTGACAAGGCTGCATTTCTATTACTCCGAATTAAGCGGGTGTTCAAAAAAAGAAGTCAAAGTCAACAAATTGAAAAAAGGTTTTTTTTAAAAATCTCTAATAATATTTAAGTATTATAATATACACATAAATGGTCTATTGAGAGTTATTGAAAGGGACGTTGAATATAATATATTAATATTCTAATGTTTAAGTTAGGAATTGTTAGTAAAACTTTATTTATTTATACTCTAATTGGCTTTTTTTACATACCGGGTATGAATAATACATGAAGTATTAATTAATACATAAAGGCAGTTATAAAAATAAAAAATTAAATAAAAATCAAATCATATAGATTACAAAATTGTACTAAATTAAAATAAAACTAAAGACAATTAAGATCAAATATTAACATTTGAGCAACGCATTGCTTGAATTAAGGGATTATTCGTTAAAAAATTAGAATGGGAAGTTCGGATATGGAAGATCTCACAGTATTTAATATGGATCATTGAAATTCGAAGGCTTGTATAATTGAAAAGCAAAAAAAAAATTGAATTAAAATCAAACGAATTGTTTTGTCGAAAGTCTAAAATGATACCATTAAAATAACTAATTATTTAATATTAATTTAAACATTTAAAATTAATCATAAACAGCAAAATAATTTTAAAAAAAAAGGTAGGGGGGGGTACCCCTCTGCTGTAGTATATTAGGAGTCACTATAGGTCACTATTATGGGAGTGTTATATTTGAATTCATTATTCAATAATATTAATATTCATTGTATAAGAAAAGCTCTGAGCGGAGACGGTCTTTAAGCTTATACCATTAAGTATGTTTCGTGGTATGCTTTTTTAGTATAGCTGTTAAAGTCATTTATATCATTTTTAATAGTATATTAGGCTGATGTATTTTTTTTCCAAAAATATTGTATTTATTATATTATTAACATTTAATTATTATAATATTGATTTATATCATATTAAATCACCTTATAAAACTCAAAAGTTTAATAAAATCTTTTTGTAAATAACGCAAAACAGTAAAAAGAGATTCATAGTATCAAAAGATAATATCTTAAAAAAATCAAAATATAATTTGCGTATAGAAAAATTTATAATGATAATATAATATATATAAAAGTTATATATATATAAAGTTTATATAAAGGTTGTAATTTTTTTGAATAAAAAAAAATAAATAACACTGTTATTTATTGTTTTAATAAGTAACTTTGTTTAAATTTGAACTTCAAATGTCTATAAAAAACAATCGTATTCTATATATATATATTTTAGATTTTATTGTTTCAGTATGAACTACTTATGAGGAATCTTATATTGCATTTTTAACACTTAGATATAAAAATAATACATTTCAAAGAATTTTTAACTACAAAATAGTTTGCAATTTTTTGCAGTTTTGACAATTAATGTCAAATTTCAAATGCATACAGAAAAAAATAATTTGCTTTTATATTTTTATACAAATCTAAGAACAACTTGTATAGGATCTTGTTTATTACTTCGATTTTGCGAATAATACTTTATTGAGATTTATGGAAAAAACTAAAAACAATTTAAAATTTGTCATACCTATAAATAGCTTAATAAGAGACATAATATTTTGAACATGTTATCATATTATAGAAATAATAATATAAAAATAAGTGAAAATTTTAAGTATTTTTTTAAATACAATACAATATCAATAACTGTTTGAGGAAAAATAATTATTTTACAGGTGACTATCAACTGTCATAAAAACTTGAAATGCCCATAGGAAATTAATTTGGCTTTTCTGTAAAATATTTTGTTCATCTATAGGTGAAATAATTTATAAAGAACTTTGTATTAAATTTTTAGCATAAACATTTTTAAAAATATTTCTTAGTACAAAATAATGTATTAATTTTTACGATTTTAATGAATTTTATCAGAAATAAAAAAACAAAATAAATTTAAATTAAAACAAATTTGTTGAAAATTTGATTAGAGTAAAAATTCTAGTTTTTTATTAATTTTTTTCCTGTTTATAAATAATAATACTGAGAATTGTTTATATTGACCTCTTTAAAGTACAAATTATATCCAATTTACTACCTAAAATCACCCCCAATGTTAAAAAATGAAGTATTTTAACGATAACTTATCGTGTATACATACACACACAAAAACACATCATTTTAAAATCAATACATCCATCATACTGCTCAAAATTAATAATTATAAATTATGTAAATAAATTTAAAACATTCAGAGTTATCATTAAGGTATTACTGCATCTTCGTTTTTTTTTAAATAGCTTGTAAATATTTTAAAACAATGATAATTTGAAAGATCAAAACTTGAGAAGTCAAAAATAGATACTATGTTGAAACAGTATAACAAACTATAATATTTCTTTAATGGAATATTTCAAAATAAATCAACAGATTACAAAATAATTTAGTTTGTCATAAGTAGAATAAATGACAAAAACTTAACATTTTCAACTTAAATTTATAATCTTTGTTTTCCAAACTTTTACTTGTATATTATTTATATATAATAATTTTACAATTCTTTAAATTATTGTAAGTCATGTACATCGAACATATTTTTAGCAAATGGTTAAAATATTCAAAATATTTTGAATAAATTCTAACAATATATTTCTTGAAAAGTATTCCTAAACTGTATTTAAATTAATGTTATCTTACGCCTAAAATAAATATATATATATATATATATATTTATTTATTTGTGCGGTTGGTATAAAACTTATTTTGTTCTAAAAATATATTGATTTATGGAAAGTTAAGTGCACTATATAAGAAACTTTTCGGGTTTATAAGTAAAAACGATGATTAATTATTTTTTATATATAATATTATAATAGGTTGAATAATATGAATTTTCAACTTTTGATGTTATGAAAGATGTCTAATAAATAAATATTTATTATTTTTTTGTTAAATTTATACCTAATTTTATTTAAAATTATTGAGAACACATTACACAATATAATATTATAACATAATATGCCCACATTAAGTTATAATGTATTTCAAATCTAACTAACTTTTATAGTTGTATGGTTCTTCAAAAATAAAAGTTTACATATTATATTGTACATGATTTACATTTAAATACTAAAATTAAATCCAGAGAATAAAAAAATATTTATTTCTTATCGTTTTTGAAAGTAAATACCATTATTCATTAGATATATTCATACATTAAAATGTTATTTTATGTAGGTAGGTTTATTTTTACCATGTGAACTATGTATTTTTTTTTTTATTTATTCTTTGATATTAATTTTAAGATATTATCCTCTATTAAAATCTTACTTCGTTATTTTCTTATTGTTATGTAGTACACCGTGCAAAGTTGTAGGCTCCTATTATTTATCTCATTACAAATATTTAAATTGCATTTATTTTTAAAATATCCATTTTTTTTAAACAGTTTAAACATTTTAATTTAAATTTCAAATCTTCTTTAGGATTTATAATCCTGCTAATATTTGCACTAAACTAATTTATCTTAATAGTCATTGCTGTTGAGTTAGTAATTCTTTTTTTTTCATAATGTATAATTTTCTTTAAACATGCAATCTACTTTATATAGATAACGCAATACATTATTTTAAATTAGGTGTTCAATAGTTGTTTGAAACGATATTATAATATTACTATGTTATTAGAACATGGATTTCTAGATTCCTGTTTATTTTATAGATGTTAGAAATACTGTATTTGGTCTCTTATAAAAAATAATCGACATTAATTTCGAAAAAAAAAACAATTATCATGATATAACATATATATTAGTACATTTATTATATAATATCAATAAAGAATTTGATTAAAGCAATAGTTTTAGGCAGCTAACCATGACGGATAATTCTCTTGGGCGTGAACTGTTTTTCGGCATACTTCTATAGGGAATTGTGTCTGCTTTATGACGCCAATTTCAGTATGTATTAAACAATTTATTAATCGTTATCCTATAACTGCAGATGAGTATATTTTGTATTTTGTGTAGATAAATTATAATATAAAATACGAAACATTTTCAAAAATTAAGCATTGAATGCAGTTAATTAATAAGAAAAAAAACTGTATTAATAATGTAGCATAACAATTAATAAAATTGTTGATAATAAATTAATTTAAGTAGCATTGTTTATATTGTAATTATACTTACATGCGTATAACTATTAAGTAATATATATATATATACATAAAAACAAATGATATAGCTGATGTATAAATACTAAAATATTATTGGTTTTTTTATATTTATATATAATTATATAAATAGATATAACCTAATATAATAATCATACTTTAAACGTTTTATTTTTTTTACTATCAATCATTTTTATTAATATTTACGCAATATTCTTTATATGCACATTTAAATCGATTAAACTTTTATGGAGATTACATATTACACATATGGTTATACATTAAAGTAAACCGATGAAAAATAATACATACTCATTATTATTTTTCTTAAGCAATAAAGAGAAGATGGTTTTTAATATAAAAAAAAAAAAAGAAAAAAACAATTATATTTTAGATTAAAATTTTAGTAAATTGTGATATTAAGGATTATTAAGTATTATGACGCATTGGTTTTTAAACGATAACGTTATCCATTCGAGGAACTAAAAATTATAAGAGATAACTTATTTTTAAAAATAAACAAAATAATAGTTTTAAGTGTGTTATGGAAATGCGTGTGTTTAAATTCGAAAGCTTAATTTATTTATACTATTCGTAAAAGTATTTTTACAGAAACTATGTAAAATATTAACGTAGTGAATAAAGCTATTTCCCAAGGTCAGTTTTGTTTATTACCAAACTTTACTTAAATGGATAATTTGTGCGTTGACTATTATGCTACTTCTTTGCCAAAAAAATGTATGTTTCTGAAATCGAACGAAATATACTTGTTTCTATAAAACTTTTTCTATTGTTGTGTTATAAACTGTTGAATTTTATGACAGAATTTACTAGTGTACTATAAAACATAGATTAAAAGTTTATCGGTTTTCTTATTTGTACTATTCATCTTAATATTAAAACATAAGAACGTAAGAAATTTAAGTTTAAGCGTTTAATTACTATATTTGTGTGTAATGTTTTTACTTCGCATGAAAGTTGGAATAAGAATTTTGGATAATAAATTGTTCTAGTTGTCATCTATCTAAGTTAGACTCCTCTCCTAACACATAATAAATGTATAAATGTAAAAGTTACAAACGTGGAGGGGAGGAGTAATAACTATTTTTGTAACTTAGAATTGTTATGCTATGTAGCAAGTCAAAAACCGAAATAGTTTAAATGAAAAGGTGAGGTGTGAATGGAAAGGGAAAAACTCTGTAGACAGTATAAAATTTGCGATTTACGAATTTTTATCATAAAAATAGGCGATTTATTACTCATAGCCAATAGGTAAATAAAATTACATTAATAAACTAGTTTTTTTTTCTTGCAAAGTAAAAACAATGAAATAAGTTCAATACTTCAATGTGGTCTAAAATTTAAGTACTTTAAGTGCTATAGGTCATAATATATAATTATTGTAATACTATTATTAAATTACATATTTTTTAAAAATATAATATAATAATAATAATAATAATAATAATAATAATAATAATAATAATGGTAATAATAATAATATTTATTTAACAATGACAAAACACATTGTATATGAATAACATATTATAATTATTTATAGAAAAGTTGCAAGATCAACTTAACCATAAAATTGCTGTTAACGGTAGAGGTGAGTTCATAATAATGAGTTTTTAAAAAAAAATTGGGCAAAGTACTAGCTGTACCTTGAAATATGGAAAACATTTATCATCACTCAGAGTATCTTTAACTCTTACCTGTTGAAGTCTATCTGTAATAAACGATTAAATTAAATTAAAAGCATTTGATCTTATGACACAAAAATGCAATTTATTAAATAATAAGTCATAGTTTGCAGAGTTAAATGCTTTTTTAATATCTGAATTTTAATATTTTTTATCTAAATTATTAGGTTAATGGATCGAAGGTTGATATAATTGAGAAAAAACCAAATTTATTAGATAAAAAAAAAATCATGTTTGTTGAATGACATTAGTCTTGAAATAATATTTTTTTCAGAAATTTGTATACCGTTAAAGTTAACGCAATAAGTCTGTAATTTCCACATTGTTTGTGATCTCTTGTTTTGAACAGTGGTATAAAAATAGTTATTTTTTATATAGCTAGAAGAATATTTTCCAGTAATTAATCATCTATTAAAATTATAAAGAGTGGAGTAGAGATATAGTTTGTTATTTGTTTTAAAATCAAGTTAGATAAGCTTTTATAATAAAAAGTGGATTTTTAAATTAGAAATTTCAGGTGGATTTATCGGGCCAAGAAATAATGAGTTATATAGCAGTTATTATTCATATTATTTTGGTTTAACTTTTAAAAATGTCATCTAAAATATTTTAATAAAAAAAAATTTATGAAATTAATTATATGCCTGTTTTATGAGTCAAAATAGTTTTAGTGGGATCACTTTCAATTTAATGAGTTAGAGGTTCTCTATTTATTAATTTTCAGGTATTTTTAACATTATTCTTAGATAAAGTAAATTTTTTTACTGTAATATAAGTTATGTCAAGTTATGATTTAATCAGAAACATCACTCGAATTATCTAATATACTAATGTTTATATCACTATACATTTTTTTTTATCTTGTTAACCATTTGATAAACAACGAATTAGACCTAACAAAAAACTATTAATATCTGGTACAAGAGATTTATATATACTAATTATTTTATAGAAATAACAGTTTTAGTTAAAAGTAAATTTTAAAGAATTATAATTTAGGACTATATTTAAAATAACGTCAGCGTCTGATGTATTGTTGTTAATGAATGTTACCGTCCACTTTGTTTAGAGTCCACAAAGAATTAAAATTATTATAACCATCAATGTTAAAATTTAAGTTAAAAACAAGCCAAGTTTCTGTAATAATTATTATATCAAACTTGTGAGGAATAGTATTTAACTAAACTAAAAGTTTATAAATATGACGAGTAATACTACGAAACATTAATACAGTCATATAGAACAAACTTAGTTTGTGACCTTTCTCTGGCTTGTACATATCACTGCAAATGACGAGTAACGACTTAATGTTAATATTATACACTGTTAACATGAATAAAATATTGTTATTTATTATTAATTATTAATCATTTAGTATAGTCTTGTATACAATTATTACGTAAATATGTTTTTGTGATGTTAAACCTAAGTCATTTAATTTATATAAGAGAAATGATTTTGTGATATATGAAAAATTGCTATATTCGTTATTATGTATCATTAGAACTTATGTTAATTAAGTCTTTCGTCACTTGAGTAAATATGTATTTAATATCTATATATTATGAGTAAAATACATTTTATTAAAGTAACAGACATACATAAATTGATAAGTATACTATAAAATCGTATTTTTTCGTATACATATTATGTAATTATTTAATTAGTTCTTCTCATAAATGCAAACATTACATTTAAAATATGTATGAACGAGTTTAAAGTTTTTAAAAAACAAGTATATGAGTGCATATGACTGTATTTACCTAATACAGGAATTATGAAAAGTTTATCATGAAAACTACACCTTAAATACAACGTTATTTGATCCCTAAAGAGAAGCAGCTTTTTGTACTGCGTTTAAAACGTGAATTAAATAACCATTACCATAACATTCCTTTGGCTCGATGTACGAACGTTGTATTTATGTATTGTTATGTACCTACTTTCATTAAAAATAATATTCAAATTATTATATTACCTATCTAAATAATAGGCAATCAGTAGCAGCTATTAAATAACAGACTAGCAATTTATTTTTCCAGATGTTTTGAAAAAAAAAAAGTTGAGGTTTCTTTTGAAGATGAATGACGCCTTTTAACTGTAAAAAAGAGAGTGGCATAAAATATTATGTGGCACAAAAGTTAAACTAGTGACTAAGAATGAGAGAGATACAATCAGGAGCGTGAGCTCCAGTCTCTTTTATTATATTGGTGTCGTCGTAGGTATACTTGGGATTTATTTCCGGAACATGGTCGCTGTCAGGCCCTTAAAGAAATCAACGGTTTTCATTCTATGCTCTATTTTACACTATATATTGTATAAGTATGAATTATGTCGTGTATGCTATGTTCATTTGTTCTATAAATAAAAATACATTAATATGCGAGGTAGCTGACACGTAAAAAACAAATAAACTCGAACATTTATTTCTATAAGATTTAGTATAGAAGTTAAGGAAAAAATAGTAATATGATGAAAATATAAAAACGTGTGATTATTTTGACTTATTACTAGTTTGAATGGTACGTGTTTGCATAGTTTGTATTTGTATTAGTAGTAAAAACTAAAAGCAACTAAAAACAAACGAAATTCTGTTTAATTTTTAGTATAACGAGTATATATATATATATATATATATTAATAAAGAAATATAAAATAAGAAAAATAAATGTCCATTTAATTAAATAGGAAAAACAGTCGAATGAGTATTATCATTTGAATTTGTCTGTAAAAATAATACTAATATACTATGAATGTTGTGCTAAGATCGTGTCACTAGTCAACAATCTGTATCATTATTTTATCAAATATATTTTAATTTTATAATTATTATTATATAAAATATATAAATTATGTTCAATCACGTTATATGAGATATTTTGAGTTTGAATTCTAAATTGGATGTTTTGATGTTTTTAATTTTTTTCTATCGAAATAAAATTTAATTATTTTATTCACAATAATAAAGCTAAAATAACAATCATTGAACTGTATTCCCAAGAACGTAAAAGAATATTACAATAATAACTATATAAATGTATTGTTTGACCAAGTATTTTTTGTTTGTCACTTTTATATATTTTTTTGAAGTTGCCCATAGTTATATTTATTGTTTTGTTTGTATTTGACAATATACGTTTTTAAACCCAAAATCTTTTTGCTATGAAAATGATAACTTATTTCCATATTATGAATTTAGTGTTTGGACATATTTTGAATTACATTTAATCCATTATTACTTCTTGTGTTATATATGTATACGAAAATGGAAATAAAAAGTTATAAAATAATATACATAAAATAACGAAAAAACTGCATAATTTAGTAATTTTAAAATACACTTATTAGAAACTAAACAAAGTTTTTTTTATTTATTATCCAATATATACGAGCAACTAGTGTTTTTTTTGTGTAAAGATGTAATATAAAACGTTACTGAATTTTTTTTAATAATTATTAGTAAGAATGGAATGGACAGTTAAAAAATCAAAAGAATAATAAATTCCGATACAAATATTACTAATGATAAATAATGGCGCTTAACTTTCAAATTATAAAAAAAATGTTTAAATAATTAATACAAATGTTGAAAAATGTATTGTCCCGTGTCCATCAAGAAATTGTATAAAGTTTTATTTTTTTTTTTTGGAAATACTAATTCACTTGTGTTGTTATTTCAAGTTTCGATACCGCTCTTGTACACCAATATATATTTTATTTTGCTAGACTGAAGTGATGGATTTGAAGCAACATGCATGTATACATAATGCACATGCCTGTATAAATATGATATGAAATATTAGTTAAGTAATTTTCTTTTATTGCTTAGAAGAATTTAAATCACCATACATTACTTAATAATTATAATGTATTACTTTTTCTCTAAAACCATCTATACATTATAGCAGTCAGAGGATACAATCTGACGGGAAAAGTCACGTTCGAAAGGCAAATTTAAAGTAAATTAATTTTATAATTTTGTCACGTTTAAAGAATAAAATATATATGTGTATTGAAAATAGAAGCATAGGGAGAGAAAAAGAGAGAGAGAGAGAGAGAGAGAAAGAGAGACAGTGATAGAGAGATAAACATGGAAATCAATAGGTTTAATTTAATTACTTCCAAAAATAAGTAAAATTACGTTTACGTGAATAGGAAGTATTTATAAATTCTGTGCACAGTAAAAGTAGCAGTAATTTATTTTGGGCACTCTATTTTACAGAGAGATGTTTAATTGCAAAATTGTTGGTTAATTGAAAACGTGAAAATTGTAAATTGACGTTCCCGTGTGAATTAGTGTCTGGCGACCATGAACGATAACGATATATAACGACAATGGAAATTATCATTTAATATGCAAAACACAATATAAAGCTGTTGTCTGCAATCAATTTTATGGTCGTATAGATTTTATTGATTATTTTTATTGCCGTTATTTTGATTTACCTGTTATAAAAGTTAACACGTTTTATTTTATTTTACTCCCATCCTCGATCCGCGATGTCTGCCTCTAAATTCTTATTACAAGGTTTTCTTTACAGCGCTGGCGTTGATTACAACGCCCAGAATAATAAAAACTATTGTTTCAATAAACTATGTAATATAGTGGCGTCTACAAGATATTTATCTGAAGAAAATAATATATTGCGTAGCGCTCGAAGAAATAATTATATACCATAATAATAATATGATGTAATATGTCATCTTATCTGCCACTATTGTAAAATACATAGGGGGGAATATTCAACTATTACAACTGATGTAGATTATTTCATATTTGTCTGTAACATTTTGACTTTATCATGATAAAATGCAAGAGTGTAATACGTCTAAAAATAACCATTCACAGTACAGAACAGTGTAATAAAAAATACAAACACGATATTATTATAAATTATGTAATATGCTCTTGGGGTGAATAAAATCTTAATAATATATTATTTTTAAAATATTTAAGCTAGATTAAATTCAACTTTATCATGAATTATATCCATTCAAAATAATATATGTAATAATATTCCATTCTATAGCTTGCGTGTTTTAACCTAACATCGCAGAAATCAACGTGCCGACGGCTCATACAAATCAAACGAAATGATTAAATTTATATACATATGAAATCTTTGTATTCAATTTTTTGTCAGCTACCGCATAATAGAGATAAACGCTGTAATATTTCACAAACTGTCACATTGTTAAATAAATTTACGGTCGCAACACACATTGGTTATTAACTTTGGTAAGAATAATTGAGAGCCGAGGGAGTTGTAACGACACGATTCTTTTATTAATAATATATATTTTTTATTTTTATAAGCTTTGTTTTATATTAAAAAAAAAAAAATCTACAAAATCGGTAGCGTTATAATACATATATATATATATATTTTAGGACAGGTTGTTTGCAATATTGTTTATCTTCTGCAATTCGTCTATTACATACAAGTTTTTTACTCTCGTAAGTGTTAACTGATGCAATCACTGACAATGCTGACATATTAAATCTAATTTAAACTGTTTTAAAATCAATTTCTAACGGTTAATAATTTTTTTTTCTTAGAAATTCTTGGCATTCTATGTACGATTTTTTGTCAAAAGATAGTTTATTTAAAAAATAATGTATACTACCAATCATTCGAAAAAATTGTCCGGTGTCAGCCTTAAAATCCTGCAGTATTTCACTATTTATAAACATATTATTTATTTATTTTCGTGATCAAATAATAAATTGAATCGTAGTATATTATTTACGTTATTTTAAAATATTTATTTCTTATATAAATTTATTATATTTGTGTATATTTTAGACCTTAAAACAATATGTTCTATTTAGGCACATTATATGTTAATATTTAACATCAAGTAGGTAAATTTTTTTAAATTTAAAAATAAAATATATTAGCGGTGTTTCTGAGCATAGAACGCTTTATGTTTATTACTTAGTGTGTTGTTCATCAGAGGTTATGTTTCTTTATTCTATAATGGTATCAATAACAGCATACGTGACAAAACTCAAAAACACTTCTAAGTATATACGATGAAAATATCTACTTTAGCGTGGAATTCAATGAGACATTATATTTGTTAGTCGTTGAAAAATCACTAGGTCAGCTTTATAATATGTCTTATAGGTCAAGTATTGAAGATCGTTGTCTGTTAATTTTTAATTTTAAACCTTTTGTGTTAGCATAATATTGAATTTATTTTTTATTATTTCCGTTCCTCTTGTGTTAGCTCTCTTGAACACGACATATTATATAGTCGCTATGATCAACAAAACAATACGTAGCACAATAACGATTCAGTTGAGTCACAAGTCAAAACTTTAACGTTGCAAATTTGCACTAAACTTTATGAATAATATAAGACGTAGCCATTTTGGTAAATAAATCGAATGTCAATAAATATACGAAAAGTTTGACAATATACATTAGCAGGACTGCAGTAGAATGAGATAGATACAATGTGTGCCTAATATATTATTACCCATATGGCTATATTATTTATCGCCTGAAAAATATTTTCTCAGCAATTGTGTATAATATCGAACAAAATATTACATTTAATATGAATAAACTTACTCAATTGCGATACGCATTTTTGACTAATATAAACAGCTCGAGTAACTAAGTAACTAAATAACACTGAAATTATACTTAACAGATATTGTGACATTAAAATCAAATAATTATTGCTATATTATCTTAAACCATCTAACCACTTAATCGTTTGATGTGTATACATAGTATCGTTAAAAATAGTTGGGCGAGCAAAAATCTTAGTGGTGAGTTGCTCAACAACAACAAAGGAAATAAAACGATTATGTTTTTATTTATTTCAAGGAACTATAGTCTTTGCGTGTCGTTGGTATTTGAGAATAATTTTTATAAACAAGTGATATAATTAAAAGGTGTTTATTGCAAATGTGTTATCAAGATTTAGTTATAACTTATCATGATAGAATTGAACAAAAAAATTGGCAATTGGTAGTTTATTTATTACGAGTATTTTGACTAAAAACCACTCAACCTAACCAAAAATGTATTTTCCTAGTGTTTCAATTTCAATTTACAGAAAAATAATATTACGTAAATAAATTATAATAATTGACTGATAACGAAACAATGACTGTAAAAAAAATATAAAATACAGATTATTTGTCTAAATAAAGTCAAACAACTAGTAAATGTTAATTCAATTTTAGTGATTGACAAAAAATAATGCTGTTGATTTTTTACACTTGTGTTAGAATATCGATTTATAAATTATAAAATTAGTAATATAAGGTGGATTTAATTTAATTATAATACATTGTATTTGACAAAACAAATTAAATTATTTGTTTTATTATAAATTTATATGATAATATAGAATCTAATTGCATTCGTATTTTTATATAACATAGTTATTATATACATCAACAAAAATTTATACATTTACACAATACACATAAACATTTATATTAATATGATTTCATATGATGTTTCTATATATGCCCATTGCCCATAATATAGAGTGATTCATTAAACGTTCCTTGATCATTTTTTTCAGTTAACTTTTGTGATTTTGCAATATAATATTTTATTATAAAATACGTTCTTATCACAAGAATTAGTTATATGGCAATTTTTATGTAAAAAAAAATATAAGTTTTTTAATCTTAAAATATTTCTAAAAAAAAAATATTATTGGTTCAATTTATCGAATTTTTCAGTAAAAAATAAAATACTAAAAATCACTCCCTATGATAAAAAAAACTACAAAAAATGAAATTCATTTGCTTGCAAAAACGGAGTACTTATGTAAAGTACTTCCAAACGATAATAAAATCCTTTTCTATATTTAAAATCACAAAAAAGGTTAGAAAAAAATGAGTTTAGTATGTTTTAATGGATCACTTTGTATATTATTATATAATGTGTTTTTTCCCTCAGAGATAAAGAGGGATCACGTGGACAACAACCACCTCCGCTATTACGATCAAGTACGTTGCCTGCCATTATTGTACCCGGCCTCAACATTTTACATGCTCAAATTGGACCAAATTCCACACCAAATGGTATAGTTATTATTATTTATTTATTAATGTTAATTAGTTATTAGTTATAAGTTATTTTAAGACAATCTTATCCATTAATATATATGTAATATTAAATATTAAATAATAATTTTGAGAAATACAGATATTTTGATATAAATTTGATATGATAGTTTGTTAGTCCAAAAACAATACATTTAAGTATCAGTAAAAATAAATAGAGTAAACTTCTGACACTAATTTTCCTTTCCTTTTTTTCCAACAGTCACAGTCAATTTGAGTAATTTTTTTGGATATTTCAAACGACCTTAATATTATTGTTGTTTTTTTTTTTATCTACTTTTGTAATAAAATTATTTTTTCATTATTATCACACGGCAGTATGGATAGGCAATTTTGCTACATCGATGTCGTGGTTACATTTTTACGGTGCCTCAAAACTATGGCTTGTTAAAATATGTACTTAAAACTACAATATGGATAAAATAGTGAGCGTGTAAGTGTAAAATGAAATTAGTAGAATGATTGTACTGTATTGCGACGTCACCATCACGACTGTCGACTTCAGTGATTACGGTCATGCTCTTGTCACTTATTTGACTGAAATTTTTGCAATCAGAACGACTGACTGCTGCACTGCTGCATGACAACACTTATACCTCACTCCTTCGTCACGTAGATTGTGCAATAATTTCCAATTTTTGAAAATTGTACTTATATTAAACGTACAATTAAGCCCAAGGTATACTGGAGTGCACAATATAGGAAAATGTAAACCATACATCAACAACAATTATCAGTTCTTCATAATATCATATCATATTAATTAAATAAATAACAATACTAGTGCTAATCATGAGCATACTGTTAATAATTAATGTGATTAGAAATCAACAACAATATAAAGTATAGTTAAAATTTATAATTAGTGCGAAATAATAATTATTTTCTTTATTAGACTTTGGAATATTATAATTAGTTGTCTAATATTTAAGATAATTTTTCAAACACGTAATTACGTACTTACTATTTTAATATTTACATTTATTTTTAAAAGAATATTTATGATATAATTAAACTTATTTTTTATTTGACTTATGACTATATTTTATTAATTAAAATTAATGAATATTTGGAATGTAAATTATTTTTTCATTTTTATTTATTCTGGTGTAAAAAATAATTTATTTTCACTTTTAACTTAACTCAGTTTTGTTTTTAAACTGTTTTTGATTCAATATTAGACTCTGAGTGATGTAAAGGGTGTTATCAACTTTAAAATAGTGTATAAAATGTATTATCTTTCCCTGTAAACAATTTTCGGGTAGATAAATTGCAAAAAAAGTTATACACTGTAGCTCATAAAAATCCACTTTGATAGATTGTTCTTAAATTTTTCAGTATAATTACTCTGAAAATGACGAATAACTAACTAAATTCTGAAGAACGTTCAGAGAATCAAATGTGGTTTTAACTGGACAATAACAACTAAGATTTAAACACTATAGTTAATTTAGAATTACCTTTCAAATGCAATGATTTTTCATTACTTTTATACCAGTATTGTAGTACATGTTGAAAGGAGCAAACTGAGTGCCTATAATATCCGATTTCGTTATCTTATCCATTTTTTTTTATTATTAACTAAAGTTTAATTAATCATAATTTCAGTTACAATCAATCAAAATATTAAAAAACATACTTTAAAAATTAAATGATATATATTATTATAATACATTTTACATACGAATTGTCTAAATTTATCAGGCGTCAGAACTATTATTAGAGAAAATCTAAAAACTTCAAATAATTTAGTTTTCGCTTAATAAATGTCGGAAATACAATAAGGGTTCTATCACTTACTAAAATGTGTTGTTACATTATGTTTATTTAGCTTTCTTACGGCACATTCCAGGTTATGGTATGTCTGATATCCATTGGTTATATTCACAACTCAAAATGTATAGTTTACCCAGGCCCATGACCAATGTTTAGTACGTCGAATCAATACTGGTCATTTCGACCTCCAACTAATGGTTTGTTCGATTTTGGTAATTTCATTAAACTGATATTTATAACTTTAAACACCTGCTAGTGCGTTGGGCTTAGCATTGAACTCTGCTTTCAGGGTACTATGCGGTTCTCACATTTATCAATTTACGGTTGTTAGGCGTTGAAAGAAAAATAAGTTTCGTAATCGATAGAGATAGATTATTATTATACCAATACATTTTTTTATCTTGTGAAAATTCTTTTTTAAGTACATATTAAGCGGTAGATGTATAGAATTTTTTCCTTTTTTAAAATAAATTATAATTTTTACTGCCTAAAGTTAATATATAAATTAATTATATATATATATATAATAGTATAACCATTAATTATTAGTGAGGTTGGTTTTCAGGAATTGTTCATATATTATACTCCATGAAAGTATAACTGAAAAGAATTCTTAGAAATATAATTTATTTATTTCCATTTTAGGTTATTGATAGAATAAATTACATATTATTGACTTAATTTTTGAAGAATTAATGTGATATATTATTATTAAAATATAATATTGAAATAGTTGTATACGCGTCTTACAATTATCTACAGCTGTATTATGTATATATATATATATAATAAAATCTACGTGTGTGTGTATATATATATACACACATAGATTTTGTTCCACACACGCGCGCACACATACATGCACACACGCCATGAACACGTACATTTTTCTGATGCTAGTATACATACCGGCATTCTTAAAAATAAAAAATAAAGCAATTGTGAATTTCTTTTTTCATTTTCCAATTCTAGAACTTGAAAAGAAACTTTTATGTTAACTATTGCTGTCAAATTCGTTTTTATCTTGGCCTAGATTTTGTAGACCACTGGATGGGTTATTTTTACTCAGATACTCTATATAAATATATTTTATCCTCAAATATATAAAATATACATATATTTATTATACTTCTAGAATAAAATTTTATAAAATTAATTGTATTATTATTTTAAAAATATGATCGCATAATAATAAAACTAATAAACAATTTTCCATATTATTGATTTCATAGAAAAAAAATATAGTACAGTGTTGTCGTAAAGACAATAACTAGAAAAATAAATTTATTATCTATTTGCTGTTTTTTTATTTTAAACATTTTTTATTTTCATGCATTTTAAATGTATATTACGATTATTACGTAATTATACGATGCATTCTATATGAGAGGAAAATAATTATAATTTATTATGATAATTAAATATAATCCATTTATACCATTGATTAATTATTGTTTTATGATTAATTGTGTACTATTCTGTGAACAAATGCGATTACGATAAATGTATCATAGACTCTTATTATATAGTGATGATAATTTATTTGAAAATGTCCCATTCACATATCTATAGTCTATATAATTTATATATTTAAGTTAGATACTAAAATAGGCATGACGTGTGCAATCTACAAATTTCTATGTGCAATGTACAATAGGCAATGCGCAATGCGCATATTGAATATCATATTGTTATATGAATATTTATTTACCCATACGTTATGTTTATATATTACGGGTTAAATGTGAATTGCAGTTATTACACATACTATCTTGCTAATGTGAACAAAATCCACAACTTTTGGATATATTGAACACATAATGTATCAGATAGCTTTTTTTGTACGTCACACAGTTATTAGTTATTTAGTATGTTATGTATAATTGAATAGAATAAAGTACCAACTTGTAGAAATACATAATTTAAAACTGTGATTAGTTTCTGAAAATAAAAACACATATTCTATGATTCTGCTTAGTATAACTTTATACCTGAAAATAATACCAAAGAAACTAATAATTTATAGTTTCTTAAAATAGTTAACGGTATTTAAAAAACAAATTAGTAGATGATAAATTATTTGTTAGATAAAAGGAACTAAAGTGCGGAGTTCTTATTTATGATGAGACTACACAATAATGCTACCTCATTAAAATTTTCCAATTAAAATCACCTACAATAATACGCATAAATTATTAGTTGTAAGGCATCTGATTGACATAATGTTTTGTATTTTTAAAGCATCAATTTACAACCAATTTTATATATTTACAACGACCAAAATAAATGTAGTATACGCTAACAATTATTTATAGAAAGCCATTCCTATGTCACAATCAGAGGGTAAGGAAACTTCAAAAGAGCCAATCATGCAAATATGTTTGATGGAAAAGAATAATTTATTGTGAATCATAGCCCGAAGGTTTTAGATGAAATTTGTTTAGTTGATGAAAAAAAGAGGGCACTGTAATATTAAAAGATTACAATAACAAGCAAATGTTTGAAAATGATTTGAAAATTGGCTTGTCATCGACATTACTTCCAGCATATAAATTAATACTGAATACGAATTTGAAGAAGTTCAACAGAATATTTTATCATACCTACTTTCACAGTATGTGAACAATTACTTTATGAAAAATATAGTGATATATACGATAACTATAGACTTATGCTTTAAGAACAATTATTTAACATGGCTATTTGAAATTTGTATTAATTTAACTTTGTAAAAAAAAGATAAAATAATTAAAAGTTGTTTATTTACGATGGATTTTTACATAGATTTCAAGGAAAAAACTCCTATGTATAAATCCACAATGGAGTTTGCTGATAGTACTACACTTTTAAACAATTGCCACATAATATGTTAATAAAATCATCACTGTATCCAACTTATCATAGGACACCATCTAAATGTGAGATATTTATCTCACATAGATCCAACAAGGAAAAATGTTAATTTTTATATAACATATTAAACTGTTTGATAAAATTTTAAAACAATAAATTCATTAAATTAATGTCTGTTGTATTAGAAAAATATATACAGATTAAAAAAAAGGTATAATATACGTAAAATATACAACACTACCATTTTCATTTCGGTTCTACTTAGCAAAGAAACAATCTTTATTTTTATCTTTTTTTTATTTTAACATGAATTAGGTATGTGTATAATATATTATAATAATTTATAACTATAGTACGTCAATTGAGTAAAATATGAGCTAATATATTATTTTTATGTTAATTTATTAATTATTATATATAAATTAGTAAATACATATTGTTTTTAGAATATATTGTATAATAAAAGGTGCATAATACATCACTTTATGAAGGTTAAAATTATATTTAAAAACTATAAAGCTATTTATAATGTGGTAATAATATAATAAATATCAGAAAATTGAACTATAATATTAGTCTAATAATATTCATAAAATCATTATTGCTATTAGTATGATTTATGAATATAGTAGGTAATAACTAATAAGAATTTATTTTCTATAATATTTTGAGAAATGCTTCGACTGGAATTTTGAGAGAATACAAATATAAATAATAAAAAACATATTTTGTGAATTCACATTTGATTAAACTGTTTATTTAGTTAATTAGAATCTTAAGACTTATAAAAATAAAAAAACCGTATTTAAAGTAATAACTATAATTTTCGTAATAAGTAATAATCATGTTTCATGTACTGAAAAAGAAAAAGATAATTACGAAATGTTATAAATTATAATACCTACCTTGTTTTATATATTAGCTTTACTTATTGGATGACGGAAAATATATGATTTTAATAGTTATTGCTATGCATAAAGTTAAGTTTTCATAAAACTATTATTATAGAGACAGCAAGATTACAATATTAATTAACTTTCTTTTAATCTTTAATTATATTTTTGTTTATATCAAGATATATTATTATATCATAAAAATAAAATATTAGTGTGGCTGAAAACCTTGAATTTTTCATATAAACGATCGCTATTCTAAAAAAAAAAAATCATTTTTACGTTTAAAATAAAAAAAGCCAAAATCGTTATTAAAAGGCCACGCGTAAAAAACGAATAATAATAAAATGTCTTCTACTATTTAACTTATCTTGAAAAAGAGACTAACGAATTAAACTCTGTTTTCAAAATTAAAATTAGACATCTGAAACTATGTTTAAAAATTTAATTAGTTTTCGGTACTTTTTATATGATAAAGTTGCGCTAGAGAGAAAATATTTTTGTGTACTCAGTCGGTAATATGTTATACGCAGGTGCACGCGGAAGCTACTTCAGTGACATAATGAAAATACAACACAAACGTATACCTAACCTTACAAACGTTTACTTTGTACATACTCGCCAATCCCGGGAAACTTTCAATTGCGATATTACTATTATTGAACTCTAAGAAAATTGTCTGCTGCCGACAGTATATCAACCGGAAACTAAACATTTTTTAAAATTCTATAAATTTTATTTTAACGACGATAATTTTACAAAGTTTTGTGGTTTATAAAAGTCGATAATAATTTCATTAGTATTTATAGGTTAGATACGTAAATGCATTTTATTGCATCGGGCATCTTAATTTTGACTAAAACATTGATGATATGACGATTTTCCACTATTAAATACACCAATCAAAAAATTCGTGAGCAAAATAACGCGCAATCGTCACTGTAACTCTTTTGGTAATAATTCACGGACTTTACAATCTTATTATTACCATTAGATGTAGTATTAAAAAGAAAACTTCAAATCAATGTATGAAGGCAAATTAAAATCATATATAGGTATTCAAAACACGTATAATAGTACCAGTTAAAACGTAGTTGATATTTAAGAGAATTTTCTGTATTTTACCTTATAGTTATTATTTAAATATCAACCTCGATGTTTAAAATGATTTCATAAAGTTAAACGTCATTCGTCGGTGCGGGTTGAACATAATTTATTACTCTATAACGCCATACTGTTTTTATAAACTGGAAATGTTTTATTCTCCTTTCAAGTAAATCAATGAAAACGTATAAGCCAATGTAATTAAATTATGTAATGAACCAATGAGATTTATTAATGATTTTATAACGTGCTGTTACAAACTTAGTATAATAGGAATAAAGTCAAAAAAATGTATTTACAACTATTTTTTTCAATGTTATCAATTATTTGCTCTGGTCAATCGTGGTTGACACTTGTTTACTGAGTAACGGTTAGTATTTTGTGGTAAATAATAGTAATATATAGTATAGAACAACAACAGTAATAAACATTTAATTGTAGAAGGGAGAGATCACGAAATTACGCTATTCATCACCAAACTCAGCCGGTGTTGTACCTATATATAATAGAGAAAACGATTTGGATGGACTAATATGAACATTTTTAAAGTGTCCATGTATAATAAACGATGATTTAATTATTATAATATATTTATCTATAGTTATATATATCTATATTATGTGATGTATGGAATGAAAATAGTGATGTACTGTTGTGACAATAAAAGTGTATTGTTTTAAATGGTTAAATATTTAGGGAGGGTCGTAATACCCTAAACCCTGCGGTTTAAGACAGAGATAGATAATACATTGTACTGTATGGTAATTTATGTCTTGTATATTGAAATTATTATTAAGTTATAAGTTTTACTTTGAAGAATTTTAAAATTATAATTTCAAACTCTTGGAACTCTTATTTGTGTGATTTAAATACCATTAACGGAAGGATAATAATACAGCAATTTAAATTTTGATTTTAAATTGTTATGCAATATCGTGGTATAATTTATTTTTGCGGAATCTTTGGAAAAAACTGTATTGTGAATTATAAAATAATTTACTATGATTTTAAACCATAATGTTGTAATAAATAATTGAATTGATATATTGATCAGAAATTCTGGTTTTTAACTACTTGTACATTTTACTTTATAATATAAAGTATCATGTATCAGTATCAAGTAGTTTATATTATCTGAGTGTTTATAGCGTTTATACTATTTATAATTTTATGGGAATTATTAAATATCATACAATTATAATATTGACAGTTAAGTTTATAATCGCATAATATATTTAATGTAATAAATAAAAAAAACCATAAGTGTCATTACATTAATAAATTATATTTATTTGATAACTGACAACTGTGAAATATTTTTATTTTTTAAAAACATGTGGCGATTGTATATCGTATATGTATATAAATTAGAAATCTTAATTGAAAACATGAATACGTAGTCCATATTAGATACGTAAGTAAAAATGTTGTATTCAAGTACGTATGTCTACAATACACGTGAATTTTCTATTTACCTTTACGTGTTTTCGTGTTATTTACGTATACATGTATTTCATTTATGCGAAATATATAATTATTTATATTCAATTTAATGTGGATTTTGTATAATTATAATTTATTTTATTATTAAATTAAAATGTTAAACGGTATTATGAATTTAAACTAAATATTAAAAAATTAAAATGCATAATATATTATATGTGTTTACGGATTTTTAAACTACATGGTTTAATAGATTTGAATGTTAATTTTACGTAAATATGTGAAAGCGTGTACACGTACATAAGAAGCTATAGTAAATATATACTCTGAAAGTAGATGATAAATTTGATTTTTTTGGTGTACTTTGTGTTAACTGTGAACTATTAAATATTTTGTTAATTTTAATTCTGAATTGAATGTTACTTAAAATATACATTAAAAGTATTTTTAATTATATTTATGTACGTGTTTTTAATTAAATTAACAGTGCTTGTTAAAAAAAAAAACATTATTACATTTTTAAATAAAAATTGTATGAAATTAGTTTTAAACTTAAATATATTTAATATAGTTTGTTGTAGTAATGAAATGTAGAATTTTTTCTGTGTACATTTTTAATGGTAGCGTTAATGAATGTCTAATTGATGTATAAATATTAACTATGATATTAGTAGGTACCACTATTATTACTCAATTGTATTTACAAAAAAAAACCCATTATAAATACTATTATTTTAGTATTTACATTTTCATTTAAATAACGTTAAATTTAAATATAAAATATGGGCATCGCTCAGTATAACTTCGCACTCCATAATAATATATACTTTAAATTATTATTATTATTACGATTGAGATTATTCAAAATTGTTATTTATACCTACATATATAAACAAACACTCAGATAGTTATATAAAAATGCTAAGTTTAAACTAAATTATAATTCTAAAAGCTTTTTTTGTTTCTCTTGAGTTTATCATTTAGTCAACTTTTTCCAAAATGATTATCTCTCTTATTTGTATAAATATAAATGTTTATAGTTAATTAATATATATTTTTTTTTTTTACTCAAAACATCATTATATTTTTCAGCATATTTTCATTATTAGAATTTCATCATTAGCATTAGTTTATATTTTTGTGGTCTTATACACTATTACATATTTTAATCCTAAAACCGTGCCTATTATAATATTTAACAATTCAAATAACACATTAAATTTAAATTATAGTTTAATTTGTTGAACAATAATACAATATTATTGTTATTAATTATTATTTTATTAGGTATCTCATCTATAGATTTTTTTTTTAATTTGGATTAAACTGAAGTTATAAACGAAACATGTTTTAAAAGCCAGTTAAGTAGTTAATTGTTAATATGCATACATAAAATAAGTTAAGAAAATACAATAAAAATAATATTACTCTCTCTACTGAATAAAAAATAATATAAAATAAGAAAATGATAATAAAATAATTACATTTACAAAACGTTAGGTAAATATTAGAAGAAATATCAAAATATTTACGGGTAATCATAACATACATTTTTTAGTGAACCGTGGGATATGAAATAAGTTTTTATTATTATGGTAACATTTATTGATTTTGAGGTTAATTTCGTTAAGTATAGAAATGTGTCATCGGTGATTTATTATTAAGTAGGTCTTTTATATACAAAAGTTGTAAATGACTGATTTCTTCTGTCTTTTAAGGAATTATAATTTAAAAATTCAAAAGTATAATAATAACTGGAGTGAGGGGGTCTATTGTTGAAATTAATTTTAAAATAAATAAAAAAGAACTTCGATTAGGATTATCTCGGTTTAGGCATATTGAGTAGAGACTAATATTATATGTCCCCTAGATAATTAAAGTATATTCTGGTTGTTAACGAACCTTACATACCTATAAGATATTTTAATGAAAAAGGATCGTTAATAATAGAATAATTGCGATTTACAATATCAAACAAGGTTAAAGTTTTATTCTCATTTGAAAATAAATGGAAATAATAACATAAAAGTTTAGAATCAAAAATTATTCCTAAAACATTGATTTGAAAAGTAGAAATATTTTTAAATGCATATGATATTTTTTTTCTGGCTAACGATAGTAGTAAAAATATTGACAAAAGAAAAAAAATGAATAAAAATGTATACATATAACTGTAATCAAACAACCATAATAAAAATATCTAATAATAAGAAGAAGAATAGGCAGAAACATTGACAGCAGCAGTATAAAAATAATAAATAACGAATAAAGAAAAATATTTCAGGCGTATCGCGAGGTCTTCGAGGTATTTAGCTGCTGCGGGACTGCCCTCGTAAAATTGGCCTAACCTTCCATCAAACTTCATATTAGGATCATAACTGAACCACGTGGTTGATGGATTTATTGCTGTGGAAATAATGTTACTAAGGAATAAAGAATATTTTTAAAAATAGTGGTAAGTTTGACATTTAAAATCTTAGGAAATATTTTTGAAAGAATAACAATTATTAATATAGGGCGATAATTGAACAAAAACGATATATTTTCCAAATTGGAAATTAGGTTGATAAATGTATATTTCTGAAAAGAGGAAAAAGGTGCTTTATGTAAGGAAGTAATAAAAAGGAAAGTATTAGAGGGTGAAAGAATAAATCTACAGGCGTGCAACAATATGGGTGATAGCCAGCTTGACCAATACCCGTGTTATCATTTAAGCTATTTAATTTATAGAGTACATTAATTAATTCGATTTTACATTTATTAATAGAAACCAAATTCTTATCTACTGTATAAGTAATATTTTTGAATTCATATAAAATAACGTTTAATTAAATAAACAATACTTTTTCTGTCAATAGCTGTTTTACAGTCTATCGTTGAAAAGTCGAGAAGCCTAGAAAATGATATAATATAAGCCCAAATTAACTTGGAATTGACTATAGTGTATATTGAGCCTCCTATAAGAACATTTGTTAATCGTGTTTACTATAAAGTATTTATTCAGCACAACGATTAAAAATTTCAAATCATCAGCATTAGGTATTTTTTTAATATATCTACCTATGTAGAATAAAAAAAAATGAAATAGTTATATATATTTATTTGTTTATCTTGTCTATCCATTAAATAGATAATTAATTCATTGTTGATGGTATCTTATAAATATATTCTGAGCTACCTATGTCCTATGGCATTAAAGTTCTCTCCAATAGTTGATACTTTTGAACAAGCTAAAATAAGTTCGATTAACAATGACGATTATTTTATTTATTAATGGATACAAAAAGTTTATTTTGAGACATTTTGTGTAACTAACAAATTTTATTAGCAAATTGATTTTGTCATCTACCTTTGTCATTTAATCTCAAACATCAAGGTTTGTTTATTTTAGATGATTTATTATTTTGATTTATACATTTGTAAGTAATTTACAATGTGTTACTATTTAACTTTTTCTTTCATATAAGTACCTATAAAGTTTATTAAAACATAAATAAAAACGATTACCAATTTATAACAATAATATATTATAGGTAATAACATTTATTTTATAACATATGAATTACGAATTTATGATAAATAAAATGCTATTTTTAAATATTAAATTTGCTTACCTTACAGATAACAAATAGTTGAATGATATTTTGTGTCTGAAATTTAAACTATATTTATAGATTTAAGTACAATACTGGTGAAACGTAAAATCAAAAATACATAATATTTATACCTAAATAAATAAAAATATAATTTCTCTAACGATTTCAAAGTTCAATATTGTATAAGTAAATATAGACTATAGTTAATGAACCCGGGATGAAATAATATAATAGAAATATTTTTGTGTTCGGTTATTTTGTTGATCATTTTACATTTATAAGTAACTTTTCAAGTTCACATAATATCTTTTGATTAGAATGATATATTTTATCTGTGTATTCAAAGAAGACGTCATGTGAGTTTTTAAATTACATACAAAATGAGTTCAATATTCAAATGAAATTGCTATTAAAAATGAAACCATACAATAATAATAATTATTATTATTATAGAGATCACGTCACGTGCGCATCTAATAACTTAAAGTTTTATTAAAGTATATATTTTTAAGGACGTTGGATTTTATCATTAGTTTTGTTAACAATAGTTCTAATATGTTATTGTAAAAATTAAAAAGTAAATTAAATCTTAAATCATATTATTTATTATTATTAAAATTTATTAAAAGATTAATATTTAGTTTTTTTTCTTTTTACAAAATATTAAGACTACAATCATTAAGAATAAGTATTAATATTACACAAACTAATAATGAAAAAACTTTTTAATTATTCTCGTATAACATTAAATTAAATAAAAATCCTGGTTTGTTCAAATAATAAAAAATTTTTAAAATACCTATTACAGTATTAAAAATAAGTTAACACCCGTATAATTATTTTATTGTAAATTAATACCATATTATTCTTACACCATTCATTTTTTTTGTTAAATTTTAGTTACAAAACATATTACGAAAGTTTATAATATTTTAAATAATATCATACTTGTAATAACAAGCTATATATTATCACACACATATTAAATATAATATATAATATGAAAAAAAAATTTAGACTTGAAAAAAAGGTGCCTATTATGTAGGTACATCATTCACGTACTTTGATGAATATTTTATGATGACATGCCAAAAACCCATTCATCTTAATAATACTCATAAGTTGAGAAAAGTCAAATTTCGATTTTGGATGACGTATAACTTACAACTCTATATTTTTTTGTTGACTAAATTAAAATGATGATAATTTAACAGAAATTATACATATCAGATATAAATTAGGTACTTAAACATTAATGTTTTTATAATAATATGATCTATAATATACTTTTTACGTCAAATTCATGATTCGCATGAATCATTTTTTTTCTTTATCATGGATAACCTCTTTCTAATAAATTTCATAAGAGGCCAATTTTTTTAATAGGTGCCATTATCAATAATAAAACGCATATGTTTATGTATAGAATATATATTATAATATTATATTTTTTTTATAAGTAATGAACGTTTATACTATTGTTACAAGGCCTTTGGAAAACTTTTAATGGAGAAAATAATGATTCGATTTTTTAGTTGTTAATTAATAACTATGCATTGGTAATAAAATAGCGCTTTGTCTGGAAACACTAATTATTTATGGTTATTGTACTATTGTACCATTGTATAAGTTATAGTAATGTTTATTAAAATTCTTATTATGATAGTAAATTATATTTTGTATCGTTTGATAATTCTAATAACGATATGCCTGCTTCAAAATCAGATATTAGGTACTTTTCAATATTTATGCAACTAATCTACCTATAGATAACCGGAAACCTTTGATGTATTCCTTTGACCAGCCGTAACTTGATTACCTAAAATGAGTACTATAAAGTATACATAAACCTTATTAACGACATTATGGAGAGATTAAACTTAAAAATATATGCAATACATAAATTAATACTTATTATATCTACAATATATTACTTATATATATTATACATTATTTTATTCCATACACGAGCATTATACAGCTCTTCAATACTGTGACATTTAATATGCTTTAAGAAAATGTAAATCGAATTAACCCTAATTATCATATCAATAGAATATGGTATTGTCATTAATCAAATAGGCATTTACACAAAATTAAAAATATATTATTTTTTTCAATATTTTTTAATTAATGAAATAAAGTATAAAATGTTAAATCTTTAACTGGTAATACATTTATATTAAAAGTGATAATATAACTATAAAATGTATTTAATACGGTATAAAAAGGGTTTAAATGTAATGTATATAAATTTAAAAATGTCATTTTATTCAATAAAATATAGTAATATACATTAAACTATACGTTTTCGTTACTTCAAAATTGTATTTTATAACCATTAAATATCTAAAGTATTTTTATGTTAGAGCAAAAGACCAAATTATAAATGTTAAAGTTATTGATATAAATTTATATTTCTACTTATAAATAGAAGGCAAACATTTAATGACCATAATATCATTATTATTATTTTTTTTTAATATTAGAAAATCTAAAAATATGTTTGTTATTAAAATATATTTGGAATAAAAATAATAATTATCTAACAAACCTTATTTTGCCGTAAATAGTATTTAGCACATTTATAATTATTATAAACCACAAAAACATAAATGTGAATACAATGATGTATTATTGTGAATAGAAAACCATGACAATTAGGAAATTAAAATTAATTCTCGTTAAAAATAAATTTTAGTATTTAATAACATTATGTATATCATTTTATATACATTTAGAAATCAAATCGACTAAAAATAATAGGTTGAATACAAATGTATTAAATATTATAATCAAATTATTAATGTAATTATAAATTTCATATTTGTTATTTTTTAACAGTATTGAAACTATGTGTATTATTTAAATATTTTATTTACAGAAGATAAGTAGGTTGCCGCCACAGTGGTAGATATATACTACTACAGCTATAAGCTACTATATACGTAAAGTTAACGGATGGAACAAATTCATTTTCATTTGGAAATCGAAAAGCAATAAAATCTAAAATAAGTAATATAATACGTGCAAATTGACAATAAATATCGTTGGCCGATCATCAGTTACAAAATATGTTTTACATGCTAATTGATATGGTAGTATTATCCGTGCACCACACAACAATACGTATTTAGAAAATCAATTAACCTGTTAAATATTTAACTAATTATATCCATTTTTAAACACGCTACATTGCACATTTACTAGCTGTAAACAATTAATTATTTAACCGTTGTCACCTTTAAGCCGCGCAAAAAAGTTTTACACGACCTTAGGCATTTTCTGTTTTTGAATAAGCAAGTGATGCACACGGTGTTTCATACACATTCGTGCGCTGTTCGTATGTGTATCATATGTATATAATATACGATACAGCGTCAGTATATTAATGCTATATACGTATATATTATAACTATAAATATTATCCGTGATACACCTGCAGAAAAATGACTCTTTCGTGTTATTTTTTTCACCAACTTTCATTTTACAGTGAGAAAATAAAACGCTAGATCATAATAATAAAAAAAATAGCGTACAACGGCCTAGACAGTTCCACTGAAAATAAAAGTTGAACACAAGCTCGACACGTCCACCTGCATATCGTCCTGATAGGTATATCAATCAAATACCTACACATTGCGATAGCTACACGAAAAAATATAAAAAAACAAGTAATCATATTATTTATTTTCCGTTCTAAAGGCAATTCGAAAACTGAAAGGAATTAATTTTAAATCAGAAACCTACCTATGCCTCTAGTGGTTTCCAGTGTATTTTTTTTTTCGTACTGTTCTACTGAATGTAGTAATATTACCAAATGTATAATGCCTTGGCCGTAACAATAATTTTCTTCTGCTTTTATTTTCAGTATTGTACGATGTCTCCCAAAAATATCATTGTAGAACGGAGTAGTTCGAACTTTGAATGCGTAATCAAATGTGTAGTCTAAACGAGATTGCCTATCAATTTACAGATGACGTTTTTTTTCTTTGACTGGAGATTTGAAAACACTTATTTCCTTGTTAAAAATACAATCATTATAGTTGGTACGTATCAATGTATCATAACATATCGTTAGTTCTTTCATTTATTATGGTGGTCATTTATTATTTTATTAATATTTATGGAAAGAAACTATCGTTGAATTAAAATATTAATTTTGTTGAATTTATAGTGTTGAGCATATTATATTTTTTCGTGATTTTAAAATGTATTTAATTCAATTTTTATCAATGAAACGATGGTTATTAAATTAAACTTAACTTACTTTTATAATTTTAGTTTATTATACTACATTAAAAATAAATTTACATTCCTTAAATAAAGCATGGGCGACTCCCATTAATGGAAAAATATGCATTAAACATTTTTGATTTGAATTATCTTACGAATATAAAAAAATATAATATCACTAACCATTAGCTGTTCATTGTAGTAATCGACTCAAATATTTATTCTTTGTTCTGTATAAAATATTATATGATTGCCTTGCACATTCTTTGCTTGCTCAATCTCATATAATAATTTATTTTTCGACTATATTCTTAAAATTTGTTTCGTCAAATCATCATTAAATTATAAATTTATTAAAATCGTAATATTTTATAAAAAGTGTAGGCAATAAAAAAAAAAAAAAATTATATAATAATTAATAAATAAATATATTTTTTGGACACTGGAAGTAATTTAAATGCTTCGCGGGGTGTATTAAAGGATCAAAATACTCTTAAATTAATAACGAAAATGATGTATAAACAAAATATATAATTATATATTTAATATTGCTGATTTAAAGTATTATATATTTCCAATAATACATGAATGAGATGGTGAGACATGTGGGTGGTATTATTTACGTACAGTACCTACACTGTTAAACTGTGTGCATATTAAACAAATTCGAATAAAAATGATTCATATTATATAAAATTAATCAAATATATTATGTATTAAGTATACGTAATACAATGAATAAATTAAATTATAATTTTATAATAATGTAAATGTATGTGAACCAGCTGATATATCACATTTTGTGTAAACTACCTATTTGGAAATGCCTTATAATTCACATTTGCAGTTTTAACTAAATCATGTGTAAAAAATATCTTAAATAATATAAGTTTAAAAATAATATTTTAGTCAAATAAATTAAAGTATATTTTTCAAAAAACATACGTTTAATTTATTAAAAATAGTATGAATATAAATATCGTGACTAAATAATCATTAAACTTGATATTAGATAAATAGATAATATTAATATTAATTATGTCATATGTTGGTAACACAACATTTAAAAAACTGTGTCGTTTAATTATTAATATACAATATACATATTGTATCTATCACATACATTTTATAGGTACATTATATATTTTATTTAAAACAACGGACTAAGTTTGTCTAATTGTAAAACGTAAAACGTACGTTTGCGTAAAAAGTTTAGTAAACATACGATGTTACTGTTAGTATATTATTGAGTTCAGCGTTCATACAACTAATCATATATTTAATCTAGTTTTAATTAATTATTGTCATCGACCATAATATTATTACGTTCATAATAATTTATAATTGTCAACTATTTCATATTGCATAGATCATAATTCACAATATCACAAGCAATAACCTAATGTTTTGCATCGTATAAATCAATTTAGGCTTTATATTATGTATTTCGAATATATTATGGAATTATTTTAGGAAAATAAAACAATAATATTTCGAAAATCAACCATTAATTAGTGAAAAATTATGGTCTTGTGCTGAAATAAAATATTTATACTTTAGCTTTTTAATTACAATCTATAAAAATAAATTTTAGTAGATACCAGGAATCATCAGTTAATATTTTTGAACGGGTTTTTCAGAAATTTTGGATATTTTTGGGGCCCATCAATATTGAATGTATATGTTTATCCAAAGAATATAAGGTTAAAATTAAAAAATTGAATCAATGAAAATCTCTTTTAATTCATTATCAATAAAAAAAATAATAAATTTCAAGGTAGATGAAGTTCATCCACGTGCTGCCATTTAGTGATCGCTAGTATATACTAGCGGCACAAAGATTTTACCAGGCAAGTAAACGGCAACCCTGGAATAAACGGTTGGTAAGTGTCACTATGTTCCTACAGGGAGGTCTGTAACCCTTTTGATTAGATTTGCAGGAATCCGTATTCCAATTCTGACCATCTAAAACACCTACTATTTTTTTAAAGAGTTACATAAAATAAAAATACGATGTTTATACTATATTATAATAGAAGAATATATCTGAATAGGTATTCAAATTATTTTATTTAAGACTAATTTATATTATATTATATACAACATGTTACTTTATAAGTAGGTATAGTACGATTACTTATAAAGTATTTAACTCATGGAAGGTACTGGACAATCTATAAAAAATAATAGTCAGACTGATATCAGACATTTTTCATTAATATTAATCGATTTATTTGTACGGTCTATTATTTATTTAGAACAAAGTTTCAAAACTACCTGCCATTTTGGGGTAGTAAACCTAGAAAATATAGGGTGTGCAGGCGGCTCTCTTAAAAATAAATTAGTTCGTTGTCACGATAGAGACAGTTGAGAGAATACAATCAATGCATTCGTAATCCGTTAATACTTATTAGTATATATACCTACAGTATAGTATCTATATGAATTAATTTGAAAAAAATCGATTAACTCTATTACCTATGCCATAGGTCCTATGGAATGATAGGATTATAACAGTCAAATGAAAAAATAAAATGTATTCTTTCTTCCGTAGAGTTTAAAACCATCATATTGTATTCATGGATAATACGTTTAGATCTACGTTTGTACCGGCCAACAATCTAAAAGATTAACTAAAATTCCTTGTATTAGCATATATGTAGTATATTTTATATATTGGATACTTATAGAATTTTAGTGATTTAGATTTAATTACTAATCAAACTATAAATAAGTCAATTTAATGAATAATCGGTTGCATTTAATTTTGGATTCATAAATTATACTCATATAATGTACATAGATAACAGTACTAGCAATTATTCAGATTCCCCAATTAAAATTTATCAAAAGTGTATCAAAAAATCTAAATAATTTGGATTTTCTAATAAGTATATAGGTACTTGCATTTTTCGTTTATCATTTTAACTCGATTATAATTTATGATATTTATTCTTTCATCATCGTCTAAACTTTAAGTTTTACAACCAATTTAAAATTGAAATCATTTGATTAAATGGGTTTCTAAATAATATTATAATTTTTTGATTTAACTATCTAGTTAAGTTAAAATTATAAACCATACATTTAAAAAATCATAATGTTTTCCCAGTTAACTATAGAGCCTTACAACAGTTTACAATTCATCTCTATCTCATAGAAAATCGTATAATCTGAAAGATTTATTTTGTATCGTATAAAACGGAGTAGCATCGGAACTCTTATTCCATATGATGACTTATCAAAAACAACGACAAAGTCGAGTTAGTGTCAACGGATTTCCCACATTATAATTAGGTTTGTCATACGAATGGAAACCTGTTTTGCGCCGTTCAATACGTATGTGCATGTCGGGGTTCCCCAAGGAACTGTGCATGTGGCGTCCAGCAGCCACACTAGCACACAGCCGTACCTAAGTCTACCGACAGATTTAACACCGTTATGATAACTTTGGTAAGCCCTCATAGGTTTAAACTTTTTGATGCACGTTTCGTTGAGAATCTATTGGTTGCTCTAGAAACTTTAAAAAAAAAAGAAGAAACATAAGAACAAGATTTTATCCTTATCTGTAAAAAGTTATTCAATTAGACACAGAGGTCAGAAATTACAGCTTTTACCAACTTTTAATTGTTGAAAGTAAATGTGATGTAATTTTTAAGTTAAAAAAATCCTATATTTTAATATTCACAATATATTATATTAAAACGCCTATTGAAATTTTTTAGTAGTCCCTAATTACAATCATTTTTTGAATTTAATGATTGCTCTATTTTTAATACTTATCGATTATTATTTTTATCTTTGTCATTCAACGTGATTTGTTACAATATTTTTCACCACATATATTTACCATACTGAAATCGTGTTCCGTAAAGCATAACAAGCGAGCTTGTCAAATTTAAATAGGTACATTAAATGTATATAAGTTTAATGGTACCACTTTTTATTTTCCTTATATTAAAGTAATAAACTATTTTTATTTGTCATGAAATACCCAAAAAGTCGTATAATTAATTCATTTTTTAAACGAAAAAAATTATTACAGCGTTCACCACTAAAATAATAGTACCTACATTATATTTGATATGTTTCATTTAATATAGAGCCTCTTAAAATGACAATGATATTTTATATTCGCGCTGAGATAAAAGGATTGCCTGCTTCTGAAACTATTACTATATAGTGTATAATGTTTTAAGAGCTAAATATTGTTCACTTTGTAACTATACAACTTCTATATAGCTTTTAGTTTTGTAGAATTAATATGTATTTTGAACGAGTTCAACACAAGACAAATGCTGAAATGCAAATATTAAAGTATATTACATACCAGTTTTATTTATTTTAACAGTTAGGTTTTGTTTACTATACAATTAAAAATTAATTTTAAAAGCTTAAATCGTGTATAATAAAAATAAAGTTTTTTTTTATTATTTACAATACTGATTTGTTTTAAAGTTTTAATAGTATTTAACCGCATAGTAACATTTTTTGAACCCACAATCATATCGTAGGGATATACTGTTATTATTACGCACTAATAAATGGTTATATTGTTACTGATTAATTTAAAATTAAGTTTAATTTTTTATTAAGTTCTTGGTTAGTTGATGATTATTTCCTTTTTTTAAATTATATTTTGTTATGTTATAAACCAAAACCTGTTTTTTATTAATGTGTCTTAATTTTTACTAATTCAAGTTTATTCAGATGTTTTGTTATTAAATCATTTTTTAACTAGAAAAAATATTTTCAGAAAGAAGAAATCATATGATTATTTTTAAAAAATAATTCATATTGTAGTCTTAAGTGTTTTTTTTATGATGAACGACTTACAACAATGATACGTCTTGAATAAAAATTAATTAATACAGGAAGTATTTGAATATTAAATTAGTATTATAATTTTCAAATTAAGTGGTTTATGACTATAAGTCTATAAATAACTAACTATACTAACTATACCTCGAAAAAAGTTGTTAGCCGTTAAATATTTTTGATTACATAAATAATATACATTTGAACTGATCTTCTGTAGGTATTATTCGTGATTAAATAATAATATGTTCAATGCGTATTTAGTAATTATACTTCGATAAACTTGCTCTGTGTATATCTATGCAACTATGAATAGTTACTAATAATAGTACAAAGAGTTCATAACGACGTGAACGCTGTGTCATTTATATTATCTACAAATTCGATTTACAGATCGTTTGCTAAAATTATTAGTGCCAGTTGATTTATTGTACGGTTTTATGGGCGTCCGTGCAATTTTCCCATTGACTTAAACGTAGCTGATATTATGTATATTTTAGATTACGAGTACCTAGATGAATATATTGATCTTACAATGATGTATGTTTTTTTATTTGTCTATGTACACGATAAGTAGTCGGAAAATGTATCGATTTATAGAGGGTGGTTATGATAGGACATTGGATCTAGTTCATAGTTTGGTGAGATAAAAATTAAAGCATAATATTTCAAACTAATCGGGAAAAATAAACAAAAAATCCATGTTTTTTGTAAATTCTTCGATTTGGTTTTGGAAAACGAATAATTGTAGAAACTTTAAATTTTCATGAAATGGTTACATGATCATTTTATATTTATAAAATATTATGCATAATTGTAATTTTCAATTTATTATTAGTTTTTTTTTTTAATATATGCTGATAAAAAATTTATGAATGGGTAAAATTACTTGATAATCTAATACGAAGCTCCTAATAAGTGGTTTATTACCCAATTAAAAATATTAAAAATTATTTTGTTGTTTGTTATTAGAAATTCATAAAAAATAATTGTTTGTTTATACCTATTAGATAACTAAGATTTGAAATTTAGTATAAAGTTCTTTACATGTTTTGCAATCTATCGTATAAAAAAAAAAAAAAAGGTTTTCTATAAGTGCCAATAAAAAAAAGTTATTCAATTGGTCGAAATTCTTAAAAATTTAGTACAAGATCCCACATAAATTGTTCTTGTATTTGTATAAAATTATTTAAATTTAAAATACATATGCACATATTTTTTTTTAATAATCATTTTGAAATTTAGTTTATTTTTTCTTAGGCTAAATTATCTAAAAATAATAATAAAAAAAACAATAATTATCCACTATTAAATGAGCCGAACCATCCAAATCAGATACATATTTAATTAAACATGTTTATGCTTTGTTATTCATAACTTAACGTTTATAATAATATTTAAATAATAATTATTGTTATTATAATTATAATTAAATATATATACTATAGTATTTTATATTATCATATGTTAAAATACAAAATATTTTTCGGTATGTTTTTGAATGTTTTTTAAATATTAGGATACCTACTTATTAATTTATCATAGTTCTCGAATTAAACTTTACCATGAATTTTTTTTCTTGTATGATTCTATTTTAAATATATTTTTTAATTTTCATGTTGATTTATCAACTACTTGTGTTTTAAAAGTACATTGTGCATGAGCAATATTTAAGATTAATACATAATATCATTGACTATATAAATATAGGTACTGGTAAAATTAAAAATTAGTTATTATAGTAGATTAGTTTTTATAGCAAATGGGAATAATATACCTTGTGCCACACCCTCGGTTTTTTTTTATTGTTGTCTTTTTCTGACCAGTTCACATATCAACATGGTCAAACTATTATGGTCACTAACTTACGCTTAGTATAGTTAGTATTAAATATCAAATTAATATATTATAGAAATACTTAAATGTTACAACATTGTTTATGCTTTATTGGAAGACGTGCTTTTTACAACGTGTTGTGGATATTTTTATACAAAAATATTTCAGCATATAATATGTTTTATAAACCAGGCCCACTGATTATTATTATACACGAACGAATCACGCAAACTTCTAGGATATATCATATATATATATATATATATAATATACATACTCGTGTGTGTACTGTGTTTATATTTGAATAAATACACTAATATGGCTTTTACTGTTACAACAGTACTGTTTATTTTTTTTTTTATTTCGTGTTCCCTACTGCGCATAATTTTGGTCGTTGGATGTATACATATTAAATTATCAATTTTCAAACTTTCAAAAAAAAAAAATGTAGGTACATGTCTTGAACATAGTACAAAATAAATATAGATTGTATATACGCCAGAATACGTGAAACATTAGCATAAGCGTTATGAGTGTTTATACACGCAATACATTATTAATGATTACATAATGAAACAAAAACATAAATAATAATAATTAAGCAACAAGTTTTATCTAGAAAAATCCAAAAATTATTAAAATAATATTAAATTGTTGTATACGTAAAAACAATATATATGTGTTGCATCAGGGTCGATAACAGGTTTGTATAATATATATATATATATATAACTAGTGGCGCATGAGGTTTAATTCCGTTTTAATAAGGTTTATAGTTTAGTTCCACTTATCAGTCTTTCTCTGAACGTCCGAAAAACAAGTTACACGCATCCTCGTCATTACCATATTTTTCCTAATAAAGAGACGCGCCTTTGTCACATCGATGTGCCCGGGGACCCGTGACAGTATTTCGGGCCATCGGGGACCTCCTGCCTATCGGTCGAAGCGCCGTCGTCATAATACCACATGACTGGATATTGTAATGGGTACACAGCCGTTACACACGATGTCCCTTGTCGGCCTCGGAGTTGGTCGTTATCGCCGCGGTAAAAACGACAGAGGTGGCACTGAACGTGGCCGAAATTCTACGCCAGGCCGTCACTGGTCGAAGTGGTTCGAACAAACAAGTTCCAGGCTTTTAACGACACGAATAACGATGTTAATTATTTTGTTATACATCAAGCAAATTATTCGTGGGAACTTAAAATTATACATATATTATAGTATTAGGTACTATGCATTTTATTATACGCAATAATGACATAGTTTTTCATTTTAAGTTATATTATCGATTTATACACTATGAACCTATTTTTACTGTTTTACGGTATTTACAGAAAGATGTTATTACATTTTGAGTTACATCAGTTTTATCGAAGAAAAATAATATAAAAACGTATACAATATATTTGGTAGTTCATTATATTATATTATATTATTATACCATTTATGTAAATTAAACATATATGAAAATACAAAGGTACCTAATTAGGCAATACAATTTATATAAAACTAAAATTCTGTGCAGCCAATATATTAAGCTATAATAATTATAGCCTATGAGGCTATAACATATAGATGATACATATTATTTAAGTTTCTCGACCCTCGTTAATGTTATTTGGTATGTTTGCAATATTTTAATAAAATTAAATATTGATATCTACTAAAGTAAACTATGATAATGTATAGTTCAATTTATGAATCAGTTAATATCACAGAATGTTGTGATAACATGTCTTATATTGTTAGTCTTGTTAAAGGTAAAAATAATAAACTTGAATTTTATTTTTTAAAGACCGTGTAATTTTAATAAAAGGTCCACAACTATAATATGATACAATGCGTAGCATTATGTGAACTTTTGTGTAATATTGTAGTAATAATTATGTTTTTGTATTAAATTGTATCACAGTAAAACTTTTCCCGCCAACCGATAATGCAACACTGAATACAGAAATATATTTGATTAAATAATAACTGGTTTGATGTATACGATAAGTGTTCACATGTACACAGTGTTGACATGTATTATGATCAAAAATAATTAATAAAATTTACGTTCGATGTTGCTGTTTTAAAATCAACTAATGAATACCGAATTGTTTATAATGAAGAGCTTGACACATTTTTAAAAATGTTCTTTTTTGTTTTCAGGTAATTTTGGTGCTAAGAAATCTGTTAAGTCCTCGACAAATGTATTCCGTTCTCCGTGCATCAAATTCTCTCCGGTTGCATCGCCTAGCAAGTGTGGAAAGCCCAACAAACATCAAAACAATAACGTAGCTAACCGCCGTCGAAGCAGTGACGAAAAAGATACGCGAACTGTATATTTAAACGAGTATGATCATATTTTTTTCTCGATTTGTTTATTAGTTTCGGACACGACGTGTGGTTATTAAATCGTATATTATTACGTTCTTATACGACATTCACGATTTGAAACCCACCCTGTGCTTATCATCTGTAATTTAAAAATATTGAAACCACCTACCCTGCTCATAAAATGCAATACACCTCCAATAACGGCATCCTTACTAGACAAACACGGAAACACGTACAATACAAAAACAGAAGGTTTATCACATTCAGAAAATAAATGGCGTATTGTTACTTATTCTATACGTATATAGAAGAAAACTCATTTTATATTGCGTAAGATGTATTTTCGATTTAATTAAATAAACTATATTGAATCTTCTATAACTTCTATAATCTTTATACTATAGAGTTTGTACAAATACGAGTAGAGTTAAACTAAGAAATTCAATACATTTTCGTGTCAGCTTTTAATTAGAACACTAAGTAATACCCATTTATTATATATTATAATATTAATATGATCTTTGGTAGCTACAATTAATAGCAAAAATAATATTATTTTTAAACTATTTTAATTTAAAATACATAGGTTTGTTTAAATTCATTTAAACATATTATTGCATTTGTCTGCTTTGGTATTTTCATATTTTAGTCGTGTAGTTTTCTGGCGTGCGGGTATTTTCCACTATCCTAGAAAAATTTGCCTTGAATATAGAAATTCCCCCTTCACCACGAGATTAAATGTTTGACGATTTTTCATTCACTGTGTGACCTATCTAACGTACAAGGTTTTCAAAACGAGTTGATGGACAATTATTGATTTTATCCGCCCAAGTAAATGCGGCAAGTGAATTATTTGTCCCGATCTCTGGTGTTCTATTGGATGCATGCAGACAAAAAAAAAAAAGTTTTGGAAATTCTCTTATAGGCCATGCCCTATTTGACATATGCCACTGAATATACTTGTATATCTGTATACAATCGTATTATTGAATACAAATATTATAGATATTCCATTCATCTCATTCAATACTAACTAAATATATATTTTTAAATAATAAACATTATACAAATATTTTGTAAAAATTTAAAAAGTTTAGTTCAATAAATTGAATAACTAATAACTAATAAATATAGGATTGATTTCGAAAATATAATGATACTTGGTGAATAAGAAAATCTAAAAAGATTTTTTAATCATTATATTATACTTACAAAAAGTACTATAGTAAAATACACTGTAATACATTATTAAATTTTTAAAACTTTTTTGTTAAAAATAAACTTAAACATCTTGAAATATTTCGATCAAATGGAATATAGGTATATCCTCGGGTGGTCCCCTTTCGGTCAGTACTGTTTTCTTTAAAATTTACAATTATAACCACTGAACTCAACAGTTTTTAAATTAATATTATATCAAACAACTAACGAATATTTTGGTTTATCTTTATTTCCGAAAAATCTAAAACTACACAGTTACACTAATATATATAATAATGACAATAAAATTAAAATTAAAAGAAAAATTAATTTTCAATTTGATTTAATATGTTAAACAATTGTATTGCAAATTATTTTATTTTATTATATTTTCACACATAAATTTGTCAAAAAAATACTGTATAATTATAAAAAACATAATAGCTTAATATTAATTTTTGATATATTCATGAAGGCATATTTTGTTATTATAATTATTATTTTATAGGTATATATGAATATGACTATATTCAGTTTTATTCAATTAATGTAATCGAAAATTTAAATTTTTAATAAATTTATGAAGGAATATTTTTCTACACAGTTGTATGTAATAATTTTAATAATTAAAAATTACAACTATGGATTTAATCATATTTAATTAAATATAAAAATTTTCAAGTTCAGTTGTTATAACTGTACATTTTAAAGAAAACTAACCTAACCGAAAAGGTTACTGTAAGTTTTGGCCGAAAAACTGGTTGATAAGGGAGAGATGCATTTTTGTCGAAAAGGGACGTCCAAATCTTCTTCAATTTATTTTTTACCTTAATTTTTTTTTCCTTAACTGTCTTTTGATGTAAATTTACATTTTAATAAGGCAGAATTTATTGGAATTTAAAATCCAGTTAAATCAATAATTGCAAATCCACAAATAAATTAATATAGGTACCTATATAAAAGAATTTTATCGTATAATAATGTTCAGACGTTCAACTGCACAGTATCATTGTTACTTAGATGAACAAGGTTATTATTCCATCTACCATCATTCGTTTAACGCTTATTGTATAGTGAAAAATCATTTTATATTAACTCTTACTGAATTAACACTAATAAATACTTATTAACAAACAAAATAATATTTATATATTTATAATATATTCTGATCATGAGATAATATTATAATTCATTTTTTTCTAAAAATAGAATGTGAGAAAGTACGAGTATGATACTACTATTGAATACTTATCACATATCGACACACTAGTATTGTATTAATATTTTTAATTTGAGAGCATTCGAGAGCTTTGTGTTCGTAAATCGATTTTCAGCAATTCTCTTTTATGACATATGGACGTAGTATAACAGTGCAAGTCAGCCGATGCGTAGTTATAAAATCATGATAATAAAGAAAAACTTTATAGTACTGTAGACTAAACATTTTTTATATTTTAAGTGTTCATAAAAATAAATTTGAATTAAAAAGTTTTTTAAATTATTGAATAAAGTTATGAATATTAAATTAATGATGTGAAAATAATTACCAATAAGATGGATAAACTTGTTCAAACATTTAAACCCCTCAAATCCTAAAATTACAAATATAACATGCACTATAAATAAGTACTATATTTATAGTAAATTAAAATTACGTATAATTTATATAAATTTTTTCCATCAGAAGTGATAATTTAATGAATAGCTAGTAAATTTAAAAATTTAAAAATTATTCAAATCTGTATCCATTTTAAATTGTCAGATTATAAATTCCTAATATTAAGGTTTCAAATTTTTTAATAAACATTCCTACAACTAGGAAATATCCATCTGAACAGATACACGTATACGATATCTTCATACCTATTCAAACATACCATTCATATTTAATAAGTGGAACTATATCAACAAAGTATTAATTTAATACTAAAATTCAGTAAAATATTGATCTTGTATATTTATTATATATAATATATTTATACTATATTACCGATTAGGTATATCAAAAGTCTGTGTAATTTGAATATAGTATCCTTTACCGAATAGAATATTAAGTTATATATAGGTGGTATTGAAATATTTGATCACCAACAAGGAAATTCAATTAAATCAAATCACTCGCAAATGTTCAAATATTCAATTGAATTTAACACTAGTCTGTATAATATTATGCGTAGAAAATGATTTCTGAATATCATTATGGTCTATTTCATTGTAAATGAAATAATGCGAAGTCGTCGTTTCCAGAAGTAAACACACATAATGAGTTCTTCATAATATATACAATAATATTTATTGCTGATCGTCGTTCGTACAATTTTTTTTTGAAATTTTACTAACTCTTGCAGTACTTAGTAAACGACTTTGAATAATCATCATTCAATAATCAACATATTTTTAATTGTGAAATATAAAAAAAATTAAATTAATTAATGCTAAAACCATAATTATCATTAAAATTTATGATTTATAAAAAAAATTGTGAAATATATAGATATAGAATATAGTACGGATGTAAATACTTATTCCTTATTTTAAATTATATTATACAACTTACTAATTTAAAATTTAAACAAAATATTTAAATTAACACTAAATTTAGTGTATCAATAATATTGTTAATTAACTAATTCGATTGTTTAATATAAATCATAAATGTCTTAACTAAACGAGTATAGTAACATAAACATTTTGAAATGTATTATATAAATACTATCGTGGCCCCTGGATAACAATTAAATTATTTAACTCCAAACATAAATTTAATTGCATTTAATAACAACAACCAATAAAAAATACATTTATGATTCGTATATCATTCATACGAGATTCAATGAATACACCAGTATAAATATCAACCATAATAGTTTGCCATTTGAATAGATATATTAAACTAAAACTAGCTTATATACTATCTAGTTTTTTTAACACATTTATTTATAATTGCCTACCACACACATTATTGGTTGAACAGTCAAGGTGTGATTCTAAGAATATGGAAATAAGTATTTACTATCAAAAATATAATTTGCGAAGTAGTAATAAGTAGGTACTAAAAGATGAATTTAATTGTCGATTTTTAGCATTCGTATCGCGTGAATAAGGAATAACGCAATCATTAAATACCATTGAGATTTACGTAATTCGTTAAAGTAATAATAAAAAATTATGTTTTCTTGGAAATACATATTTACAGAGAATTGCACGCTTAAATTAAGTTAAGATAGGTCGCTACTCCCTTGGTGTATTCTTTTTACAAGGCATAATAGTTATTATCTTGTTTACTCTCAACAGATTATATCAACATTTATTTTTATTTTACCCACGATAGGTACTTACAATTTATAAAACAAATTTAGTTAGGTTATTATTATATATAAAAAAACATAATATAACGGTAAATTTTTAATAATTATAACTTATAAGTTAATTAAAAAATATTATTTCATTTCTTGATAAGCAATCCTAACCTTGTAAAAGAGAAAAAAAGTACATATAACCAATAATTATCGTAAAATATACCGTTCTGAAATCTGAGTTAAATATATTAAATACATTTGTTTAGTAAAAAAAAAAAGTATTGTATACGAGTATTATGTATTTATTAAATAATAAATAGTAGTTAGGTACAATAGTTTTAAATAAATTATGTATTAGTTATTAATTTAAAAATAATATTAGTTGAAATTCGTATTTTTTTATTATATCTATTTATTCTGTATATTAAAATATGATCTAATCAAATCTAATAAGTACAGAATAGTACATTTGATAACATAATTTGAAAAAAAATCATAGGTATAATATATGGAATACTAATGAGAGTATGTTATTACTTATTAGAAGAATACCTTTGAAAAACAAAGTGAATATTTCGTGGTCTAAATTTATGAAACTGTATTTTCTTCTTTTTGTATATTAATCTTGATTAACTTATAAATAATACTTACCTATTATTGCAATATAACTATATTGTAATGCAAATCTATGCATTTCGAATGTATACAATTGCACATTAATTCAAATATCTGAAGTAAGCACGATTCTCTCTAATTTATCAGTATGGTATTTTAGTATTTACTCTTTCAAACGAATTTCAAATTTACTTTTATTGATAAAACAAATAAAAAATAGAATAGGTAAATAAATATATCAAATTGGATTTATTTTAGTTATTTATCTTACACATAAAAATAAAAGGTCTTAGTAAAATAAGAATAAGAAATAATATTTAAAATAATCTTCAGGTTTTTTGTTTAAATTTTCTAACTGCCTATCCCTTTTTTAATCAAATTTAAGTGTCATTAATCAATGGTTTCTTATACAAGTAATCACGTTTTTATTTTTTATTTTCTCTATCACAATGTTGGTAAATTATTACGCATAAATCAGTATACATTATGATATTTTGTATATTTTTATAAAATAAATTGATTTACAAAATGTATGCATTGAATTAAAGGTAATTTAAACTATTTTTGAATATTGAAATCCTTTAAAGAATAATTGTTTAAGAAATTACTTTAAATAGGGGTATTACAATAGTTAATATTTCTCAAAAGATAATTTTATTACAATTAATTATAATAATATAAATATCATTACGGTAATTTATTGATTGGAAGATTTAGAAAATGACATTAACCTGGTTGATGTGCACAAAACTATTTTAAATAGATATTACATTATCCGTAAGAATGTTAATGGTAGTGAACAAATTAGGTACTTTTTTTTGTAAAAAAATGTGTCTTATCTTTAGACTACTGTATATTGTCGTTTGTCCGTTGTAAAAGTGTAAGCTTTTGTTACGAACAAAACACTTCTTATCAAATGACACGAGGTTAAAAAAAATAAATAATTAATTAAACAAAAAACACGAACACGAAAAATGGAACGAAACGTAATAATTAATGAATTTTCATCATAAAGTTTTGTTTTTCGTGTAGATATCTTACATTTTTTAGTTCTGAAATGCTTTATTACATTTCGCGTTGTGAAATGACAGAGAAGCTGTACACATATTAATTAGTCGTAAGTACTAAGTACAGTATTATATCCGTCGCATTTATTGACTTTCAGTGTGTGTATTCGTATTTTCATATACACACGCGGCGGTGCTAAATTTATATCGCAGTCAATGCGTAGTTTATATATTGAGTTGATGAATGTCATGACGCGGAAATTAACATTGCACGTGGACTATTTAATTACAATGGAAAACGGCCGTTTTTGGCTGCAATAACCGCCACCGCCGGTCGCGTCGTAGTAAAAATATACATTTCGCTAAGAGATCAGCGTTAAGTAACCTGTCATGTGCATTTGGTCATATCGCGGTTGCTTATATGTACATAAGCGCATCTTAAACCACGTGCAGGCGTGTACGGTAAAACGATTCCACGATCGGTGTCCGATGAAGCGGAAAAGATACGAATCGCCAATGAGGACAATAATAACGAAATCTCATTTTAGGTCCGACGAATTTCTAAAAAGACATAAATCAAAGGATTTAGATATAGATTTATCACGTGCTATGTATACCTATATATATATATGTGTGTGTGTGTGTGTGTGTGTGTGTATACATTACACAAGGCAATCAATAGTTTCGTGAGAAAATGATAAATCGCCCGTAAATAAAACATTACAAATGTCCGCGATACTGATCGATGGCACTAGCAATAATGTGTGCTTGTGTATTTGCGTGCGTGCGCGCGCGGTTCGGCAGTACCTAAAAGGTGGCGCAATCGGCGAGGAAAATGTTATACATTTATCTTGTACAAACCAACCGCCAAAACACACAACGCGCAGTAAAGAGTAATCGGAAATAGCCAATAAGTGAAATGCAAATGACTGCGCGGCATTAGCGGAAATGGCGCGGCGCGTTGTTGAAATAATAATATGCATAATTCAAACAATAATTATTTTTAATAACTAATGACAACGCTCCACGGAAATAAGAGAACAATATGAATTCCACTACGCGAGCGCAGTTCGTAATAATAATAATAATATGATTGGACACGTTTCATCACGCTGGTAACGTACACCGCGGAGAGAGAATATCATCTTCAGGTTGAATGATATTCTATTATTTCATATTCCCGAACTGTTGTACGTTGACGTGTGTATATTATATAAAACTATGAAATATTTTAATATTTATTTATAAGTTATAACCATAATATTTACATAGGATCTTCCGAATTTCGATTGACAAAAACGGCGCGGAGATTATATTGGTTCTCGCGCAATCCCCAACGTTTTGGTCATACAAAATGTGGATGATACTATATATATGTAATATGTAAACATATATTTTGGATACATTTAACATTCAAATGTGATGACTGGGTATTTTTCGACTGATATGGGTTAGTGCGTTATTTCAATGAATTACGGAAACGAAAATTCGATTTGAATCGTTATGGTTTAATGGTCGAACATAGTATGTTGCGTTATCGACGATATATAGAGTACATCGCAGGAGTACAATTTAATCGTATCGGCGAGTAATCCAGAAAATGGACAAACATAAAGGTACATTTTACCATTATATAAAACGGTAAGTCGATAACATATTAGTCTATTATTTCGGTGCGAACTTTGACGTACCTATATAATAAAATATAAAACGGGTAAAGCTGTAAAAAAATCGGCACTGTCCGGACTATTTTCATAATTACCAGACAAAAATCATCAAAATAGATGAAACATAATAATCAACAACGATTTTATTAAGTAGAGTAGTGTTTAATTTCAATAAATAAAATAAATTAAAAATATTACTTATAAGTTATAATATCTTTTATCATATTATAAAATTTAAATGTTGAAATGAAATTATAGTTCAATCTATACTTATTGTTAATTGCAAAAATAAATTATCAGTAGGAATATACAGTAAGTTGCCGTTATAACGAAAGTCATAGAAGTCTCCTGCCGAAAATCAGGACTTATAAAGAGCTTATTCGAATTTTCGTTACAACGAAATTTCCGTTATAATGAAAAAAAATTCGGTCTCCTGGAGTTCGTTGTAACGGGATTTTACTGTATTAATAATAATTGTCAATGGGTTATAGGTATAGTGGTATACAATAAAACATCTATATAGAAATATAGGCTGACTGGCTGTCTCCATTAACATTTGTTTTTTCAAAAGCAACGATTAAGTTCAAATTTAACACAATGTCCATACAGTGACTTGTTCAGTGATAAGGTACACTAAAAACCTGTATACAACAGATTGACTTTTTTTAAAAAATCTGTTACACTTAAGACAAACGGCCTAGTGGTTCATTATTTTATGTCCTCATAGCATTAAGTGTTGTTTTTTATTTTTCGTGCGATTTTTTACGACAGATTTATTTGAATTAATATTTTTTTAAATATTAAACACTGATTTATATTTTATTTGATATAAATATTCGTTCGATGAATTTATCTAAGTAGGTTTGTAAAGTATTTAAATCAACATCCAATAAGAATACCATCTCATCAGTTTAAATTATATATAAATATAAAAATGTGATATAAGGCTATGATAGTAAAATGAGGCAATTATAATTAATTAATTTATTATAACAATTTATTATACGCAATTTATTGTAATTCCCATGTACCTATATTATTGCATTCCTACACGTCTCTACAACAGCGTAGGCGGTTTCCCGTTTCCACTTCACCGAGTCTTTCTGACTTTACCACAACTTTTCTGTTTACCAAACGTTTTTGCATTAAAACAAAGAAGTTTTGTACCTAACATTGTATTTGCGGTCTTAAATTACATAATACAATTTCGGAAGCCATAATTATGAGAGATTACGTAAATAAGTACATTTTAAAAAGTTTGACGAAGATAAGTAGAGGTAATTAACGAAACATTTAACTTTTTTATTATTTAATATGCTATCCAAATTCAATTTTACCTTTTATATATGTATGTGGTTGTGAGGAGAGGTGCATGGTGATATTTATACCTATATCTATTTTAGTAAAACTCTGTTTTTAGTCTGCAAAAATAAAACAAAAGCAGCAATATGTGTTTTAAATCTGATATTGAGTCAGTATTTACTGTTTTGTAACTTTTTTGTTTTATTTTTTAAATCCATTTTTGGTGAGTCCGTAGATATTGGATCAATTATGATTATATACCTAAAGAAAATTTATATCAGTAATATTATATTTATTTTTACAACACTGACAGTAATGTTATTTTTTTTCATCAAGATAATTTATTAATTTATTTGTATGTATAGCAAATTGTTTTGCTTATAAATATATTACGAATATAACCATGGTTTATTATCATATTTAATTTATCTTTTTAAATTAAAAAAGCAAATGGAAAAGAAGATAAATATAAATTTAGCAAGTACCTATAGTTACTAGATAGTATATTAAATTGTTTCCTGGTAATATTTTTTAAATGTCCTCTAAATATTTTATCATCAACAATTAAAAAACTTAAATAACGAGCTTGGTACAAACATAGTGTAACAAACAACATAGTGTAAAGGTTTTTTTGGAAAACATGTAATTATCTTTTTAACTTAAAAACATTATCGTAGAGAAAATGAAAATAAGTTAGACTCATTACTGTAATTAATGTACAATTATACTAATGGGGCATTGAAGAACAAAATAACATACTTTATTAGGCACAATATAAAATAAAATGATCATGCCTATAATACTATAGTGTACTCAAATACCAATATCACTCAAAAATCTAGTTAAGCTTATAGATCCGTTTAATAGTCCAAGTAAAACCAAAGAGTCGATTATATAATCTCATCTTTTGTTTAGAGGAGATATTTTTTACTGTAATTTGATATGAATACTCCACACATACTCATATCTAATTTAAAGTACTTATATATACCATTCTAACTAATCTCCTGTAAATGTTCTCAATTTTTATTTATTTGGATTTTGATGATTTTTATTATTATTCATGTTTTGTAGTTTTTAAATTTTATCATTCGCCAATTAATTCATGGTATACCTAGGGCATAATTGTATTTTTATTTTTATTTTAATACCAGAAAAAGAGTTTATTTTTATTTATGATTTAGACTCAGGTATTAAAGCTTTTCTTTTTTTATTTATTATACTTTAATATAATAAAGTGTCGACAATCAATATAGTACATGTTGTTTTACAAATGTACATAAATAATATACGTTAGTCATGCTACATTGTAGCTTAACAATTATTATTGGTATGATAACGTTTAAAAGATTATGATAATAGTAAGTGTTAACGTGATACAGTAATGGAAGAATTGTTTTGTTGTTGTGATCGAGAAAGTTAAGGAGAGGAATTTTATTTAAAAGTAATAATAAAACTCTAAAAGTATACGAACATGCATATAGTAATAACATTTCTATGATAATTTTTCTATAAGTAATGTTTAAAATAAGTTACTAAAATGCTTTTGTTGAATACCTTTAAAACCAACTTTATTTTAAAATGAAGTAGAAATAAAATGTCATTTATTGCTTATTAAGCTTGTATAGTATTTATGTATATTATGTAAGGTATGTTTAAAAAATTAAATATGTCATGTCTTAGTGATTATACAAATATTGTTTGAATTATTGAAACGTGCGTGTCTTTGATGCGAAAAATTGAACTGAAAAGGTAATTATTTTTTTTTCGTGGTAACCATAACGACCTTTTACGACCGATTTATAATTATTTGTAAAACTATGCACTTTGAAGTTCAAAGAATAAACAGATTGTTTTATTAATATGATGTTGGTATACATCATCTGTTCATACTACATCAGAGAAAAAATATGAACTGAAATGTGAATACTGCAGACAAATTGTCTGATGTCTATTTCTCCCTATAGAACGTCAAAGATTTTATTTATGAATGAGATATTAATGTGTTATACGAAAAAAAATAAAAAATAAAAAATACATTTTTGATAGGATACACTGTATATTATATACCAAATAAAATACACGGTGACAAATATTTCATGATACATCAAGAGTATAGAAAATTACAATTCAGGCTAGCGCGTCAGAATTCACAAGGAAGTACAGAAAAAAATATGAAGACAAACCATCCACATATAGTATATAATTCTTAGAATTGCCATTTTTTCAACTACTGTGATCCATCATCGTCTCGCCAAATAATTGTATTCAAAACTAAAATCTCTATGAATCATGGTATCCATGCTATCAAATATCTAATATGTACGATGAATAAAATACCGTACCTAACACAGTAATTTATTCACCAATACGACTGCACATCATATTACAATTAGGATAATACGTTTGAATTTATTTATTTATTTAATTTATGAATATGAAAGTGTTTACTACTTAAGGATGACAACAAACTTAAAGTTAAATTTTCATCAGTTTTGAAAAAGCAATGTTGAGTAAGCTAGTTTTAAAATATTCGTTTGATATTTACTATTCACGTGCTACTATATTGTTGTTTGAATTTATTTTGTTAATACTTACGGTCTCAGAATAAAATAACAAATTATCGTATAAAAATCAATACAAAGCATCAATTATGTAATCTTTAGCTTTAGATTAACACATTTAAAACGACAGACGACAGTTATATAAAACAATATAACATTTATAATTTAAATTATCAATTGAATATTTAGTATAAATAATAAAGTAATACTTTTCCATATCAAAAATAACTATAAAATATAAATTATTGTTGGTTACCGTATACCTATATTATTATCTAAAAATTTCATTATCATGGTCTTTAAATTTTGAGGGACTTAAATCTCGACGATAGACGAATGTCATGGATCAGATTTCGATATGATAATGGAATCTTGAGCGATTGACGACGCTTGAAACGCGAATGAAAATAAGACATTTTTTGGATAACTGGACTCGAGGATAACCGCGAATACGGTCGAACTGATGAGAAACTACGACGGCAACGGGAACACTATATAATAATAATAATTATTATTGTTGTGATATCGTAATATCAACGCAAGTGAAACTGTCGAGTTAACGTCTTTGACGGTAGTAATAATAATTACTATAGCTATCGTACTTGCGCTTACCGGTCGACACCGTATCGGATGAATTCAATTACCTTAGAGTATATCATGATACATGTATTACATATTATGTTACACGAGGTCTGCTACTGCCGTAAGACGCTTAATATCATATTATACTCATGGCGACGTATCATCTGTGACGTCTGACCCGGCTAGCTGTGGTGAGCCTGCAGGCATGGCCACAGACTTAACGGAGTCATCTTCTTCGCGGCGGGGGCTACCAACCTTATGGTCATACTAATATAATATAAATTATAATGTACGGTCGTTGATACAAGTGGATTGTGGTGGTGAATGGTGATGTAAAATATTCTGACGTCACACACCGTGTTTCTATATCGAATTTCACCAGCAGTGCCTTATTAAATACTCGGTGAGATGACAAAAAACGAAATGTTCAGTATTACCGGCACAAAAAAAAAAAGTTATTTTTATGGTTTAATATCGTAAAAAATATTCAACAATAAATATTTGACGGTGTCTTCTGCAAAATCCGCGTGAAAATGAAACCCGGTACTGGTTAATATATCCAAGTAAATTCAGGTACCCGCTGACCAGTTTTCAGATATCAAATAATGACAAAACTGTGGTACAACGAATAACTCACTAAAAAGTACACGATTTTGACAATTTCCTTTTTTGGCTATTCCATCATGCATAGTTATTTATTATGTAATGTAAATATGTAATGGCGCCATTTTTTGCAAAGACACTGTGCAATATAATATATGGCCGTTACGGTGATACCGTTGACGGAGGTACACCGTCGGTAACACGTGTGAAATATCTCAATAATACATAAATACGGTAATATAATAAATAATTAGCTGGCATAAAATGGTAGTAAAGTATAAAATGTGTCGACTAAATTAAAGTGTAATCGATTGAACATATTATGTATTATCACGTTTCATCATTCTGTCATATAACTTAATCGCTTGTCTAGATTCTGCTTATGACATTTGTTTTTGTTTTTTTTTTTTTTTAGTGGTGGTTGGGTTTTCTTTTAGGTATTTATCGTGTTATTATATTTTGGCTACCTTCTGATATAGACCTTGTTCGTTTTTGATCGCAAATTTATTATTAATAATTTACGAAGTCAAGTTTTAAGAAAACCTTGTCTTACAACATAAAATATGTTTCCCGTAGTTATATTTTCTCTTTGCCACGTAATGGCCTTGCCACCCACGTGACACGTGCCCTTAAAATAATCAAATATATGAGTTTTGTAGATCTCGTAGATTTTCCTCGATTTTCACTAATTTAAACAAATACTTAAATTTATAATATGATAAATTACCAACAATATGATTTTATATTTTTAAATTATTATTTTATCGTATTATTTCCCGAGGAAATCGTAGCATTTAATTTGTGTCTTACCCTAGTACGAACTTCATATAAAATGTATATTTAATCGATTTTAGAAGCAATTCTTCCATAGAAATAAAAATAAATATTACATGAAAATCATATTTTTATTATTAAGTACAATTCTGGTGCTGAGAACCATGACGTAAAACTATTGTATGCGTTAATATTAGTGATAAAGTAAATAAAGCTGTATGCAATAATATAATTGTTTATATGATTTTTTGATTTTTTGAAAGCGAACTTATTATGATAATAAAAAACAGTTTGGCAATCACCCAGATTATAATATTTCCAGGTAATCATTGTATTAGCTAACGTGTAGCATATGAACAAAGTAAAATTATATCGATAGGTATATTGTATATTTATAATAGTATATTGTTATAATAACCCATTATAAATATACCAGAAATTGAAGCTAGAAATGTGGGTATTGAGAATGTCTTAAAATGAGAATAAAATAATAGGTACCTAGCCGTTAAACATACTACAAAATATAGTGTTCGTGTTGTTACGTAGAATACAAACTACTGAAGGACTAAATGTAAATTGTAAAATTCAACCAAGTGAAGTATAAGAGCATTGTATTTGAGAATCATATTATACAAGTAGCATTTTGTTGTGTAAAGTTGTAATTGTATAATAAGCAATAAGGATAAAACAAAAGGAGAAATATAAACCAAATAATGTTCAAAGTAGATTATATAACATTACATCAATGTGATTGCGGTATATTATAATGTATATTTTTTGGAAATAACGTTGTCGATAAAGTCACAATTAAATATATTCGTGATATTTTTATTGAAAAAATGTTAATAGTTTGATCAAAAATGTTCAGATTTTTGGAAGATAATTAGACTAGATGAATTTCAACTAATATATATTTTTATACTATCGTAAAAAAATATGTTCATTACAGAGTAAATTGTAAAATATGGTCAAATATAGTATAGATAGTCTAATATAAGCATTAAAAATAGTATAAAAATATAAATGGCGGGTGTTTGGTAAACACATGGATGGACACGGGTTGGATTTATTGATCATTTAGCGTTCGATACACCCTACCCCACGTTTTCACGTGAACTTAGTGAAGTATAGTCAATTATAGTTGTTTAAATAAAGCGGGTTTTCTTATATTTTTACTTTTAAATTAGAATATAGTTCAAACTGAATAAACGTATATACAACCAAATAAACTGTTACAATAGTCAATAATATTAATTTTCATTATCCAAGTCCATAAAAACATCTAAGAATTATTTGGAAAAAATCTCAGTTTTTCCCTGTAAATTTCGACACATTCTATTAAAACTTATATTTTAACCTTGAGTCTTTGAGTAAATTTAAAGTTTTAAATTCTAATTTTATTTCTATTTTCCCCATATCTATAGCTAAAATAAAAACGCACACAGAATATTATGAATTATTATCGTGGATATTTATAGGTATATTGAAAATTTTTATTATTTTAAACAATTAATTTACATGAAAAATGTAATACATTTTTTTGAATTACTATAATGAATTTACCTCATAATCATAAACTATTTAATATGATTCAAACGAGGTTTCACATGCTAATTTTAAGAGTTAGTTTAATTAACATTTAATTTGATTTGACTTGTATAAGTGTATAATAATTTTAATTATAAACATAACTTAACCGCAAATACTTACATAAAAATCATTCATATTACTTACAAACAGTATTCGATTTTTTTTATATATAAATATAGAATCTAAATTAATTATAACTAATAATAAATAATAATTCTTTAAAATTTGTTATATTTCAAATATAATATACTGGATCAAAAACACGAATAAAATATTTATCTAAGTACTTAAAATCTTAGGTTTAGTGCATTATTTTTATTTGAATAATAATAAAATTATTTAATATCACAAATATAAATCCTATGTTTGTAAATTGTAAATAGGCTGTATTAATCGTTATACATTTTTCTTATACATATTATTGAATATTAATTGTATTTTATTTTGTAATATTGTATTGATTGATTTCATTTATTTTTTTACATTACATCAAAATTCATTACAATAAATAACTATTCAAATTAGGCTAAATAAATTATTAAAATTTGAAAATTGGAATTAAAATTACATTTTATTTATGTAAAAATATAACTTTTATCTTAATATAATGGTGTTATATATATTTGAAATTCCTCAATGAACACACATATACATATATTGTGAAGAATAATATATTATTAATGAAGGTAGAAACGACATGTAATTTACATAGTGATTATAAAAATAATTAAAATTTGTTTTAGTAGATGTACGTTGTACACGGGGATGTAAATTTTAATATAAGCTAAGACTCTTATAAGGTTTGTTCTATTAAGATTTACACTTTTATTACATCATAAACATATTGTTTTATAATTTTTGAAACCTTAGTAGTTATAATACATATTGATGTTAAATGCGTCGTAGTGTAGTTTCTCGATGTATACACATAAGTAATATGTTTACAAGATTTTCGAATTGTGTGTGTGGTAAAATTTATGAAGATTACTGGCGTTGAGTTATTATGTATCTCAGTACTTTTGTCACACAATATTTGGAAGACGTAAAACAAATGTATTTTAAACACAAATTTGTTGTATACGTATGTTTATATGATGCTTTTAAATAAGTTATTTTTTATTTTTTTCTATTAAAACAAGTTGTTAGTACAAAAAGTAATTTAAATTAATGTATAATATGCTAAAACTAAACTTGTTAAAATAATGAAATAGAATAAATTTCCATGTTATTATTAATAAAATTTGTAATGAAATACTATTCTCATAATGCATATAGAATATAGATGCATATATAATATGTAATAAAATACAGTGTAAGGTTTACATATATAGTTAAATATCCATATTTGATTCTCAATAAGCATCAAAAATCACGATTTATGTAGTATATATTATAAAATATTTTAGGTATTCGTGCAGTTTCAGGCTTTTAAAATGTCCAGTTAATTTAAAATTTGTTAGTATAATTAACTCGAGTGAATAATAATCGTTGTATTTTTACTGAACACTTTAAAATCAATGGTCATATTGGTGATGAAACTTTTAAATATATTAAATATATATTATACCAATAATTATTCACCATATTAAAACCTTATTTAAGTAATAATTGCGTGTTATTAAAATTGAAATTTAAGAATTGAGTGTTTAAACATATAGGTACATTAATAGATATAAATTAATTAAAATACAAGATGGATAATACAAAAAAAAACTAAAGCGTTTTAAATTTGAAATTAAAATATTGATTTAACAGTGATTTATGTTTATTTTTATATACGTATATGTTTTGGAAAATATTTTTATTTTTATCTTTTTAGGGGTGGGGGTGGTATAAGAGGAGGTATAATAGACGTGCTCTGAAAGATTCATGTGCAGCCAAAGCATTGATCGGAAATTGAACGTAGATTGAATTTTGATACGTACTAATTTTAAAATCTATTGTAGTGTTGTTTAACTATAGAAAACAGCAACAAATAACAAAAAAATGTAGGTACAGTTAAAATTTACAGCAAATTTAAAACACTACTCGGCACTCATAATAGTTTTTTTTTTTTTAATACAATGATTAATGACTGAGATTTAGAAAAACTACACACTATCTGAGTGCTTCTATTTAAAACGTAATTTCCGCGAAACTTAATCCTGAACGAAGTGAGCGAAACGGGTCGGGAATAGGCGTATGATTTCCCCACTGAAACAACAAAGCATCGACATGCTGTTTGTTTTTTTTTCGTTCTCTTTTGTTTACGCTGAATATGGTAGTGAAATACTTTTTTTATAATATAAACTTATTTAAATCGTTAACCCTTCAAAACGTAATCTGGGTAAAAAAACACACTGCGTCACACCGAATGTCCAGCTGAACCACCGACCGTCTCGATCAGTTAACCTCAGAGCTTTTGCAGCCACGCTCCGAACGAAAATAAAACCAAGTGCGTGCCCGGGGGAGGCCCCCCCCCATTCGCAGTACATAACATAATGCTCTTCTACTGTGATTCTACTCTATTTTACTGTTAAAAAGTTAATGCTTCGGCGTGAAGCTATACTGTTACCTCGGTTATATATCGATTTTAATGAGACTCAATTAGAGCGTATATAATTACATCGCGTGGGGGCTGCCCGTGTGTAGTGTTAGAAAATTAAAAAGGATGAGCGTGGTCGTGCTCAGTTTAAGCTGCTGTAAGTCAATTGTAAAAATAAAAACCAATACCTATCGTCGTCGATAAAGAGTATAATATGGTCATTCAGGCTTTACGGCACTCAAGAATATAAAGCCCCGTAACAAATGTGTATAGGTACCTATGGTAACGAGACTTAGCCATATGTATTTAATATCTACATATACGAATAATTATTTTTTTTCCCCATTTATCTACCTAAACGTATTTTTTGGTTTTTTTTTTTATAGCAAAATAGTGCAGTACATGTAACGAATAGCTGAAAAAATAATAAATACATAATAATAGTAAATAAATTATACCAATTGTGTTTAAGATATATTATAAGTATGTAATTATATATATTAAATTGTTATGAAATATAAATAACTTAAGATAAATAATATAAGAATTTAAGAAAGCCACTACATAGGTTTTAAAGTATTAAGTTAAAAAATATTTTAAGTCCAAAATCGTTTACTAAAAACGGAATAATTAAGTTAAAATACATTACGTGATGCTTATAATTTATGCGATTTTCATAAAATATAGATTATTTAAATAAAATTTCCAATCATACTACAAGCAACGTGCTTGATTTATTTTGGTATATTTCTTTCTACATTTTGAGTGCTTTGACTACCTACTCAAAAAACGATTTGCGCATATGATAAAAAAGAGCACATTATATTACTATATTACCTTGTTTATGTTGGAATATAAAATATTTGTAGTGAAGAATATCGAAAAATATATTACCCATATAGCCATTTGAAATTAACTTTGTAAGAATTTAATAATCATACCATGTAATTATATTACCTTGTGAATAAAATATATCTAATACAATTTAGATTTGCAATAGAGATTTTCTAATATAATGTGTTCACGTGTTTGAAACGGAAATATTATTCCGTGATAAAAATAATTACAAGCAAATTTGTACAAAATAAATTAATGATTAAGATTAAGAATTATTTTTATGAACACAAAACCATATAAGTACTGCAATAATTTCATTTCATATTAAATAAATTCGTTGAGATACAAAATGCACATATGTACTTGTCTAAAATATTTGAAATATATTATTAAAATATGCATGATATACCATACTTAAAAATATCGGGACTATAAAATTATTATTAACTGCATTATTCATTTTATACAAACATATACATAATGATTAACGTTTTTCAATGTTTCTATAAAGTGACTCTGACCTGAAGCGCAATATACGTATACGTATATATATAATATATAAAATATGAATACATAATAAGTAGTTTTAGGAAAATACTAATGATTAAAACTATTCAAGTCTTATGAAAATTTAGTAAAAGCTTTCAGTTTTGTTTGAAATGTATAATAAAATGGTAAAAGAATATATTTGTATAATGCGTGTTATGTTACGTATATATTATAGCGAGTAATACTTTTTTGATATTTTAATCATTACAATACTTTATAACTCTTTGCTGCTATATGTGTATGAGGCTTGTTTTAAAAGTTGTTCTTGTGTGTAACGTCGTATATTATTTTTTGAAGCTCTACGTTCTTATTTAGAGCCTAGAATCAACCCTGCTTTAACTTTAATCATAAACATAAACATAATATTAAATATAATTAATACACTATACATCATTACTTCTTCAGTTACATAAATATTTTTACACGATATATTAGGATACTCTTTAACATCCTTTAAGGATACATAAAGCAAGGAAAAAATGTTTAAAAATGCAAAAATAATTATACATTGTAGAGTAGACATTTTTAGTGAGCATAAAAGTTTAAGGATTCCGTAAGTTGTTTGTTTTATTAATTTCTACAACAGTTAAATTTTTACACTGACAGTTTAACAACTAAAACAAGAAATATAATACAAAATATATAATAACATTTTTTTTTAAATCTATAGTTTTAAATTAACCAGGAAACTCGTTGAGTATATTATATTTTAGTATATATTTATGGCTGAAAAGTGATAAAAACAAATTGTATGTCTTGTACAAGCATTCGTTGTCAACGAATGTATATAATTGTTCCTGAAATTAAATTAGTGCCTGCAGTTGTAGGTAACTATATAGTTTATATTTATAATGTATAAGAATATACACGGTGGCAATTTTAAGCCATATACATTTTGATTTATGTATAACTTGTTTTGTAACTATATGCCACAACAATATTGTGGTGTATATATTATAAGTCAGTGAGCTTTATATGTTACTTAATACCAGATAGTATAATAGTTAAATATTGTAATTATAATAATAATTTTACTTTAGTTTACTAGAAAAACGTTAGAATATTGTAATAAAAATATAAATAAAAATAAAATATAAAATTTCAGAAAACCAACAACTAGAACCGTAACAGTAATGAACATACCTCGAATATGAATATGGAAAAACTATTAACGACGAAAAATTAAAAAAAAAAAATAGATAGAATTTCTTTGAATCGTTTTCAATAACATCATATTATTTTTATTGACTAATCATTGTAAAACGGCTAAATTGTGTACAATAATATTATTATTGTCGTCCCGGGAGTAGATTTTTATAAATTGTTTTTCGCTTTTTTGACCTCGCCCGGACGAAGGTCGTCGTCGTTGTCGGCGACGCGACGCGTTCGTATTTCGTAAACAAGGGACGCCGTGCGTCGCTTAGTCGTTTACGATATTATCATTCGCGGTCGGCGCACGTTTCAGAACGTCAATACCACTGTCCATCCACAATTTAACGTCATCTGTTATGGGGTTTTCAACCGAAACGGTATAGTTAACCATCGTGTTCGGAGAACGAATAGTATAGAGCGAGTTTTACATGTGGGTTGCCACCACGCAGTACACGTCGTGCATAAAATATTAAATAATGTACTCGTACATCTTACTATATATATTTAATGCTAATTATTTTATTACCATCGTTTATTATTTTTATTTTTTTTACAAAAAAATTGTTATTTGTTTTCGTTGAGGTCACTCGGTGACCAATGGACCATGCATGTAACGCTCCCTGGGTTATATGGCCTGTATTCTGACACTGTGCCCTGTGATAACTAATAGCGCGCTTGGGATCTGTAGTAAAATAACGGTCTGCGTCGACACAGTGGTAACAAATCAAACCGTTTTTCAGGCGAAAATAGAATAAAAAATTCGGAAGGGACGTGGTGGACATGTATTTGGGAACACTACGGTTTGCAACCTCTCGGTGCTTTAACCAAAGTTTAACCGCTAAATTCGAGAAATTCATAGTGGAGCTCGATTTATGATTATTTTTTAAACAGTTGGAATAATCGTAATAGGATAATCACTATGAGTATATACTATATAAATATAATATTATTTAAATCTATCATGTACGATTTTTGTTAATTTAATAGAAATACATTTTAAACATATTTTATTTTTTTATTTCTACCTTTGTACTTAATTTAATAAAACGCCAGTATCCAACATAGTGTATAAACAGATAGTATTATTTTTAAATGAATTCAATTCCTGTATAATTAAATTATTAGAATAAATATTTCTTTTACAAAATATGTGGAATCATGCATATGTGCGGTACGAGCTCTTTAGGCCTTTTAGCCTCATTATTATATAGACGTGTCCTCGGACGTATGGAAAACACGTTAGAGTACCCGTTAAATTTTCTATCCCGGTAGGATTATAATGGAAAAAAAAAATTATGGAATGAAACAAACTCGCTGCAGTTTATATTATAATATTATGCTGCAGCAATAATGAGCGCGGAACGACGTCATCAACTATACCCGATATAATATTATAATTGTAATTATGTATAGTTGCTATTATATACACCGTAATAATTATACATAATAAGCATATGTGCTACAGGAGACAACGTCGTCTGGAAAGAATCCGATAATTTCGTCGTCTGCGCGGCCTCTGAGAACGTCGGTGAAATCCGGTCGAAACCGTCTACCACCGCTATAATAACACTGACGCCACTACCCCTCAGCCGGTCTCATATCGACGTTATTATAATTTATAGACGCCTCTCGTCCGTACTCGCGCGTTCACTACGTGTTTTTATATTCGACTTGCGTCATCGCGGTCGCGCTACAGGTTCACAGCTCCACCACTCCCGTAGTCGATGCGGATTTCTAAAACGATTGTTACAGACTCTCACGGCGCTCTTATACTGCTCGAGCGTGACGTGTTGCGTACGCTTAGATTTGTTATTATTGAATATTATTATTATTATTATTATTTTAATCGTAATGGGTCTAGTTCGACGAATTATTTTACGATACCGCGAACGCGGCCACGGGGATTAATGTCAAACCGCTAGCTAGTCGTAGCGGGCCGAAGATAAGGGATAATCCTCTGACCGCTATATATCATATTATTATATTATGTATTATACCTACGCGTAATCCGACACTCTACCGAATTGTCGGAATAAATTATAACCAAAAATAATATTATATTATTATATATTATGATGTACACCGGAACCGCGCGTACACGACGTGCAACAGCGCGCGTTCCCGGTAGTATCCACTACCGGTAGCCACCGTCGAGCTTCTTCGTGCGAGTTCACGTTCGACGACCCCATTCTTATATTATGTATATACATCATACACGTACAGTTGTTCTACTCGTATGTGTGTGTTTTAATATTATATTCATTATTATTATTATTATTATTATAATCGCGCGCCCGATGTTTATTTTCACGGTCCGCTGACGACTGACTGCAGGCTGTGCGTTTTTCGATCTATTATAACCGATTTCCTTGCGTGTGATATTATTCTGAAGTTAATTCTGACCGAAGCCGCAGTTGACCGAAAATTCCGTATAAAACGCGCAGAAATACCGCCAATCGGTCATCGCTGTGTTATCGCCACGATTAGGTTTACGATTCGATGATAAAATATCTTGAAAAGTATATGCATAACAGTAAATTGTGTGTTATCCTTGTATAATATAAACATATCTAATACATTTACCATCTTCAATTGTTTAAACACGTTTAATTAAAATATGCATAATTTTTTAAACGTTGCTTAAATTTAAAAAATAACTATTTTTTATTTTTTTTTTTAATAAACATTGTAAATGGTGTATGGTTAAGTGCAGTGTCATCATGCCTCATCACGTTGGGCACTTAAAAAGATAATATAAGGGTTGTCACACGATATTAAACTATGTTGGAAATAATATTAAATATGCAGCATAAAAATCGATATTATTTTTAACTTTTCCCATTTATCACAACAAAGAGTATAACACTACCTGTCGAAAAAGGTTTTCGTAGCCTACTTCCTACATAAATAAAAACAAATCTACTCGTCTACTCGTAGTAAAATTCAAAGCATAATATATTGATTACTTACTTAGCGCGTGTAATGAATATACGTTGATAATACTGTGCACTTTTATTGATATTGATTTTTTCAAAAGGGCTTAAGGGAATGGACCGATTTGTCATGACGTATCTACTTGCTGAACCGGTTGAAAAAACGTAATTACCTATTTAAAGTAATAATCGAAATGATGTTCTTAGGGAAGACGAAGAAGATGAAAAGGAAAAAAACGACGAAGAAAAATTAAATGTGAACGACATTTTGGAATGGTTCCCAAGGTCAGTGTCCTCGGACAGCATCGTAGAGTCCACGTATTGTGTGGACTTGGTGAGAAGGTTACCGTCTCCATTGTCCATAAAGGTGAAAGGACGTTTCTGCCCCGGTAAGTGCTTTGTGTTATATTATATTTTAAGTTTTTTTTTCTCGAGACTAGTTCCTCCCCATTGTCCACGTAGTTCTCATCACGGTCCCTTTGACCAATTGATTATAATTTTCATTCCTACAGCTAGTGCCTAACGAGCCACTAAAGTGGTTTTGAACATATCTTTAATAATAACACAAGTACACAACACTTCTATCTTACTTTGAAAAATATTCTCTTACAAAAAAACACAATTGACACAAGTTTAAAAGGCTTATAAATTTAGTTGGTACTATTAATTTGATTTAAAAATTTAACACAAACAAAATATGAATTATTTTATAACATTCCGTATGATGACGAAAACGATACGGCCTATTAATTATTATAAATAAAATAGTTTACATTTTAAGTTAAATATGTGCAATAAGATATAGACGAATAGACAATACAATAATATACTATATAATAATATTAAGAACACTATCGTCAAATAAGAAATAATAAAATTGCTCTCGAATACGAAAAGAATAAAATAACATACATTAAAAATGCTATTGGTACATCCACATAGTGACGATATCACGCTCTTATAGATATTATTTTCAAATTTTAGGTAGGTACTTTATGAAATAACTCGTGTATTTCATTTATCTGACATATTATATAATGTTTTTAAACAATACGTTTCAATGAATTCCCTGTGGAATTTTAGTTTACTGAATCATATTGTGGACTTAGATCCTTTAATATATTACCCTATACCAGCTCAATGTTAGCAATGGCTAAACACTTGACCTTTATTGAGTGTTATGCAATCGTTAACTCTAAAAAAATAAAACCCAACCAACAAAATTATATGTTTCCTGGTTATTTCATGTTTTTTTTTTTGTTATGTCAATAATGTCTCAATGTCACATATAGGAGTTGACAGGTATTTTTAACATCGTTTTAATATGGTAGTTAAAGATATACAATAAAACAATTTTTAACGAATATTTACTAGGTATGCATATTTTTTTTTTAAACAAAATGTAATTAATTCTCTAAACGGTTAATCATGTTATGAATGTTTTTGGTTCAAAACAATTGAAGGTTGTAAAATATGTTTTAAATTGGAGATTCTCATAATTATTATGTACCTATATATTCGTAATAAATACTTAGGTACCTATAGATTAATAAGCACTTCAGTTCTGTTTAATAAAACTTATATATTAAGTACCTACTTAATGTATATATACACATATACATTGTGCGTGAAGCATTTACCATATGAATAATCGGTGTTTAGAAACATGAACAATTTAAGGCTAAAAGATAAGTAACACAATTTTCATTCTCGTTGTTGTATTCAGTTCGTTAGTTAATTTCCGTTCAAAACTTTATACTAAAAGTTTAACGAAAGTTGAAAGAAAAATTAACTCACGGAAAATACCAAACATTCATCAAAATGAAAACTTTTATTATTATTACTTTTTTTTATTACTACATCTCTTTGTACATTCATCATACTACGTTAAACACGGAATGATACTTCCACTAGATTTATATTGCATATTACTTATAAATTATAATGTACCATAACATTTTCGTCAATATTGCAAAGTTAATTGTTACAGTGTCTAAAGACTCTAAAGCTCATTAGTATTTAATAATATAATGTAAGACTAGCAATTTTTTAGATACTTATTCATTGTGTTATTAAATTAAATATATTGTTTATTATTATTGTTATATTATTGACGTTGAGTATGAATTTACAAATATTTGTTTAAAATACCTACACTATTTAAAGTAGGTAGTAGGTACCTACAACTGTAGTCTGTTGATATGTTAGCTGGTGTATGGTTATAATATTGTAAATCGCTTTTTATAATATGCTGGCAATATTTTATTTAAGTTACTTACTCTATTCTTACTCGTTCCTTAAGATATGTTGTATCTATATTATGTTATCCCCATACACGCAATCGCAGTTTGTACACGTGTCCGAGTGTTTGACGTCCGTGTTTTATTATGACGCATTATACAGAAGTTATCCTTCGTCACTGAATGTCAGAATAAATTTAATATTTATACACTATTGTTGTTAATATAAACACGAGAAATAAACAAACATATTTTTGAATATCATGACGAAAATCGAAGACAAACATTTTATTTAGAATCTTCGTAGTAATGAAGAATACGTGAAGACATATTATGTTTGCGATATGAAAATTCGATGTCACAAATATGTTTTTCAATATTTTTTTTTTTTTGCAAACTAGTAAAAATGAAAATTATATATAATGATTAATGATTAACGAGACTACTGCTCGGAAACAAGAAAATACTTAACATGAATAGAATGATTTGAAATACAATAAAAGTTATCAACAGGAGACCTTATAAGATTCAAATTAACAAGTAATTGTCAATTGAACATTGAACATTGTATTATTTTCATATACTAGTAGATAGAAAGAACACCCTTCTTTGGTTTTGCTTTATATATTTTGAAAAAATATGCTAAAGCATTTTATACAAAAGAAAATTAACAAAGTAGGTACTGTTTCACGAAAATTGATTTTTATTTTATCAAATATACTACATAATAACATATATAAGGTAGTATAGTATTTTAGTAGTTATATTTACTATGACAACATACACACCTACCTACTATATGTTTGAGCACGTCTGTATTTGATGTTATTAAATATTTTGCACAAATATATATATATATATATGCATTTAATTTGATTAATAATGTATAAACAATATGTATTTAATTTAGTATGTTTATTTTTTATTATATGACCATCTTCGGGGAATAAAATATTAATAATAACGAATAATGAAAAAAAATAGTTCGTCATACGTGATGAGTGAATCATTATGGTTAAACACTTTAATTATTAAAGTTTAATATATAAAATAAGTAAAATAACTTATTTTATATATATATCATATAAATGGTTATAAGTAATTTACAAATGATTGTGATGAAATGAGACAGTTAATCCAATGTTGATACTCATTTCATTTCAATCGCTGTGAATGAGGTTTACAGGATATCATGTTTACTAGTACGGAAATTTGTTCAAATTGGGCGGCACTTTTCCATTTTGTCAGCAAATTTTAAATTAAATTCCAAACTAAACTTGTTTTAGATTATTAAGTATTTTTTTTTTGTGATTTATTTTTCAAAATGTAATATTTATAATGATTATTTTATTATAATAATAATAATAATATTTGCTTATACAGTTATACTATTTAAATAAAATAATATAGTACATTAATATATATTCGGGGAATAAATGTAATTAATCTACAGCCTATAAAGAGTTTGGTTTTCCTAAATATTGGTCAATATTATTTTAATGCCACCTCCACAAGTGAATGTTCTTATAATGATTTCTAATTTTGTCGTATACGTGGTATAATATACTAAACTAGCAACTAAAACTATTATGTTATTGTGTATAATTTATGAATGAATGATTAAATTAATTTGGAAATCATTTCAATGATTCAGTTGGATAGTTTAATACATTTATAAATAATTGGTTTAAAACAATATTTTAATAAAACTAAAATATTTTACCTAATAATATTATAATAATAAACTTAAATAATATGTATTATTCTATACATTTATATGATCCAGGTATCACTGGTATATATTTTTTTTCAGTCTTATTTAAACCAATTAGAAAAAACGGGAAATGGTAACTTTATTAATTACTATATTATAATACATGTTTACATAGGTTACCGTTAAAATGGATTTAAATTCACTGTTAATTTCGTTTTTAACTGGCAAATAAAATGACTAACTAATATTAAGAAAGTATAAGTATAAGGATTTAAGACCGTTTTAACGTCACCGTGTATACATTATAGCTTTTGTCTTGTTTGTCATTCTTCTACAAATTTGTTTTCTTCTGACGTATGAAATTCATTGGAAACCATTAATCAAGAAATAGGTTAAAAGTTAATTTGAATTGCACATAAATCTTTCAGTTGAGTTGATCGCAAACATTCGTTTAAGATGCTCAGATCGTTCACTCAATTTTTATGTCGATTGATGGGTAATGGGAATAAACCCAACGTATGCTAGGATAACGTTGAATCCCATCAGAAAATTACGTTAGGAATTTATATTTTTATTTAAAATACATCCACGCGCCAAAATATCACGACAATTTAATATAATTTAATCTAATCTGGCATTAAATCCACACTGACAAAACATAATTTATTATATAAATATTAAATATACAGGAAAAAGTTTATTGCATTTACTTTTTCTGATTTATACCTATGTATGTGGGGAAAACAGAATAACATAATATAATACAGATATTTCATTATTAATTTATTTATTCTGTTTTTCTCTAATTTCTGTTAATTGCTAACTATAGTATCTACTGTTTACGCTAATATAGGCAGTGCTGTAAAAATGTAATATTTTGTTAATACATTTTCAACTATGACTACAAAATTTAATTAGTACTATAATATTTATAATCAAAATAATTATACTATACTATATATAGTATACAATATACATGTTATGTAATGTGCTAGTGTGTGTGTGTGTAGGTGTATAAAATATATTATAACAAATAAGTTGTCCATTATCGTGATTTATATTGTGTACCTACTACAACAGTATAGTCTGTATAGATGTTTCTGATGAATGGATATTTTTTTTCTTTATAATGTACGATTTTTAACACATTACATAGCCCGAAAATATGTTATTGTTGATACCTATATGTGGATTAGATAAATCGATTTAACGACACGGGCTTATTTCTAATTCAATAAGCAAATTCAATAAACATTTTTCTCGATTATAGATAAAAAAAAAATGACCGGAGTTTTCGCCATTATCTCCTAGAAAATATTGCTAAATACATCATAGCCTGAAAATAATGAGCATTATTTCCTTGTCAATATCGCGTACGGTCTAATTTTAATGGAAATATTCTAATATGGTTTAATTGACAAGTCATTTACGTTAATTCCTTAATTTATGTCTTTGACAATATCATATACATAAATCTACAGACACCATATAATAGTAGGTAACCTATAACAAGATCGAATTCACAGAATTTCACTATTGTAGATACGTGCTGCATTAGAGCCGCAATTTTGGCGCAGTATAAACACTATAAACATACGTTTCTGCATATAAAATTAATGAGCAGTGCCTTTCAAACATGCCAAAACAATGAGTGCATTACTAAATACTTATAGGGATGCACATTTGATACGTGCAGTGCGATACTAACTATTTCTAATCCGTAGTATAATAAATATACTAACACTGAACTTACAAATTTTTTTTTTTTGAATGATGAGAAATATATTATTAAGCTAAAAATCGTTATTGAAATTCATAAAAGATTCGAAAAATCGTTTTATTAGAATACCTTTTTCAAAAATTTTTTAGGTAGGTACATGAGATAACAATTACGGTTTGTTTTACACGATCAAGAACATTTAGATAATAGTTTATAAAATAACACGATGTGTTAAAAAATTAACTATTGCGTTAATCAGTAGCACGACTTCAGTTATAAATAAATGACTGAGTTAATGTGAGAATTGAGCTCATTAGTATAGTATCTAGCTTCTGGCATGTAGTTTTTATACTCAATATATCAATCCTTGTCTGTAGAGTGTCAAAATTATAATCATACTCTATGATTTATGGAATTTCCAATTAAGTATTTGTTTGTTAGTACAGTTTTTACGTTTATTTGTTTTTAAGTAAAATTAACAGACATTGTTAATATTACAATATTATTAAGATGTGTATAAAATATACCACATTTAAGTAAAAATAACATAATGGGTTTATTCTGGAATAAATTATAATCGTATTATAATATTTTATGTGCTTTATTAAATTAATATTTATTTAACTTTACATTTTAATGATAATATCGAACCAGTTATTCTTAAATTAAATATTTAATATTCTAATAATTGTAATGTATTACCTCTATTTAAACGAATTTATTTATATTCAAATGTAATTATTACTAAGTTGATAGGTAATTGGTTTTTATTTTTTGATAATAACTCTTAATCACGATATATATCTTGAAGATAAGCTGATGAATTTATGTTTGAAATATTTCAAAACATTTGTAATAATAATAATAAAAACAAGTTAAAAAAAACCAGAGCCTCTTATCATAAAATTGAAATAAGCGACATTTGATATAAAAAAAAATTGTTTGAAGTAATGTTTAACCCTGTAGAGACTTTAGAAAGTTACCCGTACTTACGATACCTCATATTTTAATCTACATTTATTTTATATGAAAAGGTATTAAACATATTATAAGATGCTAAATCTCCCAACACGAAAAAACAAATATAATGATATAATAATATGCATTTATCCTTTCATTGTCATCATATGATAATTTAATTAAATGAAGATTTTATAACACTTGGTCTACAGAAACCTCCGTGAGCTTTATAGCTTAACATTATATATAAGCTTCCGATTATAATTGACATGATTGGTTATGGATTTAATCGTATTTTATAACAAAGATTTTAAGTTAATTAAAAAAAAATACTATAATATCATTCAAACCAATTTCTATATATATGGTAATGTTACGTATTGTTTTCATTCAAATTATACGGCTGATAGTATTTGAAGTAGATATCTACATTTCAAATTAAATATTTTATAGTACGTATCTTGTACATTTTTATCAAAACCAATACGTTATATATTAAATAATATATATACTATTATGCTTACGATCACACAACAATATATTTTAACCCGAGGACATATGCTTGATACTTGAAAGCATAAACAACTACGGTGAGAATATAGAAAAGGCAAACTGAGTGAAAATCGAGATTTTGAGAAAGGTTGTAAAGTTGTTGGACATATGTTACAGGTAACCCGGAAAAATAAAATTGATGGAGATGGCGGAAAACCCCTTAGTAGAAAAAAGACCACGAACGGTGATAAAATATTGTAAAAGGAGAGTATTTGTATATTGTGCACATTGTACACGGTACAATATATGCGTATATCTACTTATACATATGTATATACGTGCGCAGTGTATACTATACCCAGTGTAAAGTGAAAAAAAAATGAAAAAGTTTTTTTATACGTTGTATCCATTATTAAGGTTTCCATACTTTGTAAACACATTGTATATAAATCCCGTCGGGAAGAAATAAATTATTTTTTTTTTGCGATTTAGTTATAATACATTAGCGTTTAAATTCGGTTGGCTAATAAATTTAACAACATATAAAGGACATCGTGTCTTCTATGAATTAAAATAATTAATGCAATTATTTGGGCTTCAAACTTATGGTTTGCTAGGAAAATTAATATTTTGTTTAAAGTCATATTTTTATCAAATAAAAATAAGCAAATTAATTTCCTACAATTAATTTTAAATCGTCGATAGGTAATTCTATCATAAAAGTTTCATTTGTTTTATAGTATGTTTACGGTTGTTATAGTGTTTATCATTTACTGTGTTCATGGGGGTAGTCGATGAAATTACTTTTGGTTCTGTTCAAATACTCAAAGGATTAAGACTCGTATGTACTAACCTAAATTTCATTCGAATTATTATTAAAAATGCATATAATATTTATTTTAACGCATTAATATTACTATACTACCATAGTTTCTCGAATAATAATTAAATATATCCTATTATATCAATATTGACCAGCCGTTATGAATTTAATTTTAACTTCGCGCGAAACGAGCAGTTCCTATAATAACATTAAAATAGGTAGTTATTCAAATGGATAACGAAGGTTCAATGATATTTGGAAAATATTTGATGCGCAAGCGTTTTGAATAATATGTGCATCAAAAAAATATATGAATTTTTAGCAGTACAACTATAGGTTGTTCGAGATAGGTGCAACCAACTGGAGAATACTTGACATTCAATTAAAAAATTATAAATGAAGTACCTACCTAGGTAAAAATAACTCATGTGAAATATCAAATTGTAAGATGCAATAAAAAAATGTTTATAATATTATTGTTAAGTATTATCTTAATTTTTGCTGTATATCGATTTTACATACATTATAGCATATTTATGAGATCAATATATTCTAATAAATATTTTGTTTATTAGCTTATACGAAGTTTATACGATTAATTATTTATTTTTAAATTATGTATAACTTTTTATTATTAATCCTAATTATATAGACTTGTATTATACGCACCAACTTTCTTATAAGTTATAAATATTCTTCATAATACTGAAATTTCACGATTTGCCGTTAACATACACATATTGTAACAAATTTAAGACATGCGCTAATGTAAAATACTCGGGTACCTATATATAAAATATAAACATTGAATATTAAAACTTTAATTTATTAATTTTTATCTAAATATTTATGTTTTATAAATCCATATTAAATTAAATTACGAGCAATTCATTTCAAACGATACTTTGTACATTTATTTTTGACATCTTATTTGCACGTTAATAGGAATTATCCTGGCAGAAAAATGAAATTTTAAAACTTTTCATACCTTAAAAAATTAATATATTTTGTTATTTTTATAAAAACAATGCCAGCTTAGATTACAAACAGAATAAATTTGTTTATTTTTTTTATTTATATTTACAGGTTCACGTAGTTAAAAATTAATTCTAATCCTTTTCGAAAAGAAAAACAATTAGTTCATAGTTGTTAGATTATTTTATTAACATTTTAATTATTTTTGAAAATTATATAAAAAAAATAAATCAAAACTTTTGAAAATATAATATTTTAATACATCTTATAGATATGTCAATATTTGAAGTCTGAAATATGTTATCAGTTTTTGTTATAAGCGTTTGCGATTCATAACATATAATTAATCAATATAATAAAATAAAGCTATTTATTTATTGTAAAGTAAAAAATGCTTTAATCGTTTAAAGGTTATTTAATATAGAAGACTAACTGACCAGTAATAATTAATTAATTAATAATCAACTATGAAAAACATCTTAATATAATTTTAAAATAATAAAATATGCCGTATAGATTTTTGATTTATGCATTTAACGTAGAATGTAGATGTACTAAGACGGAAGAAAACTTTATAAATAAGGGTTAAACAAATAAGAAGCCAATCATTAGTAGCATTTAGCTTGAAATTCAAAATTGCAATAAAAAAAATAAAACCAGAAGCCATGATTCCACTTTTGTTTGTGTCACGAAGAGTTTTAGGGAGTGCAAAAAAGTTATGTGCTTAAATCATTTATGAGTGGATTGTGATGAATTTCTAGTCCGAAGAAAAACCATTTGTGAAAAAGTTGAGTTTTATTCTAAAATGATTTAATATTAAGGTTGTTTCGAAGTATAGTATAGGTATTAATTTTATAACAAATTGTTGTGTCATAATAAAAAACTAATAATCCATAAATATTGCAATTTTCCCTAATTGTATTATTTTATAATATGTTATAGTATAATAAGGTTTGACATGAAGTAATATTGTCCAGGTATTCATTTAATTGCGTGGTTTATATTATTTTTTCGTTTTTGGAGGTGGTGCAAACTTTTCACTTTACTTTAACTGATTTAGGATATTGACTCACAGCGATGTAGCTAAAATTAAATATACAGTATACACATATTATACACTATAATAATATGTATTTAGAATTTAATATTATGATAACTCGTGAGGTACACCAATATAAAATATTGTGGTGTTAGTCCCACTTAATACCTATGTCTTCATTAAGATTTATCAAATGATCGATGAATCTATTTCGATACGTATTAGCATAAATCATAATACACCTATAATCTATATACACATGAAACTTAATCCACAACTAAATATAATATACCTAGTACCAACCTACATTAAATATTTATATATGATTCTTGGAATAGAGCATACAGGCATGATGCATGTAGGACGTAGTTTTAAAAACGTAATTATTCCACGGCAGTCATCACTAGATTTTGACGTATTGTCTAAAATGATTTATGAAACCGAAATGATAATATAACATATAACCATCAATATAGGTATTTTATAATTTATTAGTACCTATTACATACTATAATAAGTTTGATTACTGCTATTATATTCTCCGAATTTCAATTCCTCGCAGGTTGTTTTGAACTCATATTCGGTTAACCAAAAAAAGCCCATTGTGATTATCAATTTGATAGCTGATTATGAAGTCATGAAGACTAACATTTTAGAAACCAATAAACCCACAAAGTTTTATTCTGATATGAAGATACATTATATAATTAATATATTACAGTATATTATGTAATTATTAACGCGAGTATTCATCTGTTTATTAAAAAAAAAAGACTTTGTACGTGCTTTAATAATAATTGATTGAAGAATTTCTAAATGCATAAAGGTTTTCTAAAGAATTTTGTATTTTGATACCTTCTATTATAATATATAAACCACCGCGTCTTGTATAATATAAGCCGAGCGTGGATGTTATTATATTATAATAACTAGGGCTGGCATTTTGATGCAAAGGCATCTTTTTTTCTAATGTTTTGAAACGTTGATCCGTAAGTATAAAATGAGTTTTGGGTGATACTGATTATTTTAAAGTATTTTTTATTTTGCATTTTTTGACAAAATTAACTTTAAATGCATTTTTAGGACATTTTTTAATGTTTTTAGTGCATTTTCTTGGTTTTTAGAGCATTTCCCACAATTTCTTCATAAAAAGAACGAAAATTGTTGCGATTCACTAGACACTTTCGGCAAACTGCTGACAGTACGAATAATAAATTATATATAGTATCATATATTCATATATTTCATCATAGTAAGGCTTTTCCCCGAAAATTATCAGGTGTTTTTTTTAAATTATTATTTTAGAATGAATAATTAAGAAAACAGAAGCATAAAAAAACTAAACAAGTAACAATGTATAATAAACAAAATAAATACATTACTGTAGTATAATTTAAAATATTTTTCCAATTTTTAAGCTATAATAAAAATAATTTAAATGCATTTTTTTAGTGCATTTTTTGAGTTTTTTAAGTAATTTTTGCATATTTTGAAATTTTTTAGGGCATTAAAATCCCAGCCCTAATAATAACATTCATGCTTTTATGTATTATTATTGTTATTTTACTTAAACGAAATATTACTTTTTTTGGTGTCTACATGCTCAAAACTTGTCGTGGTCTGAAAATATTTCACGTTGAAATAATATAAAATTATAAATCAATTTTGAATACCCAAATAAAATGCATAATACCTATTATGTTGCACAGTAACGAAAATATTTTTAAATCTCTATTATTAACTTTAAGTAATGAAATAATTTATATTTTTTGTTATACCAAAATATTTATTGATGATAACATTATATAATTAAATTAATTTTGTTTGAACGTGTTTGTCATATGTATGCATATCTTTCAAAAATATAATTATTTCATTATTATTAGTGGTGCATGTTAAAATATTAAATAGTTACTTATGTAATTATTAGTTATTCAAAAATATAAAATAAATTAATAAACTTTAGTTTTCAACTTAAAAGTTTTTCATAAAAATTGTTTATCTTGGTTTTTTACGTTTAAAAACTTTATGGCTTTTAAAAACTTATATAATAGTGTCAAGTTTTATGAAGTCATTTTTTAAACCATAATATTTGCATTTTTGTACAAAACAAAAAGTTACATAAATATACATAATAGTTTTTCGACTCAATAACAGTAATAATTTAACATTTAAAATATTATCAAATGAATAAATGTCACTACATTTAGTGGATACGAAATGATCTCTTTGATTTTCGTTTATTTAATTTGATTAGTTATAGTACTTAAATTTTTTTTTTTTGAACATAATATTTAACTTTTATAATATTTTTTTGTAGATTTAAATAGATTTAATACCCGTAAATTAAAATTATTATAACATAACTAATTAACCCTGTATATAGTCTATAAAATACATAATAAACCATAACACACATCAATTATTATTTTTTATAATATTAAAATGTAGTAAATTTGCATTTAGAGTTCCTATATTGTTCAACTTTTAATTTTATTTAATTAAACATTTTTTGTAAGTACCTATTATAATAACGTTGTAGGGCGTTGTCATTATAATAATATGTTTAGCGATGGTATTTTTGGAATCGAGGAAAAAAAATTATTAGGTAACAACTACGTCTATTATATAATTATAATATATTCTAACACAGGTATCAAGCATAATATGTATATACCTAATATGAGAAATAATTGAATTAGGTTTATGTTATACATTTTGGAGTTCATATTTTATATAGACACATTAATTCTTTTATGATTTAAATAGATTAATACAATTTTTAAAGTTTTAAAAATGTTTAATTAAATTATTAAAAACATTTCGTTATTTTGCCATTGTCAATGCCACTAAAAATTACTAAAAACTATACTATACATACTTATTATTAAATAGTAGACAAATATTCAACAATTATTCATTGTTTATAAAATAACACGCTATTAAAAATATAATATGTTATGTTTATTTTAAAGTATATATTCCTAATAGGCACTATTAATGCAACAATTATGTAAGTGCTAATGTTTGAAATGTTCTAATTAAAATTAACATACACAGGTTTATACAATTTTAAGTACAATTAAAATTGAATGTTCTGTAAAACTGTCAGAAGTTAGTAAAATTGATTTCATATACGTTTTATACAGATAATACATTATACATTATAAGTTAAATTTTTTTCTTTTATATTCAACACTTACAAAATTAAAACGGTTTCCGAGGGCGTGTCATATATCCCAAAAGAGTTGCGGGATGTTGGTAATATAGTGACAAATTATTGAAATCTATTCAACAATTTCAAACTTTCTCAAATTATATTTGAAAATATTTTTACCAAACAATATTAAAAAAAGATAGATAAATGACACAAAATATATAAAACTAATTAATAAAAATTAATATTAAATACGGAACCATCGAAATAAAACATAATATAAGATTTTTCTTTCCATTCGGCTGACAACTCAATATTTGATTAAAATCAGCAGATTATTATATTGACTAAACTAAATTTTAACAAGGATAATTTAATTTTTATTGCATTGCTCGAAGTTAAATACATTATTCATTTATACAAATAAAGATGTTTTTATAACCAATTTTATTTACTAATCTGTGTATTTATTGGAAAAACCAATAATTATTAAATTATGTGCTTTATAATTATTTTACAAATGTATATATATACATAATACATATGTATATAATTATAGAGAAACATAACCTTAAAAAATTGTTTTTATGTTTAAATAATATTACATTATAATATTCATCCGCGATTTTACGTATTATACCTACTATTAATACATCATCTACGAATTATAATAAAATAATTATTATAATGCATATTTACTTGCGAGTTATGACTGTAATTTCTATTAAAGTCATTCCCAATATTAATATTATTATAATTTTAAAAGCTTCAGCTTCGACTGACTAGTTTTCACATCGAAAATAACGAAAATATATTATACTTACAAAGGCGTACACTAAATCTTGCTTTTATTCTAAATTTTTCAAATTTAATTAAATACTGTTGCCGCAATTTATGTTTAAATAAATAAACAATGGATCTACAGTTTAATTAAATATATTATTATAGATCCATAAAATTTCAATTGCTTTATCTTTTATACTAGTCAATTGAATAAACAAGTGTTTTTTAAATAATTATTTTTATTTTTTACACAACAATATGAAACAAATATGTATGCTCTTAATACTTAATATAAAAACAGTCAATAGTTTTGAAACTTTGCATAAATAAAAATTCATACAAAAATATACAGTAATGAATTAAAACATTTTATTAATAATTTGAGGTTATCAATACCATAGAGTTTACATTTTAAATATACTATTATTAATTATTACATACTGGTCACAGATTTTTGGATTGATGCCACCAGTTATCATCCCCCTCGTGAGTCTCTCATCTCTTTCACTCGTCGTCGTCTAACAATAAAGTCACTCGTGCTCACCTCATTACAGTACCTACAGTATTCTACCCTCATTAGTTACAACAGCACAAGTACAATTTTTTGCCGACATTGAGAAGTCTACTCCCAAATGCCGATAGAACAACCTACGATGATTGTGTCGCAATTGTTCTGCTGCTGCTGTTGACTTTACCTGGACCGTTTTCGTCGCTGGCTCCAGCACGTCACCACCATATCCGGCCACCGTGTCCGGAAGGGTGTTGAGTGAAGACATCAAGCATTTTAAATCGCACACACACAGACTTGAGCTTTCTTTGTGTGTTTTCAAAACGAATCGGTGGCAGATGCGATTGGGATTCCGTAATATCCATCATTTTCCTTTCTACAGGTGACTTTAATCCTTTAATCACACCGTGGGTCAAATAATTGGGACAGACAACCGTTATTTGCGTGGTACTATCACTGCCAGTAAAAAAACATTGATAGCTTGTCTGCAGCTGTGCACGGAAAAAGCACTGTCATCGGTAAGTTCAACAATCGTCGTATAGCATTTCGTAAAATATCGGTTGAAGAACTCGAGTTTAATCGGTGTTACGTGGATGTTATTACTATACCGTTTTACCTTCTGCGTCTTTATACCACCGTATATTATAGATTTAGAATTTGTAGTTTTAAATTGTTTTTAATTTGAAGTGTAATTGGCGAGACAACGTTTTGAATTTCCTATGCACTCCATGATAATGGTGGAAAATGCTTTACATCCATCGAATCTATTTTTCTAATTTCTAACAAGACTTTTTCAAACTCTAACAACTACAATTTTCCAACAACTTGATATAGCCGTATTTATCGTATAGTTAAATGTCTTCGACTGGTAATTTTTTCAGAGCTTAGAGATCGTACAAAAAATGATTACGGTTAATTATCTTCTTAATTACCTTAATTAATATTACCTTACGGTCAGTGTTGGATCGTCTGTCAACTCTGTCATATATGTGTCGTCTTCCAACGTATCATTGCAGGTAGTTTTATATTTCCACGACCTTCTCCACGTACCGCGAGCTTTGCCGTATTTATTTCAAAGTATTTTCTGTTAACTGTGCACTTTTATTTATTCGACTGAGATACATCCAATATGATGTGGTCATCTCCGAAGTAGTTTGAGTCGTGTAATTCCAAACTTAAATTCGTAACTACTAATGGTATTCGTTCTTGATAAAATCCGTTATCATATTATGTAATCTCCACCTTGAGCAGTTTCCAATTTCAATTTGGTATTTTTAGGTATATTGGTCATATAAAGAATAACGAACCTTGATTATTGCATTGTTGCTAGCTCCAAAAATCTGGTGGCTCAGTCGCAAAGTACAATTGATCATTCTGTCGTAACGTTATTATGTTTTTAAATTTTTCATTTTTCATTTTTTTTTATTTTTTTATGCAGTTAACTTCCCCAGCGTTTTTATACCTTACGCAAGGTTTGATTATAAAAATTATTTAATATATAAGAAATTGAATGCTATAAAATATAATAAATGTCTTTTATCATTTTAAAATACTGTACTATTGTAGTACATTTTTTATTCATCAAAATTATATTGTTTCATCTTGATTAGAATATTTAGAAAAATATTTTATATTTCATGTTTAAATCTTTATAAAATTATAAAAGTGTGCAAGTGGGTATCGAATTGCTACACAGTAGGTCTCGAGTGGATTATTGTAATGGATATTTTGATATTATAAATTTGCATTTAATAATAAATCATTGAATATGAAAAATAATTTTGAACGAAGACGATTAGTCAGTCTACATCACCAAGTATATTGCAAGATATTTTTTAATACTGCTGTTAAATCAATTTATTTTACTATTAGTATTACAGTAGGTTGATTATATTTATATAGAAAACAATGAATTTATCGTACTATTGTTAATATTTAATTATTATAATAGTATATATTTACCATGTTATAATATTATTGTTATTAACTTTTGAGTCAATACCAATAATTTATCATAAAATAGTGTGATATGTTCATGGTATACATAGGTAATAGCTTAAAATTAATCTACATATTTTTAAAATGCTATTACATATAGTAAAATTCATAATATACATAAAAGTTTTAAGTTCTCGCGAACAATATTTTTGTATAAAGAAGATGTCATACCCGCATGTGTTATGACTATAAATTCTCAAGTATTTTTACTTAGAATAATTTTTTATCAACATTTATAAAAAAAAAATAAAAACGTAAAATTTTAAATTTATAAACTAACTCAAATAGAGTCAAAATATTTCGAAAATTATATTATGTATAGAAAATGATCATATAAATATTTCAACTATAAAAAATAAAATAAAATACATTTTGTCGAAAATTTGTGAAGTGTAAAAATTTTAATTTTCCTTAATTTTTTGTTTGTTTTTCTCGATTATTTTAAAAAATACTGGGAATTTTTAATTTTGACCTCTCAAATAATATGTAAAAAATTAACAACCCTTAAAGTTGAAGATAGAAGCATTTTATTAACTACACACGTGTATATAGTATATATAAACACACAAAAAAAATACATTATTGTAAAATCTTTACATTCATCACTCCTCTCAGAATATAAAATTTTTATCTAATTTTATTTTTACTTAATATGTGAAGTTCTTGTTTCATATTTTTGATAATTATTAATAACTCGCTATATTATACTCGTAATACTAGTTTGTATTATATAACAATAGTAACGTTATTCTATATTATGTTATATGTATCGTGTAAGCAAAATGTTGACACTTGACACATTATATCATATTATACATAGATACTATATAATGTACTATTGTGTATATAGGAATTACGATTTCTAGGAATTTGGTTCATATTTAATGTAGCTAATGTACTCTGTATTTATTTACAATTCAAAATAGGTAGGTACTAAAATACACTTCAAAATAGATATTACATTAACATATATGTATACTATACATTTTTGATGGATTGACAAAAATGATAGAACTCTAATATATTTGTACATATATATATAATTATAATAACAAATATTGCAAGTACATAAAGTCATAAATAATGTTAGAAATTATTAGAAAAACAAATCATGCTTAATCAGCGGAAAACCAAACAAAATAAATATCTTTCTCTAATAATTCATTAATTTCTAAATAGATCATGAGCCATATAAATACAATCAATGTCAATTATGATTTAAAGATTAAATTAAATGATTCTATTATTTATTTTAATAATTGTTAAAAATTAAACTCAATATTATGATGTAAACATTAGTATTATTGTAATATTTATTTGAATGTATCTAGACTTTTAATATCTCAAAATATTGAGTTTCGACACGCGTGAGATTTACCAATTTTATCATACACTCGGTAAATAACAATGAATTCCTTTATCAAGAATACAAAATGCCAATCGTTGACCTTAAAATAGGAAATAATTAAAAACATGCACAGACAGTAATTTCTCTTAAATTTGCGTAAAGAAAAAAAACCAAAAGTCGTTCAACTGTGTATATCGTCTAACCTAAATAATTTAGGTCAGGGGCGGACAAATTTGAAACTATAGCAGACGTCTGCGACCAGACGGTTTGAATTCAAACCGGTATGTAAACCAATCGGGTATCGATTCTCATTAAACGGTCGATACTCGCTCGTTTATACGTTTATATATATATTATAATGTACATTATACATACATGTTGTGATTTAATTATTGTGCAATTTTAACGATAAAAATAATCCTTGAACTCAAAAATAACAAAATTAATACTGAAAGGTGAAAAATTATTCGTTTTAATTATTAGACGTCATAGAAAGTGTGATCTTTTCCAACAAAAATATTCGTAGTTTCGTACTTACTTTTCATTCCCTTTATCGTTATTCATTAGAAGAACTTAAGTTACATAAGGTATATAATATATATATAACATGATATGAAAAATTTCAAGCATGATAAAATATATTATTGACTTACAAATAGTAAAATCCACGATAAATAAAGCCAGACATTTAGTTTTACCTTAAATCGAGATAAAAACTTTTTTTTTTAATGTACCTATAGTTTTTTAACATAGTTGCAAATCATGAAAACAATATATAAAGACTTTAACGCTCTAATTTATTCTTGTTCATAGAAGGTTACCTTATCGTTAATTGTAATTAATAAAATATAAATAACTTCGAACTGAAGTGTGCATGCAGAATAGTGGTGTGTTGATGTGTTTTGATATTAAAATAAGAACGGGCTAATAAATCATTGCATTAAAAAAAATAAGTGGGATACTTTTAAAACCACGCTTGCTGACATTTCTTCGACAGTTTTCACGCTTTGAAAAAATATTGAAAAAAAAAAAAATCAAAAATCACCTCTTTTAAGTATTATTGAAACTGGATTTCCAATGTACGAATATAAAGTACCTATTATAGACGTACTATACGAAACTTTATAAGAGCTTTTTTTCTTGCATAGCAAATAGCATACAAATATAATAAAAATCAATACATCAAATAACTCATTTCTCGGGCAATCTACCTTTGACATCATATAATAATATTGTCGGACGGCTAAATTAAATTTAGCTAAAAATATCATGTATACATGTTTATATACAGACTCTCACACACTGGTCATCGCTTAAAATAGGTTAGGTGAGATAGGTGCATGCGTACTAAATATATATATATATATTATATATACATATATATTGTATATATTAATAAAATTATTACTACACGAGTACTACCGAAGAAATCATTATTTCAAATAATATTATAACTTTATAAGCAACTGCTGTTATCCCGTGAGCAAGCCATGTACTTTGCAGCCTTAATATAACGATTATGATAATAATAATAGCAATAATCGTTTCACCCGAACACGCCTCCGGGGTTTTGGAGTAGGTGGGGAGGGGTCCCAACCACTATGCTGTGAGAATCCGGGTAGTTACCCCGACCGCCGTTTTTTCCTTTTTTTTTTCGTCGCGCGCAACGCACTGCTACGACGGCGGTGACGATGGAGGCGGCGGCGGACGTTATAAGTTATAACCAGTGCGTCCGGAGGAATGTCTCGTACCTACAGCAACAGCAGCAGCCGTATGTACACACACAATGCAACCGGATTGGGTCTTAAGTGTAGTATTTTTTTTCCTTCCTCTTTGTGAAAATAATGTCCGTTGATTGGCGTCCGGTGTGCCCGTTTTCTTCTGTTTTTTTTTTTTTTTTTTTTTTTTTTACTTTTAATGTTTCCACTTTATATACAGAAGATCGTGTGTGCGTGTGCGTGTCGGTTGTCGCGGCGGCGGCGGTGACGTTCCGATCACCAGGGAAACTGGTTTTTGTCGCACATAAGCGCGTGCGGGGTCTCCCGGGGGCGATCGATCGCGAATATGCGCGCGCTAGGTCTCCCGCACGCCCTCTCCTCGTCGCCACACTCTCTCATACAAGCCTCCTCTGTCGCCGATGTTCATATATATATATATATAATATAATAAACCACATTGTCTCTATAGTCCGCGTACTCGTCGAGTATTTACAGTCCTACCCCACCGCCAGTGCTACCCCCAGACTCGAGCCGCATAGTCGACTGACGTTTTGCAGAATACGTATTACTATTATTATTATTATTATTATTATTATTATTATTATAGACCGACGCGTAGTATGATGACCATATGATACGATGGGGGACATTAAATATTAATGTATACGGACGACTACTATAATAATATGTTACTGTAGAGAAATCCGGCACGGCGACGCGACAAAAGGTTCGACGCTCGTATAGCGCGTAGACCGCGACGGAACGCGCGCGCCGTGTGCCGGCGAAGATGAATATTATTATTATTATTATACCATTCGCTGCGATGAAATTGCACAACTCGTCGTTGTCCGCCCGATCGCCGTTTACGGTGCCATTGACGTCGCGACCAAGTCGTATATAGACGCACGTATCACAATAATAATAATATTATTACATATTACAATAATTTATACGTACCTCTATATAATTTATGTGTGCTATATAATATACCCGATGCATATTACAATAATATAATACGCGTACGGAGTATCTTAAAAGTATATTGCAGTACTCGCAGGCTACAGCTGCAGCAGCTGTTGCAGTTGCTGCACACGAACGTCGGGTCCACCGCGGGAGGACCCGCGCGCATGTGACCGTGACGCCAGAGACCTAATGGACCGTTTTAATATTATTATTATGTATTTTTATATTATTAAATATACATTGAGAATACGAATACAGATATAAATATAACACGGTATATATTAGGTGTATGTATATACGCGTGCATATTGTGTATATATGTATAGGTATACCTACGTATAAATACGCGTACGTGTAGATGTATATAATAGATATAGATATTTGCGTGGGCACGACACGACGCGTTTATACTGGCCAAAAGGGGGACTCGAGTGGATATTTCGCTCGGAGCGAACAATTAAAACGTAGGTACACACAACGAGTTTTACACGTACTCGGGCGCCGCGATTTCAACGGGCGAAAAGGTTAATTTCCGATGGGATTTTATAATATTATGTTGGCGTAGGTACGTACTGTAGGTTTTATATATTACACACTATAATATAGGTATAATATAATGTTATAACTTATAATGTTTATTAAGTGCTGATCCATACGTATGTGTGTGTGTGTGTGTGTGTGTGTGTGTGTGTGTGTGTGCGTGATAAATTCTTCCTATAAACTTTATATGTTTCAGGTTAAGTTGCAAAACGTTTTATGGCATGCTAAACATTGCGCATTCGTCTATGCCTATACGGCTGTGTAATGCAATCACACGCACGTATAGACTAACTTCGGGCACAAAGGGTTACGAAAATTCAATGTTTTCGCTTAATATTCAGTTCTTTTGGTTTAACACAAAGTGGTTTGTTGGCCGGTTAATTGTATTCTCATCAATTATTATCGTACGTAAAATTCAGCTATTCTGAGTTGAATACATTACTCGTACAAGACAACATGTGGAAATTATTTTTGGAAGGTTGTATTTATTTATATAATATTAATTATTATTACTGACACTCTTAAACATACGGCCTCACTGTGATTTTATAATTGGTTCATATACTTAAATTTAAACTTGGTCAGATATTTGCAAAACTATTTAAAACCTACTTTGCTAAAATACTATTTCTGTGGCTATTTTTTTTTTTTTTTTTTACATAATGTTGTTTAATAATATTGTATACCCTACAATTGTGTGAAAAAATAGTTCAGCCTTAAGGAATTCGAATATATTAACAATATAAAAATAGAATGAACGTATCGAGTCCGACTGGTGTATATGTATATAGAATAATATACTATCATTTAGTCAAATTGCCATGAACTCATGAACAACTTTCAATATTATGAGTGAATAATATGTCCGAAGTCATTAATTAAGGTTTATTATTTAGATTATTATTTAGAAAACAAACACGTATCTATTATATTTTTTGGATTATTAAATTATTTTATTTACTATCTCGATCAATAAATTAAATACGATTTAAATGTTTAAATAAAATAATTTTAAGTCAGATAAATACAACAATAGGAAAAATAAATATTATTGTTATTTCTAATATTTGTATTGCCGCAAAAACTACTAGAAATCAGCTGCAGACAGAATAAATAATTATTCTGCAATTCATATGACTTTAAAATTGTATACATACCTTTTTATAATTCTTAATTGATTAAACTTCCGGACCCATATATCCTTAGCTGGTCATTAAAAACAACATCATTATTATTCAGTTAAATTTAACTCGTTAATATTATTTAATGATACTATTTATTAAAACTATAATAAAATCGTCAAAATCAATCCTGTTTCTATTACGCAAATAGCTGATGTAGTATGAAAATCGTAAAATATCTTTTAACAATGGTTGAAGTATTAAAATATTATCATGGACAAATAACTTGTTCATGATGATATGTCAAGGTACAATTCTGTTGTATTCTCTCTAACGTAAATGCTATATAATATAAATATAAACGCTTTGGAATGGAAATACTTGTGAATTTTAGTTGAAAAATGTTCCTTCCTCGTTCCTACCATATTATACATAAATTGATTTTATATAGTTTTATTTTTAAGCATAAAAAATAAATAGATTTTATTAGTTGGTTTGATATAATAAAGCATTTTTTTTTCTAATATATCTATATTTCTTTGAATTTATGACTTTGTTTTACTATTGTATATTTTGAATATGGTACAATTATTGATTTTGTATTATATCAATTTTAAATAATGTATATTTAAGTATTTATCCTCTTTATAAGTATAATATTATTTATTGGATATAAAAAGGAAAGATAAGTCGGGTATGCAATTGTACACGCCATATTATATAATATTAGGAATAGTGCTTTCGGTTAATCGTTTAAATGCATCCTCGGAGGCATGACGTAATTTACAAAGACTTTTTTAAAAATATCTTATAATAATGTTATTGTATAGAAAGTTATTTAAAAATTATAATATCGGGTTAAATCATTTGTTATAGTTTATATTTATATTTTATATAGTTAACTTGTTTCTGTAGAAACCTATAAAACAATAAACTATAGAAAAAACATACAATTTTTCAAGTAAATAGTTTCCATGGTGCTATGTATTTATTATTGTTATCCTTTAGATATGTAATAATACATATTAAAATTATAATCGACACGTAAAAAAATATATATATATAAATTATGGGTATTATTTAGTATATTATATTTAGTCGAGTTATAAGGGTTATACTTTAGTGTGAAAGTTTTAAAATATTTTTTTTTTTTTGGTCGAATTAAAAATCTATCTATCCATATAATTTAAAAATAATCAAAAAATTACATTCGAACGTTTTGATTCATCGTGAGACTTCGATGTAGCATTAAATATGAACATATTATATTTAACGAACACGATTGAAATATAATATAATGTAAACGTATATTCGAAGTAAAATTGGAAATACTATGTATACCTAGTAGATTAAGTACTACCTACCTATATATAATAACATTACCCACGCGTAACTACCGTCGCGACGTTCCCCCCCGAATCGCGTGTGACCCAGACGAGTCCTCGGGCGACAAGTCCCACCAATACGAGACCCGTCAGTCATTTGGAAGATGAATTTCTTTCGTCTTGTGTGTACGTTTATATATGATTTTTTTTATTTTTTTTTTTGTACATACATGTACGTAAAATAAACGGATTCGGGCGCGATGACCCCTGATCTGAGGTACCTACCAAACACATAAATAAACATGCGCGTACAAGCACACGCACAACACACCACGTCTGGACGGACTGCATAAGTATATGCATACAAGTAGGTGAAGGCGGAGGACGTCTAGACGGATATCTCTTTTGTACAACCGCCTGCAATGCGTCTACGTCACTACAGTTATTGTACAGAGCGTTTCAGGCGACAACAGAAAAGCTGTTTATTGTTGTTGTATAGGTATTACCTAGGTACCTACCTGTACCGGTCAAGAACGTTTCGACCAGTTAAGAAAAAAAACCATATTGAAAAATTGCAACATGTTTGAACCGATCATTTATGAGGGAATATTATCGTTTTTATGAATATTTCTAATGCACAATATTAAATTCTTCATTAATGATTGTTTTTTTTTTTTCAATCTTTGTCACGAGTTTATCAAAGATTATCGTTATCATAACACCAAAAAATAAAAAAATTAGAAGCCCCGCATATTATATTAATATCACAATCAATGTAACTCTACCAAAATATTATATTATAATAATATGTTAAATATTACATGGCATGGATGTCTTTCGCCTCGCAGAATTCGTACTTTATATTACCTATAATAATTATACACTGTCATCAGCCAAAATAATATAATAATATTAATAAAACGCTGTGGGTATTTGGTATACTTACATAGTTTTTATTTATTAAAGATATTATATACCAGGGGCGGCCAAACGTTTTTCGGCCGCGATCTACTAAAATATACTTCACCTTTCCAAATTTATCGATAATGTTGTTAACTATCACTATGATTAATTTTCGTGTGCGTAGCCTAAAAATAAATTCTAACACGATCGACCCATGTTATATACTTTATAAATTATATTATGATAGGTAAGATGTTATTAATTATTATATTTACCTAATATTAATTATATGTCACGGGAATATTTTACAACAGTATAACTTGATATTTTTCAAATCTACACGATATAAGTCTTAAATTCAATAAATTCTAAATAAGCGTCTGAAAGGCAATAGGCATATAAAATCGTTATTTCTACAAGGAATCCGTAAATAATCTGAATGACGTATGTATTCCCACCTTTACGAATAGCCCATGGCGTATAATCCTCGAAAAACGGTCGGTGCGTTTCGTTAGGCTTGAAGTAATATGAAAGCTTGTTAAAACTCGTTTTGATGACATTTCGTCACATATGCATATTACACTCTCGGACGGCGACGCCAAAATGGTTTGGTTGAAAATCGTCACGAATCAAATGGCGGTCATACTTTTATGAAGATAACAGACAAAATATACCGTTTATATAATAATATAATATGTACCGAATTCGGTAAAAAAAACTTAAGTTGCCAGCATAATATAGAGTACCGTGGATTTATAGAATATCATTATAAAATTATGGCTACTTCACACTATAACATGATAAGGTGAACTATATATAAATCATTTTGAAATGTATAGTATTTAATTTTTAGATGAAGTGGTTCAAGTGTTTATTATATTTATTAGCTAATGGTAAGCGGTAATAGATTTAAAATGCCTTGATGAGTATGATGAGATTTTACTCTATAATATAATATGGAATATACCATCGTATAACATTGTAGTGTAGTACGGTAAACTCCTTGCTAATTACTGCAAGATTTATCTAATCACAATGCTAAATTGTTTTACGAATATAACGGTAAACATTACCACGGCTGACTGTAAGTCAATTTTAGCGGTGGATGATTATGGAGGACTAGTTTCGAACGTTCGCATCGTAGGTTCACTGATAGATTTTGGCTGTGAATTCGTAGCTAATATTATCCATTTTTTCGTTGTTATTTACAAGTGGGAATTATATGTAGTGAGTTGGTGAAATGAGATTTGGTCACCTCCGATCCGGCGATACGTGTGCCTTAATAATTAGGATTATTAATGACTTCCTTAGAATTACAGTGCAGTGGCGTGTTAAGGTAGATAAAAGTTGCACATCTTTCTTTATGACCATAATTACTATTATTTTCATTTTATTGTATTCACATATTATTATAAAAATGAATAGGTTTGGAAAATCCGGCAAAAAAAATAGTAAAATACTAAAATAATCATGTAACTCACAGTCCTATAATTTTTAGAAAAGTTGTCATGCATTAACATCGATTCGTTTATAAACTAACAATATGTAATAAGTACACACATTTTGGTTTAACTTTACGATAATGCACAAGTGTTGCTCATGTCCAATTTTGAAAATTAATTTAAAACGATAAAAACAGAATTTATTATTTAAAACATTAAATAGGTACCTACAATTTTATTCTAAACCTTTATTTAAACGAAATAAATTATTTAGGTTTAAAACATAATTATAATGGTATTTATTGTTAATATACCTACCTACTATGAAACAAATAAATAATCATAAGCAAAGCTATAAATTTATTTCAAAATATTGTTAATATTAACATTTAAATTAAAAAAAAAAACAGAAATAATGTGTAATAATAATAATATATCTGTGCTGTATAAAAAAATATATTTATGAAAAAAAATTTTACTTTGGACTGAATAAAGAATAACAACAACAAAATTATAACAGTCATGGATAATTATTTTTAAGTAACTCCCAAGACTATATCCTGTTAAAATAAATGTTCATTGTATTTAATTTTTTTCCATGCTAACACTTAAATTTTAAATAGGTTTACTTGTTTTTTTTAAATATATATAGAAGATATTAACAGAGTGTCAGTATACTATAGTCTGTAATGTGTTTTGATATTATATACATGGAAATTAATTACCTAGCTATAAATACAAGCATTAAATTCAATTTATATTGAAAATAAAAATAATATAATAGATTATCAATTATTGATTCTATCATGACTGATAAACCGTAATAGATGTTGCTAGGTTATGGTAAATAAATAACACTACTCTGATAGGTATAACCGCGCGTATCGTCTGTATCAATGAAACATTTCGTTTGCCACGCGTCTGAACCTAGACCCGAATCTCTTCAGTATTTTAACAAATATGTCTAGGTATGATTGTTGGGAAAGCGTATGTGTCCATTAGATTTGTCCTTGCTAACTAGTAACTCCACACGCATTAACTAAAAAACATTTTCAACAATTATTAATAATAAAAATAATTTTTAGTATTTATGATCTAATACTTTAGCTATTATATTCTGTGGCTATATCTAATCCTAAAAAAAAAAATGTTTAGTATTTCTATTTACAAATAAACGTGCTTGATTATTAACCTTAACCTATTAATTTTTATAACAATTTATGAACAAATAGTTTTGTTCATTAAACTATACATAATATATGTATACATATTATTATATTATACATGAAAACTAAGTACATTTTGATTTACGAAAAACGTTATCTGTACTCTGTATAATAATATAATTTATTACATGTTATGTTTGACTGGAAAATAAATGTATATTTTTTCATATTAAATTATGGCAGTGCTATGGACTAATATATTATTTTCATATTCAAAATCTTTTGGACTTTTTATTTATTTGATAAACTAAATTACAAATATACGAATTCGTATTAATTATTTCAAATTGAAGGCTTATTAATCAATAATCAACTATTGTAGTTTTTAATTCACAAATAAATATGATTATTACTCTTTCCTTATGAAATTCAGTCAAAGGGTCAATACTCGATATACTTCGATTTTAAATCAAAAATCAAATGTTGGCTATGGTATTGTATAAGTTTTAAATATTCACTCTGCTGTATTATGGTTTATAGTTATAACATTTATAACACACGGTCACACCGACATGATAAAAAATCTCCAAATAGCGTGGCATATATTTTTAATATTAATATAAGTTCTACAATTATTAGTTTGAAAATTAGTTTTTTATTGTTTCTATTGTGAACAACATACTATTGTTATAATTTTATTATCATCTAATTTTGACACTGGGGTCCACCGAATCGAATTAACAGTCAGAGTTTTGAGTTTTGTATTATAAATTATTTAAAAAATAGTTCATCATATTTATCATTAATGGTTAAACATGGCATGGTTTCCTTTCATATTTGAATCGTTAGAAAATATTATCAAGCCAAAGGGTTAATAATTATTTTGATATGTCGTAATGTATATCATGCACAATATTGTGCTTATTCGTTAAACCACATTACTGCATTAATGTGATGTTCTTTTATGCTTAAAACTTAGTTATTGTTATTATTTAATATTAATTATTAAAACCAGAGGAGTTTGTGAAAAGTATAATAAATTATTAATTAATCTTTTGTTCAATGAAATCTTAGTATTATTATGACAGATATGTATTTCCCTCAATGCATTGATATATATTCGACATCAATAGTATATGAATTGCTCTCTAAGGGATAGATTCTAAAAGTGGTGATGGGGAATTGGAATTCTACTCATATGTTATGATCGCAAAATATTCGAGATAAATGTTGACCTTAAAAATAGACAACACAATATTATTATACTATAATATTATTTATTTCGATAAAATTATAATTGTATTTCATTATTATATTAATATGGCTAAATCGTTCTAAAATTACTTAATATTCTTTATGTTTGTACTGTTCTACTATAAGTGTAAGATCTTGAGTATTGGTAACTTTATACAACATGGCCATTTGGAGATTATATAGTTATAAGGTTGTATGCATAGTACGTCATCGTATTCATCAAAATACAATACGATGTCTTGTAATTGATTTGATGCATGCAGGTTACTATTTCTTGGACGAGTTACACCTTCTCGATATATAATATACATATCACACAAACACTGGTTTGTGCAATATACATCATGTATATGAATTTATAAAGCCCTAATAACCACAAAAGAAAACCGTAAACTTCGAAGGATCGAATAAAAAAAATAAAAATACTACATGTAGTTATATAACTAATATATTACGGTGCAGGTTATTTGTAAGTTGTATTACATTTTTAAGCATTAAGCATTACAATTTCAACAATAAAATAGTTTGTGTAGATTTTTGTGACAGTATTTATTTTCATAAAAATTTCAATCTCAAATGGTTGCAAAAAAAAATCGTGATATTGTTGCTTATCTTATTAAATTAATAACATAATTATTAATTCGTAAGAGTATCTACGTTTTTTAGCGCCCAGGGACACACATCCAAGTCTCGATCCGGTACTGTATATTAATATAACAATATTATTTTTTATCTCTCATCCTTATAATATTATTATACACGAGTATAATAATATATAACCATATTATTTGAATTTTTTCATCGTTTCACTCGAATATATTCGCCTTCAATATTTGTGAATTAGATCATCGGTAGGGAGTGAGTGGGTGACAAGTGGCACGCGCTTTTTATAAATATTATATAAATACGGTGCACGCGGTAAACTCAACGGGGCGCGTAGCGATCGGACTATAGACGGCGGCGTCAGTGTTAATCATATTGCAGCGCGCACGCATCCACTGCAAGCCTATAAGCAACCGACGGAGACGACGTGGACGACGGTGGTTTCCACACGGTCAATCGGTTGCAGAAAAGAGGAGGCGGCGTCGGCGATGTGGCGACGACGGTCTCTCCCACAAGCGCCGCGGGAGCACGACGGATGTGTGCCGCCGCCACCCGGTCTATCCGCCGCCGCCCTTTGTTCGCGTAAAGATTAGGTATACGCGCGCGCGCGGACGCGTTTTTCGAATCGTCCTGTATAATATAATACACGTATTATACCGTTGTCCGCGATCACGGCGTAGAACCGGTTATATATTTTTATACGCTAGCTCACGGTTATATATTATTATTATATATATACTTATTTTTACTATCTCTCTCTGTCCCACATTGTCTTTCTCACTGACTAACTCCCTCTCTCTCTCTCTCTCTCTCTCTCTCTCTCTCTATCTATCTATCTTTTTCTCTCCCCGACCCCTCATCTATGTCATCGTCGTGAGTGTTATATTTTTCTTCAAGCAAACGCTTTTTCTTCATACCGGATGAAGACGACGACAACGAGAATTAAAGCTGAGTCCTACAAAACCAAGTGCTATAAAACTGAGTTCTATAAAAATAGTTCTAGGTAATAATGGTTAGTCCTATAAAATAAATTTCTAGAAATAAAATAATTTTAAACAATTTTTTTCTATAGTAATAATTATTATATCGTGTTTTATTAAACTAATTATAATAATAATAATAATAGTAATAGTAATATTTTTAAACGGGCTATAAGCCAAATATACATGTAATTATAACACTAAAATTATAATTTGTGACCTATAAAAGTTGACCGTATGATATGAACAAGCCATAACAAGAGTTAAATTTGAACTTTAAAATGTTTTCATATACCTGCTATTATGGATTTATTTATTTGATATTTTTATAAATATTATTTGAATAATTTTATTGTACTATTGAGATGATTTCATAAAATGTGTAAAGATGATTACAGTTATAATTTAATAAAACAAATAGTTATGTATAATAAACATTGTATATATGTTGTGCATTTCGATTTAAAGTCGCGACATCTCAGAATCTGTTTACTACAGAATTTGATATTTGATAGTAAACATTTCTATGGAACTCGAATTTAAATAGCTCTGTTTTAAAAGACTTGGTAAATTCTAGAACCCGGTGCGTTACCCGATGTCGACGGTCGACGACTCGCACGCATCGTCACAAGTTTCCGATATACCTAGGCATCTCAAACCGGGTCGACGTCACATCGTCGTGTGGTGAGCATGATCCGCAATCGGTAGTCGCACTGCACATGCACACACACACACGTGTACACACGTTCAGGTAATCCACTTAGACACCGTCGTGCGAGCACAAATCATAATAATGGGGTTCACGCACACGCATAGATGATACACTGCAAGAAATAAGTATATTCACGTATTTCGCCCCCGTCTGGTGCAGCAGCAGCAGCAGCAGCGGCAGCATAAGCAGAATCACCGCTATAGTTGAAGTGGTAATAGTAGTGGTTGTAACAGTAGTAGCAGAGGTAGGTACCAAGTATGAGTAACCGAGATGATGGCTATGACGGTGATGGTGGGAGTCGCTATTACATTGCACCGCGGTATACATCTACGGTGACGACTGTGATGACCGCGGTCACGCCGCCGCCGGTGTTGGTGGTGGTTCAGGTGCTCTTTGACATTGAAGTTTATTGACACCGCCGCAGCCGCCGCAGCCGTCGCAACAGTCACCGTCTCCGCACGGCGCACGCAGTCTTTTCGTACACGTTCGTCCGACCGGTTCGTAGTGAGTCCTGCACGCCGTCTCCGTACCGCCGTCGCTGCCGCTTTTCGTTCTCGTCGGTGCCGTAAAATATTATCATTATTGCACCGCGGTCGCTATCCATCGCCGTCACCCGTAACCGATCACCCAACACCCGTGACGATCGTGTGCGCGTGTCCTCCACGGGTCATCCCCCGTGTGCGTCGTGCGACAACATCCGTGGTCGCGGCCGTTGCGATGTCACTACCACCGCCGTTACCGCTATCGCTCGCGTGATCGTCGTGTGTGCGCCGAGTGCGCGCGTGTGTTTATTGTACATGTTTTCCCCGGAAAAGACGTGTACGGGCACTGGCGGCCAAAGATGATATGTTACATGCCTCGGATTCAAGTCAAAGAACGACTTATTAAGTTTAGAATCGAAGGTAAAAAATAAAATACGAAAATCTAAACGGTTATATTACTATGGTGCACGTCATAACAATACGATATTATCACAAATATACGCTCTGAATTATGAATTTAATAAAATACCATTCGAAGAATAAAAATGGAATCAGAAAATATTTTCGACGGAAATATTATGTTTGAAGACTAATACGTCAAAATACCGTAGTTTGAACTGCAATATCATGTTTTTTATTGAGAAGTCCATCTTTTGTTATGATTTTATTACTGCGTAGGAAAAAATGCTTTGAGTGCTTTGGTCATTAGCCCGCAAATACTTTATACTTTAAATTACAACGAACACAAGCTTTGATTAAAATTAAAAGTTTTGAGACCTCAAAGGCCCCACTATGCAATTAAATAAATAATTTCCTATAGGTTTATTTTTATTTTCATGTAACATTAAAATATATAACTCATATCAATAATTAATTTAAAATATCTTAATTTTTGTATCATAGGTATCATATAAATCTCTCATTACACTGATTATTATATTAAATCCCCAAAAGAAAATTAAAAAATTTCAAGTGTTTTATTTTCAAAATCTAAATATTTTAAATATTAAGGATTTAAAGTATAAGGTATTCTATTTTATATAATATTTAATAAGTAATAATTACAATATTATAATTTTTTTAATGTACAATGTATATGTTACAAAATTAGAGGGCACTAAAAACATCTCAAAACTTGTAGCCCGGGGGCCAGGGTCCCCGGGACCCCCCTTAATCTACATATTTAATTACATATTTTTATTTTTCAATGATTTCATACGATAAATTATTTGGTGAAATGATAATCGTATTATAGAGGCTTTGATAATATTTAGTTAAGGTAATTCAATGTATATTCACTATAAGTTCCACACGCTTCATATTTTTACATTATAGGTATAATTGATAACGATAACTTACTATTATAACCATAGTACGAAAGAATAATATTAGGTAAATACCCTCGGCCATAAAATGAATGTCTAATATTTATAACAAATTAACATGTAAATTCACATACTGATCTATAATCTATTGATTGATCAATAATAAAATGGTTTTAAAAGTTTAAATTCGTGAGCAACAGCAATACGATTTTTTTGTCATACGTACAATTTACATGATACTATTATTAATTACTTATATCGATTACTTTTACGACTAATGCAAGTATGTTGCGATAGATATTAATAAAATTGGCATATAATATTTACACTAAAGACCTTTTTTTATCTTTGACAGTTTTTGCTAAGATATATTTTCTTTTCAAATATTATCTTGGATACCATTTTTGTCCAATGGATATTTTGACTAGTTGTCTACAGGAAATTATATGTCTTATCAGGTTTACCATATGTGTGGATCGATGGCACGTGAATATTGTCATATCAAACATTTATAATGTAGCGCAAAACCAACAAATTTTTTTTAACCGAATATTTCTATACACTAACCGAATTTTGTTACAGTCGTTTTATTTTCCAAAAGTATTTATCAATAAAAATATGTATTTATTGACTATAAACCTACACTATGTCATCTTATTCGTATATATACATATTAGATATATATATTAATGTATGCATTATATTGTTAACCTACCTAAGCATTGATAAGCTACTATTGTCTATAATGTTTCTTTATTTATATCATAGTAACACAAACCTAGAGATACCGTAGCCTGAGATGAATATTCAATTTTTTATTAAGGTACCTAAAACGAATTTATTAAAAATTATTAGTTGATTTAATTTTGTGAATAATATTACAAAATGCCATTTCACGGAAGTAGCTTATAATATTAAATTAATTGATTATATAAATAATAAATATATATTTATTTTATTTATGACTTACTTGGCCTATCTACAACAATTAATTTAATATTTTTTTAATTTTATGCTTAACTTTTCTATGCAATTACGTATTTTGCGCATCTACGTTTAAATTAAAATTGTTAATCATTTTTCTGAAAATGTTGATATATTAGTATTGAATATTGAAAAGTACCTGAAGATAATAGGTGGTTAATTATTTGAAAACTTTTAAAGTTTTAATGATAAAAGTTGCTGTAGTATGCCAAAATGTTGAAGAAAACTGTGTAATATCTTGTTCTAAATATTGCTTTAACTTATAAAATATAACTATGTAGGTAATTCAATTGTATATATTTATATGGCATATAAATATATTTATTATTATAAAATCAACAATAGATTTTTTTTAATAAATAAAGTATTTTATTTTTTATTTTTTAAACGCTATATTTATTAATAATAAATACTTATTTATAATAATATATGAAAATGAAATATTTACTAAAATTGTTGGTGTGTTATGTAAAAACAATATTCTACTAGGTACAATGTAATATGTAATACTATTTATAAATTTTTATTTAGAATAAATTAAAATATAATGTAAAAAAAAATATTTTTAAAATACATACATCAGTATGAGTGCTTATTAACAATATACTGTCAGAAAAAAAAGAGTTATCTAATATTTAAGATATAGGTAAATAACAAATAAAATAAATTGCATTAAATTAAAATACCTAGTTTTTATTCTAAAATATATACTGTTTTTATTTATTTAAAATGACTCGTTTAGATTTAAATTATAATAGTTAACTCGTTAATTGTTATGTTTAAAAATAGGTCATTCAATAATTAATTACATAATATGTATTACGTGAAAAGGAACTTATGGGAGGTGACAAAATATCAATTTAGATCGATTATATAATCCCCTATTCTTAGAATAATGAATAATATAGACGAACTGTCGAAGTGATTTTCAACAGAATTATTTAATCGAGTGACAACTGTATTTATAAAAAAATAAAATAATGGATATATTATTTAAGATATAATTATACTAGATGGGTTTTTTAAGTGTTTACATTGATTATCACAAAACGTTTTAACTTGTTAGAAAATATTATTTTATACATACCTAACTTGATGTCATTTCAAAACAACATGTTTTCTGTAAATTATATTTTTACTATTTCATCATTATCGTTTTTTAAGCTGTTTTATTTTTGAATAACACCATACATTTTTAATTTTATTACATTTTTATATATCGCAATACTACGAAAAATATTTTACTTTGGAATATGAAATCAAGAACGTATATTTTGTTATTCGTATATTACGAACATTTGGATTTATTTAAATTTAGATTTACAAATATCATAGTGTTAACTTTTTCTAATTATTGTATTACTTTATTTATACAAATAATTATATATACAATGAATATGGTTAATGCGATGAAAGCTTTCAAATTTATTTCATTTACACATTATGCGTTCGTCAATAAATGTCATAAATCATAATAGTATAATATATCATCATATAGGCTATAGGTACCTACTTAATTTAACAAATATTGAAATATAATTTAATATTGTGTAACAGTTACATGGAAAATGTATTTAAAAACTATCTATTTAATCCCGAAAAATATATAATTTATAAAAAAAATTATGATAAATGTCTATACAATGAAATTAATTATACAATTATTTAAATAAAAAATATAAGTATCTAACATTTTATAAAATCGTTATAGCTTATATAAATATCATAGTGCCTATGTTATATATCTAAATCACGCATTGTTGTTATTTAATTATGTAAATATTTTAAAGCCAAATGTTAAAATACTTCATCATTACGCAGTGTTTTTTTAGAATAAAATTAATAAAAAAATATTTAAAATGAATTCAAAACTATTGTATTATATAATGTTAATGAACGATATTAAATTTATTAAAAATCAATACTAATAGTAAATTAATGATGAAAAAATATTAGTGTAAAAATAATATTTAAAGATATGATGGATAATTTTGAACGTAAACGACAAATCACATCATATATTATATTATTATAACTACGTAATATTATATTATACGTATTAAAATTCACGAATACCTCTTTTGAATTACCTTTGTATATACTTTACTACTAATGCATTTTCTGTAGTATACTTTAGAATTTAGATAAAAGTTCTATAGAATACATATTTATCTATATAAAATAATAGTTCAATATGTCGCATGGTATTTCAATATAATCAGATCAAAAGCTCAAGTATGTTTGTACGAAGATGTTCGTCGACGTAACACAACGAATACCTATATATATATATATATATTACATTACCTTACATTTTAATATCCCAGAACTATGATTTAATAATTAAATTGAGACAGATGACACAGATGTAATTTTTATGCATTTGGATTTATATTTCGATTAACTTTATGAGTCAGTAAATTTATTTTAAGTAGGTTAAACGCAATTATTCCATGAAAACGGTCATTACCTAACAACCGGTAATGGAAAATAATAAAATAAAGTAACACAATAGTAAGCACGCATAACCTATGGCCTTGTTCTTGTAGGTATAGCGACTCGCCAAATATAGACATAATATAATCTTTGAAAAGCGGTTTCGTTGACATTTTTTCTTTTATTTCAAAAAGTTTGCCTTGTACAACTCCTACAGTCCCTACGTGTCATTAAGTTCTTTCTTTCGTGCGATACGCTATTGCCAGTTACCATATTATATGGATGTTATAGATAGGTATATTAGGTACCTAAATAATGTCAATTATCACATAATATATTATACCAGCGTGTTAGAATTATTTGATATACATATTATCAACATACCTAATGTAACTATTATTGTGTGAGTGCGAGTAGTATAGTTTATTATAAGATAATAATTTAGATGGTCACAAATAAAAAAGTTATATGCACATGATTGTAAAATGATACCATGATGATAATAATAATTATCGTTGCTTCAAGATTTTTTTTTTTACCAAACTAAAAAATGTTTTGAATATTTTTTCTATTTTTATAAAAAGGAATAAATACAATCATCTTGGTGTCTCAATAATACTCTAATACCTACCTATGACTCACGGGTAGATAAAGGGTGAATAAACGGAACTGATTTTAAGAGTGTCATCTGTGTAGTGCGGTTCTAAAACGGAAAACGTGTACGTTGTGTAGTGCGTTTACAACGAATTGGAAAATCGGTCGTCGCGTTGTCGCATCCACGTGACAGCAGGATGACAGCGGTTAAGTTATGTTCAGTGCGCTGACAGCGTTACCGGCCGCCACAACCCACATAATAATATATATATATGATGAAATGATGCCGTTTTTAGTAATTATTATTATTATTATTATTTTCAGCCGGATAGTACGACACCACACCATGATGCATTATCCGTTTTAAATTAACTACGGTGCTGGGTGGTTTTATTGATGAAAAAAATATAAAATTTAATGTATACGATGTAAATTAAAAATGCTATTATTAGGTACCAATGAAAACCAAGTATTATTTTTGAAATAATATAATATTATATGTGATAGGTAAAATATTACAAAAATGCAGTATCTTTGTACTATATTTACATATACTTATATTGATTAGAATTAAAATATTCGAGTGGTTTCACAATTTAAGCAATTCATAATAATATAACACGTTTTACTACCTAACTAATGGATTCAAAACGATATTAAGGGTACTTATATATTAGATATTATAATGTATTCTGTGTATAACTTATATTAAAAATATAAAATATAAAATATGAAATAAAATGTTTTTCATATTTGTGTATGTTAGGTACTTATATAATATAATATGATAATATTTTATAGAAAAAAAAATGTGATTGCATTAATACAAACGATGGCTGTATAATCGCTAAAACTCGAATATATTTATGGTAAAAAATAAATATTAAATTATATTAAATTGTTAACATAGTACTATAATTATTTTACGGTTTCTGACTCCCTCGCACTATCATATATTTACGTATATTTGATACTACTCACAAGATATACATTTTCAATTTTCACTCAACACTCCGGTTTACATTGTTGTTTACGCGATCATCGGAGTCGTTTATGATAGTAAATATTATTATTATATTGTTGTGAGACGGGTTCACTCACATGTTTATAATTGTAACCTATCCCATATTTTATAAATACTATAGCCTATAATACGACTATAGTATTAAAATATCTTATGTGTGTTTCACGCGATATGCACTGTGCTACAAAATTATTAAAGTGAGGTCCGAAGTAATACTAATTTCGCGCGATGTTCATAAAAAATGTTATTCTCGTAGAAAATATGGCTTGCGTGAGAATAGGCGTGTCGGTGGATCTAAAAATATCTTTTAAATTGAGTTTAGAGTAATATTTTCATTTAAAATATATATATTCTATATATATACACGTGCAGTAAACGTTTTATTTAAAATTATATATGCAGTATCTATATAGGTAGGTATATTATTGAATTTGCGAAGACACTATAGAAGAAAAAGGAAATGAGAACATTTCCCATTAATATTATTTAATATTACCGCCCTACATCAATGTTATGTACAAATTACAAATGTGTAGTCTTCTCAAAAAATTATGAAAAAGAAAATTGTTTTATTTTTAATTATGATTAAGCAGGTTTTGCTATTAAAACATGTTATGACTATGTATAACTTATTGGTATATCTGCAACATTAAGTCTAACACAAAAAATATAAATATACTATACTTATTATAAGATACAACAACACCATAAGTATAGACACGTATTACCTATATTATAATATACACATTAATTATAGTTGGACGCATTTCCTAAAACTATACAGTGTATAGTATACACAGTTATATTATTATATAAATAAGTATATTCAAAAGTTTTATTTTATTTCATTAGAATTTATATTTCTATGGTAATAGAATGAAAACCCTTTCCACCTAGTATAATATACCGGGCTTACAGAAAACGGTTGTCGCAAGTAATGTGTAATACGATACCCGTTTTGAATCGTAAAACAAACGCACAGAGACTTAACCACTTAAAACACTGAATACCGGCAAAATCATTTCCGACTGAATTGGCTTGAAAACCTATATCAAGCTATATACATTACACGCCCACGACAAAAAAAAACGTCTGGCTATATTATACTACGTGCAATATATATTATTACTTACCTATTATACAAACGTAACGTTTGGTTTTATGCAGATTATATTTTTACATTAAAATTCAAAATTCGTTTTAGTTAGATTTAAGTTATATTTATAAGTATACATCAAATTACATTAAAATCATTAAATCATAGCATAAATAAATTTTACTTATTTCTGATGACAACAAACTGATTCAAAACTTAAACATTTTATTTAAGTTGTAAAATATGATTTTCATTTGAAATACGAGTAGTAAATTATTCTGACTAAATCTTTTCTGTAAGTCAAATGCATGGCAAGCAGAAGATGCCAAGACGTGTAATATAAACGGTATATAATAATTTACCTAATCGTATACGCTCGTTCTAAAGGAATCCACGAGAAAGTTAATTTTAAACCTTATAAAGTTTATCATAATTTATACATCGCATAATATTGGTGTATCATTAAAATAAAATTTTTGTTTGAAACATGTAAATGCGATTGATATCGTATAATAAAATATGGGTTGATAATCTTGACATTTAATGCAACGATCCGTAAATTCAGTACAAGTGTTCTTACTTTAAAAAAAAACGGGACTATGTCTGTCTCACGGATTTGATTTATCTTTACTCTTCTCCGGCTCCTGCTTTATCCAGGATTTTATAAAGAGAAACGTAATATACATATTATATGATATTCAGATATTATAATATTACAAAGTACAAAAAGTAGAAACCGTAAACGTAAAGTTATTTAGTTAAGTAATTTTATATACTTAATGGCATAAAGTATGATCCTTTGCAAAAAAATTATTATCGTTCTTTTTTTGTTTAGTATGATATAATAATATGTATAAAAAGATATATAAAATAATAAACACTACTCAATGAAAATAATAGAATGAGGTAATAACTCAAAAGGCTAGAAATATTATCGTGAGAAATAAAAGTTACATACGAATTTAAAACCCAATCACTAATTCGCTGTGACCCGTATCAACTGTCAATACAAAAAAAATAATAATATATAACAACTATAATATAATTGGCTTTATACACCATATTTTAATGATACGGAAAGTTAATAACTATATATATTATAATAGTTGTATCACAATTTATTATTTAACAAAAACTAAATCAAGGATACATAAGGATGACAATCCTATACCCCCTATCAAACTACAACCTCAATCCTGCAGATGAAATAATCACTATTATTAAATATGACAATAACAAAACTGCTACTAACTTACGCATTTCTTGTACGGGTAGCCGCTTACTAACGAAAATTAAAAAATTGTAAATTCTTTCAAAAAAAATTCTTGAAAATATCACGTTAAGTCTTTTTTAGTTAATGTTAAACCAACAATTGCACAATTTCATAGATTGAGTCTATTAAAATAGATAACTAACAAATACAAAAACTACAACAATAATCTAAATAAAATCGAAGAAGTTTAGGTAAAATTATAAAATCGCCAAAAAACATTTACCTTAAAACATTTTTTCTAGAAGACCCCAATCAGATAACTAACAAAAAAGATATTTCTTTTTTATTCATGTTTTATTTGTTTTTATTGTAAATTTATAATTTTGTAAAACATTTGGTATCTATGTTGAAACGATTAATTAATTAAATAATATATGATCGTATATATATTAAACTAGTAAACTGAACTAGTATTTGTGATATCAAATTAAAATATACGAAAACACAAAAATTATGCTTTAATTTGGTTATTAGGTTACAAGTTTATAACATATATATAAATATAATAATAGATATGTTATGTTATTATAATATATTATTAAACAGTTTACTACTGTAATTAATGCAGTAAAAATTTAACGGAATAAATAATATGGTTTATGTATATCTATATACGATCGTAATGATTTTAGTTCAATTTCTTCAATGTATTGAAAATTAATATAAAGTATTCTTAACATAGTATATGATTAACTTTATTCTTTTTATATATTATACATTATATCTTCTTGTAGTTTGTCATTTGTGAACTTTTGTAGTTTTTGTTACAATTTAATTCGTTGCCGAATGTTATTTTAATTACGTGTAACAATGTAAAAGATGTTTTTTTTAATTTTATAATACAACTCCACTTGACAATACCCACATTTCAATGTATACTAAAAGTTAGGTAGAGGTATGACATATACATTTAAAATCTGTATACAAAAATAATCCTAAGCAAAAAATACAAAAATTAATGCTAAATAAAATATTCATACCGTATTATTTTTTTTTACTACACTTAAAATTATACGAGTGCTTCTCTATATTATATATATATATGTACGCCTACGCATATATCATATTATACTTAAAAATTTTTTTGTGTTATTATAATCATTATCAAAAGTACATTTATTATATTTAAAAATTTAAATCTGGATAACGTTACAATGGTCATCAGTTTGACGCACGTACAACATGGATAAAACCAGTGTTATTTGTGTATGTAATTAAAAGTCGAACAATTTGGCACCTCTATGCCGCATGTACGTTTATACAATTATACATGTATTATACGTATAGGTAGGTGCCTATATATAATATATACTACGATGTAGGCACAGTAATCATAAATAACCTTGATGAATAAAAAAATAAATCAGTGTTGTATTATAGTTGTCATGAACCGTAATCATGGGATTAGGTCCTTGTTAACAAGATAATCTCGTAATACAGTAACGAATTCAACACTCGTTGATATCGATATTATCGGCTATTATTATACTTATATAGTAATTATTATTATGCGGTCTGTAGAGTGGAAAAAATTACTGTATCAATGTACGCACCCAAATACACTGCACAACCATATGCTCGGCTGTTCGGCGTTTGGATCGGCTCGTATAATATACTATTATGATGTTTATTGACTTGTTCCACATAATTTAATATACAGTCATATATGCACCGTTCTCGAGTTTTAATATCGCCAATGCGATTTATTTACACGCGCAGTACAATTACTATCTCGTAAATCAATGTCCGTTATTTGATATAAAGCCGATGAGGTCTCATAAAATAATCTACGAAGGTAAGGAGTATTATATATTTTTATTAATGCGCAATACTACCGTGAATTACAGCAACGGATCATGACCGTTTTGACATAAATGAGGAAAAACGTCAGACGCGTATTATTATAAGCGTTATTCTATTATGCTGTCAAACAAATTATGTATACGGTCAACTTTCTGACATGACAAGTCACATTTAGAAGTAGTATTGCGTTTAAAAAGAATAATAATAATAATAAAAACCATTAAAATATCCGTATAACATTAAAAGGCAATAATATTATGTAGTCGACGCTTTTTGTTCCAAACAGTAATATTAAATTATAATACATATATGTATGAATTAATAAAACAACTACCTACTCCCAGCGAGATCTCATTTTATATCGTTTCTATATTGTTATAGGTACTCGTGAATAAAACGTCGTTAACGTTTTGATCGACGTCATTATATTTTATCATGTAATTTATTGATATATTTGATTCATTAGATTTCCCGTAAATATTAAATTATTATATACTATATACTAATAAAAAAATATACATGTTATATATTTATAATGTGTACCGTAATATTATACTTTAGTACATAAAGTCGAAAAGTTCACACTCGGATTTTCTGGTTTTCCCACAGTTGTAATATATATTATCACTCTGTGTAAAAAAAAAAATATTTTCTGTATTGGTGTTACACGTACATCGTGGTGATTTTATTATTGTAGTTAAAATCACATTTTTATAGGTTTATAAAACGAGAAGACAATTTTACGACAAATAATAATTATATAAAATTATTATTATATATTACAATATAATATGTCTCTCTTTCTACCTACGCTCTTCGTACTGATGTTTTATAGTGTTTATTCAGACACGAACGTCGTCGTAAACTTCACGCGTGAGCGTTTTTCTATATAAATATAATCCAATGATATTACCTATATCATATATTATTATCACAATATTAGACTCGTATTTCTGCGCTACAATAATATTATATCATGATGCAATAATATGAATTATGAATTTTTGGCTTTGGCCTGATTACTGCAGTGTTGATATAAAAAAAACTCGTACGAATAAATATATGTTTATATAGCACAACATGAGTCTGTTTTAAATCTATTTACGCGCGACGACATGGCTTTATTCGGTTTCTGAACGCGTTAGTTACGACAATATTTCGATACATTATTATTTTTAATATATAATAATTTATAAACACTATACTGGTATAGCACACTAAAGTAGGTAGTCGAGAAGACGATTCATTATTTTGTTATGTATATTATGATCGTTATTTGGTTTACTTTAGGTTTACTTTACACTGTTTGCATCCATCGATCAGTCGCATTCGTCACCAACACGACGAGAGCGGATACGTTCGGCGCGGGTTGCCTTCGGGGGATGCCGGCGCAGACCTTGGAAACGTATATAATATTTTATATGACGGGGTTTGGCGCGAAACATATTCGAACCAGTTCGGTCGTCGCCATAATATGCAGATGACCGCGCGCGTATAATAATATCTCGTTTACCCGTCTCACACGCAAACCGGGAAAAAACCAACTTTACACCGGTGGCGATTACGCGCGGTCCGAGATTTCAAGGTCCGTCGAACAGACGGCGACGAGTAGTACATTATATTCATCTGGTAGTTGTGTTACCCGAACATGATATTATTATTATTATTGTTATAGGTATATAACGTTTGTTTCGAAAAAACGTCTACTTTTTCCCCGGTGGAATATATAGGTATATACATATATAGGTAGGTAGGTAGGTACACAATGTAATATATAATAATAATAATAATAATAATAATAATACACGTGCTATTAAAAATGTTCGTATCCAACAAATCCCACGGTGAGTTAATTAAAAATTCAAAAAAAAAAAAATAAATAATAAGAATATATAAATTACGCGCGCGCCTGAGTAGGTAGGTATAAGTACTAATATATTATGATATGGGGGGGGGGGGGGGGGATATACGCAGGCGGGCGGGATCGTTATAATTATTATTACCGCTGTGATAGTTCATCGACCTGCTGCCGCAGAACACGGCAGTATACTACAATATTTAATATTATACCGTACACCTATTATAACAATGCGCGTAGGCATCCGTATGTATACGTATATAATAACATAGTGTATAGACATATAGTGTTCCCGTGTACTTAGCTCGTGTGTGTATATATTATATGCGTATATGTGTGCATGTTGTATATTATGTGCGTGATTTGCGAACATCATATACAATAGCATTATATGTAAATATACCGACGACGACAAAGCGCCGCCGACGACTGTGAAAATATTTCCTCGGGATAATATTATAATGACGATGATAATTATAATTGCATTTATATCATCGCCGTATGATGCGGCGCGCAAAAAACGACCGTCGCCGCTGCAGCTCTATAATAATATTATAATATAATACTTAATGTAAACGGGGTTATCCATCGCGTTTTCCCGTTTTCGAATTTAATTTCAAACTCGGGAAAACGGAAAATGACGGCGGCCCACTATGTGTACAGCATAGGTATTGCTAGCAACCAGACGGAATATCGACGTCGTGTATTACAATTCACCGGGTGATAATAATTTTGCCATAATATTCTCTTCTATTTCATCCCGTTTTATAGGCCCATTGCTCAAACAACTACATGCCTTCAGCGGTCTCTCTCTCTCTCTTTCACTCCTCAGCCGATTCTTCATTCCCAGTTTTTTCAAGTCATCGACCACTTTAAAATTTTAAATCCTTCTATGTTTGTCTAGGATTTCATCTTGACGTTTTTTTGCTTGGGTTCTATTTATTTGTAGCCTGTCCTATTTTTTCCTGTTTATTTATGGTATCAACATTGCGAGACTCAATCAGCCAAATTAAAAAAAGTAGATTTTCTTTTCGACCAAAACAGTAAAATACGATTGAGAACGCTCATTTAGTATAAAGTTTTTTCCCAATATTTCCATATTTAATAATAATTTCTATCAAACGATTATCAATTGAACATTATACCTATTCGGTGCTTATTCAAATAAATATAGAATGTATAAGAAGTTTGATGAACCAAAAAAGTAGCTTAAGATGTTTTTTGGTCTACAATTTTTAAATTATGATGAAGTCGAAATGCGTTTTAAGAGTTTATGAGCTACGGTATAATAAAGTAAAAATAAAAAAATGTTATTTAATTTATTGAAATATTTAGAATAATATATTGGTTAAAGCTATCCAAGAACTGGCTGTGGCATAAATCATTTTTATTATACGTTTTATTGACAGGACTATATCGTATCATATAAGTACCTACATTTATTAGAATTTATTTTCCTATTATTGTTATTTTTATTATTTTTCGTCACGCTTAAATTTTTAGTTGAGAAAATTCAAAACACTGAATTGTTCAATTGCTTAATTAAACGATTCGTTTATATGTAGTTTTTGAGTTTAATTGTGACTATAACTACCATATATTATGTAATAAAGAAAAACATCAGTATATTTTAATTTAGTAAATGTGGTAGATACTGATCAAATAATTACCAACGAAAATTATACGTTACATAATTTGTACACAACTTGTATTTTTAATACTATTCTATACGTATATACATAGAGTAAAAATTATTGTCCGAAAAGTGAAGGTACGATTTTGGTCAAAAACTATTATATCCATTTGTATTGTATGAAATCCTATTGCCGGCAAACATAACATTAATTTATAATAATATAGGTATAACCCTCATAAATATTATTATATATTACTGATACAGTGATGTATCTTGTAATTTTTTTTTAATTAACCCCTCCCTCCCCCTTAACCACCTCTGTATTTGCTACTGGTGTGACGTCGGGATAAGTATATCGTAATCAACGCGGCACCGAGGTAGTAATTTTTCTTCAGTTTTCTATTAGAAATTTTTTCCCCCTGGATCAGCCGGAGTAACGCGTGCCCAATATATTATTTTAATTGGCATTTGGCGCAGACAGCGAATACTACACGATATATAAGGTGCATGTATATATATATATTTACATTTTACGTACACGCCGGTAGCGCATTATATACTTGAATTATGGCGGGCGAATAGTGCGCAAGTCGTCGCTTGTACAGTGTATATAATATATAACAATAATATGACGTGTATGCGTGTGCACTGTATATTTACAAAACTCGACGTAGTGTACTTACGCGTAACGCTCTTTTATATATATATATATATATATATATACACCTATCACTCATTTAAGTGGAAATGAACATATTATATATATATATACATATATACAAAAACGTATTATTGTTATTATATCGTTACCGGACGGGGTTTTTTTTTTTCGTGTGAAGTCTCTTTTGCGTCGATAACGGTGGGCATGGGTGTTTCACCCTACAACAAATATGCAAACGTATGCGAGGGTACCTATACATAATAATGAATGCGGCGCATATAATATAGGCGTTTCGTTTGGTGTACTTTTGGTTATCGCTAAGTGTAATTTGGTGGGCGAATGTCCGTATTTTTGTCAATTCGTGCGCATTATATTCGACCTTGGATACCAATAGGTATGACGCGCGTATAGGAAAATATAATTAATTTTAATATTGTATAAGTCTACACACTCGACAACGACACCGTTGCAATGAATTATATACCCCTTCGCGGTGAGCGTTCGAGAAGCTTTTGTTCGTATAATTTTATACATTATTCAATTACTGTATATTTTCCATATTATAGACACTCTACATAGGACATAAGCTAATCAATAACGCTGCGCTGTATTGTTGTTGTTGTTGTTGTTGTTGTTGTTATTAATTTTTTTTTCAAACTATATTTTGTTTATTATTACCTATCATATTTATGCGTTTTGCGATCGAATGAACTTATAATAATTAACGCCTTTCAAAGTTACTACTTTATTGATTGACGATGGTTTTCATCATGCACGACGATTTGGAAATAATTAACAAAACGCGCGGATCTGGCTATACATGGCTTATAAATAGAAATAGAAATAAAAATAGACGTTGAATGTTAAATTTAAAACAAAAACTACTCGCTTTATAAAAAAATGTCTATGCGTTTAAAACAATGTAAACAACAATCCATTTACCAAGGAAAAATACGTATATAAAAATCGTAATTTACTGGAGTGTTCCGTAAATTATAAAATAGAATAGAATATATTATAGGACAAGTAACATATTAATGGAAATCATTCTTTGATTTTTTTTTTTTTTAATTATTATAAAACACAGATTCAGCTAAATCGATATAATTTAGTATAGTGAGTAAATATAAGTTTTTATATACATTATATAATAATATTAAAGTTCAACAAAATGTATTTAAACTTGTCATATATGTAGTAATACTATAATTTAAAATATAATATTATGAACCTACTGTAACTATTTATTTTTTCCGTGTTATATAATATATTATATACGACATAGTGCATCGCGTGGGTTATATTATTATACTTGAAATTTATGAGATCAAAAATATTAGATTCCTTCAATCAATTTCAAAATTACTTTTCCGCTGCTAACGTCAGTTTTTCGTGTTTGTCACTATTTCGTGGTTTGTCTATCATTAGAATGAAGGATTTCACAGTCGTTAAATTTGGTCTCGAGGCGTATATTTATGGGAAAAATATATCGATTCTAAATAATAATTTCGCCAAAACCATCAAATAGCACCACTGCCGCCATCGTAATAATATTATCAACATGGTATGCAATATTATGATTAAAAATATCTAAAATGGCACACTGTAAATAACCAAAATAGAAAATTGATACTACTAACTGGTGAACAAAAAAAAAATTAAAATTTTTTTCATAATAATCCCTTGAGGAGGTGTTTTTGACACCGTAAATCCGTACCAAAGATTTTTAAATTAGCTTTCTATAAAATTATTTAAATAGCAGGGAAATGTTTTTTTTTTTTAATAATAATTTCTTTTACTTACAATTAGTTTAACTTTATCTCTAGTAAATACTTAACATAATTTATTTCATATAAATATTTATTTTTAAAAATAATAACCTTTTTTTAATAGAAATATTAATTTGTTATACAATTTACCGTTTTATTTTTTAACTTACATTTTATGAAGATTTAAAATTTATAATCCAGAAAATAAAAAAAAGATTTCTCAAATTAAAAATAAACACATTCTGCTAAAACCACTTAATTAATTCAATATAAATATTAGATTATTAAATAGAGACAGGTATAGATGCCTACGTACAATTATAATAAATTTAAATTTTTAACTAGTCAACAGCCATTAAGTTCTTGAGTGCTATTTAATAGTAATAAAGTAATTTTGAAATACCTTTCGGAAAATAAAAATTAATCAATATAAATTTAAATTAGAAAAATATGGCCACATTTTGTATTTAAATTAGGGTTATTACTAAATAAAATATTCGTATCTACTCTTGGACTATACATGAAAGGTTAAATTCTTTATTGTATAACGCGTTTCGGAAACATGAACACAAAATTTAAAAAGTGGAAAACCCATTTAAAAACTCGAAAATGTATGGTGATAATAATCTGAATCTTTTTTACATCAATTCAGTTTTATTACATTATCGTAAAAAATTAAATTTTTTAAAAATTAAATTTATTAAAAATATAAAATTTGATTTAAATTATTCTAGCTGCATTTTTTTTTTTTATATTAATTTTGTATGGCTATAATTGCGATACAATCTGCTCAAACTTGTGTACATTTACACGTTATATATATTTAAATTATAAACACTTATACCATTAATATAATTTATTTATATTTTATACTAAATATTAATTTTTCATTGTCTCTTTTTTTTTCTAGTATTTTTATTTAAGCTAGCTTAGCCTTATTTAAATAAATTGTAAATATTATGTACAACTGTACAAGTGTACTTAATAGTATCTACTGCTGAAGTTGTTTAAAGATTCAATATAAAATATTTATAAATATTGATATGAAATGAAACCAAAGACAATTGATCTAACACTATATCTGGTATTTTACAAATGAAACCTTATTTTGATGTATGTTCGATTGACAACTAATAAGTATAAACAATTTTTTATAAAGGAATAAATTCTAACTAAAAAAAAAGACTAAAAATTCATATTAATTTAATACGCATATAGGTAGTCAAATACATTATACACCAATCTTGTTAACTTATTTTCTGTATGAATATTAAAATTTAAAAGTAATAGGTTAGAAATATTTTGTGACACATATTGTGTTGGTTATTGTAATAATATCATACCACATGCAGAGTCAAGTTAACCAGTTTCTTAAATTTCTATGAGTTGTCAGCCAGCTTCTGTTAATTTTATAATATGTACCTACACTATCCATGCGACATATTTCATAACTTAAAATTTCAAAAAGATACGATGATCGCATGTATAAAATGTTCACAAGATATATATTTATATATTTACCTAAAATAATAAGGACATCAAATTTCTATGATGATAAAATTAAAACAAGTAGATGTGATTAAATGGTGATAACTACACAATTAAAACTCAAGTATTCTTGAATACTGATATGGTGACATTTGTTAATTTCTTTAAAAATATATCAAAATATCTGTTATTCGTAAATCTCTTAAATATTTAGTAATAATATTAAAGAATAGTAAAAAACTAATTTTTTGTTTATTCTGCTTCTGCATTTAAATATATAAAACACGACTTTTTTTAAGATTAGATTGGTTTAAAATTTGGTTACTATTTTACTTTTAAAGGTTATAGTAGCTTTAGTATTATAAGTAAAAATAAATAAATGTATTTTGATGATATTTCATGGATAATGAAAAATATTATTTACATCCATAACATATTGATGTTTAACGAAATATTTTAGTTAACTATTTCATTCTCATTAAATTAAAATTCTTACAATTTCAGTAATTAAAAGGGAGAAATAAGAATAATTTAAATCTTAAATATTTTTTATTTTTAATGTTTTATATAATAAATCATCTTTTTAGAATTAATAGAATAGTAGCAATTTGAGTAAACACAAGTAAAAATATCGCATATTAATTACATTTTGTAAAATCAAATTGTAAAAATTCTACATTTGAATTATAACATAATATATTAGGATATTTTATTCATTTAAATTTTCAGTGTTAAATAATTCCCTAAAATAAGATTATTTGCCTAGCAGCTAGCTTATTTAATATTCTAAATAAATTATTATATAATTATAATATTAATAAAAGTATAATTACAAAGTCTAAAACAATATTTTTAATAGATTTATTGTATATAACGGTAGTAAATGTATGACGTAAAAAGGTCTTTTAAATTTCTTATAACTTATTTTTTTTATCGTATCGATGAATATTTTATAATTAAAAACTAAATTTATTATTTTAATTTTAATTTTAAAACTTTTAATTATTGTCTCGTAACTAGCGTATATTTTGACTCAACGTTTCAGAAATATCATTAACTTTATTTATTTTTGACATTATCAGAAAATTGAAAAAACGCTAGTGACACATAAGTTGTTGTGATTTCAAATTTTCAAGATTGCGCTATGTGCATTTTTAAAATCAGAGAAGTCACTCTTCTATAGATTTCGAGTATACATTATCATTGAGTAAGTCACTGTAATGGATATATAAAATTAAAGTTAATGATAAATTGATAATTCTATTAGCTACGAAATAAAATTCTGAATTAAGACACAGTCAGCTCTATAATATTTATTGACAATTTATTTTTTATACAATATATTATAGTAAGTTGAACTTATGCCAAAAACATCTCATCGTTTAAGTACTTATGATTATTATTATATTGCATCGTACATATTATTGTTCGTAATATAAATAGCGTAACATTTTTTTTATTATGCATAGAAAATAAAAGCAAACGAAACTTTGACAAGTCCTGACGACAAATATTTTTTTTAGTTACATCATAATAACTAAAACTACTATTATTTTTCGTTTAAATATTACATTTTATTAAATATTTTTCTTCAAATTTTTATAAAAAAAATCGTATTAATGTATTTTTGAATATTTGATGTATTTAAATTACTATAGGAAAAACCTTCTCTTATAAACTACTTATGTTTTATTTTCAAGCTTTTGATTCAGCATAAAAATCTTTGACAAACGTTTGAATAATAAAAAAACTAAACAATTTGAAAATGTCAAATTGCTAAAAGTAACTCAAAACTAGTCTTAATATTTTAATATACATTGTATCTAGAAAACGATAATTTTAGTAATAGAGGAATATTTATGTTTCTATACGATTAATTTTTTTTTGAATTGCAGCACAATAATAAATGAAAAAAAAAAACATATGAGGGTATAATCGTTATATTTTGAACTTCATAAACTTATACAATTAATTTAGGGTAACTACTTACTAATATAGCATTAAATGTATACAGCTGTAAAATATAGTATAATGATATTAATTTTCGCGTAACAAAATGTGTTGGAATTTTACTATTTTAATTGTTTTATTTCAAACGCATGTACATAGTATTTTATCCAATTGGGGGTTTTTACAGTTGTCTACAGTTTTGTTTTTCTTATAATTTTAGGTTTTAGTTATGCCTTTATAATCTAACTATCTAATTATGTTAATATTATGTTCATTTTAATACCTTAAGTGAACGGATATAATATATTATATTAATATGTCCATTAAAAAATTTAATTTCTTTTAAATAAATGTATATTATATTATTTACATATTTGTAGTTGGAAGTTTTGATAGAAAATATTTCTCCTTAACTATTTATATTATTAATTGCGACCTAAATTACTCCGATTGTTTATTGGCTATTTATAATAATTATATAAATTAATTCACAGGCGCGTACTTCAATATGGCTGCCGCTCCACTACTGATTATTAATCGACAAAACAGCAGTGGACGACAGATTTAATCGTATTTTATTCGCTTTAACTCTTCGTCGGTTGACGGCAATACTTACAACAAAAGACTTGTAAAATGTAAAATAATATTTTATAATCAATGGTTATAGGTACTGCAAAAGACTGGATTTGTAATTATTATCAGTGGTAAAATATTAAAAACTATATAACAAAAAATGGAACAGTAATTTAAGATCAACCTAAAGCACTCTGAAATTTACATTTTTAGATTTTATATATTTAAATAAAATGTAACATCTTTTACGTTCGTATTCACATTATTAATAAAACTATTAAACTTTGCATTTTTTGTGAATAAATTGGTATAAAAAAAAAATGTTTAATGAAAGCAAAATGCTCTGAATTTTCATTTTTTACCTTTAAACATTTATATTCAATTTATTATTTCTATATTTATACTAATTTTATGACGAACGGACTAGTGTAGATAATTTAATTTTAAATAATTAAGAGATAATTGTAAATTCTCCTGAATTTGTTAACCACTATAAACTCCACTGGATTAACTTTAAATTTATTTGAAGATTCTATACTTAAATTCACTCTAGTCATTTTCCATGGGGTCAGGATATTCGTATTTTATAGTAACCACAATAAATACAATTTTAAAATTTCATATCAGGTTATTTCATATCTGTTCTATCTTATTTTTTATGATAGCGAAATATATTTGTATCTTAAAAATAATATTTAGTCAAATTAATAATTATAATATTCTTTTAAAATTATTAGCTTAAATGTTCGATATAGATTTTTAGTTAATTTATTTAAATTTTTAATACGAATTAAATAACTTTATTATAGTAATACATAAATGACTTAAGCTATATTGGTAGAAATGTTCATTTATATAATACAAGGCGTTTGAAAGATCGTATACCATCAGGATTTTATTTCAATTAAATCTTTTACTTTGGCGTTAGATTAAGTATGCAATATGCATTGATTATATTAATCAGAATTTTACGGTTTCCATTTTTATATACTATTTAGTACTTTTTGATCTGAAATAAACATTGATTTGTTATTTCTAACAGTAAATTTGATTGTTTTGTTCCAGATTTTTATCTATACTTAAATATTAAAATTGTGCGAAATGAAAATATTATCTTTCATTATCCAATACCTACAAGACATTATACTGTGTCTTCTATTTAAAAAATAAGCATTTACCATCAGATTAAATATACAAATGTCGTTGGTTTTAATTTTGATTAACTGGCTATAATACCTTAATATATATAGATATATTATAAGAAGGAATAAAAATGAGGACTTAGAAAACAACTGCATGTTATTTTAAAAGTGAAGAAATTAAATAGGTAGAAAACAATAATGCTAACTGCAAGTCTTAATAATTACAACTTACTAAAAATTATAAATATTTTTTTGAAGATATAGGATTTTAGTTCTAATATACTTAATTATTATATAGCACCTATATATATATATATATATATATATATATGATATAAATGTATATTATGAATAAGTATAACAGTTGTATAAAAGTATAACATGGACGTTATTTGTAGCTTGGGGCGAATTGTAATCATAACATTAATAACAGTGATCGTAAACTAATTTTACGAATCGTATTTGAAAGTATATACTAAATAGACCGAAGATGCGTATTGCCTTTAGTAGTGTGTAGCAATATAACTATAAGTAAATAATAAAAATTAACATAATAAATAACATAAACACAAAAGAGCGTTTATTATTAGTATTAGATTTAGTAACAAAGTCTGACCTATTAAATGAATATTAGTTTGTTTTGTAAAGTAATAATAATAATAATATTATGATAAGGTACCTACTTTTTAAATGTAATAACTATACTACGTGAAGATTAAAGTATAACAGAACATATTTTTGACATCCTGTTTCTGTTCACATCCTTTTCTATATTCTTTTAGTTATTTTACGCAACAGTATTTTTATTCGTATACAATTTTTTATTTTATTTTTTTGCCATTGTTTCACAGTCTTGATCATTTTCCTAAAACTTAAAAAGCTATTATAATAATTAAATATTGAGTTAGATATTTATATCAAAAAAACAAAATAGAAGACTTTAAAATAATGGCAAATACCTAACCTTTTTACTATCTATTCTGTAGAATATACGTTGTTACATTATTTACTCCAGTACCACGTAGTATATATATAATTTTTATTATTATAAGTATATTATAATAAATTAATAACGTATAATTCAAAAATAAATATTTTCACGTTCATATTTTATTAATAATTTTGGAACTTTCACTCGTTACAGTTTTATAAAGTAGGTATTAAAAATCGTCATACAGCATTATATTAAACTGTTAATATATTTTATGTCGAATTCCATACAGTATGGCCCCACATTAAATGATTTTATTATATTATGTTACATCATTTTTTTAAATTATATTACGAAAAAATCACTTAAAATTAAAATTAAAAAAAATTTGTGCGTTATCATTATTCAAAGATAATATAATAATAATAATAAGAAGAAGAAGCTTTTCATCGTTTGCATATGGCTATTTCTACAACATCATTAATTATGCGCACAAAATCTATACTGTCAATTTAATAATATTATACGTATTCATGCACTCATAATATCGCCAACACATTATGGGAAACTGTAACATACATTTTATAATGCATTTAATATCGGTGTATAGTTTGCGCGAATTCAATTCAATCTAATCCAGGGAAACGATAATAATTGTACGAACTACGAACGCTATAACGTAATATATAATGTGGTGACATTATTACACGAACATCGAACGATTATCGTATGGTTATCTATTCAAAAACGGTACGACAATATTTTAACTGAGCAACGGTGTAGCGACTCTTCCCGCGGATGACACAATTTGAAATTGAAACACGTGAATATAGTTGCGCTGTTTATGAATATTTTATTATTAGATGTATTGTACACTGATAAAGTATTACCATATTATAATAATATATAGTCTGCCCCACTGTTTATGATAATAATTTAAGCGCGGCGTGTTCGTGCAGTAACGAATAAAGCGTCGACAACGATAATTATCACGACGAATCGCACGTGTATTCGGTCAAACGAACTGAGTGTAATAATTAATACCTAATATATATATATATATTGTGTATGCTTATACCATCTATAAATATTATATTATAATTTATTGTGCTTAATGAATAACCGGCGAAGTAAAGTTTCCCGGTGAAATATCGCGGAAACGGAATCGATATAATAAGGGACGGATTTTCGATTTGTTTGAAAAATTCTATTTTTGCAACGTTCTTGTGAATAATAGACGACGTGTTCGTAGAGGAACATTAATAATTAATAATTATAAAGAATCGATGAAACTTCAAAATAATTTATAGGAATCAAATATTGCGCTGAACCGCTGAACACTGGTACATAAGACATATATATTATAATATACCGCATGGCGAATGAAAGTCTTATAACCATTCGATAAAATTAATAATCTCTTATTTAAACTTTTTCCATTTTTATAATTTATTAATTATTTAGCGTGGATCATAAAAAATTAAGTAATTGCAAATAATATTGCAATTTATAAACATATTATTGGTACTATAGGCACTAGCTAATCATGCACAGCATTTCCAGTGACACATTAAATACCCAAAGATTTATTGCTTGACCCTTTTTAAACTCTGTTAAATGTAAACTGCACAGATTTTTTAACACGGTTATTTTGGTTGTTTTTAGTGTTTTTACCAAGTACAAAATGCCAGTCTAAAGTTATATCCAATTATAGGTAATAGCTATTTTATTTTCTATAGCCAATGGCAACAATATATAAATAAAAAAAATGAAATGATAGAATTTTGTGGATCAATTACATTTGTGACATTTGTGTGTTGGAAAATAAAAACTAAGTAGGTAATAAAAAAGAGCCTATGACACTAAGGATCATGTTGAATCTACTGACGAAAATGTTATGAAAATCGGTCGAAAACTATGACTTATAAAGGTCATTTGTTTTGGGTCTTTAATTTTATACAGTAGATATATTTATTAAATAACTGATCCTATACAGTGTTATCTGTAACAAATTAAATGATGCAATGGATTTACCCTGTATTAAGTTCTATTAAATGTATGCTGTGCTTATTTTCAACACCATCGTTTGGGTAGCTTTGACCAAACATGAAATACAGGTCTACAATTATATTAAATCGTAATAACTATTTTATGTTTAAAAATATTCGTATTTTCGTAAACTAAAAAAATCCCTACGTGAGTCTATCTTTGTTATGTAACATTTAAAAATTTGACTCCTATAGACACACATTTTTGGGCATAGGATTAAATAGAGCAATATAAATTATGAACCACATTTCAAAACCGCGAATGCGATATACTTGACTGTGAATCTCATACACAAACATTGATTTTTATCAATATACGAGCATATGGATAGATCGATTATTTTGTCGAACGCATCAGGATTCTTACTTTGTAATTTATAAGTAGTTATTATGTATAATATTATACAACAGACTAACAAGTATTATTCAGCCGGCGCCGAAATATTTATTTTTCAAATACATTATTTATCAAACCCAACACAATAATATCGTAATACAAAACAAACGCATAAATAAATAACAACCTGCGTGTACAAACTTACCTGAAAACACGAATTCTAAAAGCTAGTATCTATTGCCTCGCAATAAATTCAACTCCGCGTTGTTCCTTCAAGGCACTCAACGGATCGCGCTCAATTACTAAAGTTCCGTTCGATTTTGTGCTATATATTACTATGTATAAGATTCCTCTACAGCGGAGTGATTTAACTCGCTGCGCATTCGTTCCTCGGGTCCCACTAAAAATAATGACACACGTTATTCACACGGGAGGATGTAAAACGCTATTAAACTTCTCGGATATAACAATATTATTATAACAATAATATTCTGTGCGCCGTGCTCGGAGCCGGAGACTTACGTCGATAAATTCCGTTATATTATTATTATACAGCATCGTGCAGTTTATCCACGTTAAACTTACGTCGTTGCCGCTATTGGTTTTCAATTTAATTGCTGTCGTTTCGAGTCGAAACCACTGCAGCGCGTCCGGAGTGTATAATTCGTCTATATGTACACCTGACACACGTATACGCATATACGCATATATGTATTGTATGGACGTGCGAACAAAACTCATTATCGTTTTTCGATGTTTTTAATCGATTGTGTGTGAATAGCATACGGCGTGTTGTGCGCGTGCAATTCGGATTTCAACGTTTTCGCGACGAAAAAAAAAATAGTTCAAAACCTCGTTACCTCTGCGAGGCTAAAATACCACCTATATATTGCAATACACGCGTTAGTATAAACGATCGAGCTGAACTCGCCGTGGCGACACGTCGTATAGGTGGCAATGACATCAACCGATAGTCGATAGATATTATTAAAACGAATTAATATCGCCAATTGCACGCGTGCTCGAGTCAATAAACGTGTAGCGATTTTACACGAAAAAAAAGGTATCGCGTGGCCAAACTGAATTAACATTACGCTCGAAAACTGTCCAATTTAGTGCAACCCGGCCATGGTCTTTATACAATATTTTTAGGTCCCGAACGTCATTAGAGTACCTAATAATAATAATAATAATATCTTTGTTGACATTTTGTATAGGTTATCTATCTTTGCCTGAACTGCGGTCTATGAATCGTATCAAAACTAATAAGAAAACACTTATAACTTATAATATTATAGGCGAGAGACAATTATTCCTCTCTGATAAATTATTCGTCCCGTATTAACCTGCATTACTCAACTTTAGGGTCCGGCTTTGGAAAATCAAGCCACAGTCCATCCAATCAATAAGTTTTCTCTTATTCGCGAATAATCAATGGCTAATGACAACAATCACGCGCACTGTTTCGTGACCTCAAAATCTAGAGATTACCTATAATACTACGTATATTATATTACAACCTATTGTATTATGAAAACTTCCACGAAAATCTCTCACAATCCTCATTAATCCAAAACCTTGCTCATGATATTGAATTCCTAACAATCATCCTCATCGAATTGAAATAAAATTGGTCACATGATCTCCTTTTAATTTCAAACCCATTAGGTCGCGAGTTCGTTATTTTGAAGTAGTGTCAATTGACACGGCATACGGCGTACCACTGTCATGTTGTCACGTTTCGTGTGTTTTATTCGTGTCTTCTAATTTAGTTGTCACATTTGTCAGTAGACTTATACATCACATATTTTTATAAAATATATTTTAATGTATACATATTTAAGTGGCCTGCAGCTGTACTCGCGACTGTAATGGTCATCTGCGTTATGAACAGCAATACATTTTAATATTATTATATTATGTGACGATAATATTCACATTGTCGTTTGTTCGCAAACGTATATTGTACATTAGTAAATTAATAAAATTATAGATGAAAAAAATAACTTTTCAAATATATATAATATATTATATATATGGTTTGTTTTTATTTTTGTTTTACATCCGAAGGCGTTTTACGTGCATGACAAGTCACGAAGTATTGGCGTGTAAGATTCGTTCGAGTGAATCTAACCGAATTTTCTATAGGAATAATAGAATGAAATGCGATTTCCAGTCTGTTTAATCAACGATTGCTATGGTTATCACAAGGATTATGTTTCCGTCTTCGGGATTTATTTTTTCTTATTTAATGTGATGTTAACAGAATAACAAAAAAAAAGCTTGATTAGCACTTGTGAATGTTTTCGGTATTGTTATTTAATAACGTTTTACTGAGCTCAAACATTTAAATGAAATTGCTTTCATTATTATTATGATAATAGTAATTATTATATTACATTAATTCTATAATAATAGTTATAATTGTTAACAGTTGTATTACTGTTGAGTGTTAATATTTACTTATAAATCTTATTATAGTCTTAATTTAATTAAATCAAGTAACTTGATTTACACTCGAATTGTGCTTTTCAATTAATTACCCTTTATGACTTATAATATTATGTTAAAAGTGCTCCATTATCTGTCGTGCTTCCCCTGAAAATAGATACTTTAAGTTTTTCCAGAACACAATTCAAAATTTGCGTTATTAAAACTATACCGTATAAACACAAAAACTTTTCTTAACTTTTAAGAATTCTGCTTCTTCAATAAATTCACTTGTAGATTAAACATTAAAAATAATAGTTATAATTCAGAAAGTAAAGTGTAAAATTAATTAAAACATTATTAGTTTTTTAAAATTTAATCAATGCGTATTTTATTATGCGACGCGTGTATTCAACATTACAATGTCATAGGAGTTAAATGTAAATGAAAAATATTTTCTATTTAACTTTTTTTTTTAAGTTAAATAAACAACTCTCGTACAACACAATCGTTTGGAAAAAATAGTTTCTCCGTATAAAATCTATAAGGTTTCATTGGGTTTTTTTTCATTTAAATCTATATTGATTTTGGAATACTCTGGATTTGTTTTGTCATTCGTACTGATTGTTTTTTTTTGTCACCAAATACAATAAAAATAACTAATCGTGTAAATAATTAATTTTTTGTACGTGAAATATACTCTAATTTTTAAGGTAAATTCAGTACTTATAGGGCTCATCTAAGTTATTACTTGTAAGTTAGTCAGTTATTATAGTATTCTATAAATTCTAATATATTTTGTAATTCGTGCTGAGTCATGATAAAACATTGAAAAATTCAAAGAACTATCCTGAATGGAATTAGGTTTCAATATATAATATATACATTACTAGTGTTAATAGGACATGTTTTAATATTTTAAAATATTAATTTAACTTCGTTTAATGAGGTTAAGTTTTATGAAATTTATCAAGTTAGAATAATTTTAATATACTTGAGTTAAAAATAGTTGTAATATCTGGTATTTCAGTTACTTTTAAAACTAAGATAATATATACAATAAAATTCTTCATATTAAAAATATTGAACGTTAAAAAAATACAATATCAGTCAAATTTTTGAGATACAATTTAATAGTATATAATTGTTTTGAAATATATATAAAATTAAAATTATAAAGAATATAATTATTATTATTGTTATATAGTTTTAATTTATTTATAATATTTAAAACTCAATGATTAGATACTTATGGTTTTAAATCATAAAAAAATTCAGCAGAATGAAAAACATGAAATATTTAAATATTAATATTATATGTTAATTGTATGTTATATATACTAAAATAGCACGTGCCAAAAGTCTAGGCACTCGACTGCGGCACGTCTGGTGTCATTTTTCAGAAATTTAAGGGTCGTTAAAACAAGCGTAGAGGTAACCAGGTGTTACGAAATTAGTATTTTACTAACATATGGTTCTCATATCATCAGCTGTTTTTTTTTTTACTTGTTATTGTAATATAAATATGTTGTTCATAAATTTAAATTTACCTTGAATTCCTATTCACATATTTTTTGGAAGCATATAAATATAATACATATAAACGTCAAATTACCACTAGAATCACTACAGCCAAAATCTAAGATTCTTGACGCGTATTTTAATTCATATAATATACTGACATACATGCAGTTATTAGATAACATTACTTATATTAAATTTAAAAATCTCAAAAATAAGTATTGAAAATATTAAATATTTTATTGTAAAAATTAAACTTTAAGAATCAACAATTATAATAGTTAAAATATTCTAAATTCTTTTTTTGAGTACAATTATGTCAGGTCATTATCAACTTCCACACTTTAAACAGTGTTTAAAACTAGATAAGTATATTATGCAATATACATATATGAACATCTATATACTGTTATTCGGTATATTTCTTTTCTTATTTTTTAAAAGTTTCTACGTTATCATAGACTCAAAAAAGCGGAAATTCAAACATAATAAAAAAACCAAAGTTTCAACAAGAGTTGGAAATTTGGGACCTATCCAATGATAATATCTACAATTTTTCTGGACTGTTTCCAAAGTAAACTGTTTACTTTTTACTCCGCACACTTAAAGACAACCATAAACGGGTGATTTTTTCAAAAATTATGTCACGTGTGTACAATACTACATAATAATAAAAACATAAAGTATTTAAGTTCGATAAGATAGGTAGCTGATAAATATTATTTTCTTTAATAACTAATATTGAAAACCAACGAAAACTATCGGAAATGCGTGAAACGTAAATATGTCTTCCATATGTTATGCGCACGTGTATAATATTATGTTATACTCAAGAAGCGCATTCGTGTATGACATATTATTATTATTGTTATTTTATTATACAGAGTGATTCACCAAACAACTCAACTCAATTTTTAAATTTAGTAAGTAACTCATTTATACAAATTCTGATTTTTAAAATTTTTAAGTATAATAATTAAGGACCATATTTATAATTATTTAGATTTTTCATACTATCAAGTGTCTCGTAGTGGCATACAAATTACAAATGTACATTTTTTTCCAAATATTAACTTACCTTTTTTACTTTAAATTATTATAAGCAGATAAATGTTTTTGAAAATTTTAACGTACCTAAATCAAAATTCAAACGAGTGGTTTCCGAGTGATTAATACGTATATACTAGAGAGTCCGTAGAAATGGTTCTAGAATTTATTATACTCGGACATTTTACAATGTCAATGTATCAATATTAATTATTCAAGTCTTCAAATCTTGCATAGCCCTCTATCATAAACGTATATTATCATTAGTGGGCACATCAAGTTAAATCGCTCAAAAACCAATCTCATGAATTTCGATTTATATACAGGTACACGTGTACATTATTAAGATGTTCAAAAAGTCATCTGATTCGTTGCGATCGACAAGAGAAAAAAGCGGACGATTCTCATTTGAAAACGAAAAATTTGTACCATGTCCTCAGACGGTATGCAAAATCTAAATGATTTAAAATACCATGGTACGGTCTTCGAGTAAACTTATCATAAGATAGTTTCGAAAATCAAAATTCGAATAGGTTTATAGGTACGCTGCAGTATCGAAGGGAAGTAACGGGGGTGGTCGTGCTCGGCGAAACACTCTGTATACAAAGAAAACCCGTACGAATGGGTTCGTCGACCGTGACCCACTGAAACGACAAACGTACGCAACAACATATATACCTCACCGGAGGGTCGGCCGGCAATAATAATAATAATCGTAATAGCAACGGCGCCGTAGTCGTGACGCGTTGTATGCTCGCGTATCGTAGGTATAGATATATATATCGTAATAATACTATACCTATGCGGGAAACCAGTCTCCGGTAGAACGCGGTATATCCCCTCACGGCACGCGGCACGAGTGGTAGGGGCGGGGGTTGTGTGCGAGCATCTGCTCTTCTCGGGGACCCCCTCGCCGCCGGGCCAGCGCACCCGGCCGCGGCCGCAGTTTGCGTTTGCGCGCGTAACGGTCGCGTCCGCGGTACAACACTACATCGCGCGGTCGTCGTCGCCGTACGTATAATAATAATAATATAATATAACCGCCGCCGCGCTCTCGCCCGGCACATCGCCGGACATGGCGGACTTCGAACGTCTCATACCCGCGGACCGCTGCGAGATCGGAGCGGCGGCCCGGGTATCCAGGGTGTCGTCGTTTTCGCGCGCGTCGCTAGCCCGGTTCAGCCAACGGTTGCGGCGCCGCGGGTGGACGGTGGGCGCGGACCAGGACAAGGAAAACGCCGACGCCGTCTACCGGCCGGCGCTGCCGCCGCCCGTGCCGGTCGTCAAGCGCGTAAAGTTCGACGAACGCGTTTACCACGGCCCGGTCGGCGGCCACCGGTCGGCGTTCGGCCGCCGCGGCATACTCAAAGACGCGCCCGCCGGTCCTGTGGCCGCGCGTTGCCGGTCGTCGTCCGTCGGTTACTCGAACGTCAGTTACTCGGACGGCGACGACGCGGTGCCAAACCGGATGCGCATGTACGACGTGCCCGTCACCAGTTTCTACATCGACGCCGGTGACGACCGTTTGCCGCAGCCGCCGCCGACGTTCGCTGCGAAACGGTCGTCGTCCGCGATCATTGGTGCGCTGCGTGACGCCAAGAAGACCAGACGGTTCGGCACCGACATAGGTTCGTACAACGACGGACGCACGTTACCATACGGTCCGGCCCAGTGGGGTGGTTTGCAAGTTTTTATTGTTGGGCGGGTAGGGTTGTCGATGACATATTATTTGTGCATCCCACCTAAATTGTGTGTCACGACACCATTGACACCTATCCAAAATCGGATTTAGCGGGGTGAACGGGCGATGCGCTTTAAGTCCTAGATATTATGACTTTGTGAAGTCATTAAGACTGTTGAACAATGGTCGAAAAAAAAGTATTTTAAAAAGTTATCCTCACCCATTTTTATTTTAAACCTTTATGGTCTCAGTTTTATCTATACTTTTAACTCAATTTAAAAAAAATATATAATATAATGAATCATCAGATGTACCTACCCATTTAAAATGTTTTATTTTTTAAATCTGTCTTAACTTTTATCTAATTCCAAAAAAAACAAATTGATGCATTAAGTGATTTAAATAAATACCAAATTTTCTTATATTAGTAGTTGCACCTCAGCCTTCTTAGTCTTAGATCCTGCAAGTCAGCAAGTTCTTGTTCGACCAGCTCGCCCCGTAGTGTACCAATACGCTTATGGACACAGCTCTCGTGTAATAACGATGCTAAACGTCTCACTACAGATTATTTAACTAGTTTTACTAATATTTTAAAATACGATTTTTGAACATATTAGACAAATATCGTTATAATGTTTCTTTTTTCTTAAATTTAGACAATTTTCATATATTATTTTTTAATTCAATTCTAATTTACGTAAATATTCTTTTAAATTGAATTAAAAAAAAATTTGAATTTCCATAAAGTATTAAAATAGATGTAGTTACTAGTTATGTATATTATAATTTATAAGCAGTGGCTTTATCTAACAGTGTGGTTATGAATAACGTGTTATTATACTTGACTAATATTAACTTCATCGTCAGAAGCATATTACAGACAATATTATTTGTGATACGCAGTGTGTGGTATCTGCATTCTGCACTTCATGCAGATACAATAATAAGTGCTCAACAATAATCTGCAATTATAATATACCTACACACATTAAATCCGCCGTATGATACGTCGTGTTTCGAGTAATAGCGGTTAATATATTACAAAATATTAATGTTAATATTATGTAATATAATAGATAAGTAATAGGTATGTATTTGTATATTCACAGCACTTTTCGGCAGGGAGATTTTAAATATTTAAGGAGGAATATTCTGCTCAACACCATTTTTTTCCCGTGTAACACAAACTATAATAAATTCTGAAATTATATGTTTACACACACTTTAAAAAAATAATAATAATTTGTTTTTAAATTTAATAAGAACACAGTTTGATTAAAATAAAAAATAATTTATTAATATCTATTGTTTCATTAAATATTATATAACCTTAATTTTAAATTATTTTTTATTTTAATCAAACCGTGTTCTTATTCAATTTTAAAACAATTATTTTTATTTTATAAAGTGTGTGTAAAGATATAATTTCAGAATTTATTATAGTTTGTGTTACACGGGAAAAAAATGATGTTGAGCAGGATATTCCTACTTAAACATTTAAAATCTCCCTGCCGAAAAGTGCTGTGAACATACGTTATGATTTTTGAAAATCAGTGTTTTTCGTGTTACAGGGGAAAAAATTGGCTTAGTAGGATATTCCCGCAAGAACTTTTAAAATCTCCCTGTTCAAAACTGCTGTGAACATACAAATACATACTACTTAGATAGTTATGCACATATGTAAAATGTTCGATTTTCCATACCTATTTTCATACCATTCTTTACAATATATTACAATAAAGAATAAATAAATAATAAGTTTTAATGGCAAAAGTGAATACATCATTGTATAAAATAATACACATTTTGTTGACTTTCTAAGCAGTTTTTAAAAACATTCCGTACTAATTTAACATTATATTTGGTGCTTTAGATATATTTTACATAACTTACAAATATTAGGTATAATCATACATCGTCAACTTAATATGAGCATAATTACATAGCTAATACTTGTATAATATTGAGGATCTTCAGTAATTGATAAAATTACGCGTATAGTACAAGTAGGTACTATTTGTTTTTACACCCTTTTATGTGGGATTGGGAATCTGTCACTACTATAAATAAAAAAGATTCAAAAAATGTTTTAATTTTTAATTACGTTTAGCATCCATATTAAACCGTTACCATTGCGTCGAGCAATTATGATAATAATAATACAAAAATGTAATTTATTATGACAACGTGCTGTCGTTCATGACGTAACGATTTGAAACGTACGTGAAACCGAATAAAACGGTTATTGTTTCGCACGTGCGGATATTTAACTAAATATTATTATGTATGGATATAGATATAATATACCGCATATCGTAACCGCCCTATGTCGTTCACGCCGTTATTAATGAACATGTGTAGGTACATGTGAATCACCCCCACATACCCAACTACACGTAATCTATACTGTGTAGACCTTATATTTATTTGTTTTCCCTCTCGCTCAATGTTTTATTTATTTTTATGAAAATTCCGCGGAATTTAATTTTTAAAACATTTTACATTAGTAAATTCAGCTCCCTGATAAATATTTTTTTTTCGCTCCATTGTCGACAAGACCTGTGTAGTTGATGATTTGCGTTTTATTCTTTCTCAAAAGCAAAACATTTTACTTAAAGTTCGCATTGTATTGTATTATTTTATTTTTTTTTCAGAATATCGTTAGTTATTTTTTGTTTTATTGTGAATTCAAAATCGTGTCTTACGAAACAGTATCGTTATACCGTGTATATTAACTAATAAATTTTGATAATGAATGCAAACGCAAAAGTTTTTTAATCTGACGTTTTAGGACACGTAACCATACGCTCAGAATACCTAAGACAATACTGTTTATAATTTTAAATTAAGACTGTTGCCAAATTTCCATAGCAACCGAAATATATTATTCGAATATGAATATTAATTCAAAATAAATGGCATAAGTCTATTCCCTATACAACCTAACCTTTTATCTATAGACCTTCGATACTTTAACAATTCCCAATTTTTTTTTTTTTTTTTTTTTGTTATAACGTTAAACTTCTATAATTTAAAATACCATTCGAAAATACGGTTATAGAGTTTTTCGATTTATCTTAAATATATTTAATCTTGTTTTTTTACATTCTTATGATTGGCTGGCTGTACTCTGTACTTCTATTGAAGTTATTGTTGTACGGGTAAAACTAAATAAAAATGATGTTTCCATATTGCCTTCCATATTTTAAATATAAAATAAAATGCAATTAATTTTAAATAAATCTTTAGTGTAAAAAGTTCACGGATATACCTCACAAAAGAACGTCATGAACTACATAATAATAGTATTGTGTATTTTTCTTTTAAATACATTTACTTAAAAATATTGTTAAGGAATATTTTATATACATAATATTTACTATTTAGGATAGACAATCGTTGTGTCGTTGATCGTTGTACACTGTAACAGTGACTTTTTCCTACTACTAATTTTCGTAGAAATTAGATATACTTTGTTTTAAATTCGTATAAGAAAAATAAAATTAATTAAGTCAAATTTTCTCATTATTATTCAAATTAATTGAGAAAATACAACATAACGTTTATACAAGAGGTCTAAAAAGAAATTACACTTTACTCGAATTACTGAACTTTTAAAGTTTTTTACTTTCTATGGTTTTAGTGATCAATTACTACATTATTAAATGTATATAAAATAACATATTATATTGAATTAATGTGTACCATATTATGAATAAATATTTATGGTCTACGAAGTATTATGAAGTGTCAAATGTATACTCTTGAATCGCTGAATAAAAAAAATGATTGCAATTTATTTAGATAAATTGCAATTAAAGATTATCACTACTCTCTATATAAATATTATATATTTTAAATTTAATCAAATGTATATAGGAATTATAATATATATATATATATATAAACCTTTTATTCAACACACAGATATTGATATAAATGGATATGTTGAAACACATCATTATAAGAATAACTCTATTGTAATTTATTTATTGGTATTGCTGTGACTTATTGTGATCAACGTGTTTATAATCATAATCATAATGATGATAATTATATAATAATACGAACCGATATTGTAATGATGATGTATCGATGAAAACATTTTAACAGTCTTTGTTATAATACTGTTTATAGGAACGTCAATATCGTCGCTGAGAAACAATGGCTCCAGTTCGGAGACACAGGCAAAACAACGTCAACATCACCACCCAAAGGCACGAGAATCTCAAGTACACAACATCAACATTCATTTGCACGGTAACCATAACATTTATATTTACACTAATCCCATTGCACATAAATTATGTGGTAAACCTTATGTGCCAGATGTCCCGAGACATTTAGTTTATCTGACTACTGTAAGGCATTTTGTCAAATTCCGGAATTATATAATTGCAGTGCTGTTTTCGCGAAATCCCGAGAAAATTAAATTGTATGCCACCCCCGTTAGGTGACCAAAATATATTTGCATTTCTAGACGTCTCGAGTTCATTAGGACGACAATTTATATGTATATTATTTGCGGACACGTTAAGGACATTCTACCAAACAATATAACTTCGAAAACAGTTCATTAAGCTGAAGGAAAACTGCACATAGATATAGTACACAATTGTATTTAATGCAATATTATGCATTTATGTGTAATTATGTGTAGGCATATTAAACATTAATACGGTCTACAGTTGTTTAATCGTTTGTTATGCGATCGTTTTAGGTCTGTTTGCCGCCGTAGAACACGGCCAACTGGAAAAAGCGAGGAACATATTGACAACATGCGAGGTTCAAGTGAACAGGTAAAGTCTTATAGAAATTCCTTTATGTCATATAATAACTCATCAGTGATGTTTTAATTTTTTCCTTGTTTAGTGTAAACAGCGATGGGTTAACTCCTCTTGACGTTGCTTTTCTGAGCAACAACCGAGATCTTGTTCGACTTCTATTGACTCATGGAGCTACAGAAGGTAAACAATGAAACATTTAAAAAATTAAAAATCAAAAATACTTATCAAACGAAAATAAATTACTTAATGTGTATTTTATTTTAATTTCCATTGTTTAGAAACCAGTATGAAAAACTTAGAAACTCACCTATCAAATTTACTCGAAGAAGCCGAAGATCGAGTCATAGGACTGAGGCGTCGTGGAAACCAAGATGATTCACAAACCAAATCGCTAGCACTATGGGAGAGACGGAAAAGAGGCTTGAAGAAAATGCGTATTGGTTTCGAACATGCCAGTAAGTAGAACACTGTTTTAAACAAAATCTGACTTAAAATAGCTCGAGAGAGAATGAAAGATCGATTTGGCACGTACAGTACACAGCTAGACGATGTTTGTCTAAAATGAAAAACTATGTCGATGAGAATATACTTGTAAGATGACTTTCAGATCTTCGTAGAAAAAACAGTAAGATGTAAACAATCGTGTACACTATACGAACAAGAAAAACAAATGTGTGCGCGTGAGGTTTTGTGGGTCCAAAGAATTATGTACTCGATTCTAAAGTCTTAAAGAAATAAAAATTAACGTTAGAAGGATAACAGTATTGTGTATTATACGTAAAATATACGTACGTACATAATATATAATATATAAGGCATTGATATTGTACTAACTACTAAGAATGAATAAATGAAGTTTTTAATTTAGTAAATAAATTAAATCGTAATGTAAAATAATTATTTGTATTCTTGATCTAACGTTAAATTTTTCGGTTTTTTGTTTTGTTTCTAAATCTTTTAAAATAATAATAAATAAAGACAATATTATTTATTATTTTATAATAAATCGAAACGGTCATGACTTATGGATGCTTGTTATTATGTTTTTTTTATATTTCAAAATATAGCCTTGTGAAAAATGTTAGTATTAAAACACATAATACCAAATTAAATTAGTTTTATAAGATATATTATATTATCATTATTATGCACAATATTACTACGCTATTATAATACATAAATAATGTTACCGTGATCGACTATTGTTCGTGAAACCGTTATACTTGTTTTGTGTATATACATTCCGGTGATAGCGCCGAGAGAACTCTGTAAATGTGTATAATATTAATAGCACCCGTCATGTTACATACGACAATATTACATTAGATTAATTAAACTTTTTTACAGAGCCGCCAGATAAGCCAGAGAAAATTATCCTGGAGGTAACGGGAAACGATAACGTCAGGGTATCTTGTATAGAAGCTGAATACCCAGAAAGCGCTATATGTACTAAATTTAACGGTAAGCATAAATTATATTTATTAAAGACATAAAGTCTTTGCCCTTTGATGAAATTCTCATTAAAAATGATAGTTAAAATAAAGATTTAAATTGTGGAAAACCAAAACCAGATCATATTGATGTATATGAATAAGTGTATTCAAACAATACGCATAATAATTCATACAATTGTTTGTGTATTTTCAATATTGGGAATAATATAATATATTCTGAAAATTATAAATGTTATCTTACATGTATGGAATGTTGTGGTATTGAAAAATGAGTGAACGCGACAAGTGACAACTATTGGCAACAGTAAAAACTCAACTCAAACTTTTTAAATACACTTAGTCGATTATTTTATATTAGACAAATATAATAATTGACGTTATTGTTATTTTAAGAGTATTCATTTGTCTTCTGAGTGAAATTCTAAAATCAATATTTTTCATTTATTTAATATGATTTATGCATATTATTATATATAGACTAGAATCACTAGATATTCTAAATATTAAGATGATTTTTTTTGCTATCAAAATCCTACACTATGCAATTAATTTATATAGTATAGAAATATTTGATATACATATGACATATTATATTAAGTTAGTCACTCTACTAACTCTATACAATATTCTATAAATTATAATAATGATACAAATTATTCTGTAGTTGTTTAATCATAAAAATTAAACTTAACCACTTATTTAGATTCATTTTTCATAAATTTTATATTTTAAAAACCATTTTTTTTTAACAATATTGTATTTTTCACAGTTGAATGGAGTACATCAGAATCCTTTAAAAACTTAACAGGGTCTAAATGTTTACCTGCAACTGACGGAGAAATTACCATTAATAATTTGGAACATGGAAAGACCTACTACTTCCGATGCAGTGCAGGAAACCTGAAAGATTTCAGTGACTATCAATACCCAACTCCATTTTCTATCACTATTTCAAGTGAGTTTAACATTGTCAACGCTTTTCAACTTTGTGATATAATTGCTATTGTAAATTGATTTAAGGTTGGTGGGACGTCTGTCAAGATTCACGTCGATGTTCCGCAGCAATGAAAGTTAAGATGGACGATATACTTGACAAAATGATCTCTATTCGTCCAGACCTACACAGGTCTTTGTTCGAAATCAGTGGAAATGACTGTATATCGAATACAAAAAGAAGAAAGCCGCCGACGTTTAAACAGTTATTTAGCGGCAATACTAAACTTCATAAGAATCTCCGGAGGTATTATCTTATTACATTTTTCTTTAATTAATTCAATAAATAACGTTTATATAATATTTACTTACTAATTTTTTTAATATCAGAGGTGTATACCTTTCTTGTCTGCTGTACCACGAAGACAAAGTTCTGGTGACCAACGAGGACTACTTGCCCGTGGTAGAGATCGACGATACGTACCCAAAAGAAATGCTCAACGATTTCCATTGGTTCTACAAAATAGCTTTCGCGTGGAAGGATCTCAAATGGTTTAAGGACGACTTGGAGAAATCGACTAATAGTTCAATTAGCTTCAGGACGAAACTCATCCAAGCTGTCACCCAGATGCAAGTAAGTCGCCGGTCTTGTTTACAAATCGAAAATGACCTTGAATTAAATGTATTCATAATATTTTTAAAATATTTTAGGACATTTTCAATACACAAGACCTAGGTAAAGTTTACTATAAACCGATCCGTGACTCGGACGGCACAACTGTGATATGTACGGTGAATAACGTATGTCAGCCAAAAAACGTTGTTAACCTGAAATGGACGCCAATGGCTAAGATTTTGAAGAAGTCATCTCGTTCTGACAATCTTACCGATCTGCTGATATCATCTATTCAAGTAAATTAATCTAAGCTCACTAAATTTCATTGAATCGTATTAACAACGTAACTACAATTATTGTCACATTAGGACCAAATCATGTTTTACCAAACAAGCAACACCAAACTGCAGAAAGGCTTATATGTCGGATACTTACTAATGAGAAGCTCAGTAGACATGTTGCACGTCATGGTGCCTTTACAAAATCCTAACATGCCCGTTTGTTACAAGATACGTGATAACCCACACGTCACTGCGTAAGTACAAATTAATGTTCACCGTAGACGATTCATCCCAAATGTCTGGGTGGCTGTCAAAAGTTTGAACATAAATATTAAAAAAAAATCAACAGTATGGCATTTTGCAAATTAAGAAAAAAATAATACTTCCAAAACAAATATACTGCTCATGCAAACATGAAACAACACAAAAATAATATAAAAATCAACAAAGAAAAAATATACCTATAGGTATATTATATTTTGCGCTAATGATACAGTAAAAAATTTTAATTTATATAAAAATAATTGAAAATAAACATAATGTAGCTGAAATTTTACGGTATGAAGATATATGAAAACTAAATTAGTTAATAAACTACAACCATAATTTTTTTCTTTTATTAAATTTATATAATAATATAATATACTTGGATTACTTTGTAATACGAATATTTTGTTTTTTTTTAATGAAATTAAGTTAATAAGTTTAATTAAAATCAAAAACCATTTTTTACCTACATTTATTTTCAAGTATTTAGCATTATTGTTATAGTATGATTTTTTGTGTACGGGTAGCTACTCTACGCGTAGCTAAGTCTACGGTTTACAACGCGTCATTATTGCGTATCATAAATTTCCGTTAAGCTCGTTTCCGCCACGACCGTGCGCGAACATATTAATATTTTGACCGTAAACGATTTTTCTCGCTTATAGTATCGTAAGCCAGTAATATTTACAACGGTTCGACAAATCGTATACAAAACGTTTTATTGCAGTGAAGAATGGCTGTGGCTTCAGCAGGGTGCCGGAGCTCCATGCGATTACACGTGCCTCGGATTCGCTTCGCAATTCAAGATGGCCACCAACCGGCTGTTCTCGCTGGTCCAAATACCGAAAGACAAACGAACAGTGCAGCGGGTGTACACCAGTGAGGTGATCGAGGTCGACCGGGACGTGAGCCTAATAATGATCGTGCCGCCGGCCGAGGTGGCGTGCGCGGTCGGCGAGGGCAACCAGTCGGCCGTCCACCTGCACCGGATCGAGCTGGTGCCGCTCAGCGTACAGGTGTTCGAGATGATACACTTCGGCACGTACCGAGCGGACACGCTGCTCCTGTACGCCCGACTTTCCAGTGTCGTGCAACTGGACTCGGACGACGCGAGGTACTCCATAAGACAGGCGTGGAGTTCGTCCGACCTGGAAACGGCCAAGCAGCGGCTGGACACCGTCGAGTCGCTCGAAACGGGCTTGAACGCCGCGTGGAAACATTTGCGGTGGCTGTTGGACGTGATGAACTTTGCGCGCGAGCGGCTGTTCCAGACGCAAGTGTCCAACTCCAACTGTTCAAAGAGCGCCAGCAACAGTCAGTTGGAAATGAAGTCGGCCAAAAGCAACTCGGTAAACGCTCTATCCCCGTGACCAAACGTTATAATATAGTCTACGACCGTTTGGTATACCTGTTGATTGTTATTATAATCTGGGTTATATACGTTTTACAGCTGTTACAATTGCCCGACTCGAAATTGGTCAAGTCCCGTGGAAGTTGGCCGGGTCCGGGATTGAACTCGATGCGGACACTGGAATCCGTGTGTCCGGAGATAAGTCGCAGCGAACAATACCTGTCGCCGCCCGTCCACGATCGCGAATACGGATTGGCTAAAAAACAAAGTTGTTCCTCAGAAACTAGCAACGGTACGTGGATAGTGTAATAAACGATTAATTTTCGTATAATTTTAACTCTGATTTGGTTACAGACAGCAAAGACGAACCGGAGTACAACGACGGACAGTCATCAGATCTAGCCGATCAACTGTCGAAGACCAATCACTTAGCGTAAGTTTATCGATAATGCAATATTATACGTAATAATAACTACGCGCGTAGTACGACTACGATCGACTCGACGTTAATGATATTGCGTTATAGCGTTTATACGGGTTGTTTTTGCGCAGGGCTAAGGACGTGAATAAAGTAGACGACGAAGGGTTTTCGGACGCGACGATGAAGAGCGAATCGCTGGTGCCCGTTCCCGCTCCCGGGATCATTGAGGTAAGTGATTTTCGTAAACGAAAACGGCCGCGATACCGCGGTACCGATATACGCGTAACTGCTAGTCTCACGATAACCGCAATTGTTGTCACACAGGTGTGCGCGGCGTACGACACGGGCCTGCCGCATCCCACCAGCTTGAAGTTGCACATCAGTCCGACGACGTCGGCCCGCGAAGTGGTCCAGCTGTTCCTGCAGCAGCTGAACATGTCCGTGGTGGTCAAAGGCAAGACCGGGCCCATATACCCTAGCACCGAGTTCGGTAACTTCTGTCTAGTGTCTGTGACCGGGGCCCGGGAACGGTGTCTGCGCGACGACTTCAAACCGCTTCAGTTGACTCACCCGTGGCGGGACGGCCGCATGTACATCCGGCACAAACAGGACGTGCTGGCCGCACTCGAGCTCCATTCGTCCATATTGACGGCAACCGCCACCAAACACCACTGATGACCACCACCGTTAAATATTATTATTATTATTACTATTATTATTGTATATTATTATTATAATATAATGATTTTTAAATGTGCCGCGCATCTCAGACGAAATTTTAAGTGTTCTTAAAACAGACGAGCAGTGTTTTTTTTTTTTTAATTATTTAATTTCAAATATATATATATATATATTATATTATATTAAATTATATTATGATATGACATAAAGTATTGATTTATTTAATTAATATACATGCATATTGCATAATAAAAACAAAACCTTCGGAAAAATCTTCTAAATTGCATTAATGATGACCGAGCACAAATAAGTAATGACCAAAACCGGATCAAAATTTTCGTAATTAATTAAAGGTTTTATTTGTTAAATTATATTTATTTATTACAGATACCACCAATGCATAGTGTTACGAAATTCTGAACACTTCAAATATCTGGCTAAATATTTTTATCTTCACGATAAAAAGTTTTAATAAAACATGTTCTATACAGTAGTTGAGCTAACTACTCGTCGTTTTTTTTTATCGTAATACGTAATATTGTCGAATTATCAATACATATTTTAAATACAAGATAAATGGGAGATTGATTTGATTAAAAAAAAATGGTAGTAAAAATGAGAAATTTACAAGTATCAAAATTAAATGTATTATTTGGATATTGGTTTATAGATATGTAGTTCTCAAATAAAATCATTAGTCATGATAACAAAATAAAATTTAAATGATTTAAAAAATAAGAATTATTTGAGTGGAAATGCTCAATGTCCTTTGTCATTTTTTGCTATATAAGCCTAAATGTATTATGTAAATATTAGCAATAGAATGAAACACGACTATTAACTCCAGAATTGTCAGTATACACACCGACATAATATATAGCCGTTTAAGATTTATCATGAAATGAAAAAAAATGATCTGCCCAAGTTATTCAATGGATTTTATAAATCACATAATATAACGATACATATCTACTTGACATTATGTCTATTACAATAATGAATAATATGATATATAATATGTGTTGTATATTATAAGTTTTAAAATGTATTTAATTCTAATTTGTGACTGATTATACATTTTTACGTAGGTTGTGGATATAAATATATTATCAATGGCCTATTTTAAAATGAAGGGCATATGCCATGATAATTATTTTAGTAATAATATTATAATGAATTGAATTTATTGTACATTTTATTAATTATTAAAATAAACATTATTATGGCGACCGTTGACCATAGATGGTCATGATTTAACAATAAAAAAATATTTTTAAGCACAACATACGATTTCATCTTCACAGCTCTAAAATTATAAACAGTATTTTTTTTTTCAAAAATAATCAACAACTTGTATAAATCATCTTTTCTGTGACTGCGAAGGTTCAACGGTCCTCTAACACAAATCGTGTTACACAATATTGGTAATTATATGAATTATTAAATTAATTAGTTATCATACATAATTAATAATAAAAATCCTGTTTTTTGGTTACATCTGAAAAAAAATATTTTATGTTATTTAAAAATACAACTTTATTAGTTATCTTAATTAAAATTAAATAAAACAAATATATTTCAATCGAATAATTTTTATAGAATTATAATATTTCAAACTGTTTTGAATATTAAATATAATAAACTGTTTAGGATAAAATTATAAAATAAAACGACTTGCTAGACATTCAATAAGAAATATTATAGAATGAAGTAGTATATATATAGATAAACATAACCTCCCCAATAATGCTTTTGGCTTATAGTATTATGTTCAAAACTCTATTGTATATTTAAGGTAAATTTACCTTCTTTACTATCGTCTATGACGATTGCGTACGTTCTACCTATCCAAACTTAGTGCAATGTATAGTTATTGTTTACAATCGTGAAAATTTATAAAATATTGCTTATTTTTGATAAAGTTTCATAAATGTTACTGTGACTATTATCCCCGATGCCAAACTTTTCGGGGACTAGTTATCGATATTTTTTAATTTATAATTTGTACATTTAGATTTATTGTATCATACATTTATATTATATAGATAGAAAGTTTTTTTAATTGACTATACTATTAATTTTATTTTAATAATCTTAATTACTATAATTTTTTTTATATAAGATTCTTGATTAAATAATACAATTTATATAAACAAATTCTTTTTACTTTACATATAACAGTAAATTTACTATGTTTATTTGAAAATAAACTATTTTTATTAATACTGATTCGTGATTACTGAATACTATATACTATAATAAGTAGTATATTTTAGTAACGTTGCACTCATTATTGTACGCAATCGTATTGTTTTTAAGGGTCAGGTAGAGAAATTGTACGCAATCGTATAAGCGTATGCAATCATGTATCACTGATTTAATTTATAACTGTATTTATATTAGAATATTTACTTTTGATAGTTCGAAGAAGATATCTGGAAGAAGTCTATTATAAAATAATTGCTCAAAGATAAACAATATCTTGAAATTTACATTTTAACCGTATGATGGCTGATCGCAGAAAGTTAAACAAAAATATAAACTATTTAAATCAAAATTCTATGAATAACCTACTTTTACTTATGTATATAATGGTAAGTAAATACAACAAATACGAAATACAAATTTTAATTTTAATTAATGAAATTTTTTTTTTTTTTGTTGTTTATTGATTCATTAAGAATTTTTAGAAAATAATTCGTGAAGAGCATAGAAAAAAGGGTGGGTAAGTGGGTATTGATCTGCTGTGTTGTAGATACTGAGTGGATCACTGTAATGGTTGTGTTACATTAAATTCAATGATATAATATCATTTTATACGAAAAATGATTCAAAGTGGAGACGGTCTATCGCCTATATCAATAAGTATAGGTATTTTATATTAGGTATATTTTTTTTTTTTTGCTATTAGGGGTAAAGTAATTTATTTTACTTATAGCAATACAATGTTGAACTAATTTTTGCCGTCAACATTGCATTTAAAAATATTGTATATGTTAAGTATTAAATTAATATTACGTAATATCATCACGTGGTCATGCATAATGTTTTTGAACTGTAACAAAATGTCAAATATCATTAATCATTGTTCTAGCTACGTAATTTCGTTTAAATTTCAACTTAAAATTTCTATGAAAAAATTATATTTATACATATTTACACATTTGTTGATTTCAATATCAACTACTTATAAGAAGCTTTCTATTAAATCTTAGCTATAAAAAATACACATTTTAAAAATATTCAACTGCAAGACAAATTTCGAATTTTTGTGATTTTGAGGAATTTTGTCAAAATTTAAACTATTATAGACGCTTATAAAAATAAATTGAGCATAATATGTACTTTAATTGTTTTTGCATATCTATGAAAACAACTAATGTGAAATCTTGATTAAATTTTCATTTATGTTATCCAAAGAATATTTTTTTATCGATATTTATAAAAAAAAAAATTGTTTAATTTAAAAATTTTATCGTGTACAAAAATTAATCATATAAATATTTAGTGAAAGTTTCAAGTGTATTAGTAAGTTCTTTAATTACAATTCAATATCAAAAATAGTTCGAGAAGATGATATAATATTATTATGTGTATTTATTTTAAGGGTATATAATATACAATGTCGAAAAAATTTCAGAAAAAAACTTACAAAAATACATTTTGTTTTTCGATAGAATTTTTTTATATACGTATATTGAAAAAACTTATGAAAAATCTTATATTCAACTTTCTAATCTTAGATAAAAAAAAAGAAAAACATTATGGATTTTTAACTACAAAAGAATTTGAAAATCTTCAATATTTACCGAAATTCTAAATTAAAACGCTTATAAAATAATATTATCACTGTGTATTTTAGATATTTTTGAATAAACATATGATAACAACTTATAACTTATAAGAAGCATTGTATTAAATGTTCGAGCTTATTTAGTCAGCTAATAATTGTTCAATGACTTAAAAAAAAACTGATACAAAAATGGAAAATTTCAAAAGCAAAAAAATGTTGAAGTATAAAAAATTAATAAAAATATTAGGTTAAAATTTCAAGTAATTACGGTAGTTAATTTTTAAGTTCCACTAAAAAACAAGATTTTGTCAGAAAAACGAATTTGGTCGAAATTCTCGTTTTTCCTAAATTGTTTTTTTATTTCCCCCGATTATTTTAAAAAACACTGAGAAATTTTAATTTTAACCACTTCGTAACTAGTTACAATTTTCTATCCAAAACTACCCTTAAAGTTAATATAGAAACATTTATTCCACTACTCATCATATTTATTATTTATACACAAAAATCACACAGAACATTGTAAAATCAATGCATTCATTACTACGCTCAAAATCAAAAATAAATTAGCAATTGCTATATATTAACATACTCCATAAAAACAATTGTAGAAGAAATATTAAAAAAAAAAATACAAAAGCATGATTTTAAAATTAAATTTACTTATGTAAGCAATAAAAGAATAAATTATACCAATTTTAACACTATATATAAATAAAATAACTATATAGAATAACTACATAATATGTAAAGAAAAATATGAAGTTTAATATTACTATTAAGTAAAATTACCATTGAAATATTCAAATATGACAATACAAATTTTATCATATACTTAAAAAGTAAATCCAAAATAATAAATATTTTTTCTTTTTTTAGGTTTTGATGTTTCCGTCGAATAGTAGTACACTTGAAACGATGTCAAATAAAATCAATTGCTCGGATTCAATGACGTGCTCCAAATGTACAATCAAACCTATGTGTGTATGGTCCCTTAAACAACAAACGTGTGAAAACAAGAATAAATTCAACTCTTCAAGTTTAATAGCTTCTAGAGTAGGCGAATGTCCACAGTTTTTAGTAGTTAAAGAATTTAAATATACTAATTTCGCGATTGAGTGTCGCTTCACTGTTAAGTTATCGAATGATTTAGTAGGTTTCAAAAACTATCTTGACAATAATATAATTAATGTATGTACTAAACTAACAATATGTCACCAAATGAGGTCAACGACTAACAACGAAATGATGATATTATCAAATTTATTTTACTTAAACAGTACATACTTAACGGGTCCATCTAAAACTATTTTTATTTTTATTAAGTTCAATGACATCATACTGCGGTTTGACAACGTAGCCGATAATTTTATTACGTTTTATAGACAGGAAGAATGTTCTACCGATGATACAACATCCTGTGCGACTTGTGCATGGAATAACGACGGATATTCAAACTACTTTAAATGGTGTTCGTTTAAAAACGCCTGCAAGATTCAAAATGAAACGTATCTGAAAAATAACGGTAACAAATCTGTACACGAAAATATTACGTATGTGACGAATGATTGTTCCGAAATAAACGTGACGTCGGTCGATCCGTTGTCTGCGCCAAAAACCGGTGGTACGATCGTAACAATCATCGTTAGGAACCACAGAATATTCGCAGAAAACCGAACTATAACTGTGACGGTGGCAGGAACGGTTTGCTCGAACCTCAGAACATCCGGATCCGAGACTATAACTTGCACCACGTCACAGCCAAACGAAACACCATCCGGTCCAGTCCTGGTCGAGTACTCGTCGCCGGCCGGTGGTGTATTGAAAATCGAGTCGTCCCAGATATTCCAGTTTTATAATGTTAGTTCTACCTGCGGCACGCCCAGTCCCGTATTGGACGCTGACCAACAACTCGGAGGCGTAGCGTCTGGTGGCACCTCCGTGTCGATCCATGGCGATCATTTCGTTGAACCTTGCCTTGTGTCCTCCGCTCGATTGTACGTCGACCTGTCCAACGGCGTTAGGCGACACGCAGACAGTTATTGCGATCCACCGATCAACGACACGTACATGGTCTGCCGATCGCCAAAAGTGAACGGAATTGGCTGGAACGGGGACGCGTCGGCTGTGGGACAGCTACTAGACTTTGGACTGGATATCACATTTAGCGAGGACGACTTGTCCGGCGTGAATCAGTCGCAGCTCGTCGCTGTTCGTAGCCCAATGCTCAAATATTACGTGCACCCCGATCCGTTTCTGGTGGACTTCGAAGTAGACGGAAACGGTTCAGTAGTCGTCAACGGCCTCCATTTACAGTATGTCCTACCCGGAGACATAGTGATACGGCCCGTGGATTCGCCGTCCGTTCGTTGCATAGTCTACTTGGCCACGCGACATAGTTTGACGTGCCAGCCTACTACTACTGTCACTGCGTTACAAGCGATCTCCGTCACATTCGGCAATTCGTTGGTGCACTCAGTGATCAGAAGAACATCGCCTTCCGCTGACGATCCGTTCAAACTTCCCGACTGGTTTCGCGCGATCGTCGCCATTTCCGTAGGGCTGACATTTGTCTTTGCCTTGGTTTGTTGCCTAAGAACGAAACATCGTTATGACGTAACGAAAAATATTCGTAATCCGTCTGAAGATGCGTCAAGATCGCAAGACCTATATGTACACACGGCTATGTAATGCTAAGTTTTAATATATACACATAGATTACACTAAGAACCGAATTTTTTTTTACACACCATAATATTATATAATTATATATTATATGCATACGTATATAGGCGTGCTATTAGTCATTAGTGGACCTCAAAGATTTTTTACAAAATTAGTGGTCCGCATAACTAAAAAGGTTGGGAACCGTTGCTATAGAGCACTATTATAATTTATAGCTGGCATATAACGAGATTAGCTGAGAACAATTCTAAAAATCCACAAATAACCTTTTTAAATCACCTCATTTAAATATTTGTCAAACTTTAATACAATTACATTTTAATGCTTGGTTAAAAAAATTAAAAATTTATAACTTGTACAGATTCCTCATAATCAATGTTATTATTATTTAGGTAAAAAATATTTATAATTTATTTTATTTACATAATTATTGTTTAAGTCAAGATTGGAAAGTGTTATAAGTATCGAAAAGTGACACTGGCCGAAAGGGAAGGGTTCATTTTGGCCGAAAACAGTGATGCCTTTTTTTTATACCAAATCCCCCAAACTACCTAGAGCAAAATGCACCAGATGCCCTCAACTAAATGTACCAGTTGCCCACACATGTTAATACATACACGATTACAATATATAGCCCGTAAAATAGGGAAGGTAAATATACAAACAATAAATAAAATTATTTATAAAAATAATGTAAAATAGTATAAAATGATAGAATCAAATTTTGATATTTGCAATTATATATATGATGTTGTATTTTGTAATAAATAATAAATATAATATAGTATACAAATAATATGGATAAAATGAAAATCGTATTAATAATCTTGGCCTACTACTTGGTGCAAAGCGAGGAGGATTTTACTAAAACACGTATAAATTTAGACGCGTCTAAGTTATTATATTAATTTTATACTAGTTTTTTGTTAACAAATTATCACATTGATTGCCACATAATTAAAATATTTATCATTTCATTGACTATTGTATTCATATTATCTTGTTAGTAATTATTACAAAATACAATATTAGGTAAAGGAATATGAAGCATATGAATTTTTTTCTTTCATTTTATACTATTTTACATTATTTTTATAAATAATTTTATTTATTGTTCGTATATTTACCACCCCTATTTTACGGGCTATATATTGTAATCATGTATATATTAATATGTGAGGGCAACTGGTACATTCTGCAGTTGGGGGCAATTGGTATATATTTAAAATCCCGATAACAGCCGTTGAGGGCAACTGGTCAACACCCACAATATCTTCGATACGATGTTATCGATGGAACGACTATCGGTCGACCAACCTAATATACACATCATCGAGGAGGTCACGCACATACCATTGTATGCAGGACTGTTGATAGGGGTGGGGGAGAAAGGTAAGATTCCTCCCGGGCCCGAACGTTTCAAGGGGCCCGAAAAAAGAGGCACCGTAATTAATTATATAATTAGAACAATTTTTTTTGCTTATTTTCAAATTTTCACAGCTCTTGTTCTTCACAATCGAGTTTCTGGATTAGGAACTCTATATCTCCTGGAACCATCTAACCACTAATAGGGGCCCTTAAGAATTTTCCTCCCGGGCCTGAACTTTTCTCTCTACGGCCCTGATTGTATGTTCACCAATCAGCCAACTTCGATAAAGTCGAATGCGCTGTTGTTATAACGAGGTCATCGATGATATAATCATTATATTTATCAGTGGTGATTCGAACCACGAAAAATCATTGCACCGGTTATTGTGGACGAGCACATCGGCCGAAGTGGCGTTAAACGTGTGGTTCCGCAGCATTAGGTTTGCGAAAATATCGTACACGGCACCGAAAACCTTTTTCGTCAAACAGAACGACTGCGACACATGAAGAAAATGATGCGCACGTTATTCGGCCACCCGAATACTTTGGCGGCTTGGTGGAGCGGTTAGCGACACCGTTCCGACTATAGTACCAAATATTACGGTGATAGCGACACGTTAAGACGGCGGCGGAGATTTTTCACAAGTCAGCGTTACGGTCACAATTAAATTACCGGCCGGTGAGACAAGCGCCTGATTGATATGTATGATATATACAGCATTCAGAGCGCGTACCAACGCAAATTAATGTGCTCCGTTTAGTCCGCGTGACACGATGTCAGCGATGTCACCACAGTATTTTGATATATTATAATAAATTATATATATATATATATCGTCACCACAGCCACAGTCAGGATACATCATATAACGTGTATGGGTCTCGTTCAGTACCGTCGTGCCACCGCAACTATAATAGTGACATCATTATCACTACATTCAAAGACTGCATAGTGTTGACCATTGGTTGTGTTTCCCGTAATTCCATATCACACGATATTTGTTTTTTTTTTTATTATTATTATTTGTTTTACTTTTACAATATCTTGTCGATGCGTCTCCGACACCGACAATCAGTGGCGTGTTGACCGTGATTTTGAAGGGCAGTTGCCCGATCATTTATAAAGGGTGTGTACCGGGTGGCAGTTATACAAAGAAAACACATACATAGTAGTAATTAATACTTTAATTATAGCATTTAAAATAAAGTAACACTTTTTTGGTGGTGTATAGTATTGTACATGGGTAGTAGATACTGGGTACTGCGTGTAAGAATCAAGGGGTGGTAGGTTATTCAAAAAATGAATTGCCCGATAAAATATTTCGCTTCGCCACGCCACTGCCGACAATGTATAATTTTACGATCGCAAAATACCATTAGCCATTCGGATCTGCTGTTGTATCGGTCGCCGTATTATGTTTATGCGTCCCCGATTACGTTCGGCCGGTTCGTCAGCCTCCGCCTGTGATGCGACGCGTGACACGCCGAGCCGTTTTTATTTTGACGTGCGTCCGAGTGTGCCACCACTTCATGGCAATCTACGGGAACGTTAAGCGCTTTAGTACGTTTTTATCCTGCTGTTCCGTCGCCGCTCGCCAACTTTTCTACTGTTTGTCGTTACCTTTTTGCGTGTAAGGCAGTTGCAGTACAATCTCACTCTAACTACATATACCGTCAGCTATGGTGTTTCGTGTCCACCAAGCAGTCGGTCACATCGTTACGTATAACGATTTACTATCGAGCCATCGTAAATTAGTAACGATTGCCATAACTACTGTTGGTGCCGTTAAGACAGTATGGTTGTCCACTCCGGTACCGCTAGCCAGCGTGTCGCCGCCGCTGTCGGACCGCGCGATTGTAAAAGGGCGCCGTTCGGCTGATCGCCGTGCAGAGGGGGTCTCTCACGCGTCTATAGCTGAGCGTGCGATACCCGCGAACTCGTATATAGTCACACCACGGGGTGCCGGGAACGCGCGTTATGGTGACTTATCGCCAAACTCCGTGCCTTCTCCTTATCGTACCCCCCCTCCGTCCTGCATCGCTGTCGTCCCATCGGACGGCTTTAGCCAAGAACCACAAATGTACGTACGTCGTCGGTTCGTCAACTATACTATATCCGCGACAGCGACGTTGTATCTTTGTATAATTGCACGCTTTTCGCGTTATCGGAAAATACCATTTGCACTTCGGATGCCGACTCGCCATTGACAGTCACCATATACATACTGGTACTAACTGATTATTGTATGCGCACGTCTCCGATTGCTCGTGTAGCATTACCTACACATATATATATGCGGTGACAAGTCCGTCACAAAAAACGTCGAGATAATACCTATTGTCGAACACGCGTGAACGACAAATCGTTTTTGTGCGTCCGCGGGTTGTTCCGCCGCCCACCGCAAACCGAACATCGACTCGTCTTGGCATTACTATCGTGTAAGTACATGCGGTGTGTCTACGCCGACTCATTACACCGGCCGTCATCCATAGCCGTTATGACGTTTTTTATATAATATTAACGATTACCCGCGCGCTCGCTCACCGTTTGATTAAGATCGCCGTTGGCCGCCGCCCCCGTTAGCACACGGACCATCGCCAAAAAACGTGCGGAAGTGACTCGCCACCGCCATATATTCCGTTTCTGCTGTTTCCCATATCCACGGCCCCTACGCCAATGTCGTTAGACTTAACGCGTTCAACTAAAAGTGAAAGTGGTCGGGGATGCTGGCGCAGCTATTTGCTCGTCTCGGGCACAACATCTGTAAAACTGTAGTACCACACGTTTGACGTACCTTCAAGCCGCCGCGGAAAATCGCAATCGTTGTCGTGGGGCACGTGCAGGTTCGGAGGTTGGTGAAGGATCAATAAGCTAATCAACTAGATCTCCTCAACTGTCCATAGTGTCCATTACTTCTTAACCGTTAACGATGAACGATACAACGATATTTGCCGTATCTTCGTCGCGCCGCCGTCCGTCGGTTCAGTGGCGCCGAACCTATAACCCAAGAAAGGCGACCGCCCCCTCCCCTTTCTCGGTGGTTAGGATCCAACAATACCCAAAAAAGCTGCTTATGTAAGTTATAACTTATAAAAATGTATAATTATGTTTACCAGACCGTAAGGAATAGGGATAAACAACTGGCCGATATACCTACGCAGCGTAGGTACTATATGTTTTGGTAAGTTATGTAGGTATAGTTAATAGTAATGGATGGTGCAAAAGCCAAAAGGTGGTGGGTAACAAGAAATAATTCCCCCCCCCAATTTAATTTTAGTTCGACGCCACTGAGGCTTGGTGAATCGCCAGTAGATATATTCAGTATATTAAGGTTACTTGAAAGCTAAAATAATTGTTTTCTCAACAACTGTATAGGTACCTACAAAGTTATTAACATTGATGAACATGGACAATTTTAGAGAAAATAGATAAATTGAAGAGTTCAAACTTGAAAAACATTAAATATTAAATAGTTATTAAAATAACACAATTTAAGACACATCTTTTCTTTGTCTGGATTATTTTTGGGATTATTTGGAATTAGTAGGTAATATATTTTTTAATAAATCACCCCCACTGCATTTTATCAGTAAGACTTAATATAACAACCGTGATAAAAGCGATTATTTCTTATCTGTAGACTAGGTAAGTATTTAGTGCTGCTTTGTCACAGAACATAACAATTCGACAATAACAATCGTCAATAATGGATAAATATAATTTCTATATCTATAATTTTCTATGTAATTGTTACATTCGATATTGAGTTTTACCCTATCTTAATAGTTATTTAAACATGACCTACATGGTGACTGTATAGATATTATAGAATACTTAAATGTTATTTCAAGTATTTATTCGTTTTGAGTTAAAGTAAATATGGACGATCAAAACATTATGGATCTTGTGGAGAGCAGTGATGAGGAAAGCCCATCATTATCAAAAATATTGTCTGTTGAAGATATGCTTTTAGGCAAAGGCAGACAAGAAAAATCATTGGGTAACTTGGCCACTAAGTTTGCTGATCTTCTTCGAAACTCTCCAGACGGAGTAATGCATTTAAACAAAGTAATTGACTTTTTATTATTATTTTTTTTTATTTACTCTAAAATAAAAAATAAAAACACCGGGAAAGATTTAATATGAAATACATTTTTTTTATATCTAGTTTCTCTTTAAAAATATATACAATTTAATAACTAACTATCTATTTAAAGTGTTAAATTAACTATGTGCTTCTTTTAGGCTACTGCAATGCTTGCTGTTAAACAAAAAAGAAGAATTTATGATATTACAAATGTATTAGAAGGTATTGGTTTAATAGAAAAAAAGACCAAAAATCAAGTTAGATGGAGGTAAATACTTTATATTATACAGACTTTGGTTTAAATTTAACTATTATTTTTACATAGGTATTAAAATTATTATTTTTTTATTAGGGGAGTTGAAACAAGTGAAGATGATAAGACTGCTGGAATGAGAACAAAACTTCAAGAAGAAATACAAACTTTAAAATGGCAAGAAGATATTTTAGATAAGCAATTAGAAGTGAGTTATATATTAAATATAAATAATATATATATATATATTAATATATCGATTCATTAGGTTTAAATTATTTAATTTAGTATGATATTTTTATGTATTTTATTTAACCATTTAAAATTAAAGCTGATACAATTTCATATTTAGGTAAATGACAACTTAAGCATCTGTTGATTGTATCTCATTTTTGCTATCATTAAATTTGTAACAATATTTTTTTTTAACATAATCGTGGAAAATAATCAAACTATCTAATATAATATTTTTAATCTGTGGTTCAATAAAAAATAAAAAATATTTCTGTTAACTTATTAAGTTTTTTTTACTAAAATTTTGGATAATATTTAAAATTGTATACATAAATGTAACAACTAACAACTTTCAAATTGTTCCACTTCAATGAAATTTCAATCCACTTCTATCCATATTATAAAAAAATTGTGAAATAAATAAGCTTGGTGACCCAATTTTATTGGGCAGTTAGGCAACATTAATTAGTCAACTACCCTCCCCCATAATAAGTCAACTATTTGCACGCTTGTTGAGTATTTAAGCTATGGACATGTAAAAAATTCTGTCGCCAAAATCACTTTTTAATTTGAACAGATGACATCTATTTATTTGGGATTCTAAATTGTACTAGTCTACAAGTCTACAACTTAAAAGTTTAATATTAGGATAACTATATCTAAAACTTTATTGTTTTTAATATTTTTAAATAATTGGATAAAGTCAAAATAGAATTATTACTTATATTTATTCAGATCATTAAAATTTACAAAAATGATTATCATTTATCACATTAACTTACAATAGATCTGGTTCAACTTTAAAAACATGCTCTTTTAGTATAGACTGTAGTTATTAAAATATATTTAATGTTTATCAATAATTAAGTTATTTAAGTTTTTGGCTATTCATTACCAGGGCATAATTGTGATTCAACAAATTTATAAGTCATACAAATAAATAAAAAATAAAACTCAAGGACTTATTAGTTTTAAAAAAGTAAATTGAATGTTGTTATACACTTGTATTTCTATAGTCTATGCTAATACCTCCTCCTTTTACTGTATTAAATAAACATTCAATTAGGTACTTAATACTTATTATACTATTATCATATATATCATATAAATAACTTAACTTCAACTACATAGCTTTATATTAATATAGAAAAACAAAATTTTTAATATAAGCTTTTTATACAAAATTATAATAATATCATATGTAATATGCATAATAATTTTTATTTCAGATTCTTAGTCGTGATTTTAAAGTGCTCAAGGAAGAAAAATCTTTTGCTCGTTACATGTATTTATTGAGTAGTGAAATCTCCAATAAACAAGAAAAACGATCGGTATTTACTGTACAACCTATGGAAGCCCTTAGAGGAGCTAGCATTTCCATACCAAGAACCAAATTTAATAGAAACTATAGTATTAAACCATATGATAACAGTATGCCCTTTAGGATACATTTTAATTCTAAAACTGTGCCAGTTAACATGAATCTTATTTCATTCAAAGCATTTGGTCAACTTGAGGTATTTTTAATTTAGTTATTAGTTATGGATTAATAAAAAACTATTTTTACATAAATTTAATATTAATAATTTAAATGTTTAGAATAAAAGATGTGCTTCAGAAACTTATAGTAAACTAAGAAAAATACCTCGCATTAATTATTCTGATGATGTAAAAACTAGTATTATACACAGTAAGTACTATTATTGAAAAATATTTTTAATTTGTATTTATCTTTAAGAGAATTTCATCAGAGCATTTGTTATTTCTACCTTCAAACTGATTAAATAGTCCATTTCGTGAAAAGTTATCCAGCTCATGAAATGGAAACCATTTTTTTCCACTTTGTGAAATAATTAAAAATGTCATGAAGTAGACATATTTCACAAAACGGATACTACAATTTCATATTGTGTAATTTTATTCATCAAATGGCCCATCCACTTGGTGAAACAAAATGTTAATATCAGATTAAATAAGATAACAATTATCGTAAAATAGTAAGTTAAAATAAAATGATAATAATTTTATATTATATTTTGTTTCACCAAATCTTACAAAATGTTAAAACAATTCATATATTTAATATTATATAATTAAAATATAATATTAATTTAAATAATATAAAAATATTAATACTGTGATATATGGTTTATGTATTATTACAACCAATGACAGTTTAATATAACATTTTGTTTTACCGAGTGGATGTCCAGATGAAATTTATAATTATTTCACCAAGTAGAAAAAAATGGTTTCCATTTTATAAAGTACATAAGTATTTATGAAATGAACAATTCCATCAAGTGGAGAGGGTGCGACACATATACCATAGTGTACCATAAATACATAGTGTAGATACCCATTACCATTGATTATAAATAGTACTGTTACTATTATACTATTTATAAATTTTAATCAATGCCATTACTCACTTTTCAGCGTAATTTATAATTAAAATAATTGTTGACTTAATACTGATTGAATTTTAACCACCACTATCATTGATTACTTTCCATTACTTTGTTGAAAATTAAAATTATATTTTGTAGTCACCAAATGTTCAACAAACCACCCATCTACTAATATATTCATTGTGCACTGCACTAAAATGTGTATATTCAAACCACTTCTCCTTCAAACTATAGCAAAATCACTTTAACGCTTATTATAAAAATATTTTGGTCAATCTGGTAATACATGAAAAATCAATAAATAATTATATAATTTTACATTTTATATTTTAAAACAAAAAATAGATTTCATTATTGGATTTAGTTTTGCTTAGTAGTAATTAAAATAAGCGATTTTCTTTATAGATAGTTAATTGAATATTAGTTTTAACATAGGTATAAAAATACTGATACAATCTAATACATACTAGGTATTAAATCTAAGGTATATATATATATCAAATTTAAAAATATGCAATGTTTTTAGATAATGAAGAATCTGATGATATAGAAGAAATTATTGTACTGAATAAAGAAGGTAAACAAGTGGAAAAAAATATAAGTAAGTAATCTTTATATTATTATGATTTATGATTATGTATTTGCATATTTATATTTTCTTTTTGTATATTTTAGTTCTTATAACTTATTTATGCTTAACAATTGAGTTTTTATCATAAATATTTACTGTTTTATTCTTTAATTTTGTAATAATTATTATTTATTCTCTTAAATAATATAAACAATATTATTATTATTTTTTTTTGGCGCAAATAGATAAAATTTTAAGGGGAGCAGTATAATAAAATTCTCAAATGTTACCTAAATATAGATTTAATGTTAAGTAAACATATATATGTATAAATAATACATTTGTCATATAGTTAATTAAAATAAATTTCAATAAATTCTTAAAAAAAACAAAAAATTAAATTTTTGCTAACGTAAATTCGTGATCACAAAATTACTTATTGTGTATCTTGTATAAATTAAAAAATATATATATTTTTTATATAATGATTTAAACATTTAAAATATTTTTCATTTTATAGATTGTGATATACTAGAAGATAATGGAACTAAATCTTATGTAAGAGGTATGATATCATTGATATAAAATATTAATTTAATAGTATACTCTTATTAACATATTATATAATTTATTTATATGTAATTTTTTTAATTTTAGTTCCTCCACGTTATGATCCAATCTTCAGGTTGAGTCCACCTCCTCCAGTGAATACTTTCCCATGTTTAATTGACCCTTCAGAAGGCGCTTTTGAAGCTTTTGATATTAAACCTAAATAATAAAAGTTAATACCTATTTAACAAATGTTAATATTGTTAAATATTTTGTAATATTGATTACATCACTTGAATGTTTTAATTAATATACCATGTTAATAAATTACCAAGATATTGTATTTTAAATCAATTTGTTTTTTTTCTTTTCAATTATTACTTTCCATGTCTAATGTGATACGTTAATAATTATTTAACTTCAAGTTTCACATTATTATAAAATTCATTAAAAAATGAAAATACATTTTAAAAAATAATTCTTAACTACCAACACATATCCAACATCAAATATATTTTATTAATTTCTGTCAAGGTGCATATTATAGTAGATTTCTCTTTATTTCTTTTTTTATATGAGTGACTACTATTGGCTATTATAATTTATAATTTATTATTTATAATACACTAATGCAGTCTATGGTACTACTTGCTGTGGCTGCAGGATAAATGGAGATTTTGAAAGAATTCAGAAATGTACATGATAGTAAATTTAAATTTAATAAATAATTATATTATATTTTATATGCTTTTTATGATATACTCTACAACCCTACTACACACCAGGAGCAGTGTTTAAGGCCTTAAGGGGGAGACCACAGGGGCCATGCCTCCTCTATCTAGACATCATAAGCTACCTATAAATAATAATTTATTTCACAAATCTGTATAGAAGTTCAGTGTGTTTATGGTTCTGGTCTCAAATACATCAGCTGAAAATATAAATCAATTTGCATCAATGAAGAAAAAAATCTAAATTTTGTATTTTAGACAATCATAAACATTTGTTTTTAATTATCTAATATAACTATTTATTTTACATCTTTACCTACAAATTTTAATATTAGATATATGTTTTTTCCTCTGTATTGGCCAAAGTGAGTAGAGTTAAAAGTAGAATTTTTAGTCCAAAAAGATATTACCTCCTCATCCCCCCCTGAAAGAAAAATAAAATCCGCTACTGCTACATACAAAAGTAATGAAATGAAAATATAACCTGAAATACCTAAAGAAACTGAAAAGTTCCCCAATTGTTGTTTCAGAAAAAAATTAACTCACATTTTGGGATTTTAGTTTCATGATTTGTAACTTTTGTACTATAAATACTATTAATTATAATCACAAATAGGTAGATCTATTCTGTATTGTTTTTTACTGATATACTTTAATCATTTATCATAGACATACATATAAATAAATAGGTACATAATAGCTATTATTATTTCGTATTAAACTACTGTTTACTATATTATGCGTAATTTGTATGTCTCACATATATATAAAAATTACAATATAGTATTTTAAAATCTTTAATAATAATGTATCAGCCAATAGCCATGATAATAATACATACTACTAGCCAGTAGCTATAGTTATAGTAGCTATGAATTATGATTAACTTTATCATGGCTAGAGCTAGCTGTCTTAGTAAGTGGGTACGGCCAAGGCACTGACTATATATACACTATATATATGAAATATAGTCTGTGGCCAAAGGTATCCACCATGGGTACGGCTATATCAGAATCCGGTTTTTTGTAACGATTTACCATGCTACCATCTACCATAACCTGATTCGACCACTGTTTATAACCATGATATATGTACTAGATATCAGTACAACTAAATTGCTATTATCGCTATTCGCGGGCTTGTGGAATTGCGGCTGGCTTAGTGTAGTATACTCGTAATTGTTATTTTGTTACTTTCTTTATATTTGCGGTTACTAGCGATTGATGAATGTTGGGAGAATAAAAACCTAAAAACTTAGAAGTATTTATCTATTTTCAACATGAGTTTCAATTTCGGAACACCAAAAACCACAACTCCTTCAATGTTTTCAATGACTACTCCTGCCAATACATCGTGTAAGTTGATAAAATATTTGATTACCTATTAATAAGACACAGTGGCCGCACGTGAGGTTCTTATACGAACTTTGCAAGGTATTTCATAAATTATATAAGTTTATTTTAATTCCTCCTAACAATTAATTATAATTTGATTCATATTTGTTGTGTGATTTGTGTTTTTATTATGTGGGACAAAATGGATAAATTTTATGTTATTAATGAAATAAGAAAATTGTATTTCAAAGAACTGTTCAAAACCAGTAAAATAGTAAAAAATGGACAATTTAAGCATGTAAAATGGTGCATAATCATGGCCTAATCCATAAAAAGGTAGGAGCAGAACTTCTTTTGAGTTGAATGAACGAAAAACTATGTATATTAAAAGAGATAATAATATGATTAATGGTCAGATTACCTATACGATTTTAAAAAAATACCTAATTTAAGTATTTATTTAGATTCCAGGGTATTTTGTACGATCATAATATAATTGTTGACAATAATATTTAACAAATAAATGTTTAATATACTTACATAAATGTGATTTTTAAATGTCACCAATTATGTTTGAATAATGTCTTATTTTTTGGGTGACAATTGACTGAATACCAATTTAACAATAGCACAATTAAAAATAAATAATTATCTAAAAACAGTTTTGCATATAATCAAAATTTGTATTCATTCTTAGCCTTTCAATTTAACAGTTTTAAATAATTACTTAAATATATATATTTCTTTCTTTTTTTTTGTTAACCGTATACAGTTGAGTATTATTCTTCAATTTTGTATGATTGTACATTGATTAATATATAATATAAATGTGTATATTATTAACATAGTTTATAAATTATTGATATTTAGTGATATATTATAAATTTAGAGCTCAGATCTGTATACTATAATACAAATATTACTTACAATTTACAAATATTGGGTTAGAACCGGTTTTTAGATTACAAGTGTACCATAAGTATGTGCCAATAGAGAATATTTAAGTTCTTATTTTATGGAAACTTTAAGTATATTTGAGAACTATAATATTAAATTATTAATCATTGTGTGTACCATTGATAGAATATCCTATGAAGATACTAACTTATTTTTTTTAATTTTAATGGATCTAAATTAAAATGTTTGATTCTAACAAGTAGTTTTTGATTTTGACCTAGTGTACTAAGAGTAATAGGTTCTTGATAAATGATAATACTTTGGAAGTTATGGGGATTATGATGATTTGAAAACTTAAGTTATTATTAAATCAATATTATACAATTTGTAAAAATGTTAAAATATAATAAATACTAGGTAGAACTATTTTTAAGGATTATTTTTAGAATATATACATAGGTAACTAACTTCATTCAAATTTCGACTTAAATCAATTAACGTTTTTAAAAGTATTCTGCTTAATAAAAATTTACATTAAAAAGTTGGTTCTCATTTGATAAAAAATAGTTTATATTACTACAGCAAACTCCTTAAACGGTATGAAAATCTAAATAATTTAATATATTATAGTTCTTATGTTACTAAGTTAGTAGGTATATTTAAAAATTAGAATTAAAATAAATCCATTATTAAAAACAAAATTGGGAGGTGAGTTTGGTGAACCCCATCCAGTATATACCACCAAGTCACTACTGGCGGCTCATATTGTGTCTAAAACAGAAGTTTGAAACTTATATTTAAGAAACAGGCATTGCTGGTAGAGTATAATAAGTTAATACTGTAAGATTAATTACTGTTGCTGCTTTATTAAATATACAGTATACAATATATTGTCTTGTTATTGGAATTGATTTGCTAGCTAAGTCTTAAGAAATAAATTATATTTTAGTATCTCAGCAGATAAAACTGTAACTTAAGCATCACAGGATTTACTTTATCAGCAATTCCCACTTTTCAAACTTATATAGAATTTTTACTGATCACAACTTAATTATTTAATTATTTAGGGGGTTCAACTCAGCCTTCAGCTGGTTTCTCCTTAGGGAGTAACACCCAGCCAGCCTCTACTGGTTTTTCATTGGGTGGCACCACACAACCATCAACTGGTTTTTCATTAGGTAGTACCACACAAGCATCAACTGGTTTCTCATTGGGTGGTACAAACCAACCATCAACTGGTTTCTCATTGGGCACAACTCCAGCATCTACTGGATTCTCATTAGGTACAACTCCTGCACCTAATGCTTTCTCGTTGGGCACAACTCAAACATCAACAGCATTTTCTTTGGGTGCAACTCCAACAGTGTCAACTGGTTTCTCGTTAGCTGGTACCACCCAAGGATCTACTGGTTTCTCATTGAGCACAACTCAAGTACCTGCTGCTTTACCATTAACTACAACTCAAGCATCTACCGGTTTTTCATTGGGCACAACTCCAGCGTCAACAGGTTTCTCTTTAGGTTCAACTCCAGCAGTTTCTACTGGTTTCTCGTTAGCTGGTACCACTCAAGCATCTACTGGTTTCTCATTAGCTACAACTCAAGCAACAACTGGTTTCTCGTTGGCCACAACTCAAACACCTACTGGTTTCTCATTGGCCACAACTAAAGCATCAACAGGTTTCTCTTTAGGTACAACTCCAGCAGTTTCTACTAGTTTCTCATTAGGCACAACAAGCACTACTGGATTTTCATTGAACTCTTCTGCAACAACCACAGCCCAAGCTACTGCAATACAAACGACTGCAGCAATTACTACACAAGCTCCACCTGCTACCTCACAGTATGTATTAAATTCAATATTTTATTGACAAATATAATTAATATATTTCTGTAACAGATCAGATACCCAGTCCAGTGCAGTTCAACCGACTAATTTCCAACAGCTTATCGATTTAATTAACAACTGGACTGTCAGTTTAGAAAATCAAGAAAAACAATTTCTTAATCAAGCAAATGAAATAACTGTTTGGGATAATATGTTAACAAATCAATCTACTAAAGTAATTTTTATGAATTATTTAACTAAAAATAGTAATTAATTATAAAAATAAATTTATAGTTGGTAAAATTGTATGATATTCTGGAGCAAAAAGAAAAAGAACAAGTCGATATTGAAAATGAACTTGATTTCTTGTTATCCCAGCAAAAAGAACTTGAAGATTGTTTAGTTCCACTAGAACAAGAATTACAATCAGCTGAAGTATTAAGTAGTTTGAACAATGAAAGAGAACCAATGTACGTTATTTAAATTTTTTGGTATTATTATTTTTATTTATTTTTAACCTAATAATATTGTTCATAGATATAAAGCTGCTCAAGAAATCGATAACCAAGTAAAACAAATGTCAGGAGATATTAAAGAAATAGTAAATAATTTAAACAAAGCCAACTCGAAAAAAGATTCGGATGATGATGTAAATATAATTTAAATTAAATTGATATAAATAAAATAATTGCGTTTGAAATATATTTGTATAATGATTGATTTAATTTTGGTTTCAGCTGGATACTATTTGTCGAATATTGAACTGTCATATGACAGCATTACAGTACATAGAGCATAACGCAGAAAATTTAAGTGCCATGGTTTCCGAAGTAAATGAAGAGCATTCCCGTTTCTTAACAGCTGCTAATGATAACTCTTTTATGTCCTCGTTTAGAAAATAAATAGTATTACAAAATTAATATTTACAAATTATATTAAAATATTGAAATTGGTACTTTTTGATATTTTTAATGGATACTTACTAATGGAATTTAATATTTCAGTGAATTGTCTTTATCCTTTATTATATGTAATTGTTAATTATTATAATATTATGTAAATTATGAAAAAAAAAATATATAAAAATGAATTTAATAATTATAAAAAATATAAATGTTGTAAGTTGTACAATCATTCTATTTTGTCTGTATATCCTATGTAGGTACATAATAAAAAAATCTAATTACTTTGATTTAAAAATTATTAAAATGGTTCATACCTGGCAGGTACTTAGGTAAACAATAATATTATCCTAAATAATATTGTGTGATTATTAAAAAGATAATGATATTTATTTTCCAGTTGATCGTTACAAATTAATAACAAGCTATTGACAAAACCCTCAAATAAAAACTAATTTTTTTTTTTCAAACAAAACTTTCTTTTTCAGAAATTGTAACTTATAAGTAATAACACAGAATAAAAGATGTATTTATGATATCCTTGAGGTGTAAGCAGTTCAACCAGCTCGTGAGTTGTGGGTATCTTACAAAATTATTTTTGAAATAGCCAAATAATTATTTAAAAACTAAAATGTTTTTACAATTTCTTTAAAATAAAAAAATGTTCACATATATTAATAGAGAACAAAAGAGTCATTGCTTTAGGTTCTTAGATACCTAATCTACTGTTGACAAAAGTTTATAATCTTGAATCCATAAAAAAGAGATTACTTTTTTTTTTCTTGAACCTTAACAGTTAACGTTATACAGTAGACCATTAAAATATATTGATCATGGATCACGACAGACTAATCTTTTAAATTAATTTGTGTTAATTAATAAACATATTATTTGTTATTGATTAATGATTTATAATGGCTAATAGTTATTATTTATTAGGAGTTGCACCGGGGCATGGCGGGGCTTCTATTATAGTTTAATATTTTATACCTATAGAACTAGAAGATAACATTCAATCTTGGGAATGCTTAAATGGATTATGTTGACAAATTTATCCTGGGTTATCTAGACTCACTTTTTAATATCAAAAGTTATTTTATGCATTTCCATTAAGAGGTTAGTGAACTATTTGATTTCTCTCTTAGAAACTATTCTTATAATAAATGTTCAGCTAATCAAATTGTGTGAATGTGTGATAAAATAAATTACTTATTGACAATTTATAACTGAAGCCGTCTGGTTTTTTTTCTTCTTTAATTCGATAATATTAATCTATTTTATAGGTAGTTATTTTTCATTAGTATTTTAGTTATACGAGTTTCTACAGCAGGGATCACCAATTAATATTTTTAAAGGACCCTAAGAAATTCGGGAGTTTTTGTTGTAGTTAAAAATTGAATGTTTTCTAAAAAAATCAAATCTATCAAAAATGATAATTAAAATAAAAATAATTTTTTTTAATTGAATCGAGTGACAGTATCCATACCATATTACTTTATAGGTCTATGCAAACTCATACAGTCATACTATAGTGTTTTGGTAATTTATTTATTTATTCAGTTTTTTATTTCGTTAAATTAGTTCAGTTGACTGTTAAAGTGTTAATTCATATTTGGTTTAATCTTTTATTCTTTTATAAACCCTGGAACGGTGAGAAAGGCGCTGAATAATGATGGCCTTTGTTTATACCTTGGTATACATATGCAATATCATCAGCTGATCCCCTTCGTAAAATAGATTAAACATATCGGTTACGTCATAGTATTGATTATGATTATAGTGATAAAATAAACCATAGTGTTTGAATAATTTAATTACTGATCAAAATTTTAATGGATAATCAATTAGCTTAGAGTTCGTTTTTATTGTTTGATTTTACTCTTTTTTTGTTTTTTGATTTTTATTCCTCGCTAAGATGGTCCAAGAATACCAATCGCCGGTGCGAGTTTACAAGTATCCATTTGAAATCGTAATGGCTGTAAGTACAACAGTGTATTGCAGTCAGTGCATAAGAGTTATAAACTAAAATATACTTATTTAAAAATTGTAATTTTGCTGTTAAAAATCATTGAGATTTAATAAATTTTTGATGAAGGCTTATGAAAGACGATTTCCGACATCTCCGTTAATCCCGGTCTTCGTTGGAAGTGAAGTAACAGCCGACACCACAACAAATGATGGTTCAATCAGAACCACTGAAAGAAGATGTAAACTTGTTGTTGAAGCTCCATATTTATTAAAAAAGGTTTGCCATACTTAAAACGTGTTAATTAATATTCATGTACGTGTAATAACATTTATTTTTTAGATTATTGGTGTAGATTATGTATATTTTATTCAAAAAAATATACTAGATTTGAGAGAACGTTGTTTAAATATTGAAGCAACAAATGAGACATTTTCAACGCGTGTAAATGTATTAGAAAAATGTCGTTACTATGTAAGTTACTATTATTATTGGCATATTGACTACATTAATATATCAATTTCAAGTAACAAATTAAAGCAATTATTTAAAATTAATAGATTTAACATTGAGGATGCTGTGTAGGTTATATCAATAAAAATATAGTATTATCAAAACACATATTTCATATTATCTTTGAATTATTGTTAGATCATTAGATTTTGAGCAGAAATAATATATTGGATTAACAATAAACAATTATGTTTTTAGATCTGAATAAATTATTTAATCTTTAATATTGCGAAGGTGTCTGGTAGAAATTTTTACTTTAGAATCAAAAATTTCTAGTACTTTTCAAAATTAATTGTGAAAAAAATATGTAACTAATTCCAGTTTTTAATAAAATGTTTTGTTTATTTTAAAGTTTAAAAATGTATGGGGTTATTCATAGCTTCTTGAAATTTTCAAAAAATATGTATATTGGCATATTCTAAATATATCATTTTCATTTTCATTCATTCAAATTTATTATGTTCATTACTATTCTTAGTGACAAATTTATTGAAATCTGTTATACAATAGAGTAACTTTCGTGTTTGAATATTTATTTTAAATAGAAACTTAAATTTCTATTTTATTATTAAAGTTTCTTACTAGTTGAATGTATGAATGACCTCAGATATATGAGTAATCATTATTAACACTATTAATAATAACTAACCGTTTAATTGTTAATTTTATGTTAGTAAAATTACTTTAACCTTTATTTCAAATATATACAGGGTGATTCTTTTATCATGGACCACTCATTATTTCAAAAAGTATTCATGTTTTTGAAAATATTTTTTTACATTGTTTCAAGTTGTTAAAAAATCAACATTTTTATTAAAAAATTATATTTTTAAATAAAAATCTTTATATATAGTTTTAATTTCAGAGTAGAATATTTTTCTGAGCATTTTGATACATAAAAATCTAATTTAGGGCGAGTAGTTTATGAGTTATTAGTATTTAAAGTTTTGATGCGCGGTGTGGAGTGGTACGGGGTTATCCCACAAAATGTTTGTCCACTACTCTGCTTATCTAAATTTTAAATATAACTCGTAAACTACTCGTACTAAATTCAATTTGTATGTATCAAAATACTCAAAAAGTTATTCTGCTTTGGAATATGAAATTAAAATTGTTGTCATTCAAAAAAATAAAAAACTTAAAAAAAAATATAAAGATTTTTATTTAAAAATATAATTTTTTAATAAAAATGTTGATTTTTTAACAACTTGAAACAATGTAAAAAAATGTTTTCAAAACATGAATACTTTTTGAAATAATGAGTGGTTCATGATAAAAGAATCACTGTATATATACAGTGTCCTGTGAGGATTCACCCATTGCGATATCTCCTGAAATAATGGAGATATTATAATTCTGGTTTTTTAATAAGATTCACAGGGACAATAATTACAAATATTTCATTTTTAATTTATTTTAATGTTTTGGTAAAAAAGTTACAAAATATATTTTTTATTTAATTATTTTCAAAAAAATTAAAGATAGCCATTTTCTAAAGTTCATTTTTCTGAAAATGCAAAAATTAAAATGTATATTTAGTGATATGAAATAGTTATAAATAGAATATTCTTGCTTCATTTTAATCACATGTTTATCAGGTTCATCCGGAAAATTCAGAATGGACATGTTATGAACAGAGTGCATTATTAGATATAAAATATTTTTTGGGTTTTGAGTCAACCATGGAAAAACTTGGTATGAAGCAATACATTCAGAATATTTCTAAGGGTAAAGAAATAATAGAATTTTATGTTGATGAATTAAAAAAAGATGGAATAATTAATATTCCTCGTTGGATACCTACTGGAGGTGATCAAACTTGGTTAGTCAAATTTCATATATTTACTTAATTTACTTACTTAATAGATAATTTTTTCATAATAACAAAGATAAGTAAATAAATTTTCTTTAAACTCAAACTAAAATTACTTGATTTAAATTGCATGTTTACTTGATAAAAACAATTAATAAGTTATAATTATATAATTTAACACTGGTTTTATTAAAATTTTCTACTTAATTAATGTCAATCATTATTTTATTTTATATTATATAATGAAATATTTATTTAATTACTATACATTTAAGTTTATTTTGTCTCATATAAGAGTAACCCTAAGAAGCTAGGGTTTTCAGAGACACTAATGGATCGAAGTATAACTTGCCAAGTGCCACTGTCTTTAAAATTTTATTTTATTATTCCAAAAATTGCCTAGTTTGAATTTTGATAAGATAACGTTATAAAGTAATTTATGGTGGTCTGACTAAAGTTTACTCTTGTATGAGAAAGTATATATAATATTGTAATTACAATTTTATTTTATAGTGACTTGAATAACCCAGAAGAAAGTCCAATTGGTCTTAGCAAAGATAGTCCAACAACTGCTGGTAAAGTTATTAAATTCATGTCTACTCATATTGACATTGTTTGCATTATTCTATTATATGAATTACTTTACATTTATATACTTTAAAAATATGTTGTAAAAGAAGTTTTGATTATAGTGTTTATGTTTGTATATTTTTAGATTCTCAGTCAAAAATATGGTTAGAAGATGAGTATATTAAAAGATACATTGGAGAATTGACACCATTACAAGAATCAAAATTAGTGCAATTCAAGAAACAATTGTCTCAACTACAAAAATCTAAGGTAATATTTTTATTAGTTTTGTTTGTATATTGTGTTTTTATTGTAAAATTTATCTATATTTGGAGTTTGATTAATTAATTTAAAAAATATTGTATACATAACGTGTAATGTATATTTTTAATATTTAAAATAGAATTGCAGCATTTGATGAAGACAAAGATTTATTTTTTAATGTTGTCTTTGTTTTTTATTAGAATAAAATTTTCAATTTTAAGTAACTCATTAATTTATTTATTTTTAATGGCTTTTAAAATTAATAAGTATTTATGAACTATATAATATATTAAAAAAAAAAAAAAAAAACAAATAATAATCCTTATAGTTTAACATATTAACTGCGATCTGACTCAAAATGATGTCAAATATACATTTTAATTAAATTATTTATTATTTTGTATGTACAAATTATAGCTGTTTATTCATTATTTACCTATAAACATAAATAGATATTTTAAAATATGTATTTATTTATACATCGTTCATCCTAGAGTAGTTTATATTTATCAGAAGTTATTTTTATATGTATTCACTAATGTGAAAAGTAATTTATAGTGATAAATTATTTAATATTTATTTATGTGTTAACAAAAGACCACTAAATAAAACTTCATATATATTTGTTAAAATGTATAAGGAAAAACTACTATTATTTTTAAACAATATTGTTTTAGTTACCAAGTGATACTACTTTATTGCGGTTTTTGAGAGCTACTGATTTCAACATTGAAAAAGCTAGAGAAAATTTATCTCAATCTCTGATATGGCGAAAAAAACATAACATTGACAATATATTATCAGAGCACGAGTTTCCTGAAGCAATTAAAAAATATTTTCCTTGTGGTTGGCACAGTCATGACAAAGGTAAAATGTAACATAAAATAATTTATGCTCATTACAAGTATAATCTCAAATAAATATCTTTAGCAACTAATGCATAGTGCTATGTCTTAGATTTTGAGTTAAGTAAGAAATAAACTGAATACAATGTGTTTTTTGAATATATCATTGTTTTCGTGGTTTAAGAAATACTGTAAAAGTTTAGTGTAGACTTTTAAATTAAATAGAAAATATAAAGGTCTCTATAAAAACTATATGAGATACCTACAAACAGTACAAACCATTAGCTTTCCAAAAAATTTAAAAAAATCAACAGATTTAATTTAATTGATAATTAGGTATTTTAGAAAATAATTAACATGCTGTTTTTAGTATCTCCTTTTAACATAGTATATTAATACAATAAATTAATTCAAAGAAATCAGGTTTTAATTAAAAAATAAATTTCTTTTAATAGCTTAATGATTTATGTTCTAATAAAGTTTATTATTTTTACAATCACTAATAATTTTAAATTCTGAGCAGAGTACTCATTGCTTCATTGGGGCAATGAATATATTGGTTTTACAATGGCATGTTTTACATTTATTTTTATAATTATTTTTGTATAAACACATTTGGAGCAGTAAAATTATTTCAAATTTTTATACTGAAAATAGTTATATAAATTAGGAAAAGCTAAAAATAAAATAGAAATACAGAAATATTTATGCTGATTGTTTTTTTTTTTAATTTTAAAAAGTTTAAATCTTAATATAAGATTCCTTGTCAAATTTTTTACTAGTTTTAAGTAAAACTATTTTTAAAAAAAAAATTTTTATTTTTGTTAATCTATATTTTTTTTTTTCAATGTTTAGAGGGACGTCCTTTGTATATATTACGTTTAGGTCAAATGGATGTGAAAGGTCTTCTTAAATCAGTTGGTGAAGATTGTCTTCTTAAACAAGTAAACTAAAATTTTATTATCAATAACTAATACATTTTAATGTTTTTTAAATATCCTGTGAATTAATAATAATTAAATAAATTTATTTTATGATCATGAAGCAGATAATTTAAAATTATTTTCTCGATTCTTGATATAATATGTATATTATATATTATAATATTTATATTTTGTGTTTAGGCTATGCATGTTTGTGAAGAAGGTTTAAAATTAACAAAAGAAGCCACTCATACATCTGGTAAACCAATAACAACTTGGGGTTTATTGGTTGATTTAGAAGGGCTAAATATGAGGCATTTATGGAGACCTGGAGTAGGTGCATTGCTTAGAATTATTGAAATTGTAGAATCTAATTATCCAGAGACACTTGGGCAAGTACTTATAATTCGTGCACCTAGAGTATTTCCAGTTTTGTGGACCTTAGTGAGCACATTTATCAGTAAGAAAAATATTTATTTATTCTATTTTTGCATTTGCTTCTTTACTATTATAAATGAATATTGATATTAATTTTCTAGATGAGACAACACGTCAAAAGTTCCTATTTTATGGAGGTAATGATTATCAATCATCTGGTGGTCTTAGCGAATTTCTTACGGAAGATGATGTGCCTGATTTTCTTGGAGGTCCTTGTAAAGTATGTTGTTTATAATTTTTAAATAATTAAATTTACTTTTACTATATGACTTGTCTTTCTACTCTTAATAATTAGGTTAAAATTCCTGAAGGCGGTTTTGTGCCTAAAAATTTATATCTAAAAGAAGGAGAGTTAGAAAAAGAAGCATGTACAATTACTGAAGATAGTATATATCAATCTGTTACACTAACCAAAGGACAGGTAATTTTAACTTGTATATTTTTTAATTACAGAAGACTCACCAAGCATGCTCACCCTCGTTTTTTCCTTTAATTATGATTTCATTCAAATTCTAGTTAAAGGACTTTTTAAGTAACTTAACTATATTTTCAAATACTTTGTTATTAGATGCAGTTTAATGAGTATCCTAATATGTACAAATAGTTATTAGCTTATAAATTATTTGACTGTATATTATGTTCTATAAATAATAATCCTTAATAGGTTTAAGGATATAGAAGCTATGGTTATTTTAAAATTATAGTAATTAATAAGAATGTTTTAATTTATAAAAATCATAGAAGTATAATAATTTATTTATTTTTAAATGGAAAACTATATTCAAAATGTACTAAAATAATAGTGCTATTTTTTTTTTTTATGAATTTTAACGTTCAAATTATTATTTTTTGTTAATTTTCTAGTGAGATATAGCTTTTCAGTTGGGTGGTTTTTGGTTTTTATAATACTTCTTATTTCATATAGTCGTATGTAATAAACTTCTTATCGACTATCAACGCAATGATGAACTTTGTGACTGTAGTTACTAACGCCTCATAAATGTAATAACCTGTAGTACGAACACTAAAATACCTTTAACCACTATAATAGTTATCCTTACTAGATAAAGTTTAATTACTCAGAGACTATTCATTAAAATTTCAATATGTATCAGTATTTATAAACATTTTTTTTTTTTATAAAGTTACACTTGACAAAGTCATCTGAACTTATTGTTAATTTTATAATACAATTATTTAACATCAGGAGTAATATATGTCAAGTTATATAATACTAGTATAGATGGTAAAATATTACTATAATAATATACAGTGATCCAACACAGATAATATGTACAAAATAATACAAAATTTTAATAAAGTATGCTATTTGCGTACATTTTAATGGTTAAATATGCTACTCACATTTTTATTATAATCACAACCTTTAAAGTTACAAGCCTATTTAACAATAGGATCCTAAATAGTCTTAAATAGATTGTATCCTATTAACTAAGTATGTGTTAGAAATTTAGAATAATTTGTAAATAAGTATACAATATTAATATTGATAATCCTGTCGATTGAATGCTGCAGATATTTAGACAAATTAATATTTAAATATTTGCTGAAAATAATTTATCAACTTTGAATCGACTTGTATATTTATATAGATATTATTGTTATAATAATTTTTATAATATGTATACATTTATTTGGTTTAAGGCTCATGAAGTTTTTATTGATGTCGAGGAATCTAGTTCAGTAATAACATGGGATTTTGATGTAATGAGACAAGATATTAATTTTAATGTATTAAGATTATTAATTGAAATTCAGCCATCAACTCTTCTCAGCTGTGCCAGAGGTATTTAAATCAATATATGATATAATAATTTATATGTATTTTATTTGTTCCATTGTCCAATTATCAAATATTTATATTAACAAGAAAAAATGTGTTTACTATAAATATTGTATAAACCATGTTTTAGGTAATCTAAATGTTATAGAAAAGGGCTGGAAAGAAGGAGAACATTATGAAAAAGTAGAACAGACTATATTATGTCATGATGGTGAGAGTGTTCAAGGATCTCATCTTACTACTAAAAGTGGAACATATGTGTTACAATGGTATTGGTCGTCAGATAGCTTAATAATTAGCTCAGGACATCATACTAAAGCCAAAATCATGTATTACTATGAAATGTTAAAATCTGCTGATTATCGGTAATTATAAATTAAATATGGAGTAAAAAAAATTATATTTTAAACAAAGTGTTTGGTTGTAATGATATTGTGTTTACATTTGTAATTGAGAAACACATTAGATGATGTTATCAATATCTTAACTTAATCCATTGAATTTAACCATTTATTACTTTATTTATTATTAACATTATTTATTTTTATATATTTCACAGGGGTTCAATGTCAAGTTTGATGTCAGCCAATAGTAAATTTTCTTGTCTTAGTAACAGATAATTAACTTATCATGTATTTTTTTTAACATACAGTTTTAATCGTTATGCCTATATTAAGGACCATACTTTAATAAAAGATACATTTAATAGTATGTTTGGTGGGTAGAAAATTAATGAACATCCTCTTATTGTCGTTTGATATTTAATTTTGAGTTATATTCTTTATTACTTTTGCCAAGCTATTATGAATTCATAAATTCAATTTTTAACCTGTAAATAGTTGAAGTTAAAATTATAAATCATTAGTAAAGTTTAGAAATATTCAAGTAACTAAATAAATAATTTTAAATATAAATATAATTTTTCGTAACTCATTAAAATCTATTGGATTTATTAAACGAAATATATGTCTTTTTCGAGCATGGTCCTTTTGATATTTTAATTTCCTATTATAATCTCTAGATTCATATTTAATTATGTAATTATTTGTTAATTCATCACATAGTATATGTTAAGTTTAAATTTTGTTATTTTTTAGTAATTTTTTTTTTTTTGTAATGTAATGTAATGATCTGATAATTGTTTGGACTTTTAATGTAAACTATCTTTATGTTTCCTAGTTTATCAACTTACTTTCAGTTGACAGTTTTAGTTAATTTATCTTCTATTTTAATCATTATTTGTTATTATTATTTTTATTAATTATTATTATTATTTTTTTTTGTATCTGTGATCAAAACATGTTTTATCTGTTTCAATTAAATAAAAATAATAAATTATTTAGGTTATGTAATTATTGTACACACCATTATTTAACTAAATAAATTTTAGATAAAATAATGTTTTCACTTTAATGATGTAACTTATGTCAATTGAATTTTTATGTGTCTTAATGGTACAAAATTAATATATCTAATAATAATGTTATTGGATTTTATGTCAGCAGTATTTGTGTTTATTTAATATATAAATAAAATATGTTGCATAGATGATATATAATGAATTTCCACAATTTATATTTTTAAATCTCATGACAGACATAAAGTAGTTAATCCTAACTTTGCATTTATGAAATATTAGTTCTTTTATAATTTATCTATAATATATTCAGATACTAAATTAAAGCTGCATATTTTATTTATTAATGACTTATTGATTACAGACCATTATTACTTATGCTTATGTCCTAATGTCTTATTGTAACTTTAACTATGATGTATATTATCAATTAACATGTTATGTTCTATATTAATTTATTGAAGATTTAAATGAAATGTTAATTTCTTTAGTTTAAAATGTTTAAATTGATTGTATGTAAATTTTTAACTTTGGAAAGTAGGTACATTAATAATATACATTTTTGCCCTAAACTGATTAACTTAAAACCATAATATTATTTTTTATTTATAAAATACCAGTGCTCAAGTAAAAATATTTCTATTACCTTTTTGAATAATTTATTAAAACCCAATGCTTTTACCTTAGTGTACAAAAACTGTATACATTTATGTCATACATAAACGTGAAATTTATTAACCCTTGAAACCATAATCATTATGTGTTTGTGATAATTGTTGTGTGGTGTGTTCTCTGAACATTATCGATTTATCTATACTATAATAAATTAATTGTTTTAAGAGCTAGTTGTTATTTCTTACCATTTATCTAATTATTTAAAATACAATATAAGTATACTGCTTTCTTTTTAAAATTTTAAAATACAGAATATGATGCAAATATTCATATTGGCATGATCTCTTTATAGAAGTAATTTTAATGGAACATTTATTTCATATTATGATCTTGCATAATTATTTTATGAAATAAAATAATATACAATATACTCTATATTGGTTTATGGAAACTTAATGGCATCATAAAGTAATAAATTAATTTAAATTAATAATTCTATTATACTATTATAAATGTTGTTAGTATGTAAAAATATGTTAATTTTAGTTCCATTGTGATTTATTTCCATGTCAACAAGTTCTTTTAAAATGTCATTATATTATCTATAAATTAGTATTGTGTGGTAGACTAGAAGGTATATCAAAAATTACAGTTACTCAAATAAATAATATTTTATTTTTTACCCTTGGTTTCTATAGAATATTTTAAATTTGTTAAGTTAATCTAAATGTTTGGTAATTGAGGAGAATGAGAAGTATAAATGTCCTTAAAAAAATATATGTATACTTAGAAATAATAAATTACCATTCTGATTTATGATAGGTAATAATAAACTTATTTCATTATTTGTTAAATGTAATCTAAAACATATACTAATATTAATTATATTCAATGTGAATACTGTAAATATGATTTAGAACACATATTGAATAACCAATAAAATATTTAAAAAAAATATAAATTATAATTATTTTCAACTAAAAGATTTTTATTGGTTATAAATTATTGTCTCATACACTTATCTTCATCATATTCATATCAATAGAAATCAAAATAGGTAATAGTAAATACTAATTACAAACAATTTTGTATATTTATTCTGTGTAGAATTATGGTCGTTGAATTATATTCTTTTAAATTATTTAAATAGATTACAATTTATAATCAAAATACCTGATACATTATTTCTTTTATTTATGTACAATAGCAGTGCTATAAAGATTATAGTACTGGCATTATCATAGTTATGTTTTAATTTCTAAAATAAAGAATTATATATAATTTAAATTAGTACCTATTTATTTAGTTATAGTCTATAATACATAACCTGTTTTTACTTGTATAGGTTATTGCCAATAGGTATGTACAAAGTTTTTTAATTGTTTTATTTTAATACTATGATTAAAGATATAAGTAAATAAATTAAGTATATTAAAGTAATTATAATTTATACTTGATAATTTTATCAATATAAGATCTATACTTCAATCTACAAATATTTATCAATAGGTAATCCTTACATATATTACATATTTTTTTAAATTATAAACACAATAATTACTTAATAAATAGTATATTATCTTAAAAGCTAGGTATCTAGTATAAATTTAAATAATCTATTCATATAGATATTACCTAGAAGTTTGGTAAAACATTAAAAGTTAAAATATACAGTAATTTTTTGATTTCTTGATTTTTAATAATCAAGTAAGTATGGTAATTGAAATAAAAAAAGTCTGAATTTTTACAACTTCAAAAATTTTTGTTGAATAAGAAAATTATAAAAATGTAACTCAGTTTTAATGAGTAGGTGGATAATTAAGCTAGCTTTAACATAAAATATTAATGAGAGAGATCTGATATCACATCTAAGCAGTATAACGATTTAAATCCATAAAAACATCGGCGTGAACAGTCCCAAAATATCTATTTTTTAACTTTTCTCCAAAACTATTATAGCCAAAAATTTAGTTAATAGCTCATTAAAAATAGATTATCAATTAGATACGTTGTGTGTGTAATAAATGAACATTAGTGTGAGTATTGATCTTACACCCTCCCGTCTACGCACCGGTCCAATTCATTGTTGACTATTGTTAGATACATGATGCAAATGTTTCAAGTACCTACGAATAATTTTTTTCTTTAATTACGATAAAATAACTAAAATCGTTAACTAAAAAGTGTATTTCTATAGAATTTTGGGTATCAGTCTGTTCCATTTATGAGTAACCACGAATTAAATTTTCAAACCTTACTTATAAAAATTAAACATTTTAATAACTTTCAATTAAGAGAAATAATTTGTCAATGTTTGTGAATTTCACAAATTTTATTAAACTTTAACCATCAAAGTATAAAAAAATAATGTCCATACATTTTTAATATTTTTAAATAGCTATCATGTATGTGTAAGATATATATTAATTATTAAAAAAAATTCAAAAATTTAAAATGCCCATAAATAACTTAAAATGTATCTAAATAATTTGAAAATTAATTACTTAGATATATTTATAACTATAGGCAATAACTATACTAGTTTGAAAACGGATTTTATGTACTTATCAAAATACTCCAAATAAGATTCTGCGTCACATTATGTGTAAAGTAAAATGTACCTTGTCATTCAAAAATCAAAATAATAAAAAACGTATAAATGATAATGATAACATTTTTTTTTAAACATTGTTTTTCAATAACATCATATCATACAATAAAAATATTTTCAAAAAAGTTTAGTTTACCAAATAATAAGCAATTGCCTTGTATCTGCATATTAAAATATGCAAAATAATGTGTATTACCTATTATTATAATATAAAATGTTCAGTAATTATACAAGGCGATTATTCTTTTAAATGTAGGTACCTAAACACTCATTTTCCCAAAAAGTATTTGTAGTAGAATTAAAGCTTTTTATTTACATAATTTGAAGATATTACACATGGAAGCAATTATTTTAATACGTTGTGTTTGTTAGCATAATTTGTATTTTACATTTTAATATTGTATATACCCTAAACAAATTATTATATTTACAAAAGTTGAGTAACTAAAAATCGTAAAAACTTTAGTGTTATTTTTTTAATTTATTAAATATAATTATTAATTTTTTCAAATAATAAATACATTGATATTTTGTATGTAGGTATAACTTATTTTATTATTTATTATAATATTATTAATATCAGTACTTATATCTAGGTACAAGGTATACTTATCTAATATGTATGTAGAACATAATTATATATTTATATATTATACTCACGAATACACATGTATAAGTAATATTGTGTATTACAATATTAGAAATATATACATGATGTTGGCACTTTTTTTCCTATTTGGAAAAATTATTAACAAAATAATATCTTTATTATCCATGGTTACCTACATATTTTAATGCTTAGATACCATAATAGCGCTTTTGTTTTATAAAACTGTATACTGTATTTACTATAATATAGTCATTGGTTCTGTGTTGAGCTATATTTAGTCATTAAAATTCAAAAATGTTCAATAAGTTGATATAGTGCTACAAGTTACCATTAAACGATTTACAATAATTATATCACTTATTTTCTTATAATGGTCTATATATAACTATATAGAACCATGAGTATATACTTATATATTGACTAACTCAATTGTAAGTTATCATGATTATATATACTAACATAGGTAGGACCTATTTGCACTGTATTAAATATGAATATTATTATATTTTTATTTTAGGTATATGAATATTAGGACGGTTGAAAAATTATCTCGAGATAATTATAATAAATAGTAGACAATAATAGTTTACGCTTATGATTAATCCAATTAGATCATTCTTATTCAACGTTAACCTGCACCTGCAATATTATAATGCATAGCCGCAGGAAATATAAGAATAAAAAAAAAACATCATTATGTCATATAACTGGTATAGATAATAAATAATAACTGTATATGATATAATAGATTAAAAGCCAATAGGTACACTTAACACTTTACATCATGATAATATATTATAATGTTAAAATAATAATATGTAGGTACATATAGTTGCAGATAATTATAAACCTTATCTCAATTGAATATACGATATAATGCGATTGTGGCTACTGGCTAATATATAGGTAACTTTTAATTATACATAATAGTGTAATAATACTATATTATATAATATATTTAATATGTCAAAAAACATTTTGAAATGTATTTAAAAATATTTAAAATTCTTAATAAAAAAATAAATAAAAATTAATATAATTTTAATTAATTGGTTGATTTTTAATCCAACTTTTTTCACATAATATTCTAAGAAACTTATTTTACCATTTAGGTATTTTTCCATTGTACAATTATGTCTTCATGAAATATCTTTAATTTTATATTAGGAGGAGAGTTCATAGATATTGTGTGATAAAGTTTTAAATTTAATATCTGACATCTGGAATGAAGCATACAAGCTGCACGGTTAATAGATATATCTAGTATATACAAACATACAATACATATATTAATCGACAGTACAAGTACACAGGTGGGTGGTGATAGACTCATAGAAACCTAGAATTTTGGTGCTTTTGTACGATACCATTTTTTTTCTTATTTCATTTTATGGTAACAAAAATAACAAATAGTCCATATTAAAATATACTCAAGAAATTTTTGTGTAAAATGCTCCTGTTGATTAAACATTGAGTCGTAAATTCAAGATTCACCTATATTTGATGTATAAAATATAATATAGGTAAAATATAGGTATGGAGTAGCACATAGAAAATTATAAAATAACTAGCTTATACCCAGTAGAGAATAACTCCCTAAATTTGCGGAATCGTGAGAATTTAAATACTCATACACATGTACGGTTTTGCATAATTTTTTTTTATGCAACATGGCCATTACCAACAACGCATTAAATTCCATCTATCCTATATCCTATATCACAGCCGATTCACAAGTCACATTTACAACTACTCTAAATGTAAAAATATCATTCTTTATAATTTATATATAAATATATATACATTATACCTACTAAAAATATATTAATATAACAATATAATTAATAAACGTTGCAAAAATGAATAAGTTTTGACCAAAAAATCTTACTTAAATAATCTTTAAAATAATACATATAACTGGCATAATAATTTAATATGTAATATTTAAAATTTGAAAATCCCTCCACTAGCTTGATTTCCACAAAATTATAGCATAGGTGGTTTTTGAAAAATATAATTTTTGAACCATTTCACCAACCTCCTCACCCGTAATATCATCATTGTAATATTATCAACCACATAAAAATATATTTCCAACAGCGAAAAAATTTTCTCATTATCGCAAACAATGCTCAACAGCGCCTTACCCTACCATTACATTTGTTTGTTCTCTTTATTAAAAATAATAATGTATAATATGAGTATACATATAAAATATATAATATGTATTATATTATAACTTAGAATTAAAAATAATTTAATATTAAAAGAACATGGTGAACCTGCAGTGTCAAGTATATATTTATTTTAATTTATATAAAATCTAAATAATAATTTGAAATATATAAATATTTTAAGTTACCTATTCATTATAATATAGATAAGTTAAACATTTTTACATTTCTATTTTTTTATAAAATAATAGTATGTTGTTATAGACTTATAGTATAAATATGATTTTTTTTTTTTAATAGGAGTAGCATACAAAATATTTTATTATACGAAAAACCATGATTTTTTTGTATCAAATTAAAGCTATTATGAGATTACCAAGGTATACAAATTATAATTATTCCAAGTATATGTTTCTAAATTTCTAATAGTATATTAGTATAATAAATAAGGAATTAAACCATAAAATACAATAAGTTCAACAATGATGTGTATAAAGCACGATTAAAGATAATAGGTATATAAGATAGTATATTATCTTTAATCGTGGTATAAAATCAAATGTGTAAACTGTTCACTAAAATCATGTTTTTCCAAAATTCTTAATTTCAATACCACAATAGCAGTCTTCTATTACACATGCAAAATTATACTTATGTTACAATACCTAACATATTTGTTTATACGTCGGTAATCGGTATGGCAATGTTGCATTTAAAACTATGTGAAAAAAAAACTTAATTTGGAGAATCGTGTACACGAATATGAATTATGGTTGAATCCCTATAATGGCTAACTCATACAGCTATAATAATATATTACCTATATTACGATCTACAGAATTATATTATAAATTATAATTTATAGTATTATTTCAAGTATATATTCGATCATATTTATTTTAAATTGTAATAATAGTATGACTTATGACATATCATATTAAAGAAGCATACATACCTATATTTATTATTAATCAAAAACATAAACAATTTTAACGGGGACGGAAGGCTTATAAATCATAATCAATATAAATGATATAATATTGTAATATAAATTACAAATTTAAAGTTAAAATATACAAAAAAAAATATATAAATTAATATTTTCATACAAAGTCTCGGAAAGGGGAAAGGTTGACTATAACAACAATATAACATTACCTACTCTATATACACAGACAAATTAACGTTTCTTTGTTTATCTTCTGGAAAGCTATTGGGGAGTTTTCCATACAAGTTAAATCAATAGATTCTTGATGTTCGGAGCGTACCTAACTAAACCTACTTTATTTTTTCAACCCCTGGGTATAGTTATTAGATTGTATATATAGACATATAGTATACAATATATGCATATAGCTTACATTCATATAAGAATTTAGTTTTGGCTCATGAAAATCGAATATTTTTTTGTTTTTGTAAAAAATATATTCCTATTATTATTAGGTAGGTAGTATAACAATTATGGCATATAAAATCTTAAAATTAAATACTCTAATAAATAGAATCACAATGATTACCTATTTATGATTTGCTTTCTTAAATTTAGATATATTTTGGATGTAATAGGTAGATGTAAATACAATATAATAACGATGAATACCAAATACCAATCTAACAATATAGAATTTTCGTTAGTTTTTAAGCATTTATTGAATCTTGCTGTCTTTAGTTTTTTGTGCGTTTATTAAGTTTACATAAAAAATATGTCTATTATTAAAACATAAAATAATAGGAATAGTAGAAAAGAATCATAAAATTAATCATTTGTTTGGTTTTTGACGTTTCTTATATTATATTTATTTGATTATTTCAAATGAAACAAAACAGTAAATGATAGAAAAATAGATTCATTTTAATCCAGAAAAAATTGGATAATACACAGCTAGTGTATAAAATATATCTTTATAGAAATATAAGCTTTTAGACTTTTGGTTTTAATGTTCACCAATTCTCATATAACCATATAATAGGTAGGTACCTAGAGGAAAATCTTGGTCTCGGAATGCAATAATGTCTCGTTTTCATTAATAAAATTTCATATTTGCTGTTTAATGTTTATATATTTTAAATAAAAAATATTTTTTAAGTTGTGAGATTGTCACCAAGTGTAGATAATAAATAAATAAGCTGATGGATTGTATTTTTTTGTCATAAATTTGATTTAATTACATTAACGTGTGTACTGTGTTATTTAGGAAATATTTGTCAAATTTGATGTTATCATTGAATTCAAAATTAACACATCAATTACAATGGCGACTGTGTGACGAGGGTCTACTCAACACAATAACACATTGACATGATAACATCTATACCTACTATGCAGCAGAGCCACTATCCCTTTTTATTTTTTGGTGATATTGAATTGAGTCCATTTTTTATACTAAACATTGGCCATCCCGCCATGGCCCATAGTTATTTTATATATGTACATCGATATGCATTATTAATTTAGAATACATAATCCAGGTATAGGTACTTATTGAGTTTATGGTGCTTGAAAAAATATTCTACGAATTTCTTCATTTTCAAATGCAATGTTTAGGAAAAATTAATTCAACATATCAACGATATTAGTGGTATTACTAATAGTAAAATAAATTACGCTACCTAATAGCGATAATATAAAAAAACATAACATGAAATATACTTATTGTCAATTGATAAAGGCTAATGTCGGTCTCCGCTCAGACTGCTCAGTCTTTTTTCATGCACAAATGATAATATATCATTTAATTCAAATGTAATACATTCATCACAGTGACCCATTCGACACCTAGTGACATAGTTCACCAAAGCGGTACTCCACTTTTTTTTTTTTTTTTTTGTTTAGTATTAAGGATAAGTAGACTGCAATTATACCTACCTACGCTTAATCGAACGATTATGAGCTGTGAAAAAATTTAAATATGAAAATCATATATTTATAATCGTTTTTTACTCATCACAATGAAAATAATTGATCGCTAATGCCAAATAGGTAAAAGTAGCTACTTATGATTGAATTTTAATTTATGATCATATTAATTATAGTTAGGAGTGATGAATTATTACAATAATACTTAATAGACAATAGTAATAAGTGCACAACAAGTAGTGTGCAGCCGTGTTAGTATAGCATGGCTTGAATATTAAACAAATCAGATGACAGATACCTACTCAGCCACTCGGGCATACGATTTCGGATACATTTATAATATTATCATGTATTATGCATCATCGTAGGTTTGATCGTTCGAAACGCGGCTACATAATAAACAAACTCGTTTGTTCCATGATTCCGTTGAGCCGTCGCCGGCAGAGGAGGCCGACGACCATCTTGTTTAGGCTTTGAAAAAAAAAAAAACAATACTCGCGCCCGCGCCCTCTCGTCTATCGGCACCGTGGTCGCGGCACGAGATCACAAGGTACAACGGTGGCGGACACCCGTTGCGGCGCGGCCGTCGACAATCGCTATCGCCCTGCCCCGCGGCCGCACCACACACGCGCCTGTAACTCGCCGCGCGATAACGAGTATGACGTTACGCACAGTGACGTCACGCGACACGCGTTGGTCGCGCATCCGTCGACCGACCGTACCTGTGCCCGTTGCGCGTCGTGCGCAGTCGGCGGCGGCCGGCACCGTCGGCTCGGCGCGGCGGGCCAGCAGCCACCGCCGACCGCCATCCAGCCAGTGGAGTACAACGACAGAGAAGGTGAACATCAGGCAGGAGTTTGCGTTGGGGTAATTTTTTTCCATCTTTAAGATCATAGTTCGGGCCGCCGTCGTTTTAACAACTAATAAATGGCGGAACAAGTCGGCGAGAGGAGGACGGAACGGCCGCCGCAGAAGCCCGTGGCCCAAAAGCCGGTCATATGTGAGTAAGCCACCGCGCGCACGCTCTCCGCGGGGGGGTCAATCGTCCCACGCACAACGGTCGTCGTCGCCATTGACGATTAGGAGGCGACACGTACGATTCACGTGCTTTGTCCGAAGCGCGCGTTATGTCGCCGCGGCGGTTGTCGCGGGACGCGTTTTTTCGCCGGACGCGAAATCGTCGTTCTTAGCCCTCCCCCCCTCCTGCCGACGCGCGTCCCGGGATGATTGTTGTTTGTTTTTGTTTGTCTGCACGCCGCCCGCCGATCGCCGATATGACTGCACGCCGCGCGGTATACGCCGTAACGCGCGTCGCGTTCACATCCCCCGCGCTATCGGAAGCGTCTGAACTTTGAAGTGACGACTTCAATAAAGTTTTAAATCAATAGTAGTTTTACGTCCGGTGTTTGTTGTCGTTTCCGTCTAGTAATGTTATTATATCGTACACACGCCGCGCGTTGACATCGTGTCTCCGGACATGCGAACTTCCACCCACACCTCGATCCGGCCACTGCCGCCAATATCACCGGTGGTCGGGTTATTGATGGTGCTTGCCTCTATGATCGACAGATGAATGTTTTCATACCTATTACGAATGTACGCGGTCGTTGTTATATCTGTTACCTTTGTTGTCGTAATGTGTCGTAATTTTGATAATGACGATGTTGATGATGATGATGATAATAATAATAATAATAATAATAAAAAATAGCACCCGACAACATACCCTCATCTCGGGAACCGATAAATAATGACGCTCCGCGTATTTTTAGCCAGATCGCTCATTGTTATGACGGATAGTGGACGGGACTAAAAATTGTTCAGTCCACAAATAAATGCGCAGATAATATTCAATGCCCCCTCCCCCCTCATCAATTAATAACCTCCGACACTTAGGTCGTATTTACGACATATTTTGTACTTTTTTAACTGACAATCGCGCAATTCTTCGTTCTTATATTAAATTTGGGCATTTTTTATATTTTTTATTTTAGCTGTGAAAGTCACCGGCGTAGTTAAATGGTTCAATGTCAAAAGCGGTTATGGTTTTATTAACCGGTAAGTGTTAATTTAGATTGTTGATACTTAGATAAAATCAAAATCACAAGAACTTTGGTTATTCAATTTTTTATTGAAATTTTCATAATTGTTTATTTATCAAACTTTATAAACACTTATCCAAATTAAATTTATACATTAAAAACTTTAATGTATTTATATTTGTATGGTTAATGATACATTTAATAATTATTTGTGTTGTTATTTTTAGTAATGATACAAAAGAAGATATATTTGTACATCAGGTAATTACATAATTATGAATATTTATTATTATATTATTATTTATAAAACTAAAAATGTGCAAAAAATACAGTAAAGACACACTAAATTGTACAATTTACCTTCTACTAATTTATTATAATAAACATGTACTGTTTTATCAGTATTTAGTATATAAATATATTTACACAGTTGTATCTGAATGATTAAAAAAAAATAACTAGAATATACAATTTTCAAATCATCCAGATACCTTTTAATATACATAATTATTTTAACTATATAATATTTTATAACTTAATCTCAATCAGCACATTCATAAATATTTTATTTATATTTTGTTGCGAATGTTCAAATTATAATTTCATACACATTTAGAGTTCCTTAATATATACTACTTAAACCAACTCATCAATACCTATTTTTATTTAAATCCAAATTAGTGTTAATTACAAAAAGTACTCCGCAAATTATATTTAATTATTTTAATTAGTGATTACTGATTTCTTATAAAACCAAAAGAAATTGTATTAGATCAAAGTATTGATGAATGTTATTTTGATTTTAGTTATTTAGTAACTATGTGTTGCTATCAGGTTTAAGTTTTCTATTTTTTATATTGTCTTAACTATATGATATTAATAAAATTAGGTTTGAAGTATAATCATAAATATGTTTTCTCAAATATATACTTTAATTCTAGTCTGCTATAATCAAGAACAATCCGAAAAAAATTGTACGCAGTGTTGGTGACGGAGAAACCGTAGAATTTGACGTTGTTGAAGGTGAAAAGGGTCACGAAGCAGCAAATGTTACTGGTCCAGACGGTGAAGCTGTTAAGGGATCACCTTATGCAGCTGAAAGAAGGAGAAATAACTATCGCCAGTGGTTTTATGGACGCCGTCCTAATACCCGCCCAAGAAATGGCGGTCAACCTCCAAGAGATGGTAGTCCAAGTGGTATGTACCAATATTATTAATGTATATAATCATTTATTTTTAACTAATTCTTTCATTATATGATTTTTAAAATCATATTGTATAGGTGACAAGGAAGAAACTGAAAATGAAGTAGGAGAACAACCGAGACGTTACCGCCAGCCGCGTCAACAAAATTGGTATAATAGCTATCGTGGTAATCGAAGAGGTCCACCACCAAATAGAGGAGAAGGTGGCGATTACAATGTAAGAACTAGTTATAATATGATAATTAGTAAAATGCTTATTATTGCTATAAATAAATAAATATAGTATGATGTAAATTATTTAGGTCTTATGAATTATTGATTTATTAGTTCATTATTGAAGTATCTAGTTTCAATTTTTACAATCTTAAAATTATAAATTTAACATATATTGAATATTTATTAGGATATAATATAATATTCAGGGCAGCTTAGTTTTTTAGATTTGCTGACTTAGTGTGAGATGCATAGCTCTTATGAAAGGATTTTTGGAATTATATTTCTACATTATATGATGAAAAGTATATTCAAGTTATTTCATTGCTTATGTTATAATTTATTGAATTGCAAGATATAAGAATTTTTCAGCCTAATTAAAGAATTCAAAGTCTATTTAACTTGTTCAAAATTACAAAACCAAACACTTAAAAAACAGATACATTTATTTTTTTGATTTTGAAAATAATGACAATGCACAGAAAGGAGTTCAAACATTATTATTTTATTGCAGTTCTATTAACATGGCAATGTGAATAGGATTATTATGTGTAATTAAGAGTGATATATATTTATACCAAATTTAATATAGTGTCTGAAACTAAAAAACTACATTAATTATATGTTTTGATTTTAGGGTGGAGATAACTATGGATATGATAGTTCACCTCCTGGTAGAGGCAGAGGTCGTGGGATGGGTGCTCCCAGGCGTTTCTTTAGACGAGGCAGTGGATTTAGAGGGAGCCGTGGAACAGGAGGTCCACCTAGAAGACCATATCAAGATGAAAATCAGGTAAAATTATTTATCGAGATAAAAATCTATCCTTTACATGAAAATTATATTTTCAAATAAATTTAAAACTAATTAATGTATAAATTAAAATATTTTTTAAATCAAAAGGTTAAAAAAATTGATATTCATACATTTTAATGTATATTTATTTAACAAAACTGAAAGAAACTTAAATTGAATTGAAATTATATTATTGGTGCATTTTTAAATTAATTTAATATACTATATAAGGACAATGAATATAACCAAAGTGATGAAAATGGAGCAAATAGACCCCGTCCTCGCTATCGTCGCCGCAATAATCGTTCTAGAGCGAGAAGTGATGGTCCTCCAAGAGCCAACAGCCAAAGTGACAATGAATCCAAACAAAAAGTAATTTATACATAATTAATTAAAAAAAGTTAAATTTACTATATATTTAAATATTATAGAATGTTTGAGATCTATATTTTAATTAAGTGATGGGTAACTTAATTTGTATTCACATTATAAAGATAATAACATGTGAATTGAATAGATAGAAATAACTTTTTTGATACACTTGTGTTTATATTTCACAAATTTATGTATAGTTTTACTTTTGTTTTCAGAATTTTGGAGGCGAAGCATTGGAACTGGATGATAGTAGCCATGCTTAAACATCAGATTAAGTCGCAAACAGTATATTTATCATAGAATCTTGTTTTAATTTTCTCTTACGCATTTGTGTTTTTCATGTATCTAATCTCGGACGTTTTATTTGTTCCACTCGCCACGATTATGACTCTAACAAGTTCTACAATAATCAATTTGGTTTTTTTGATTGCCCTACATCTTTTGATATGTATTAACTCTTCTATTACAATCCAAACAAGACCTGGGTTGTCGGTTATCTTGCTTGATCTTAATCTGTAAATCGTACATCTTTAAAGTATTTTGCATGATAATTTTTCCTATTTACTTTTTTTTTTTTTTATAATTATCACAAAGAAAAGAAATAATTTTTTTTATGAAACATAAATGTGTTGAATACAATAAAAATATTGAATAATACTATATTTTAGACAAGCAATGTGTGCATGAGTAATTGGAGGAAAAACGAAATATATATTTGTATAATTTCGTATATATTAGAATTGTTTTATTACTATGTCAAACCTTATTTATTCTAAAAAACTAAGTTATGACACAAAAGAATGAGGTACATGTAATTTATTACCTTGAACTTGAAAAATTTTTTGTACTATAGTACACATATCAATTTATTAAATTATTTTCATACTAGTTACCACCAAACATTTGTAATGTTTGATGAATAATTTATTAGAAAAGGCAATATCTTAGATTTAGATTAAAATATATCTGTATATTTCATAAATATATATTTATAATTTATTATACTTTTTGTGAAATTAAGATTTAATTTTCATACTAGTTTAAAGTTTTTAATATTTTATACAAAAAGTTGTTTTAATATCCTGAATAATATACTAAGGTTGATAAACAGTACCTGTATTTTACTGTTTTAAAATGAAAAACGGGTAATACATGTTTTAGAGCAAATTTAATATTTTAGTATTGAGTTTTATCCTACTTAAATATGAATGTGAAATCATCACTGCAGATTTATTCAATCTTATTTAAATTCAAACTATTAAAAATTATATTTTATTAATTAAATTTCTATGTGTAAAAGATTGGCAATTTAAAATTTAAAAGTATCAATATACTATTTAGTTGGATAATATTTGGATGTTAAAAATTTTATTTTGTACTCTCGTCACTTGTGTCAACATTTGTATTTCGTGGAAATATTGTTTAAATAATCGTTATGTAGGTGTTTCTATTATATTTTTTTTTATCTAGTTTATTTTAGTGACACAAAAACAGAGGAAATGTGTTTAAACCTATAATTAACTGATTTTTTATGTATCAGTTTTATACATTTCAAGTTAATAATTTTATTAAATCATTCTTTACACAAAAACTACAAAGGTTTATAATACATAAAAATTCTCATCTACATTTAATTTATTCTGATTTTTTACCTTTGAAATGTAGTATATGTATATTATATTAAATTTTAATTCTCATTTTTTAATTTTTAGTCCACATACAAGTGCAGTTAACTAATAAAAGTAATTTATGGTAGGTATAAGGATAGAAAATGTTTGTTATAAATTCCAACTTATCTAGTAGGGAGTAGCATATTCTGAAGAATTAATTTAATTAAACTTCTATAATTAGTGTATTGACCCAATTTCTATCAAAAAAAAAAAAAAGGTAACATAATCAAAAGTTATTTTATATTTTGGTTATGAAGATTTTAAAATGATGAATTTTCATTGTTAACTACACATTTTCAATTATAATAAACTAGTAGCTGTTCCTGTGCACTTTGTTGCCCGTACAAAATGCATCTGTGTATAATTTGGTTGCCTAATGCCAACATTTAGTGCGAGGATAAAAACTATTTTTTGTTTTCTGACTTGGTATATAGATGATATCTTTGACATATCAACTTTACATAACTGTTCCGCCCAGCGTTGTCCGTGCATAGTAGGTAAATACTTAGTTATTAATTTATAAAAAAAATGGTTACTAAGTAACAGTAATGTGATAATATATGTTCAACACTGTATGCTCAGAGAAGTCTCCTAATCGGCATACTTTAACCGATCTTGTGTGGGATGTATATGTCTAAATAGTTGTTTTTCTTTGATGCATACTGACGTTATTTATTCATAACAATCGGGTTGCCATGGAAACCCACAGGCCGTCGTGCCGTATACATGTATGCAATTTACACGTTTATTTTAATTATTGATTTTGTAATTAATAATTAACTTTATCGGACTAAATTTATGCCTATGACACTCACAAAGAATATGGCTTTCTATTGGTAAAAGAATTTTAAAAATCGGTTCAGTAGATCCAGAGATTATCCCTAACAACGTCAAAAACGACTTATTTTTATATAATATAGTAATGATCATATTAAAATTTTAACTATGAAAATTCACAAGATCGAGGATCGGGGGATCCGAAGTGAATTTAACTAAAAATCAAATAAACCATGCAAGCTTACAGGAAGTGTTAATTCGTATAATTTACCTTTATAATAATTATTAATATATAGTCTTTACCTACCTATTTTAGATTCTGGACAGAGTGAAGAATAAGTATTACAGTAGGTACCTTTATTAGTTGTTAGTTTTACTTTTACTAAAATACATTTTTTTCTGCAGTAAGAAATAAAAATGTTTAAGAGTGGTTTTTTGTTTAAAAGTAGTCATGGACGAAAATAGGGTCCTCAAATGCATAGAGCATTCAACATAAGCCCAAACATTTTCAAGAAAAAAATAGTAGGATAGTTAGTAGTTTGTCTTTCATCCACTACAGGGGTAAATATGATTTGCGGCCCAAATGTTATTAATTATATATTTTTGAAACATAAAATTATATATTCTAAACATCTAAACTTAATTTTTTTCCCCATTTTTGTACAGATTTGGGACTAGCATCAATATTATACCTTATACAGGTAGATTAAAAATGTTTTTTTTTTTTTTTTAATTAATAATATGGTAAAAACTTGACAGTTTTTTAGGTTAAAAATAAAGTAGTCTAATGTAAGGCCATCAACTGATCATAATCCAATGTTCTGAACAAAAATCCAATGAAAACGTACCAACATATTACTACTATTATTATATTTATACAGCTATTACTATATTGTCTATATTGGTTATAAATATAAATTATATTATTTATTATAATGATTATAGAGGTTATATATTAAAACATCTTATGAAAGACTAACCACCCCCCCCCCCTATTTGCGTCCATACATTTTTCTCAATTATTTTAGGATTATGTTGATATTAATTTCTTCCCTGCCAAAAATCTTGAACATTTTTCGCAAAAGATCTTATTTATATTATTATAACTTTTATTATTAGTATATAATTATTTCTAAACTTACATTTAACCTACCCCATATTGAGATAATGACTAATAATCAAAAAAAAAAATGTTCCCATTTATTCGGAAGGTTAGATTATTTTGCTATTTATTAAATTTAATAAATAATCTCGTGTCTATCTCATGTCAATTTATATGGACTAACAAATATTATGAACTAAATTCTCAATAGTTAATAATAACTATAGTGTATTATAATAGCAATTGAAAAAAACCAATTATACAAACATAATAGGTGCGATTTGTTTTTCACGAAAATAAAATTAGTTTAACCTTCCATTTACTAATAGAAAAATAAATAAATTATAAGCAATATAAAAAAAGAGATCGGTAAGTGTTGTAGGTCACTATTATTATATGTGTGTTAAATTTTAAATTTAAATTCAATGATATATCATTGGAGTATACGACAAACGATTCTGAGCAGAGCATAGGCGTAAATTGGGGGGCTTAGCCCCCTACATTTATTTTTTCAAGAAGTTTAATAAGGTTATTTATTAGAGAAAATTATAAAACGTAAAACGTAATTCCTAATCAGGATATCCGATAGGTATGTGTTATGTGAACATTTAAGCTTCATGTATGAATTTTATATTGTAAATTTGTAATAAAATTAAAATGATTGAACTGTACGTTAATATTTTATAACGACAACGATAAAAAGTTATGTATTATACGTCGTGTCGCCGTTAAATAAATAATTTTGAAGTTTTTATATAATAAATGTTATAATAAAATTGTAAAATTTATATGTAGTGTAGGTATATGTATATTGACATTTAACACATCATTACAATTAACAGCAGCCTACTCAATGATATAGCCTAACACTGAACATAATATTATATCGTCTTTGCTCCATAGGCGAAAATTTGCCTTGTTATAAGGAGGGGTTAAAATTATAAACATAGAACAGGCCCGTGGAGGGCTTCACCCCGCACCCCTACATATAATTTACAATTTTATTATATAAAAACTTCAAAATTATTTAACAGCGTATAATACATAATTTTTTATCGTTGTCGTTATAAAATATTAACGTATAGCTACTATAGCTCAATAATTTCAATTTTATTACAAATTTACAATATAAAATTAAGTAACCTACTCAATGAGGGAGAGGACATATAAATATATTCATAGACTAGGACAATAGGTATACCTATATGAAAATGTATGGTATATTTGATACCTAGGTACTATAGACAGGAAAACAGATTGATTTCCCGATTTCTTTTATTAAAATTTACATTTATATAAATGTATAAATATATAACGATTAACGATTATAATAGTACCTACTCTTTAATAGGTATCTAAATATAAATAACTAGGCCATAGTGTAATAAAATAAGTGATAATACGTGAGAATGTGTGATCGTTATTCGTTTTTGTATCTACTAACAAATCTTGCTTAAAAAAAAAATATGAAATAAATTAAAATGTTGAACGATACGTTACTATACTGTCTATACTTACTTAGTAGTTATTATATAATATAGAACTATGTTGTACTTTGTTAAAATAAATGATACCTACCTATATTATTATAATATGGTAATTATAGTATAATACCTATATAGTATATATTATAATATTATTGTAACTTTTGAATTTTAGATAACTACCTATCTCCCTTTATTTTCAAATTTTATATTATTTTCTAAAAATAGTTATTTAGTTATTAAAAAGGTAAGTACCTATTAAATAAAAAAAAAATATTTAAATAATAACAAGACTGCTATAGATAATATTTAAAATGTAAAATATAGCTTTTACTGTATTAGCATTTAACTTTATAAACCTTGCGTAGTGCGTACACGTGTAGGTAAATCATAAATGATATGACATAAATCATTATTAATAATTATTAGGCAATATTTATTAATACATTATTTAACGAAACACAAGAAATACATTTCTCAAACCACTCAGAATCTAAAATTAAACAATACGTATATAGCTTGTAATTCATACCAGTGGTAGGTATTACCTAATAAAGTTTTAAGATAAATAATACGTCCAGATTCCAGACATCCAATCGTCAAAGAGATAAAAATTTAGATATACCTACTCGAAAACGTCCTATGTTTCATTCCGAATGGTTTAATCTATATGTATTATGTCGGTACTTATGTATCAGATATTATGTTTATTATAAAAAAACAATTTTCAAATGAGGTTGATGACTGTTTGTTGAGAAAAAAAACGTTTTTCTTTCATCGCTTCCGAAGTACCAATTATAATTTACCAAAAGCCACAGCAGCACACAACCAATAAATGTCGAAAAATATATATATATAAGTAAACTTTTACTTGGCCAAGTTACCAATTATTATAAATACACATTGTATTTTTGAATGTAAACCTTTTAACTTTAATGTAGAACGGCAACGCAGATTATACCCTAAACGTGCATATTGTGCATATAATACGCATTATAAGAATTTAACTGCATTTTCTTTGTACACAGAATAAGTTAGGTTTTATCTAATTATTAGTGCCTACTAAGCTTTTATTAATTAGCATAGCTACTTAAAAAATTTTTCACTAACCTATAACCTATGTATAATAATAATATTACAATATTTTATAAATTATTATACTAATTTTTAGTACAGCAGTAGTACCCGTCTACCCATAATTTAATAAATGACACAAATATACTTCTTTCATTTTAATGACCAAATGTATTAGATACCTACTACCTTTTTAGAGATATCTTACTAGTTTCTAAAGTGTGAATTTTGAAATTTTGAATACCGAACAGATAAAAATGACTAAATGCGTAGCACCGATTACACTATATAGTATGTAGCTATAGTAGAATTATGTATAATAGTATTATAGCTATTTTAATATAAATCGGGGGCGGTCCGTTTCCACAAAAATAGTACCATCCCCTTTTCCACTAATATTAAAAAAATAGATATTAACCATGTTTCCACCAAAACAATAAACTAAAAGTTTATTCAAAAATACTATAAAATAATGAAAAACAGTTTATTATAAATGTTAATAAAATCATTTTTATTGCAATTTAAAAATTAATAAGGTATAAATTCAATAGCTATCTATTACATTTTTAGTGCACATCAGTTATTAGTAATTAATTATACTACTAATTTGTTTTACTTTTTATTTACTAAAAATATTTAACATAACATAATAATTATTAATGTTATATATATAAAATAAATCTATATAATATTATTATTGCTTTATTCTTGTAATATAATTATAAAAAAAATGATTTTATTGACGGTTTATTTAATACAGTCAACATTCCTCTAACGAACACCTCCCAATAACGGACGATTTCTTGGAAACGAGATGATATTTTTAAAACTTTTCAATGAATTCAATGTAAAAACCTTCGAATAGCACACCTGTTTTTTAAAAAAAAAACAGGAACAACGGGAATTTTTACGAAAGATCAGTATTAGACAAAATCTATTTTTTTTTGTTTTACTTTAACTTAAATACTAAATTTTGAAAAGTGGTTATAAATCATAATAGTTCTTTAATTACCTATTAATTCATCAAAATATATAAAACCCATTTGTATTCGTGAATACAAATTACCTTTACCTACTAAATGTTAACATCCAGTGGTTTAATTATTTTATTAGGAACAGCAAGCTAAATATAATAAATATCATATTAAGGACCTTGGTATATCTACCATAACTTTATTCAGTGGCTTAATGTTTAATAAAACATTACATTAATTTGCAACAAAGCAATACAAATATTTGGTTTCTTTAAACGTATAATATAGTACATGCAGTTATAACAGTAAAAATCTTAATAACCTTATTTGTTTGAAACCTTTATATTCTTCTTTGGTACATTCTCTAGTTGAATATAGAGCTCTATAATATGGAGTCCTTATTAATCTGGTTATTATTATATTACACAAATCGAGAAAGTACAAAAACGTTTTTTTCCCATGATGAGTTACAAATTAGGGACGTTTGACACTTCGTCTGTTACCGTAACAGTGTTACGATAGCTAATGAACTAATCCTTCTATATCTCGAAGATCGAAGATAGATGATTTAATAATGATATAATTTTCTTGTATCAATTATTTAAAATTATTTAATTGATTATTCTGTGTTATTAGCCAAAATTCCACTTGATGTACTTCACCATTTTCTCCAACTAGGGATACTAACACATTTTATGTATAACCACAAAGTCAAAATTATAGTCATTATGCTCCTTTAAATGTAATTTTATTAATTAGTAATTCCGTAAAAAATGTTGATTTTTTTTTATAAACCTAGCAAGTTGAAAAGTTCTAAGTTCTAATTTGGTATTTTTTTTATTATTTGCAAACTACTTAGGTATTAGTTATCAATTTATTATTATGTGATTAAATAATATTTACCTACTATTTAGCATATATTCTTCGTCCTGTTATAGTGGTATTCCACATTTTTCGATTGCTTGCATGTAAACTATTATTTGTTTCTAATAATTACTGTAGTCTTTGCCCTTACAGGGCATTATCACTTATCGTAAATTTCATACAATAAAGTTAGTATTATTATTATTAAATAGATACCTTTAGGAAATTGGAACTGCAGTAAATACACAATACAGACGCGCGGTTTTTCAATTTTCGATACTTATGCAAATTTAGAGATACAAATAATTATCATATTTTAAATAAATTAACAACTTCAAATATAATTGTATATTGGTTTGTTTTTATTTCATTAAAAAAAAATCACACATTTATAGACCATACAAAATGAATAAATAACTAGCTAATAATAGTAATAGTACACAAATTACACAATTATAATAGATTTGTCTACAATAAATATTGGTGAATACCTACAATAAAATACATAATACCTATACCTATTATACATCTATAATGTACCTACGTAAAAAGTCGCCGACATGATGTACTATAATATTGTACAGCATCGAAGAAATATAAATACTAAGTCTACCTAATATTTAAAATCAACATACACGTTTAATAGTATTCACTTGTTGTTCGAGTAACACACGAGTGATTTATATGTATATGTATAATATATGTTGTGCTTATTTTCAAGTATGCAACATCTATTTGTAGGTAATATTTATTTGTTTATAACACGATTAACGTATTATTATTACCTTCTATCAATATTTATATAATCAAAAATTAATAATAATACTGACTTTGGGCGAGGTTAGTTACGTCTTACGTTTACAAATTAAGACATTATTTTAACTTTTGACTTTTTGAGTATTTATAGTTATATTATACTATTCTATAACATATAAACATACTTATAATATGAGTAATTGTATTTTTGTGTTTGTATAGGTACATATATATAAGACCCGATGATCGTGATTGTTAATAAATCGCAGGTGATGTATGAATATTAATGCGTATATATTATGTGTATAGTTTTTTTACAAAACAAATGCAGTAAACAAATAGTTGAACAATTGGCGAACAACATTTCTCTTGCTGTCATATTAATACATATTATTATTACCGAAAATAAAAAATGATCACTGTCACTACATTCTTGTTATTAAAAATAACTGCATACAACGAGTTGTATAAGTATACAGTATACCTAACGTATGGACTGTAATTTTTTTTCAAGTTTATTAAAATAATTAAGATACAACTAGGTATAATTAGGAAGGTATTATTGATAATATTCTACCTCTGTCTAAATCGTAACGTAATAATTTAGAAATAATATGTCTTTTCTTATATAACTTATTATAGAAATTATATTATACAATAACGAATATTCGTATTCATTTAATAATAATAATACGTTAGTTAATTTTAAGTAAGTATGCAGATTCATGAAATAATATTTGTTTAGTTATTATTTTTTGTTGATCGCTCCATATATAGTTAGAGAAATTATATATTTAAAGTCGTTGGTACTAAACCCGTATAATTTTGTCCGAACTGATAAGTAATAATTACTGATTCAGTAAGTCTATTCTATAAAGATGTTATTTTTTAAAAGGAAATGTTAATTTATTATTCATACCATCTATAATGGCAAATTTTAGAGATAATTTTTATTCGCACATTGGAAATGTAAAAAAAAAATGCACACCAGATCAATTCATAAACGTAATTTAATACACGTGGATTAGTCATGTTTCATGTAACACAATACCTACCTACAAGTGTTATGAGAATTGGCGTATTTTTGTATGTACGCATTTGGTGGCGAATAGTTATTCAATATTATTTTCAATCAATTGTTACAAATAATTACTTTCAAATGTCTAAACTCGTATTTAAAATACGCTCTGTTGAAATTTTCGATTATTTTTGATTTCATTCCAAAATAAGTCGACAGATGGATACACAAATCGCTGTTGATTAGCAAAAACATTAAGTCATAATTGATTAATTTAAGTAAGTACAATAATATAAAGGTACAGTACGAATAAAAGGAGATAAACGCGAAAAAAATGCGTATTGACCTCGTGCCGATACAGCATTATAATAGTGATAATCCAAATTTGTCTAATGTAGGTACCTACTATATCTACAACCACCTTAAATAGAACTACAAACCGTACATAATCTGAAATATAATTTAGTATAATTTATAGTATGATAATAATAATAACAGTTGATTGCGTTTAGTATACCTAGGCACCTAATTAATAGGATACTTAATTTATGACTAAACATATACAATGTATATTATACATATATGACTACATAACAAAAGATGTGTTTGCCGGCAAGGTATAAAGTGTGTGTGTACGAATATACCACTACTGGCACTACTTTGTGTGGGAAATAAGTTGCTCTGCAGAGCTCGACAAGAATGAGAAGTAGTCTTACAATTTATTTATAAATAATTTGTATGTGTACAAATATATATATATATATAGGTTTATTATATACAAAAGCTAAATGTTCAATATGTAAGGTTGTTCCTGATGTAAGCTTTCTTCCTATTTTCGTGCCTGTGGCACTTGCCCCACCACGTCTTTTTCGTGCACACCCGCACGCGTTTCAGTACGAAACACTTGGTCTGCACCACGTTGAAGAACAGCTTGCCGATCAGGTTCGCAGATCCGGTACCGATCGTTTTCAAACACGACCGAAACCTGAAATTGATTGGTTATTAGTGACTGGCTAGTATATATACATCAATCATAATAATTATTGAATAGGTAGTAAGTTTTTTATTTTTTCACAGTACATATAATAGTTATATGATACAACACAAAATTATTAGACAACGATTATAGTGATTACACATCATCTATCATTCGTATTACAAATACAGGTAGCCAGGTAGATATATATATATATAGGTAGGTGCGACACGATTCAGCGAGAGAAAAATATCGTTTACAAAATGCGTATGAATTGAATGTGTGAAACAACCAAAGCGATTATACTCGTATTATGCGGGAAAGTCGCTCGATCGAAAGTATTAAATAGGTACTTAAAATGCGTTGTAGAAGCTCTCCAGACAAATTCGAGGCGAATGCAGAATTTCCACTTATATGACGCGTGTGTATTGTATATAATATAGGTACTACCACGGTCACTCGACACTCCTTATATTAAAGTCACCAAGTTTTGTTAGGTCGTCTATTATAATATTATACAATATTAATGATGTATAGTGATGTACGTCATGTCGGCGGGTACGTTTATTGTTCGTGATGCGTGTGGAGAGTGGAAAACAAAAGAACGCGACGCGTTGCGAGTCTACGAAGGAAGTTACTTGTAGTCGTCTACAAGAGCTTCCTCGGAGAACGGATACCATTTAAATATCGCTGTGATTAGTAAAATTATATTATTCGATTATAATATGTTATATGGGTAAATTATACATATATAATAAGATTTAAAATGGGTCACAGAAATGTGCTACCTGAGTTGTATAAGTAGGCGGTACAGGTAATTAAACGATCTGTTATCGTTTTAATGCAATTTGTGCACTAAACTATTTAATTACTATTGCGATGGCTTGATAACCTGCAGACGTATGTATTGAAAACAGTAGTAAAATTGCAAAAATACTAAAAATAATGTACTTGAAAGTATTTTTTGGAAGTTTGAACTAGAAGTCGACATAAGATTTAGTCTAAATATCAATTCTATAGATCGTTCTCAAGAACTAAAAAGCTATTATTGGGGTTGTAGTGATTCCGTTTGAGTGTCTTGTTCTCATGCAGTATACTAAATTGTAATAATTTATAACTGTACACGACCTACCGAACAACCGCTAGTATTATTTTATTAGTCATCAACATATTAAGATTGTATAAATTGTAAATTCGAATTTTTTTGCCGATTCGAAAGTCAAGTCCGAGGTCAACAAATTTTTATATTAATATTATTATTGTATACTATACAAATCGGTGTATGCGTCACAGACGTGTTGTCTACAATACGTCATAATATGCAATAAAAAAAAAAACTTGGTGATGTTCCGGTATACTCGCGGGGTACAAGTGAACACGGGCGAGCGGTGAAGCCGTAATACATATTATAAAACCAATAACGCGCGATTCGTCCCATTACCCTTACCAATAGCACTTACACACTTACGCGAAAATTCGAGATTTTTTATTATTATTTTTTTTTTTTTTATAATTATGGTCAAAAAAATGTTCATCACGCACTATAATATAATATGACTTTTACGTATTATTAGGTGTATATATTATATACAACCGCGACCACTTTCCGGGTTTCAGTTCGTGTATATTATAGTGTATATACATACGTTTGAGCCGTTCGAGGTTTTCTTGTACATCGTGCGTAGTGCGTACTCAACCAAAATAATATTATGACGGGTTCAAGGTTCGGCAGAACGGTTTTCGCCGCAGCGAACCATATAACGTTTCCATAAACTCTACACGCGTCTCAATACCGCGGCAGTAGGTATATAATATATTTATACACGCATGTGGCGATGTGGCATGTCTGCGTCAGCTGTGACGTTATTGTGCATATACCTACTTATATATATTATGCTATACTTACGTAGGCAGGTAGATCTATACGATATTGGCATTGTCCGTGTCACGACATGATGAAATCGCTATTTAGCGGTCGGACATTCGGACGCCGTCGTCATATATATGTACAATGTATATACCTATACTTATAAAGTTAGGTAAATATATATGTAGGTACAATAAAATCCGGACGAGTGAACACCGCAATATGATAATATTATTAAATATTACTTATGTATCGTAATAATCGTAATATTATTACACGTTATATAGGTGTGAAAATAAAACCACTGAAAAATACGATACAGGTAATATTATAATTTACAATACCTATACGATCGTATTTATTATATATCTACTTGTGCAGTCGTGTATAACGCGTATTATAGTTGTATCGATTCGATTTTTCGTACGTGTTCGATTTGAACTTTAGACGATCTAATAAAATATATTAAGAGGACGTTATACCCGCATGTGTTGTCTCTGCAGTCTTATATACATAATACATACAACATTTTCCTTCAGACGAATTCGTTTTGTGATATTGGCTTTAATATTAGAGTAAATTTACCTATCATCAAATAAAAGACAAGCATATTATCTAGGAAATGTCATATACTTTTATTGATATTATCATTTATCATCTTAAAGTAAGTTATGAATATTTTAAAGTTGTAATATTTTATATAGCTATATCTCACTTTAAAATGATAATATCAATAAAAGCATATGGAATTTCCTAGATAATATCCTTACCTTTAAATTTGATAATAGGTAAATTTACTCTAGTATTAAAGTTAACATCACAAAATGTATTCTGCTAAATGCAAATTTGCTATAATGTATGTTAGTAAGACAGACATATTAATCATGCGGGTATAACGTCCTCTTAATAAATATTATATATTATATAGTGCTTGAAAATTTAATGAAATATATATCATTATTTTAATAAGTTTTATTTTTAGGTGCATTTATCGTTATAGTGGTTGCGTTTTCTTTAGTATAAAATTATTTAAAATGTTTTACATTGACAGAAAACATACAAAAATGTTTAAATGATAGATAATATCAGACATAAATACAGATTACTATTGCTTTACTATAGCATTATGTACTTTAATATAGAAATATGTCGACCACACCACTCAATGCATCAATATTCGCGTTAAAAAAATTCAGTGTTTTGCGATTTTATGAAATATTTAATCATACTGCAGCCATACAGGTAGTAACACATAATTTATACAGAGATATATTGAGATTTGAATTTGAACGCTGGCGGAGTAGGTATTATCGAATGTTATTCACATACAATTTTATTATATCACGCTGATATATTATATCAAATTTTACAACATCGTATCACGCTGCTACTATAATTATACTACCGAATTCAACGCAAGGTTTAACAGTCGAACAGATTATATATTATAAATGTGTTGGAAGATTCCCGAATATTCTATTATATATACTACACCATTCTTAGGTCCGAATGGTCGAGGCTTTAAAACAAGTTTAGATGATTTAATTGATTTTTTTTATCTGACCGCTGGCAGACGTCGTCGCGAGCTTAGTTCTTTCTATCGCTATAATATAATTGATTGGTGAAGATTATTTTTGTTAAACCATCGACTATTATTTGCACTTTTGGTAACAACACTAGGATTTCTTGATTATATTGTTTATTAGCGAGGGATTTCTTTAAATCTTAAAAGTTCAATAAAACACAAAAACTTTATCCGAAATTTGGGATAATTGAATTGGCAATACACATCATAATATACACTATCGGTATAACTAAGACAAACAACTGCTACAGCAGCAGGTGGTCAATTTGTTTGACATCCATTCCGTAACAGCACAGAACGAAATATTCGGATTTCATTTAATTTTGAAACGAGCGCGGTTTAATTAATAATTATCAATTATTATACAATATGTATGTATAATATAGACATATTACCACGGTTGTTTTATGTTGTTGTAACAGTTTATGAGAGTTGACTTAAATAAAATATAACCTTGGCGTGTATACACGAATAAGTGTATATAATATATATAATAAATTAATAAATGTTAAAAACGTTTTGATTGGACAAAATGGTTTACAAAAAAAAAAAAATGATGATGCATTTAAGGAAAACTTTTTTCATTTAGCCATATATTATAGTTTTGTAGCCTATAATTAATTATTGTTTATCCGAATATAACAGGAAATGGGCGTAATCCTAAATTTTAACGAAGCAACTTCATTAAGAATACATAACTAATAGTACCTATATGTGCACTAAACTATGCATGTATAGAAATTAAATTTTATCGGACAAGGGGAAATGTAAATGTATAGAAAAAAGATAAAATGATTAATATAGGAACTAAGAACTTGGATATATACTTGTAAAACAAATTCAACCAATTTAAAAATCGATCAAAAATTAGTGTACCGCATATTTCAGTTTGATAGAAGCTACAGGTCAGGTCATTTGTATATTTTTTTTATTTTTTTTATAGATTTAGGTAGTAATATTCAAATATGCAATTTTTGAACTTATATCATCGATAAAAAAAATCACGTATGTTAGATGTCATTATCAATCGTGGTTTTATGTATGCATATATGTTATATTATATAACTTGACTTGGCCAATTTTTTTTTTGGACACAATCATCTATATAGGTACTTTATTTTTACATGCGTGTATTTATACTATATATAAATATTCTTATAAGCGAACGTTAATATTATTATAGTAATCATAATAATTGTATTGTATACCTAATTATTACTGTTTTTATAAACGATCCACTACAAGGTTATATACTTATATTATATTATATCGCTGTGTAAAATAATTGTTGGCAATAATTATTTATATTTCAAACCCATATAGTATGAAATGTTATATTTTGCACAAATCTCTATGGTTTAGGTGTATATAACGTAATTGGCGACTCGACGTTATCCAAGGTTAGGTATCCTTTTTTCTGTAATAATTATTTGTGATTGTTTTTATTTAAAAAAAAAAAAAAATATGGATCCAGAATTTTTTTTTACGTTATATTCATATAAGATGCAAAATATGTTACATATATTACGTTATATTACATGTATACATTTGTTTTATTAAAAGTAACGAGTGACATACAGAATGTAACTATAACGATCATTATAAATTACCTATTGTAACCTATATGGGATATATGACTTATGGGCAAGTATATATATTATATAGTACCTATCTATTTAAAACATAAAAATTGAGAGATAGCAAGAGAGTATTTTAGAGTATATTGTGTGCTTATTTGTACACTTGTCCCTACATCAAATCGTCTATCAAATAATTACAAATTACCTATGTACATTAATCTACGTTCTACAATCTTACAAAATATGATGTATTTGCAACATGCTTGAGAGTTCGAAATTCATATAATACAGTTGTTTGACATTGAATGAAAATGAAAATTAAAAAACGTTCAATATTAATTTATTGTTTAACGATATCTATACAATTAACATAGTATTATTTCGAAATACAGTGAGTTCCGCTTAATATGATCACATTGGTTCCGATAATTTTGATTCTACTCGTATTAACCGGTTTATTCCATAAATTTTTTTTTTTTTTATTGATGAGTTTATATTTATATGTATATTTAAATTAAATTAAAATTAAATACATTTAAAATAAAGTAAAGAAACTAAATATTTTTTATTGTACTTGAGAAGAATTTACTAATTTCATTTTCATATTAGTCTGAAATTAAAATTCATACTCAATTAATATAATATATACATGATTTTTAATTATTTAAAATTAAATAAATAATAATGTATGTACATTGTACCTATAACTTTTAGAACAACTAAAAAGTATAATTTTCGACATATTTTTGAATAGATCCTTTTGACTTTTTCAAAACAATTCTTGTTTCTTTTAAGTGAAAGTTTGAAATACCATTAAAACAATTAGAATGTTCTTAAAAATGATTCAATTAACCGGTACTTGGTGATTCTAATAAAAGGTTAATTTAACATTGGTAACATAAGATCTAGTTTGGAATTTTCAGTTTTGATTCCAATAAACAGTTGATTCTATAAAATAGTGATCACAATAAGTGGAACTCACCTAAGCTAACCCAATTTTAAAATGGGTGTGTAATTTCATTACTGTAGTAAAAAAAAATAATAAAAAAAAAATTAAAAAAAAAATAAATTTGTCGGATTTTACATATCACTGTGTCAACACAACAAATAACTAGTAACCTTAATTAGGTATTTAGGTTTTAAATTGTTTAGTTTAGTTTTAATATTATTTTAAAAATTATGTTGTATAAGTATAATGTACCTATATATAAGTTATAATCTACAGAGTTATTTTGTATATAATAAGCACAAGCTATATATATATATATATATATATATATATATATATATATATATATATATGTAAAACGGCCTTCTCATTCTGTATTTAAATTTAAAAGGTAAGTGTTTAAAATTTAGAGCAGTGGAGTAATAACGTATCTATCCCACCATAAACACATGCACAACAGAAAATTTATAATTTTTTCGTACGAGTATTTTTTAGTGCTCAATTCCTGACCTATCCACGCGTTTACCGAGAAAGACAAACGTTTCTCGGCTGGGGCTGTGGTAACATTATCTGTACAAAATTAAGAGCACATAATCAATAATTTATTATTTGAATTTGATTAGCTTATTGTTCGTTACAGTGGTACATTGTATATTGTATACAATAATGTACTAACCTATAACCTTATTTCTTGTAACCACTAATAAAAGTAATAATAAATCAGCAATATTGGGGGGAAAAAAATTGTAAAATAATATTTAAATCATAAATTTGAGATTAATAAATAATAACAATTGGAATTTTTTAGTCACTAAAATCGTGTTTGAAAACTAAAAGACAAATTATTAAATTATGTACTTACCTATTTATTATAAAAATGTATAATGTAATCTACATATATGACATATCTATATAAGTTTTTTGTATTTAATATTATACTTATCTAACATTGATATTTACGTTTATTTTTAATTTATAGTAATAATTACATAAGCATTTTGTGGATGGTTATGATAATTACCAATAAATTACGTTAGGTAGTCTAATAGTTTCTACATTACATTTTTCACCATAACGTGTAAGGTAAATTATGTATATCGTATATTTATTATACATAAATATATAATGTATATTATAATTATAATACACATACATAAAGGTCTTAACAAGTTAGTGAATAGCTATTTTTGAAACATGAAATTAACAAACAACTTGGTATGTAACTATACAGGGAAAAAAACTGTTAACTTTCCAATATTAATGAATGTGAAATAAACATTTAGTAAAATAAATTAACAATATAACTTAATTTTTAACAGCATATTATTAACACTTGAAGGAATTTGGATACCAAAATATGCTCTATTTTATTATGTTGTTAGTTAATATAGTGTAGTACATAATATATACACTTTATTAAAATATTAAATTAAAGTTATTTTTATAGTTCCTAATTGGAAATAAACAAATCATTTTATGCATTAAATTATAATAATAATCCGTGGAAAGGACTACTTCTTTCAAATTTTCAATTTTCAATTAGGTACGTTTATCGATCATTGAATTTTAAAACTTAAATAACTGATATTTATATTATTCAAATGATTCAATAATTGTATTTAATATTTATTTGTTCCAAATATGCATGATATAATATGAAGTATGAATACTTTTGGCGCATAGTTGATGTAGACATAATATTTGTATATCAAGTATTATCTAGTTTATTTATTTAGAGACGGACCTTACTTAAGAAGAAGTCTCACCTGCATGTGTTGTCTCTGTCTTACATACGTACGACATAGTAAATTTTCGTTCACCAGTTTCAATAGTGTGCTTTTATAGTTTTAATATTAGAGTGAATTGAACTATTAGGTAAACTTTTAGGTAAGAACATTTTCTGTATTCTCTCGTTGGCTTTTTACGATATTTTAATTTTTAAGTGAATTAGTATCATTTTCAAATATTTAATAATTTCATACTCATAACTCACTTAAAAATTAAAATATCGTAAAAATCGTAAAGTTCAAAATTTTAAATTGGTAATAACTAGAAAAAAAATGTAAAATATTTGCTGAAAAACTATAAACATTAAAGTTTTTTTATCTCAAATAACGATCGGCCTATTCACGATAACTGTGTTGTGGGAATAATAGTGTTATCTAATAAACATAAATCATAATACGTAAGAATGTAAGATACTTGCTGATAATAATTAAATAACTGATTTATGTTTTAATTAAAGTAAAATAAATCAAAGAGTCCTACATTTGGTTGGTTCGTTCGAAATCCTACACAACTGTTACCAGTTATGTATTATAATTTCTACGTGACCTTAGTTTCAATCTTACAAATCAACTAAACTGGTATGAATGTTTTGACAGTATCATGCGTGTACAATATTATTATAATATGTATACAATTCGATTTATTGGACAGGTTTTTTCTTCATAGATCTAACGTTATTCTACGTATGGATATCACGTATTATAGATATATTGAACTTGTCATGATGCGTTTAATTTTTACGAGTGCCTATGAATCGTTAGACAATAGACATTTAGGAATATGAGTTCATTATTATCAAAGCCACAGAATAAATGAAATTTAATGTGCCGAAGCACTCGTATCGTTTGCTTTGTATAGGTACGCGAAAGCATTCAATCTAAATATTTTACATTCGAAATATTTAAATAGAAGAAAACATTAGTCATTTAACGCGTGTTCACATTTAAAGTAAGTCGTTATGTATAGATGTTATAATATAAACCATGTATATAATACAGGTATAGTTGGTATAGATAATTTTGATTAATATTATTTTTATTTTAATAACATTTCTCTAAAGAACATTTTATACGCGCGCGTTTAACGTATTTATACCCAGTAGGTAGGTATTGGAATTGTTTTGAAACTGTCTTTACTCTTGGCCATCATAAATAGAACTGAGATCATATATTATAGGTACTAGTTGAAGGTATATAACTGTAAAGTGTACAACGTAATATATAAAATATAATAATATAATAGTATAATACATTAACATTATATGTGTTTTTTATTACTTTATTTTTATTCGTGTTAGGTACATCAAAAAACGTTTGTTTTGTTGTCGTATATATAGATTTAGAAATGATAATGTTTTATTATTTCATCCAACACCTATTTTTTTTTTTTTTTTATGAAACTTGTTCAGTTGTCTATAATTTTGTATATTTTATAGCCTATAGGAGTTTTTCTTTTACACACACATATTATTATTTGAACTCAAATAAATTGGTTCGTTTTGTTTAGTTCTTTATTTTAAATATATCCCAGTCCAATTATGAATGTACACATTTAGTTATTCAAATAACCATAAAACGTTAATTCTATACTTGCAATGTTCTTATAAGAATATGTTCATACGTGTTGTACATAGCTAGAAAAAAGGTTAGTCAACTGTTAAGTTTTTTAAAATGCCAATATAATTTTTTAATATACCATACCATTTATTTTTAAATTTAAGTTTTAACTACTTAATTTGAAATCCATTTAAAATTCTAAATGTTATCACAAGACAATATAAACGTGTTAAAAAATATGAGTATTTAAAAATAATGATTATTATTTTTATTGGTCGATTACAACTTAATCAGTAGCCAAGGTCATTAGTATTTACTTTTTTTACAAAACGTTTAATTACATTAAATCATATAAAGCATATAATCATTAAAGTATATACTTGTAATATATATACATATATACATTGGAGTAGGATATTAATAATTGTAATTATTAGATATTTTGTCCAGTTCGGTTTTTTTGAGAAAGGTAAATACGTCTGGCCATATGACTTCATAAGATTACTGAGTTTATGTTGTGATTGTGTTTTGCTACTTTGTAAGATCGGAAAATATGTTTGATTCCGCATGAAATCGTCGGATATTTGTTAACTATCAGATAATCATGTATTCATGTGTTAAGAGGGTATTGCCGATTCTAAATCTATTGATTATTGTTTCTATTTTTCTAGATGTTCCGATAGTGGCATGTTATTATATTTAATTTTTTGGTTTCTACCGGTAGTTTTACCAAATAATTATTAATTGTTAAAATATATCATTAAATAATATGAAAAAAAAAACGATTTAGAGCTCAATAGTTTCTATAGACAGGAAATTAATTATTCAGGATATGCATGTATAATTAAGTATAATGAATAATGGCTAATATATTTTTTTTGTATACAAGTAATTAAAATATATAATTACTAATAACTATAGGTAATGTAAATACTTCTAATATATTATACTAGGTATTTGATATATTACTTGGTCAAAAAATGTGTATATTTAAAGTCTAAATCAAGTCTTTACTATAATATATATATAATAGCCTGAGTTACAAATCTATTCGGGGAATAAAGACGCTATTTCAAGGTCAAATTCATCTAAAAAAAAAAGTCCGGTGACATTAAAAAGCATTTTGTTCTAAAAAAAGACGATTCATTGTCATGACGTTCAACAAAGTGGGCGGTCGGCAGCGGTGCTGATATTAATTTATCTTGCGTTTTAAATGTGGTAAATTTTATTTGCAAATCACAAAATGGGTCGTCGGGAACGGTTACACGACGGCGCCATAATAATTATTATTACTGTAACGCGATGCGTGCATGAAATAATAAATTCCACTAAAAAGAAACGCGTATACATATATAGGCACGGTATATACGTATATTATAATAATATTATTTAAATGAAGACTTCGTATTAGTTTTACGATCGGACAACCCGCTGGCTTCCGATATTTCGCACGTCTATCTACCACAAGTACAACACACGCACGCACTATTTCTATTATATAATTTGTATTATACGCCTAACTGTCCAAGTATTATATTATGCGTCCATCGATATTCCTATAAATATTATAATACCGATCGAACGCCGAGTACCATTATACCAATATTTATGGGCATCGATAGTGATATTGTATAAGGACGTGCGGTGTATATAACACAAACTATATTCTTTTACGATCCCGAACGTATAATAATTATGCATTTATATATATATATATACTATAAATACGTATAATGATGGCCGAGTGACACAGGATATAGATTACACTGCAGACACATTATACATATACATCGTCGTATGCCCGAATCCGGTGACGAGTTTAATGAGTTTTTGAAAATATTTAGTTTATGACGTTAAAAAACAAGCGCGCGACGAGACGCTCGTGGAAATGTCGCGTACGTATAGGTACGTATTATATTATTATAGTTGTCTGTGGATCGCGGTCGTTTGTGTTTCCCGACCAGATCTCCAGAACATTTAAATTGGGCACTTCGGCTATTTATCGGTGGACCTTTATGTTATTACAGCCCGGGTGCCGCGTCGGGTTAATATGCATATATATATATATTATTATATACATACACGCATAAGGACCGCGGCTGCAGATAATCTCTTGTATTTTATTTTTTATCGGTTACAGACATCAAGCGTAGGTTCTATATATATATATTTGTTTAGGGTTATATACACGAACATATTTGTTTGTTGTTTTTTTTCTTCGACTTAACGAGCCACCATTTATCGGAGGGATGCGTTCATAAATCGAGTTTCAATTAAAACGAGAATATACAAAGTGTCGTTATGTATATGTGTACTATATATTATACATATATATTATGTATATTGACGCGTGTAAATAAATTTTAATGTAATTTATAAACTAGTCGTACGATTAAAATATATACGCCATAATAGACGAGTAACGACAGCGGGATATCGATTTTACGCTCATTTTATTGAATTTTATATGAAATAGGCTTGTGTAGCTCTGAACGTCTGAACACTATAAAATTCTAATTTACGAGCAGCCAATCAATAAAATAACGATGCCAATTAATACATTAACGTTACAGTGCGGTGTAGGTTTTAATCTATGTTGGGTTGCTGTGCTATATAATAAGTAGGTATATTCTAAACTACGCTTCGTTGAAATTTAAATATTTTTTGTGTCCTTAATAAACTTGCAGCAAAAAGAAAGTTTTCACGAATTTACAAATTGTATGTCCTGTGTAATTTGTTTGGTCATCAAGTGCATAACAAATGTTTGAGTGAATAGTCTTATCATCGTTTAACAAAAGAAGGATATTAGTTCTGATATGTATTTTTCTAATCTTTCCTTTTTTTGTTTTCTTTGATACGCCTACATATTATATATTGTAATCGACGTTCACTACATTATATATACTTAGCAATTTAATACGACATTACGACCTATACCTCGTCATCCGGCTATTGTCATCGTGTAATTTTCTGATTATTCTTTGTTACTCTTTGATGGTTATAAGTTCCTACAATAATACCGATACTGGTACGTTGACGATAATATTTTTAATATCGAAATAATTATTTAGCGATTAGGTAGATAAATTCACTGGATTATGATTATGAATAAATTGAATATTATTGTAAAGTTCGAAAGGTCTAGTTAGATATGATAATAATATTTTTATTATTCTTTAAACGTAATCACATCAGTCTAAAGAATTTGGTCTCATCAAATAAAACACGTAATCTCATGGATTCATTGATATCTTTTCTAACGAATATTTATGGCACGAAACCATAATTTTACAATTGCCTGATCGAGATACAAAGCATTTAATTATTTCGATATTTTGTAATTTACGAATAAGTTATATAATGTACGTATTACATATCCATTAAGAAGTATTATATGAATTAACTGCATTTTGTGCGAATAACATTAAATTTGAACATTAGGCCGAATACAATATATAAGAACAGCTATTGTGGTGAATAACTTTATTATATAAACACCTAACTTATTTACTTATATATATATATATATATATATATATACATAGATCGATTTCTTCATGCAGTCCGATTTTCTATTTCGAGTTTTTAATTATCTACTTGAACATTCTTTATTTAACAATTATTTATGAAGGTTTGTAATCGATTAGAATTATACGATGTCACGATATTATGTTAATACGTAAATGTGGAATATCTAATGCGATTGTTAGTGTTGTAATAATAATTATTATTGATGTATTAATAAAGTCTAATAAGTTAAACCCGTTGGCAAAATAGATATTTTGGGGTTATTTTTTCCACCCACCATTAATGTTAAAAAAATACTACACTGTCATCATACCACTCTATATTATACATACAGTCATGTCACTAGACGCCATATATTAACCCCGAGGGACGTCATCGTCACCGTGTTACGATAAAGTTCTTGGATCATTCGGCAATATTATTAGATTATCGAACCCACACATGGAAACACATTTGTATGTATGTGGAGAAAGACTACGATAATTATTAGTACTTATATGTATATTTAATGGTGTATAAATTGAAGGGTGAATTTCTAGTTGGGAATTAATGACGATGGATGAGTAGTGGGACGATTATTACGGGTTGTGCCGTATACGGCAATGCCTTTATAATGATGGTTATGATATAATGTTATTTTTAATAGTGCATTGATTAAATTTTATAAAAAATATTTTTACAAAATTTTCATAAATTGTCTATAAAAATTAATTAGATGATTCTAAAAACTAAAATTGTATATTTATAGACATTATATAGAAATAAAATAAAATATAGTTTAACTATTTCACGAAAAAGTACTTTCATTGGGTCTCTAACTCGGTACTTCTTGTGATTTTTGTATCAACAAATATGAATTAAATCAATTAATTTAGAACAAGAAAAAAAAAATTAAATTATCAAAACTGAAACTTTTTAACTTAAATCAAAATAATCATAATTTATGTAAATTATCGTTAAATTTAATTTATTAAAACCACTATCAAAATGTAAATAATATACAATGTGATTCGTTCAGTATACTCATCGCAATTTCGCTTTTAATGATAAATTTATTCAAATTTTAATTTTTCGAGCTTTTTAATCCTTATATACATAAAAATTATATCATATTAAATTATTTAGGTTTATTATACCATTTAATAATAAATATCGAAAGGCGATGTAAATATTTTTTTCAATAGTAAACCAATCTGCTTTGTTGTAATTTATTAAGTAGATGATTTTTTTTTGAAAATATTGAATCTAATCAAAATGATGTACCTTAATCAAAATTTGGACAAATTTGTTTTGTTGTACACAAAAAGCACAAAAAGTGTATTAATATATTCAGTTTTTAAGAAAAAAAAATTAAAATGTATAAATTAAATTTCTATCATAACTAATTTTACGAAATATAACAGTCATATTATGATGGACGTCGAGCGATAACTCTTTTTTTATTAATCCTTCTTAGTAATCTCAATAACCAATGAAAATTTTGAATATTAAATACGCCACCCTTCGGTTATAAAAACACAAAAGACTTCATCGGGGTTTTGGCATTGAGAGAAAACACGGATTTCTATCGTATCTTTACAGTCCATTGATCCAAACTTGGCGATGCCCGGAAGGACAATTCTGCATTGTCTGTATGCCTCGTGAATGATGACCTGTCCAATACTTTAAGCTACATAAAAATATTATCGATCTATCCATGCACAATATATGTTACATGTATACATTTTTTGTGCTAAGAATATAAATATTTTCCTAAATATAAAAATATTCAAACGGCAAAAATAAAATTATCACCTTTGGGGTGCGCATGCATACACCGATGTATAGGTAATGTATAAATATTATGAGGTAACTATAAAGTGACAATATTCAATACACACGATAAAATTTCAAATATATAGAATATATTATCACATAATTGTAACTGTATGTAATATAATGGTAAATTAATGTATGTATATATTATACAGAAATTATTTGGTATAAAAACAAAATAGGTAGGTAGTGAGTAGCGTTTTTATTTTACTTAAATGATTATTTGTTATTTAAATTCAATATTCACGTGAATTGAAAAATTTTGCCATATAATGTAAATTACTAGTTAAAACCTAAGTTTATTAAAATATGATACATATTTAGAAATAAAATAAAAATTAACGATCGAAATAGGATTTGTGCACGTGTGAGAAATATAAGATATGATACGTCTTGTGGTTTGTATTGTATGCGTGTGACACTTCATACACTTACAAAATACAGCACTTTGTATGCTAATATATAAAGTCTATGATTCTACATGATAGGAGTATAGGAAAAAACATAAAATATAAAAATAATAACATCATTATAACGGAATTTTTTTTCCATGTTATACATTTTTATTGTTTGAATAGGAAGATATTATTATTATTACTTTTATCTATTTAGACGACGACAAGCAACTCTTTGATGATGTGCAAGCATATATTTTAAATACGATTTCGATGAAATAAAAATATTTATTGTACACAAAGATGTAGGGCTATAATAATTTATGTCAGTGGCTAATAAATACTAAAAGGAGGGTATGAAAAGAAGTATATACATTTAAATTCGTTCTCCTAGCGGGATAGACCATTTAAATTAAATTTAGAAAACAGGCCCCGCGAGACCGTGGCTAATGGGACAGATTCATCCGTACGAGTATTTTATTTTTATTTTATAATTTTATTTTTTATTTGAAGACACTAAATCATTTCGTCGACCATTTCATGTAATACATAATAATAATAAAAAAACGATTTAAACATTGTTAACTAACGTATAGGTTACAATAAAATACTACGTTTTCAATGCAGTATTAATACTTCATATTATTATTTAAGTATAAAATAATATGATTTTAAGAGCAAAAATTAACAGGATGAAAACCTAACACCGTGATAATAGAAAATAATTAAGAAATGAAGTGCAAAAATACTACATCACAATCAAATAATACAAATAATGTCATTAAAATATCAAAACGGATGTTTCAAATTAACCTTGAGTATTTCACTTGAATATTCTTCTCAGAGTTCGTTTTATTTTTGAATAAATGCCAAATTATTATGGTATGATAGCTAACACTAGAGAGTAGATATGAACATGTGTAAACAATAATATTCTTTTTTTTTATTTCCAATATACAATCTATACCTATAAGGGACATAATTATTGTAAGTGTTAAGGGTATACTACATATATACAATTTAGTTTTAATTAATCATGTTAATAAATTAATAATAAGATATATATAATATTTTTGTAATAAGCTTTGATGTGAGCAGTCATCCATTAATGGCATTCTTGGTGAAATTATTTCGAATATTAATAAATTCTAATTTTCTCTGAGTCATTTCAAATTCAATTGAAATGATTCATGTGATTCATGTATATGCATTCAACCTACAGGTGTAAATGGGAAATGACTAAAATGTAATCATGTGTACATAATAATATAAATATAATATGTATAATAGAAAAAGGTAGGTTAGGTTATAATTCAAGTAAGCATTGTGCTTACCACTAAAATATACTAATTAATAATCAAATACTATGTTTTGTTTAAGAATTTAATTGTTTATTATTATATTATGTTAATAAAACATAAAATAGTTCTCATATTTAATTTAAAAGTGTGGATAAAATGTTTCAAATTATTATTTTTCGAAAATCGTCAAACAAATATATGGTTTAATTGTTAAACAACTTGATAAATATACACATTATTCAGGTAGGTACATGATGAAAATAGTTATTATATACTTTAAATAAGATTTTTTTTAATTTTGTTCAATGCCCATCGGGTCCAGAAATGATAATATTACATTATAGAAATATATATCACCATGGCACCTACGCTTTTTTAAAAACCGGTTAATCCATTATTATAAAAATAAAATAATTTATGCTAACTTCACCATGGATTATTCGATTATGGTTTTTAGCATATTGATCTAAAATGTTATTACATTTTCTTTCTATTAACAGATACAGATGGGCCTAAGCTTAACCCCGTGTAACACGATGAGACATCAAAGATACGGCCGACAAAGACGTAATATTTATTTTTTGGTAAATAAATAAAGAAAAAAATTTAATATTTGCTCTTAGACAGGAGTACAGGACAGTCAATTAGGCTCTTTTCGAACTGAATCATGAATGTCCAACAAGTCAACAAATATTTAAGTTGTCTGAAACAGTGGGTAGACTGAACAACAAAGTCAACATTGTTATAATGTTATCATCACCTTAAACATGCTTCCCCAGTGGAAATCATCGCACACTATGTCAATATGCTCACATAAAAAAAAATGTAAATATTTTTAATAATAAACCTACGAATTCGTTAAAAATTTGCAAGTGTTTTAAACAGCAGTTTGATTTTAAAATAATACCGGTAAACCTGAATCATTTAATAAGTATATTAAAACACTATCTATTAAATGTTCAATTAAAATAGACTTGTACAATGTACAATCAGTGAGTATTAATAGAGTGAATAATGATTAATGGTTTAATTAAAACCAATTAAGAATTTATGAACATTCTAATTAGTTGAACAATTTTCTTATAACAAAATTATATTTAGCAATCTGTATAGCATCTCACTAACAATAATTTTATAAAAGAACTGAGTTATGATTTAAGTTTAAATTGAAATGGTAAAAATAATTATTTAGGTACGAGTATATAATTAACTATAAAAGAAAATATACATACATTTAGCTACAACATTTTACCGTAATTTATTGTATAGACGTATTAGTAGGTAAATATTAAACAGAAATTATCCTCTGCGCCAAAAAATAATAATAATAAGTTAGCCTATCTGTGCCAAAATAAAAAGGTATATGTTTTTATCAACAGTTTTTTTGTACAAAATTGAACTGTATATTAATTTTACAGAAATGATGATGTAATAATAAGACATTTCGTAAAATATTTTTTTTAACAAATATACAAATTAATATTTTTTTTAATAGTTGTAGATCATAGGCGAAAAATTGGCAAATGTATCAAATATATTGAACGCTAGTGTTGTTTTAATAAAATTTACAACAACAAAAATATTAATTTAAATTGGAAACATTATTAAAAGAGTCGGATATATATCTGACATTTTTAAATTTTTTAAATATGCAATAAAATTTTTGGAAATCCTGATCCTGATGTATGTATGTACTATACAAAACAAACTGTTTTCGCAAACAAAATTTTAATCAAAATTAAAATAAAAATATTTTTGTATTATAATTTATTTATAATCTTAATAATAATAAAAAGATTCAGTCAAATATAATACAAAAATAAGAAAGTTTATGATTAACTTACTATAATTAGTTATTAGTATAATTTAAAAAAAAATAAAAAGTTTTAATGATTAAATATTACAAAAAAATGAGTTTTTCCACTATAAAATAATTATAATTTATTAATTTATCATGTAAAATTTAATTTTCAACTTTATTAATCATTTTTGATTTAAAAATTGTATTTATGTAATCAATTTTTATTTTATAATATATGTATGTAATATTTTTACAAACTATTTCAAATAGTAAAGTGTAAAGTGTAATGTGGGTAGTAAATTTAGCGCAAAAAGGCTGTCTATAAAATCATTTTTTTTCTTCACGCAAATAAATAAATAAAAAATAATCACAGTTTAATAAAAGATATTATCGTATTGATATTTTTCAAATAAATATTTTCTGTGCGGAACGCCGGAACATGACCTATGTTGAAGTACCGAAAACTGTATTTTAATAAAATATTTAATATAAAAGTTTATGATATATTATATAGTTATTATACAATAATAATATAATATTTATTTTTGTTAAACTAATATACACGTGAAAACAGTTTTTGTTGGATAATATACTACACGATGGAAGTGGACTTAGAAGTTAGAACAAGTGGGTGGATATTGGATAGAATTACAATCGTACCTTTGGCGATATTACAAATAGGTATATATTCAAAGATGAACAATTAATGCACTATATCTAAGTCTAAATTTCAATTCTTAACATACATAACTAATATTTAAAAAATCAAACAAATAATTGTGTGTGTATAATATATAGTCATAAGAGTTTTAGTTGAAATACCTATCTATTGTTAGAAGATATTATACGTAATTAATGGGGCATGGTGATTCGAAGAAAATATCTTGAAGGGGTGAAATATGATAAACCTATTAAGTACGACCACGACTGTGGTGCGTAGGTATATGTCAATTATTAATTATTCACACCTGTTATATGAAGAATAATCAATTTTGTGCTGTGATAATAATCATTTATGAATCATTAATATTAATCAATGACGTAGGCATTGATGTTTAAGTATGGTCAAAATGTTATAGATATACCTGCGGTCGCACGAGCAGTGCATGAGCGTGTTCAGCCTCCAATTGAACAGACCGTATTTACTTTGCAAAGCGCCAATCCACATTGGACAAGACGTGTCGTGAATTCTGCAGCACCGATCCGCTCCACCAAACCCATCAAGTTGTCTGTATGATTTCGCCGAACGCCCTTTCCCACACCATTTTGTACCAGGAACTCTTAACACGGACATCAGATCTCTCTTTCTGCGTTTGCTGAAATCACAAGAATAAAAAATATTTTATTGTATTATAATAGACTAATAGATCATAAATTTTTATGACTAACAATTTTTTTTAACTCGTGTATTTTGCGCATGCGTGACACAACTTCATTTTTTTCAAATGGCAACCCCTATTTTTAATATCATTTTCGAATTAATCATTTTTTTCCAAACAGTTTTGATCTATCAACAATTGTATTCTATACTCAAAAATGGCGTTATTTGAGCTAGATATAAATTTTAAAAAAATGTATTAAATTAAATTTTTTTTAGTTTACGTATTTTTTTTGTTCTGAACACCATATGATACATTATACAAGCGTATTATTAGAGTAATAAATTATTTACTAGGTATCTATGAATTATTATTTTATTTCATTATTACACATTAAGAAATTACAGAAATTACGTAATTTATTTAAAAAAGTTCAAACTATAACTTTATAAAATATTGACAATAACGTATAGAAAACTTCAAACTACAGCACTACGATCGCAATGACACATTACTCTGATAATCTGATAGTGAGTCTCATAGTATATATTTAAAAAAATAGGTAATGCTTAATGAGTAATGACATTTTAATAAGTAAGTATGATAGATAGAAAAAAGGAAAAACCAATGTTCATTATAATATTAATAATAATAATTCTGATGGAACGAAAATACACACAATTATAAATAAAATAAATATTCAAATGTTTATGCAAATGTTACTTATTAGATTTGAGGTATTTTATACTCAACTCTACACAACCAGAGACTTTTGAATAATTTATACAATAATTTCTGTGAATTAAATTGTAAATAAAAATGTATATAGTATTGTTAAAAAAATAGAATTGTAATCTGACCTTGAAGAATTAATAGTATAAAATACTATCTTCTTCAGAATTCTAAGTCTTTTTTAAAGTTTAAATTTTTCTTACTAATTCAACAGGTAGAATTATATGTATATTCTGTATAACTATAATAGGGATAATAATATATTATAGTTGCTAAATAATATATAAATAATAAAAATGATATAATGTAAATATACTGACCCGTCGTTATCGACCACGTTATTAGTGGTGATCTCGTGATGCTGCTGCTGATACTCGCTTGCAAGTCTTCTTCTAGTTTTCTTATGGTTTTTATGACAAGCTCTTTTCAAATGTTTGAAATCTACCATGGAGGCATATTCTTTAGTTAAGGATCCGACAGTGTGGTTTTTGCCTTGTTCCTCATTCCAAAATTCCCGAACAAAATTTGTGGCGGTCTCGGGTTCTTTGACGTACTCGCAGTCAAAGAGCGTCATTCCTGTGCCGTAAATCATTTGCATGAAATGTATTCCATCCGTGACTTGATGTAACATCAACTCCTCGCTGTAAACGAAAGTAATAAATAATAATTATTATATGTTTATGAGTTTTATGTTACACTAGTGCACTTCGGACACCTTTTCTGGCTTATCACTTACACGCGCGCACGTGCAGGACATATATTACTAAATTTAATCGTGTCAAGTACATAAAGATAGGTATGTTCAAGTGAAATTCAATTGTATGTCGTAACATCAACGAGTGTCGAGTACCTATAAACTTAAAGATTCTCGGCCATTACATGTTTCCTCAGATTCATGCAGTGACGCATTGACCTACAGCGTGTAACTTACACATTTTGGAAACTATTATTTTATCTCGATATAAAATTGTACTGATAGAACAATTTGAAGAAGAATTTATTAATTATTATAATTTATAACCGTACATACTGTATGTTTGTATGCGACGAATGTATAATATCTGATAGACGGTAGACGATACCTATATAGTATTATCATAACCGTATTTGTTTATCATAGGTCTATAATAATACTTATTCGACTCCTATTCATATGATTACTATTTAGTTGTCCAGCCGTGGGCAATGGGATCGTACGATAAATATCTGAGATTACTGATTACGTAAATTCGATGATTGGATCTCGGAAACACGAATTTCTAGGCGCTTCGGGGTTTTTACCGCATAAGATGTAATGCCGCGGCCAACTCATCGTTTAGATATTATGTTAACGAGGTAGGTACCAATAGGCGCTCTACAGGTAGGTATAAAACGTTCAATAGTATAGGTATATCTAATAAATATAATTAACACCTATAAAAAAGTTATTGTTTGTTTAAAAAAATAATCGTAAGTCTTTTTTTAAATTTGTATGTGCTATTAAAATTATGGTATGTAGATTACCTACTTATCTTAACCATGGTTTTAATGTCACAAATTCTTATTATATAATCGACATATAATAAGTCTGTCGGAAATCGGATCATCAATTTCCATAAATAATATAACAGTAATATATGAGTTACGGTAAATTCTATATGACTGCCATAAACATTTTATATACACGCGTAGGTATATAGATTATATTTATATAGTATGAAAATGTACTAAATCAAGCATAAAAACCTCAAATTGGCAATAAATAAAGATAACTTTATCATGGGCGGGCTTTTATTAAATTTGTTTCGATTAAAATGAATTAGATACACTTCAGAATCCCGGATGAAATCTTATAGTGTTCATTTTTTCTCACTACTGCGGTGCACGACCAGTAAAGTTTCTGAAAGAGCGAGTAAACGAAGGAAATGGTTCGGAAGGCACTTGAGTTGTCATTTACAGATTTAAGTTTTGTGAGTCGAAGATATGGAGCAGTTTAAAATGTATGTGTAGGTACACCAACAAGTCAATGTATAAGGGAATTGGTTTTTGTATATGATGTTTAGATTTTTGATTATTAACCATTCTAAATGATGTTCAACTATCATCAAAACTTTAATATTATTTTTGAAAGTTAATATTATTCTTAAATCCATGCACGGTACGCCCAGCATAATTGAGTAAAAGCAATTCTTGAGTATAATATAATATTTTTGATTTTGGTTATTAAATATAATAAAATTGTATAATATAATATAATTAAGTATTGAAAATTGATTTGTTCAGTGATCACTCGATGCAATATGAGGCAGAATTCATATAATACTACGAGTATAGAAAGTAATTTTTTAATATGAGTGACATAAACAATTTTAATAAATAGTAAGTACCTACTAAATACAGATATAGTAGTATTAATATATGTTTAAAATAAATAAGCTAATTAAGTTTTTGTGGAGATTCACGTGATGTTTTGAAATATTCTCCATTTAAAATATCAAGTAGAAAAACGTTTTTAGTCAAGCACGAGTGTAGTTCACCTCATGATGGTAAATTCACGTATATATTTAATTTAGTTATTCAATGAAAAATGGTTTAAGCAAAATACACATTATTATTAATATATTATTATAATATTATTTACATTAAAGATTTGTTTAGTTATATATTATACTTATATAAAAGACAAAGGGAGTAATAAACGTAACACATATTATGTGTATAATATGTATTATATATGAATACACTATACATGTGAATATGTGACGATGATAATTTTTTTAATTAACACTGGGAACTATAAGAGATTTGAAATAAGTTCCCTTAGAGTTTTTTTAAAATTTTATTCATAATCAAATATAACCACTAAGTTATAATATATGTAGGTAGATGTTTTTATTGGCAAAAAAAAATATAACGATAAATTGTATTTATCGAAAATGAAATAAAAGACTTAAATTGTTTATTTTGTATGTATGAAGGTATATATAAGTGAAACGATAATAATAATATTCTGATGGCTAATGATTTTTATTTTTTACTGTTTACGGAATAATTCAACGAAATCTTAAAACGTGTTTACATTGATAGTTCAATGGTTATAACAGCTATATAGCCTATATTATAAGATTATCGTAATGCGTAGGATGTAATTCCGCACTTAAAAAATAAATAAAAATAAAAAATCAAGTGTTCAAGAAAATAACAATCCTATAAAAAAAATCCTAAATATCTAAAAATATTAATTTAATTCTTATCGGTGACGCCGCCACGTCTATATAACGTTGTTTCATAACCGTTACAGGATCTGCGTCGGTGTAGGTATACCTATTACAGTTGATATTATGTTATATATACTGCGTATACGCGTGTCGCGTGGTGTTATTTAACGCGGAGCACGCACAACTTACAAGCGTATTATAGTTTACTTGACGACGACGTATAATAGTTTTGTGCGTGGTGTACACCGCTACATCAAGTGACTATATATTATTATTGTTCACGGTATACAATGAAAAATACTATATGAAGTATGTACATATATATACCATATATGTTACAAAATGAACGGCACTTATTATTAAAAAAACCAAAGTGTGTTCCGACCGAAAGTTGAAATCCTTCTTAAAACACAAAGCGGTTTTTGTTTTATTGCTATTATTCTACGAGAGCATTATTAATACAATTTTACGAACAAAATAATAATAATATAACAATTTATATCAGAAGAGGCATATTTAATAAAGTGGACATTGGTATCAGTTATTAACTGTAAGTTAATATACTATAATTTATTGCAGAATTTTTTTCGATCATCATATTAATCATAAAGTTATAACATTTTAAACTGGTTTCAAGAAAAAGAGAACTTTTTGTCTATTAACACAGTTATTAATCCTTATTTTATAATACAATATTATATTATATGCTTTAAATTAATATAGAATATTAATTATTAGGACATTAGGTATATCATTAAAGTCAATTCTAACGTTTTATTATCGACTGTTATTTATATATCATTACATTTTTTATAAATGTATGTCATTAAAAAAAACATTATACTCAGTATACAGTATACAGTTTTTTCAAAACAAATAGAATATTTTTTTACAATTTTTATTTAGTATTGTTACTAATGTATATGTACATAACTAGTATATGGAGACAAAATACATTTTTCTGTTTAACATGATGTCTTCGTTTTGACGTTTTCCTGGCCAATGATAATACTATAATTAGTGTGTACCTACATGGCTATATGTACCTGTATTAATGTGACGTATGTTTAAATTGCCTAATGAGATGTAAAAATATACAAGCAGTGTTATCGCAAAAGAAACAAACAAAATCGACTATACTATTACGAGTAAATCATACGTTTTAATTTGTGTTAATTTATCTGATTTTTAGATGGGACGGTAGAAGAGACGAAAACCGCGTTGTCAACTATATAATATGAAAATTAAATAATATAAAGAAGTCAATTGTGTACAGCCATATAGGTAGGTTTCTAAAAAGAATACCAAGTGAAAACATTTTAATCTTTAAATCGCATAATAATCAGCTGGACACAGGATTTTTTTTAGGGTTGAAGTAACTATAGTAACGGTTATAAGAATATCATATGCATTCGTATGCTCTTCCACCTCTCACGAAATAATTTTAATGCTCGTAAAAAAAAGATCTCGAGAGATGCTTTGGAATGGAGAGAAGGGAGTTTGTGGCATATTGGCATATCGCGTGGCAATGATGACGGTAGCATTAACGTCTCATCGTTCGACGACGTTTTATTTTATCCGAAACACTGGGACGTGCAGAATACCTACCTAAATCACAGACGCAGACGTAGCGTTATAAATCACTGTATACACATTATACTCACGTATATTAATTATATTTCTTTATGTAAATCGAGTGGTATAGAGTCGTATAGACGTATACACGCGGAGTCCCGCGCGAGAAACTTCCATTATAGCTCAACGTCGTCGTCCCCTGCGATGCAGTGGTATACATGCGTGATTAATTGCGGCTGAGGGGGTGAGTCTATATTATTGTTATTATTTTTTTTTTATCTTTAACACATTATATTAATCGCGCGGTGACGACAAAAGCAAAAGCGTTAAAGACAGAGCACGAGACCCGGAAAAGTCGCGTCCGCCCCCTTGTTTCGAGATTAATTACACGCGCGCACACGTCGTCCGGCCATTTACATGTACAGGATATATCACCTTTAAACGAGTGTCGTGTGTGTGTGTTTATAAATCGACGGTCGGAAAACCGCAAAACATTATACCGCGGAGACCGAACAATGGCCGTCCGCAGCCGTCGTTTATATACATATTTATATGTACGCCGAGGGTCCGAATAAAATGGGAAACAAAAAATATAATATAATAAGACCTGCGATCAACAGTGCACGCATATACAAAATTAATAGGACAGATATTATGCGTTTAATAGGTGTAGAGTATAGAAAATCGGTATCGTAAACTTTGATATATAATATGTATATTAGCTACAAAACAACCGTAAATAACCTTTTTTTTTCGTCTCGGTACGAGTATAGGTCAGTAGGATTGGTGCAGTATGTAGGTATAGCGCGTGTGTATAGTTGCAGCGACCGGGGCGAGAAACGGAATGAAAAAAAAAAGAAACCCAAAAACCTCCAAAAGCGATAATATACAGAAATGGCCGCTATCAATTACGTGGCTGTTGACGGTTCAATGGAAACAACAATTAGATCAGACACACCGCGAGCACACACACATATGTATATACTACATATGTGTATACTTCAATATGTATACCGTATTATATATGTATAATAGAAACCGACGATACACGCATATATAATATACGTTATTTAAACGTCGAGTTTGTGTGTGTGTGGTGGGGGTGTACGGTCGTATTCTTCATATACAGGGGAGGGTGTCGGAGCCTGCATTGTGTCCCTGCGGAGTTTATTATAAGAGAAGAGAGCGGCGCACCCGGCCATACATATATTATATTCGACGACACGTCACTTCACGCGCCCTCCTGTTCACGGTTGTATTGTACATTTATATACACGTAATAATATGGACACGCGGGCGAACGATTTTACACAGTGACTTTCGGATAAATTTCATTCGCGTTATACAGTATACGTATACTAATCACCGCGTTTGCGGCGGATCGCCCCATATGAGATGGCCGTTAGCCACACAGACCCCACTGCCGCCGCTGACGCCGTCGCAGAGCAATTACTCCACATAATAAATAGACGCTGACAGGGGTGTTCGGGGCATATAATATGTGGTGGCTGCATCCCTTCGTTCACATAAAAAAATGTATAGCTATCAACTGAGATATCTTGGATTTTAGCTTATTATTCGATTTTTGCAATTTCTGTGAAAATTAATATTTTTTACTGTGCGTATTTTATTTATTTAATGTATGTACGGGTATTTGTGGGTTGTGGCCTTGTTTACATGAGTATACAATGTATATATTACATTTCATTTACAAATTTAGAGATTTTACAAAATACATTCAAAATAAATTATTAGTAGGTAGGTATTAGGTATATAATAATAAAGAAGAATCATTTTTGGCGCGAGACATTAACCACTTAACGTTAACCACTTAACGGGTTTATTGCACACGTATAGTTGGCGCGGTATCAAGTGTTATATAGTTACATTTTTTTTTTATAATTTTCTGATCAAAATTTTACGAGAAATATAACTATGAAAATTTTCCTTGTATATTTATGAATTTTGAATTATTTTTACGTAAGCCTACTCCCTCTCTTCACAGATATTTTTTTAAAATCCTGCATAATAAGACATGGTTTATTTGTAAAAGATATATTATGATGGCGGTATGGTAGCATTTCGCATTTCCTTCATTCTAGTTATTACACTTTTACTATTACAAGGTGCATACTTATAACAGCTAGGTATCTTTTCAATTTTTCATATTTTTAAATTATTATAATATTATATATAATAATCAGTATCGTAATCAGAATTAATTTTCCAGGATGTGTGGTTTATGAATTTCTAAAATTTTTATAGACAGATGTTTGGGGTTTTTGAGTAAATTATAGATGGTGAACTGATGACGTGTACGTAAAGTATATGTAATACTCACAGTACACGTAGATACACAGTATCACAATAGGTATAATACAATTAATACTCGTATTTAAAATTACAGTACAAATTATGTAACAGTATATTAAGTAGAATTCGTAAGAAACTCACATTTCAGGGTGTAAATAGGTTTCAAATGTCAATACAACCTTCTGGTTACAGCATTGTATTTAATAAATACACCTGCTATGTATTTTGAAAAAAATATTTTATTTTACAGAGTAAACGAACAAATCGACAAAGGCCGCTGGAATAACGAATTGTAAACACATTTTTCCTGTGGTGTAAGACTTTTATGCATTTAAGCGTATATTCATAGCAACTTAAAGAGTTTAACGAAAGTACTTGAACTAACCAAAACTACGTCGTCCGCAAATGCATGTTAATACTTAAATAGTAGTGCTTATATGATGCTGGTTTTAAATTAGTTAAATACTTAAATGTTGAAACCCTTAAGTTGAAAACTAATGATAAAAACTCATTTTTAACAACTTAGCTATATAACATGAATATATGATTTACATATTACATATATCGTATTATTAAGTAATGTACATTCGTATTTAAATAAGATATTCTTAGCTTTTAAACTATCTATATATATATATATAAATCTCTTATCCCTACCAATAATTGAGGTTCGCCGTTTGTTTTTTAATATATTTTAGAATTAATTGTATAAACATATTATACATTTTAATATTTGCATTTTGTAAATCTTATAATTACTGTATTATCTTATTACTCACACTATCTCATACCTATAATCATAAATATATTTTTATTATTATATAAATTTAAATTTTAAATACCGTCCTAAGTTATTAATTTTCTCGTCTAGCCTTCACATCTGATTTACACACATGGTATAGGATACAAACATTACTATAATATTGTATAAAATATTATGTAGGCAAATTAACAACAAAACACAACGTCGAATTCACAAGAATGCGTATTATCACGTTTTCGCAATGCGTTTATTATGACGTGTATTGAATTCAGATTAACATTAATAATTCTATTGTAGCCGTAGGTACATATTTTAATGTGACGATAGAATAAAAATTAAAAGATATAAACGATAATAATATCACACATTTACGATCACAAATTCACACAAACATTCCAGACGCATGTTAACTGTATAAGTATTTAACCGGAAATGACCTACAGGTACATAATATTTTATATTCCCGTCGGAACTCGGAAGAGTATAGGTATTCTATATTGAAACTATTCTTGTTATTACATCATTTTGACTCGTGTTTGTGATTTTTTATAAACTATTTATTGTATGATTATGATTTATAGAGTAGAAACTTGATGATCGATTTCTCTTTACTCCTAGTATAGGCAAATATATAATATACCTATACTAACTGTTATACACACTACACAGTGCACATTAATGCCTCTTTTACCAGATTCTTTTTCACGTGATCATAATATCGCATTGTGTATACATATTGCACGATGTCAAATAGTCAAAGTTTAAATCAATATTTATTATTTTTAATCATAACACTACAGCAAGGCATGAGCTAGATATATAGCGCACGAAATAATACTGTATACTATATAGAACGCATACTGCTTATTAATAAGTTCAGTGTATGATATTATAATGGTTAATATTGAAATCGTGATCAAGATGAATTTTATGATCGTGACTCATTGCGATTTTAATAAATTATAATTATTATATAAATGCATTTAATATTTCGTTACAGAAGCTTATACTCATTTTAATTTATATTGTAATCACAACGGAAGTAAGGAATTATATAAAATTGATTTACGAAGCGTTTTACGATTATAAAATCGTTACATGTTGACAGTAGATCGACACATAATCACGTAATTGTATAGTGTATACCGTATATAATATATATATATATATCATAAGGAGATTTGAGCATCAAATAATTATCAATATCGTACGATAAATTAACAGAGAAAAAATATAATATAAATAAATATAAACGTAAATTAAACACAGTCATAATATTCTATCTCACATTTCCCTAAAAATAAATCTAACCACATCCTCAGAGACAATATTCACAGTTAACCTCAAAAACTTTGGAAACATGGCAGGAAAACTGGAGCGGTATCCATTCCAGAAATAAATTAAGAAACATAAAGTCTTTCATTGAATATGGATTTTCTCCTAAGCCTAAAAATAGGAGACTTAGTTATTATATAACTCTATAGTCAGAATAGGCCCCACGCATCTTACCCACTCTTTCCTCATCTTCAAAGAACTCGTCTCAGTATCATGCGATACATACAAAAAAAAATTTTTGGTGGAACACATTGTTGTTAGATGCCCAAAATATATAAAAGTTTGAAAAATTTTCATCAACCCAACATCTCTCCGACTAGCTCTCAACGAAGAAATCACCGAAGCAATTTGTACATTTTCCGCACCGTACACTTAAATAAAAAATTGTAAACAACAGTAAATATTTCATTCTTATAACCTATTTTTCATAACCCATAATGTAGTTGAAGCCTTTTTAGCCTTTCCTTTAATAGTAAAAAAAAAAAAAAAAACACTAGTGAGACGATAATAATACAAACTGTTTGATAGGTAGTCGTTATCGTTCATGTTACTATGCAAATCCAGGTCCTCAATTCAACTCACCGCCATTATATTCGCAAGGTTTATGATGTCTTTAATGGTGCCTTTGTACGAGGTGGACACTAGACGAGTGATGTAGCTAGTCATTCGTATCGACGCAGCCACAAGTTTCAAATCCACGTTCACTGGTGCATTTATTTAAATATCATATGTCCATCAATGACGTGTTCTTATGTGGTATAGTGCTTAGATAGTTGGATTATATAGGTTTCTCTATGATCTAAGATTTAGTATTACCTACATTTTGTATGGTTGAGTACTTGAGTGGCAGTAGAATTAAAATAGTTATCAGTTTTTGACCATCCGGATTTTCTGTTAACCAATTTTGTTCCCGTATAGAACTTCCTAAAATTATAGTACAATAATGGGTATTATGATTTATGACAATAATTATATCAATCTTGCTTTTTCCCAGGATGATTTTCGGGACTTCAATCAGTAATCTGATTCTCACTATTCGTCATACCGATCTGATAACATCAAGATTATAAACAACGACCTAAATGTGTATCAAATCGTGTACCTATATTAAAACACTGGACAGCTATAGAGAGGACATGTATGGTATACGGTCGACTTTAAAAGTTTATCTATATAAATAAGTAAGTAATGACTGTTTAATAGCGATTGGCGACAAAGAATGGATGTTGACAATCTGCCCAACTATTTGAACGAACCAGCGTATCAAATTATGTCTACATCGTTCTAATAAATGCCTATAAATATAAAACGAATACATATTATATGGCATAATATTCGCACATAGTGAAAGTTTTTTCGATGTTAATTTTATTATTTTAGTTATATATTCGAATACGTAAATCAAATACAAGTAGGTACATATACATAAAAAAAATACTAAAGATAATAAATAATATAACTATTAACTACCTATATAGGCTATATAAACCTATATTACCTATATATTATATATTTATTGCGAACTTCCTGTCTGCATAAATTTAAGATCAAGACAAATTATTTTCTTTATATGTATATTGTTAATAAGACTATAGGTACTATATACATTTAAATTTGTATATGCACGTGGATATATTACAAGATGTATACATTTTAAAGTAGTATTACTATATATTGTATTCTTCTCGTGTACAGTTTTTCGAGCCTATAGAATTTTTCCTCAGAATTTACACCCACCACTTATTTATATCCACTGTAAATAAATAAATATATAGATACATTTGTACCTGTTAGGGGTGATGTGCCGATGTGCGATGGGTGAATTAAAACGATTAATGCCTATATACTCTTTTATAGGTATAAAAAAGATTTAAAGCACAAATGCAGCTGCAGAGTTTGGCGAAGATATAAAATTGCATGTTATATAAGTTTATATATATATATTAAACTATGGACGGGTCGCCGGAAATAATATTATAATATAAGTAAATAAGTTATGAAGCTTATCGTCGTAACGCGAGCCTGCGATCAAGTGACGGCGTCGATCCGGCAATATATAAACCGATTAAAAATGCCCTTTTAATAAACTGTGAGAACCGACAGACGCAGAGGCGCGTATTTCTCGATTACGTATGCCATGGCGTTTTGGGCGCGAATAATATTATAATGCGAGTTCCTTGTACACCAGCTTGACATCTGCTACGATTTACACACGTCGATGCGGCGGCGCGCTGCTGGCCCGCGTGTTGGCTCGCTGATGTATTATTTAAAGCTCCAAAGCTCCTTCTCACCGCCCGTCCGCAATAGCCGATGACATCGCCGCCAACGACAATTTTAATCCGAAGCCCATAACCGGGATGATTTCGAGCTGTAGCAAAACGCGCCAACGCCCACGAGATATATCGATATATCTATTATATACTAGCATATATAGTACCTACATAATATATAGCTGAACTGCTGCAGTGAGGCGTGAACGTATAAAAAATTGCATGCAATTTTTTTTTCTGAACTTTTTAAAATTTATTTTTACTTTAATGTATATCATTATTTATTTATCATAAGCGGGGGACAGACGTGAGTTCAAAGTCAAAATTGAGTGAGCCGTCACCGTCCGACTCCGCGTTATAAAAACATCATAATATTATATACACCTATTATATCTATATAAAACAATATAGCCGCGTGTGCATCGTGCTGCAGCATTATTGTTTCATGTAATATACCTACGTCCTACATGTATATTTCAATAGTTGCAGTTATGCAAATATTTCGTGGTGTTTTTTATTAATACTTTCAACAAGGTATTAGTTTTTGTCTGTTTATTAAATTCGACTATATTTACACTACATACAAATGTAATAGCTATATATATGCATATTATATATTTATGCGAGTGTACTATTACATTTTATAGGTGTATATACGTATATACACGTATATAGGCACATCTGTAGTTATTTTCATATTTGCATAAATATTAAAACGATTAATTATTTATCGTTATTTTTTTTTATTATTATTTATTCAGAAAAGTTATTTTATTTCGCCTCTTATTGACCTGTAGCAACAGATAAAATAATAGTTTTACTTTTTTATCATTTAATCTGATGTATATAACTATTAAGCTATATAATAATATTATGTAATTATAGAGTATCGGTATCAACAACTGCTGTGAGTACAAATCGAAGATAATTTTTAAAAGATTTAAGTTATAGGTATATATTACATGTTATATTTAAGGTACTCTGCCACTATTCAAACATATACAATATCGGGTCCCTGTAATAAATGTTTGTCCGGGCCCTTTATAAAACTTTATAAAAATTACAAATAAATTTCAACGAACCCACGGGCCCTTAAAATAGCCGGGTCCCTGTACTCAAAGTCCATCACCCCCCCCCCCCCCCCTCTCTTGTGGAGGCCCTGCATACAGACTTCAAATATTGTGTATTATTATGATTTATTGATTTAATATTTAGTATTTATTCTACATTGATTTTTATTTAGTGTCCATGGATATCCATGGATACTCAAAAATTTTAGCAAATTTGCAAATGTATATATTTTTTTGTAAGTCACAGAACATCGAAATTAAGAATAAATTTGTTTCACACTTTCCTGGTGTTTAAGAAATTGTATTTTACTAACTTAATTTTAAGTATTATTTTTAGGTATAGTTTTATTTTTATATAATAAAGGAAATAAACAATACAACCAATAAAGTAGACAAATGTGCAAACGAAAACATGTATTTTGATTTTCAAATAATATAAGTAGGTACCTATGTTATCGGTTATTATCACGGATAATATCGGACAATTTATTCCATTAATTTCTAATAATTAGGTTATTTTTAAAATATTCGTCAGACGCATTCCATAGATCTATAATATCTATGCGCATTCTACTACCTATAACGGTAATCGGTTCGTCGTATTTACGTTACAGATCTGGACAAATACTTATAGTTCCTAAATACTTAATACCATATTATATAAAATAAGACGTATGAATAGTATGATTAAAAAAATATTGTTGACAATTTTATTTTTCATATTAAATTTACCAATTTTTAGTGCTATTTTTGCGCCAATTTAGGTGTTTTTTAAATGCATATTAAAGCGCTAAAAATTTAACTTTTTTAATGCTATATTTGCCGAGCTCTAGAATTATGTCTAATACTTTAATGTAATATTAACGATATCATTTGAAATAATAGACTATAGGAATAAAAATATGTCATAACGTATTACCGAAATAATCGAAAAGATACAACTTTTATAAATTCAGTATTCGAACCAATGTATAGCACATTATAACAGATTTATACTCTAAAAGTTCATACACCTACTTAAAATTTTAAAAAAGTTATGGGATAAAACAATAGTAGGTTGGTAATGAGAGTTGAAAATATCGTTTAGCACTTATAATAACATTGTTTATAATATATTATTTAATTTACTAAACATATGAAATCGGACAACGGTCGTATTGTGTATAAATGTACTGTTAATATTGTAAACTCCACACCCCGGCTATTGTACTTAAAATGCCTTGGTATATAATGTTACATACATGATATGTGGCCGACGGTCTACGAAGAACAATGTACAATATAATATTATAGAAAAACTATGTGCATCGTGACGAACCTATTGAACACAACATGTATACACTCGTATATGTTGCGAACGAACGGACTGAATATATACGCAAATCGATCGAGTTTTAATTATGTTTATGTTCTCATCATGAATTCAGAGAATCGCAGTTCTGTTTTTTTTTAACTTCGCTCTATATGTGTCATTTTTTTTCTGATTCAACATAAAACGAACAGCTAACATAGTTTGCACACACGTGTATTGTGTATATATAATGTAGGTAATATACAGAGTTTAATACTTGCCAAAAACAATTTGGGTCAAGTTTTATACAGACAAAAAAAATGTGTATGTAGATCGTAGGTATATCGTTACCCTTGATGCCTTGATGGTTTGTAGAGTTTAAATTTTATAATGCTATTAAATAGCTAGTGTAATTATTTATAAGTGAATACGAAAAAAATTATTTTTGTTTCGTGTTATAATTGGGCATAGAACCTACATGGCAACATGTGCAATTTACTTGTGGCGTTATCATTAAAACATTTCTGTTTTAATTAAATACCTATATAAGCACAATTATTATTGTTTTCAACAAAATTTAAATTCAAAAACGAATTGACTTACATTAAGTTGTTTATACATTTATATCAAAGAATATCATACGCCTTTTAGACTTTATGCTTTTATAATTTATTTATATTATATAATATATAAATAATATCAATTATATTATTTAACTCAATCTGTATTTTTAATATATTCGGTATTGTGTATAAATCATTTATTATTTCCTAAAATTATTTGACTTGGTATAGTGTTAAAATTCTAAACATTCTGCAAGTGTATACGGTCTATATGGTGTAGGAACATTGTACAGTAATTACTGTTTTGTAGAATATATATATATATATTATATTGTATTTTATTATAATATATATGACAGAAAATTTGAAAATTTGATACCACTCTAAAACGAAGTGAAAAACATTTAAGAGGTATTCAAGTTCAAGTGACCTTGTGCTACCCTTATCCGCCCTATCTTTAATAAGTGAATGGTTTTTTCAATGCGGTTTACCCTCAGTACATTCTACTTCCGGCTACAAACGTAATCTATACACAATACACATTCTTTGAGTACATGAAATAGGTGAAATAGGCCTACTCATAAATATTTAATGAAATTAACCTATTAATAAATAATATATTCGGCTAATTATAATATTTTGAGAAATTCTCTATACTCTCGGAAAATAAAAAATAGACAAGACATCAGACATGTATACATTGTATACTAGTAAATATAAATAATATTTACAGATTTAGATTTAATTAGTATTTAATATAATATGTTTAAATTTTGTTACTAATTTATCATCGATTGTAGCTATTAATTTGATTTATATCTATCTATTCCAATATTCTGAATAAAACTAACAGTTTAGGTACTACATTTTTTTTAATAAAAAATAGCAGAAAATCATTTTCCATATAATAAATTCACGATTTGTGTACAAGTTTACTTAAAATGTAACCATGTTGTGTTCAACAATTAATTTAAAACTAGCATTATCATTAAAATTGAAAAAGAGAATTAGTCAATAAATAAATTAATAAAATATAATATTAACAAATAACAAGTAATAAACAAAAACGGAAAAAGGCGTTTTGAAGTTGATCTTTATAAACGTCAGAAATAACTAATATTTTAAAGTTTTAAACGTACCTATACGTTGAAACTGGGTAGAAAAATAGTCATACTTTATTCTAAAGATTCTGGTTTTGATATGTCCATTATAGTTTCTGTAGTTGGACCACTTATTTTGTTTATAGTTTATCAATAAAGTGCACATTGAAGTGTGACGATTTGTGGGTTTGTGGGCGTGAAAAATGCGGTTATGGCAAGCTGTTATATTATGTGCCGTTTTAGTGTTTGCGAGTTATTGAAATAGTATATAGAGGATTCAGGATGATATATATTATATACATACACACGTAGGTATTTTCTTAAAATTCAAACGCGGAATAAAGTCGTTTTAAGAAGACGATCTAACGTAGTAGCGTAAAATAATCAATAAACGTATATAATATTATAATAATTATTTTTTTCTTATAGGTATGTTGCAGACGTTGTAGTAGACAAACAACTAAACCATGATCATTATAATATTATAATGTTTTTTCTCTGTCATTGATTAAACGTTTTGTTCACTTTTATCTCCAATACAATTATATACAGTTATTGCAGGTATTGCATATTTGTTTGATCTCTAATAGCGTTGTGTAATGGAGACATGGAATGGTTATTTTTACAAAATGTATTTTAGATTTTAATTGGTTTTACAATGACATGTCACACGTAGTCATGTTGTATTGTTTTAACATATCTTTTCAGTCGACAATCGAAACTTATTGCAGATTGTATAGTTATAACTTTACTAACAAATACAATAAGCCGAACATTTTGAAAATTTTCAATGGAATAACAACAAGAATAACTGAATAAGTATGCTATATTGACTGTATTCGAATAAAAAGGCTAACTATAACTATAAAAATGAAATAAATCATATTATAAAAATCACATCATCAATACACGTTAACATAATATTACAGATTTGATTTTAAAACCTTTTTGATTTCTAGATCCGCTACTGACACGCATTTCTACTTCAGATTATTAATAACACATATTACGGTATATTATATATAATAGATATATATAGCAAAAAATGCACGTCAAAATATCCGCGCCCGTGTGTGTACCTAAGTAACTATTTATAATAATATAATATATTACGTATAAGACACATAAAATATAACACTTTTATCGGTCCACCCTCACCTCGTTCCTATTATATAGGTCCAGGAAAACCCGATCTCATATACCTATATATACAGTTATATACCTATAAATATTCGACCTATGGGCCGAATAATTAGTCTTTGATGTCGTTTGTCTACACAGAAGATGTGTATCTTCCGATGACAGCACTTCACACCTTTAGATATATAATATAGTTAATGATGTAAACAGTTACGGGTTTATAATGACCACCCGGGGTAAGTCCGATCGTGTCCGGCTATTGTTTCCCCACCGTGCGCGCGTGTATATAACAGCAACACCGGTGCCCGCCCGTTCGTTATACAATTTTATATGGCTTATAGTGGCGTAGTTATTTAAAATAAAATTAAAAAAAAAAAAAAAAACAATTTAAATTAATACGCGCGACGCGTATATGCTATTATGTGTATACACATACGCGGCGGACCTTGTTCGGATCCGCGTGCGCATAATATACAATATACTCACGCATAATATATAATATAATAAAATATATATATATGTATAATACGTATACCGCAGAGTCGGAAAAAAAAGTACAATATAATAACGATAATATAATAATAGTGTGTATAATATAATGAACGCGTATCATCGACAAAGAATGTCCCGGCCGCGGTGCAGCAGTGCAACATACCGCGGTATAAATCACTTGGTCGTACACAGCCCTGTGCATCGGCGATGGCGTCGTCGGTGTCGGCATCCCCCTTTCACGTCAATATAGGCCGAAAACGTCAAGGTAAACATTCGAATAAAAAGGGAAGAAAACCACATTTCGAGTTCTTTTTTTATTTTCCTCTTTAAAAAGGGACCGTAAGCGAGTCGCTCATAGAACGGTGTACCTACATATATATATATATATATACGTCATAAGATAATATAGGTACAGCTAGGTCGCGGTATACCTGCGTAATATGTGCACCTATACGTATTTTTTTTTTCAAAATCGATTCTTTATTGTGGTTTGATTTCATTGTCTGCGTGTTTTGCGCTTCGTCATCCGACCGCCGTCGCAAGAGATGTTTATCGCGCGTATGATATTATAACCGCTGTCGCCTTGTCGCGTACACACAATATTACGATCTAACATATTCTCAACAAACAGATGAGTATACGTATAATAATACACCCCTGCAAACGTAACGGAAAGACAGTCCACCTCGTCGGAGCGCCCACACGCGGAGAAGGCTCCTAATATATGTTCGTCTTACATTATTGTAGGTACAGTGTATATTTTTATTTGACATTTCGCAGCGCCGTACGTACCTATATAATATATTATAATATTGTTGTTGACTATAGTCTCTTCGCACCTGCGGCGGGTACACCGCGGTGTATACAAAGGATGCGATGTACTTAGATAACACGGGGTTTTCGATGACCGTGTAGTCGACTTCTCGCGGTTAAATACCTCGACTCACATATAAATATACTTATATAATATATAATACATACTTGTATTATACAACTTCAAATGCGCATAGTATATAACATACAATACGCCCACGCCCACCCAAACGCTATTCATGATATAAATATAATCATAATATGTGTGCCATGTCAAACAACAGACTGACCGGCGCTAAACGCGTAGCTCTCTTTCCCTACCCGTTGTATACCTACATCTGCTATATATAATATATTATGTGTATACGCACATGACGTACGAACGTTGTATGGAATCAATATGTATATATTGCTAAGCGTATTTATAAATCGAAATGAAAAGAATTTCACGCTCACGGTAAATCGACGCGTGCAGTATATAAGGTAGGTACGATATAAAGATTACCCACACGCGCGATATAACGGCTACGATCTTTTTAGCGCGAGTAGTCTTTTTTCCGTCGGCCTTTGTCTATATTTTTATCTTGAAGCTTGAATATGATTTTTCTGCAAAATTCACACCACGAACGGTTAATACAATCACTATCGAGTTTATGGTACGGGCATTGTATTTGTATACATACGCGATACGCATGTGATCGCTTACTCGTTTCAAATTTTGAAAACAAAAATATACTCAAAAATTGAAATGCAATCGAAACCGGTTCACGTGCGCTGTATAGATATTAACCGGTTGAAAGGTCGAAATAAAACAGTACATAATAAATTAGATGATAAAAAAAACCACAACGTCTAGACTGTCATTGATGAATGAGCGAGAGTTTTTCGATTCTTTCACAAATAATTGTACAAAATATACCTTATATACGTATATCGTACATGTCTATGTAGGATACACCATGGTATTTGCTTATACGAAATTCGTCGGTAGCTACAGAAGTTAGAAATAGTGCATTTTACAAATACGCCAAATTATATTATTTCTATTATTATACATGCTCACGTTTTTAAAATTAATCCTACTGACTGTGTCGAACATTCAGAAAACAAATAATAAGATAAAAACATATATTTAGTTTTGTAGGGAATGAATTTGGTATAATCAAAAAACGAAAGATATTTATTTTAAATCGATTTTAAATAAAAATACTAAAATACGTATTACGTGAAAAATATAATACATAGTTTTACACGTCATGTTTATTATATTTTAAAAGTAGAACACTGTATTACTTAAATTAACGATAGTTAAATGATAATTTGTTAAAATTATATAGTCAATATAGTAATTTGGGATTAATTATATAAAAATGCATACTACTTCTTATTTAATTTCACGCTTATTATTTAGAACATGTATTCTATATTTACTTTTATTTTAGACATTATTTTGTATTTTTTCACTGGTATGCCGATTGAGGTACCTACCTATTTTGTAGGTATTTACAAATACTGTGTATTAGGTTTATGAAATTATAATATGTCTGTTTTATCAATTTTATTTTAAATAACATTAACAAAAATATTTTTAAATTCATATGAATGAAACATGGGATTTATATTATGTATTAAAAAAGTAAAAAATATTTGCGAAATTAAGAAAATAATTAATAAAAAAAATATGATTAAATATTATGTGCTGTTAAAACACAAATATACTATATTTCGTGGTGTTATACTAACCAAATCATACTTAGGTTTTTAAACTAAAAAAAAAAAGAAAATTATAACTGTCCAAAAATAAATAGTTTACGCCGCAACTAGGTATATTAAAATTTCTATAATGTCTTTAATATAGAACAGGCTGATAAAATATTTCTTTTTTATTTTAAAATAAATTTATATCAAAATCCATTATATGTAACCTCGACTTTGAGAATATGTGCCTGTATATATATATATATATATATATATAATATATAAAACTGGTTTTACAATTTACCAGGAAACTTTTTTTCATCACATGCCATTTTAGCGGTTGATTCAAGTTAATAGTGTCGATTGTCGTGCAGACTATACAGGAGAACTTAAAAATACAACGATGATGATTATGTTTCTCATTTATATGATCTATATTTTTTTCAACGTTTATATTCATTATTTTATACTTTTAAGGCATTGAGACGGAAGCAAAACAAACGGCATTTTAGTGAATAAGACGTTTGGAAAAATAGTATGAGAAACACAATATAATTTCAAGTGTTGGTACAATATATTTAACCACAACTTACAATAGGAATCTTTACCATTAAAATTTATAGTCATCATAGCAATATAAACGGAGTGATTTTTTTATTGGACAACACTTATTTTTTCAAAATCTACTAATGTTTTTGAAAATATTATCTTTACCTACGTCCTACATAATTACTAGTCAAAATAAAACAAAACTTTTTTAAAAATATATATTTTTAATATTCTTTATCGTTATACATTTTTAAGATATTTACTTTTTTGAATGACAAATTATATTTTTAATTTCATATTCTGAAATAGAATATTTTTTAAAATTATTTCGGTACATAAAATCAAAATTCTGATAAATAGTTTATGAGTTAGGTATAAGTATTTAAAGTTTATGTAAGTGGAGTAGTAACAGACCAACATTTTGCGGGGTATCCCTGTAAGTCTGTAAGACTGTAACACTCCACTCCACTGACCTAAACTTTAAATATTTATTACTCATAAACTGCTCGTCATAACGAGTACTATATAACAATAAAATAAATTTAAAAATGTTATTTTATTTCTATAGGAATTTATGTAAAAATAATACCAAAAACATTAATACATTTTGAAATAATGAATGTTGTTCGATAAAAGAATCGCCCTGCAGTATTATTATTTAAGTATCATACTTACATATAACGTTTAAATGTATGCGTACTTACTACTTGCGTACTTATCTAATTATAATTATAAGTAAAAAAGAATTAACATAACAGTTTTTATAAAGTACCTAATAATGAAAATGTCTTAAACATATAAGTCTATCATTAATCATTATCCCATTCAATTTTTATATTTATGAAAATAATATTTTGCGATCTGAAATTCTATTGAAATTTGCTTAAAAATTATATTTTTTCAAATTTTCAACCTACCTATATTTTTTATTTTATATGTACCCATTATTATTTTTTATGTAAACCTGTATTAACTTCAAATGCTAATAGTACTAGTACCGTACTAAAAATAATATGGAATTCGTACGTATCCAATAAGTACAATGGTACCTATTTAGACATTTTTCAAAATCGTAAAGCAAATATTAGTATGTATAGTTATATAAAAAATTTTTTTTTAAAAACGCAAAATTTATTGACGCAATATTTGTGATTTACAAGGCGACGACAGTCTGTGGCTAGATTAGCTCGAAAAATCACCTCGATAAACGGACAGATGCTTCGCACAGGTTGTCAAATATATACAGGTAGCTACTTTATTATATAGTAGCGGATTTGTTTAACATAATAATATTACAGCATATTCTTTACCCGGTTTCTGGTGATGTGAACGACGTCCGCTTAGCTGTCACGTTGCCGGCGCTCACGCGTATCTCGACTTCGCCGTCCGGCAGCACGTCGGCGGACACGGTGTCCGCGAGGGCGACCGACATCGACGACACGGCCGCCACGACGGCGACCACGACGGCGACTGCGACTGCAACGGGTCTGCGGCTCATGCCATCCGGTTGCGCGGCGGACGCGGACACTTTGACTCCAGAACGGCCGGCCGACGGTCGTGGCGCGGACGGATCCTCTCGGGGAAGCGAAAAAGCGGCCACCGCGACGGAAACCGGAAACGTCCGGCGATCACTATGACGTCGAACAATAACTGTTATTATAGTATTATTATTATGTTATGTTATTTGCGATTTGGAGAGAGAAAGATTGTAGAGAAAAAGAAAGAGAGAGAAAGAAAGAAAGAAATACGATCGAGTCGTGTGATATTGCGGTGAAAAATTATCGCGACGACAAAACAATCTTGACGGTAAAACGCGCGCGCGGCGATTGTGCGCTCGGACACACGTGCGTATAGCGAATGGTTCGTGCGTCGACCGGCCAACTAACGGCGGTGCCGGTGGTGCTGCGCGAACCGAAACCGCCACTCCTGATGTCACTCTTCTAGTCGACGACGGCGGCGGCGGCACATACAAGACGTCCCGGCAGACACGCCTACCACCACGCGCCGTTTCTGTATACGCGTATATGATGTATATAAATAATAATTATAAATTATAATATTATGTTTATACCACGCTGTGTTCTATGATATCACTTCACTATTATTATTATTATTATTATTGTATTTGTTGTATACATGACATATTACTGCAGTTAGACCGACTACAATTCGCTACTGTGACCGATGCACGTTGTCGAGTGGCACAAAAATAAATGCACCGGTCAGTAGGGCAACCAGAGATTTCCCGGGGTTGGGTGGTCTATAATATACGAGTATATATTTATATGTATTTTTATTCAATACTCATGTGTGTGTGTGTGTGTGTGTGTGTGTGTGTAGAATAGAATGTCTACCTATGTATTATTTTTATTAAATATACACACCCGCAGACCCAGCCAAAGCGCCCTCCCTCCTTCCGGGAGGTAGTGCTAACGCAGAAGTGACGCCAGATAAAATTTCAAATTATAGGAACTTACAATATATAGAGTAATGTTACATTGTTAAATTAATACTATATAATTTATATTGAAATAATATCAGGTATATTACAGGGCTCGGAACCGCGAAATTAAAAATACCGGTTTTTAAACCGGAACCCTTTTACGTTTTTCATCGGAACCTGTAATCCGGAATACCGGTACTTACCCAGATCGGTATTAGAGAATTTTTCGGTTCCAATATTATTAGTCTACTTTATTTATTTAAGTACCGGAGGTACGCAATAAATAATAATTGCTTCATTGGATGTATACATGGATTTAATTTTCTATTCCTATCATCTACAAACTTCCAGAAACCGATAAAACGCATGAACATGGATTTTAATATATAAATAGTTATTTACCCATCGCCGTTGGTCATTAACTAATCTTTGCTATTAAAATCCAAAAAAAATTTACTTGAATTTCTTTACCCCATACTAAGACAACTATACTGTTGAAGTTTAAAATAATATTAAGTTTTTAATTACTTGAATTTTTTTTACCTTTTGAAAAAATTTATACCTTTATTACATCTATAAATACTGGTGTTTTCCGAAACCGGAACCTTTAATATATTATTTTGTTATTAATAAAAACTATTCGAAGGCATAAAATATGAGTATGAAAACAATTTTTCATAATTAGATCACTGCAGATTACAATAATGTTTCGTTTTTCTACAGTTGCAGCAGATAAGTACTTAATTGTATGTTGCGTAATCGTAATACATCAGTCGGAAGTTTCCGTATGTATAATATGATATTCAACGGCATGTCTGCAGTCACACCGGTAAACGTCATCGTCAAGACGATAACATTTTTTTTATGCAGGTATCTATTGCATTACAATAATATAATTCACACTTTTAAAAAAGTTATGTAGACGCTTATTTATACTTTCATTGTTTTTGTTTAATATTTATAAGCGTATTTTTATCGTCATTTTTTTTTATTGCACTACCAGGTACGTAATATATATAAAATATATTTAACGATAATAAAATATTTTTTTAACCCTTCTGCAGCCGCTATTGTATTCTTGGCCTTGATCGGTACAACGCATTTTTACATAACATTTACAATAACACATTTATAATAACATTAATATATAAATAACATTTTATTATTATTACACGTTTATACATAACTATGTGTGGTTTTTACTGATATAGTGGTCGTTTAATTAGTCTTAGTTTTATAGAAAATGTATACTACATTAGGGGTTGTAACATGTCACTTGTCTAATATATGTGTATATCTGCAGATATCAGAAGTGAACTGAAAAAGTAGAGTAACTATATAGTCTATAGACTATATGGATCACTATCAAACAGATTATTTTGGCATCAAAACAGTTATTGCAGACTTATGCCCTAATATTTTCACGCAGAATAATTACATAACCATAATAAAAAATATATATTAATAGCACTAATAGGAGGTAGGTATAACATAAATAACTACTGTATGGTTCAACGTTCATTGCATAATTCGTACGTTTGTATAGAAGGCAGGTGGAGTATACATAATATATATATATACGTAGAAGAAAGGCTCGGGGGCGTATATTTTCAACGTAGAATAATAACCTCCCTAGTCCCTGCCTCCCTTAAAAGCGATTGGCCGCAGGTCGGCCTACTTAAGTTAAATTGTTAAAATATAGTTTTGGCGCCACAATATTTTATTTTACAATTTTCGAAATATTTTAACGAATTTCTTTTAAATTTAGTCTGATAAAGTTAAATAAATATATATATAATACGAATACCTACTAAAAATTAATGTATCAAAAATAATAATAATAATAGTAATAAATTTAGTTAGGTATTATGTAAGATTTACAATTTTATATTGTAAGTATTAAATTAAATTATTATATTTTGTTCTATATCTAATATTTAATGCATAGAAGTAGTCAAGTAGTGTTGTGTCTAGTGAGTACTGCATAGAATATTTATTTTGAATTTATTAAAAAAATATCTTCTCGGATTCTTAGCATTGGCTGAATAATCTTAAATTGTAAAATCTCCATTGTGGCGTATTAGTCATGTTATAGCTTAACCTACTCGTTCCATTGAAAAATACATTTGTATTAGTCATATTAATATTAATATATACCATTGATTTTATACTATTATTTATTTAGCATTCAATATTAGCTATAACTATATAGAATTCAGTATTATTATGTATTTAAAATTTGATTTAATTGTTTCATTTATAATAGATTAATTAATGTTAAATATTTATGTAAGAACTAATTGTAAAAATTGCAGTAGCATTAGTATACCTAAATATATTTCAATTACAATACATACATTTTAAAAACATCCACCAGTATTATAGGTATATAATAAATTTAAATCGAACATAATATAAGTACGTTTCCCCAGCTCTTTCTCATCACTGAGATTTTTAAAAATTGTTTTTATAAATATTTAGTATGGAATTTGTATGAATATTTTTGTAATGAAAACTAGAATTTTTACGAATTTATTTTCAAATTAATTCACGGAATAGTACGTAGCATGAGGGTGCTATAGAAACGTTTCACAAATTTTCCTACAAAAAAATAAACAACAATATTTTCATGCAAAGTAGGTATGGTACCTAATTTCTATGAATTTTTATGACTCAAAAAATTTAGCAAAATGCCTTCCAACAAAATAATTTTTTTAAAAACATTTGCATTTCTCTGACTTTCTAAAAACTAAGAAATAACTTTTTACACATTTTTCTTATGCAAGTATATATTACATACAACTTAAGAAAAACTTAGTATTATATTTTCAATGATGTTCATATTGAAGTTACGTTGAACGACTTCAGTATAAGTGCTTATAATTATAATGTGTATTATGTGTATAAATGTACAGTGTTTAATACGTATAAAAAATAATACATAATAATAAATTTTGAATTATTACACATAGTGAATACAGTACTTACTACTACGCATTACCATTGATTTTATTAAATCATCATTGAAGTTATAATATAATAGTTTACGATGTAATTATAACTTTTCAAAAAATAAAATGGCTATAGGCCATTATAAGAGCTTAGAAGATAACAATGTTTTCATATCCATAAAGTGTTTAAATCTATTTTATTAAATTATCAATATACATTACATATATTATATTAACGGTGTGTCGGTGTACCACACACGTTAACAGCTAAATTCTATAAATAATATAAATACAAATATTTTTATGTCGATAAATATATTATATTTTTACACAATAATGTTAATTTTACTGTGACGACTAACCAATAAATCGCAATATTATTACCGCTAACGTTGACGCTTATTAGGAGTTGTAGTACCTATAGTAGTATAGTTGTAGTCTTGTAGAGCCTAGTTGTAGTACATATACGATGTATTAGTGCTGTAAAAAACGATCGTATAACTTTAAGGCTTAAAATATAATTGTAATGTGTGTTTGCTGAACTATGCCAATTTAAAAGTTGCCAACAAGTTAAAAGGCATTATGTAAAATTTAAAAACATAGCACATTATATAAATACAAGTAAGTCATAAAACATGTCTTTCGTTTTATGTTATTTACTAAATTTTATAAAAAAATATTCAATCATAAATTATAATGGTAGGTACATTAAGACAATAATGATTATTATATTCCTGTTTACATAATACATTAATTTGTATTGGAGCAGTATAATACATTGTATGTATTTTGTATGTTCACATCATTGAATTAATTTTTTTTTTTTAATGTAAACAGCATAATCATCATTTTTCAATAATTTATCATTACGTGTATATTATATTTCTTGACTTCCAACGCATGCATTTAATTCATTAGAAAAATTGATATTTATATTTTATGACGTCAAATGCCTCAAATAAACCGACCGAAACAACATATGTTATAGACTACGACTACGCACGCGTTACATATTTGTATGTCATGTTGTCATGCGTCATGCAGAACACGTAAGTGTATAAAAGTTATAACAAAAAAATAGAATGATTATAAAATGATTCGTTTGGGTTTTTACTTTAGAAGCATTTACCTAAATAATTTACCCGGAAACATATTTCGCACCTTTGCATAATGTGTACGATAAACAATTTGCCATTTGTACTCAGTATTATTTTTATCATGGGTTATGGGGAATAATATAAATTATCAACAAATCCATCCATTGTCAGGGAAATTATATCCTCAGTATATACAATATTCCAGGAAGTTATAATATGGTCTATTTGAAATTTATTGTTCAAATGCAAAATTATACCCACTCTTCACAATGTTTTAATGTTTTAAACATAGATAGAAACATATTCATTATTTAAAATCTAATAAATGTATTTTTAATACATAGGTACTGCAAACTCGTCACAACATTACAACACTATTGTATGTTAATATTTTAACCACATATTGCTTGTTTGAACCAGTAAATTGTAATTCAATGTCAGCTGATCGCTGACGTGTAGGTAGGTATACTCATAATATTATTCCTTTTATAGCAACATTATTTTAAAATAATTCACAAAATGTGACGATTTAATGTAATTAAAATAATTAAATATAATTATACATTATAAAATACATAAAATTAATTGTAAGAATAATTTATTTGTCTAATCGAATTAAACATAAATACATACATATTTTATAAAAAAGTTTTATAATTTAAGATACAGTGTAGAACCTTGATAAGTCAAAATTCAAGGAAAACGAAATTTTCTTTGATTTTTGAGATTACAACTTAGAAGTTATTTAAAATGCGTTTATTTAGGAATTATACGTATAATAATAACATATCATATATAATTTAATTTATTAAATTTGTATTTTTGCTTAATAACTATGAATGTATAGGTACATTCAGGATAATTAACTTTTAATTTTAAATAAATTGACATGCGATCAAATTTGAAGGTAAGAATATCATAATGTAGTGTCACACTCAAACTTTTTTATAATTTAATTTTTTATGAACGAGTATTTAAAATTTGTAAAAATTGCAATCTTAAAATGCTTATTGCTCAACAGTGGCGTAGCCATGGGGGGCAGTGAGCGATGCCCCCCATCGGCTGTATCAGCTTCATATAAAAATGAACTGTTATTGTTAATTGTTGAAAATGTTTTTTTTAGTATTTTGGGTTTGCCCTCCCCCCATTTTAAAATCCTGGCTACGTCACTGTTGCTCAAACCTATTATTTTAAAGTTAAAATATCAAAAAAAATACTTTCGACAACCCTACAAACTACAAAATGTATTTTTATTTTTTACCTATTTTAAATTTATAATAGATTATTAACTCTTATTCACACTCGTATTTAAACTAACAAAGCTAAATGTAAACCGTTTTATTTATAAATTTACTATGTAACACACTTGTAAGTTGGGTCACTGAACATTTTGGTCTAGATATATTTTATTTACATTTAATTTATTTAAGGACTTAAGACTACCGACTAACAATACAATTGTATATTAATATATTAGTATTATGGTTGAAAATATTGGTTTTGTAATTTTGCTGTTTGTTGTTTATGATTGATTTTTTATTGAAAATTAGTAATTAAATAACTATATAGAAAGAATATGCATGATAATATCCTCACAAAAATACAAAATCTAATCGAGTAATGTTTTGGTTTATAATTTATACATTTTTCTTGTACCTATAAAATATGTTTCTTTTCTATTGTTTATTAATTATCTTTAAATTGTTTTTCTGACTAAAAACAAACAAAATATCTCAGGAATCAGGATGTAATTTATGTACCACCTACGTTGCAAAAATGACTATAAAAAAATTAGGTTGCGATTTACGTAATATTTACGTATGAATGTGACTTTTTTGAAAAATTTGGAGTGTACTTACTTACTTACACTCGGTGACGTCCGAGGATATACGTAGTACGGCCTAGACGTCCTCTTATGAAATAGTCATGGTAATAGATACATAGACAATTTCAACTTTATATTAAGACAAAAATACAATGTACATTTATTAAAATAAAATATAAATATTTAACTTTTAACTTTAAGTTTTTTAGCTTATATGCCATCTTTTACGAGGCCCTACCCGCTGGCCTCTTTCCATCGAGCTTATTGATGATTGGGCATATGTAATTTACGTCAAAAACAACCTAAAGTAAAAAATATAATATGTGTAATTTGTGCCCAATCTAAAAATTAACTTTGGTAATTTGCGCTACTTTTTAAGTTTATAGTTTGTACCATACAAAATTAAATAAAAGGGCATTATGTCATCTTCGCCATCTTGTACTTACAAAAATTGTAATTTTTGCTATTATTCACCTAGTTCAAATTGTAATTTGTGCCACTTTTAAATAAATAAATAATTTTTACGGATTAATATATTTCATTTTTAATCAAGTTTATTTTAATTGTGTTATACATTTCTAGAAAATTATTGAAAATTATTAAAAAAAATTATAAAATAAGTACAATTCCTGTTATTAAAAATATCAGTGATATAGTTATATACAAATGTAGGTACATAAATATACTTAAATTTCAAAAATTTAAGTTAAAAGTGTTGCGCAGATTACCTATATATTATTACATTTCGTTTTCTGCAGTCGTGGCGCAAATAACCAAAATTAATTTTTATATTTGCCGCAAAATACATGTTATATTTTTATATTTTGGCGCAAATTACATATGTACCTACCTATACTTTTATTGGTGGTGCAAAGTACCATCTCTCCCATTGATTAATAGTTAATATGTATTATAGCTTACTTATCACTTGATCACCTTGATAACCGTGGCCAGCAAACTCTAGTTAAAAGCAAAAGTACTTCTAGTCAATTTTATGTATTAGGTCTATTGAAAACATTTTCAATATCTTAATTTTTCTTTCTTTTGCAACTTCTCGACCCCACTTAAACTGTGGTCCATAAATCGTCTTTAGATTTTTCCTCTAAAATATTAGGATTTTTAGTTTATTACCTTTCGTTTTTGCCCTGCAAGTCTCACGCAGACATGTATATCAAATAATAGGGCGTATATATAAGCTATATTTACATATATATATAAAGTTTCCTTTTCTCTTGATATAGTAACCTTATTGGATACCATTATACTTCTCATATTTTATATTATATATATATATATTTATATTCATTTATTTGCTTTAACAAGTCTCAGCCTTACTTAATTGTACATGTTATTTTTTTGATTTATACGTACCTATTAACTCTCAAAATATTTAATATTTTCAACTTGTTCAAATAAGTATTGTCCAATTTTGAAGTTTTAGGCAGGTGCGTCCCTGAGGAATGGTGGGGATCGCCCCCTCCATAAATTGTGTGATGTTCTGTTTTTGTTTTACAAAATATCCATAATTCTTTTGCTCAAAATTTTTAATATTGATATAACATCAATTATTAGGTATACTATTACTAATTTTTACTATTCAAAAATAAATAAATAAATATTTTTTTAAATTATTATTATTATTAAGAGGACGTCTCACCCGCATGTGTTGTCTCCGTCTTACACACGTACAACATAGTAAATTTTCGTTCACCAATTTCAATAGTGTGCTTTTTGTTTTAATATTAGAGTGAATTGACCTATTATCAAACTTTTAGGTAAGAACATTATCTGTGTTCTTTCGTTGGCTTTTTATGATATTTTAATTTTTAAGTGAATTATGATCATTTTCAAATATTTAATAATTTCATACTCATATCTCACCTAAAAATTAAAATATCGTAAAAAGCCAACGAGAGAACACAGATAATGTTCTTACCTAAAAGTTTGATAATAGGTCAATTCACTCTAATATTAAAACTAAAAGCACACTATTGAAACTGGTGAACGAAAATTTACTATGTCGTACGTGTGTAAGACAGAGACGACACATGCGGGTGAGACGTTCTCTTAATAATTATATTATATAATAATTATATAATGATAATTTATAATTATTTTTTTTTACTTTTAAATTGTAGGTACTGCATCTGTACATAGTACAACATATCTACAATCTTTAAAGGTAATATAAGTTGAAATTACATCAAACACAATATATTATAGGTTTAAGTTTTAGTATGTAAGAGTAAAATTCCCCCCACATGAAATTGACCTGAGGACGCCTTTGTGCATATAGCAATGTCAGATTTCTCGTAACAATCATGTTTTTTAGATCCCTTAAAGCGAAGTAATGAATAAATTGTTTTATTTTTATTTATTCGAAATCCTATTTTTTGACTATTTTCTAACAGTTTTAAAGTGCTCATTATTAAATCTGCTTTAGACCATCTTGCTTTCACCTATCTATCTAGAATTATAACAATGTTATCAGTATCAGCTAACAACACATATCATTCCGATTATGCCGTATGTTTCGAATTTCTCTTATTACTTTTTCCTAGGCTAAGTTTAGGGATAATACTTCTTCTAATTGTCCTTTGCTTCGAACGCTTTCTTTAAAGTGCATAACATAGAATAAATTTCATTACTTAAATATAGTTATGTATATAGTTATATAGTACTGTCTTTAAATAATGAAATTTATTCTATGTTATGCACTTTAAAGAAAGTGTTTGAATTAAATTTTCTATATACTCTTTCAAGTTTGCTATGTATATACCTATCATAACTCATAAGCCTGTTTGAATCGATAAATATCATATATACGTCTTTGTCATAGTCATATTATTTTCAAAGGTGGAAATTTCAAATACCTGCATATGGTCAGTGGCGTAGCCAAAAGGGGGGGGGGGCTAAAGGGGCTATAGCCCACCCTTAATGGCTGTAATTTTTTATATTGTTTTAAAAATATTTAAATTTAAATTTGGGAATTGTCTTACAAATTTTAATTATTTAAAATAGTAAATACGTTTGGCGATTGTAAACTGCACTTTAACGTATATAATAAACGTTAATATGTTATCAGTATTTTTGTTTCGTTGTTGTTTTGATTTTCAATAACTCAAGTTAAATATATTTAGCCCCCCTCCCCATAAAAAAAATCCTGGCTACGCATCTGCATACGGTTATTTATTTTTAAATTACAACAAAATACGAAAATGGTAATCTTTTGATAAGAAATTGTTATTTTACACAGTATAAGGTCTATGATTTTACATGATACCTAATATAAAATTTCCTAAAAATTAAACTTCACACTCATAAAAAATTCTTGTGGAATTTTGTTAATTTTTTTTTAATTCCACAAATAACTTATGAGGAACCTTAACCTTGTATTACATTTTCAAGTTTTTAACCGAGCCAAAATATTTTTATCTACATTGATATAGAAAAAAATTAATTGTCTATAAATAAGCAACTCCAAAAGAGTCAAAATGTTTTTAAAATTATATTATAAACAGAAAATAATTTAAAAATTTGCTGAAAAATTCAAAGTATATAGGTATAGTTATTCAAGCTATTGAATTACATAAACTAAGAAAATCAATTTAGTTAAAATATAGTGATGCGTAAAATATTCTGTTTTTCCTTTTATTTTAAAAAGTAGTGAGAATTTTTAATCTTGACCTTCAAAAGTACCAACTAGATACATATTCTTCCAGAAAAGATATTTTAAGTTGAAAATCAAAGCATTTTTCTTCTGTTACGCCGAATTTATGAAATTGCCGATTTCATGAAATCAGCAACGTTGTCACCGAATACGTGAAATCGGCAACTTAAAGTGCATAATACTGCCGATTGCGTGAAATCGGCAAGACCCTTCTTAAAAAATTATAAAACATAATTTAATTTAAATAAATGTATAAAACGCCAGAAATATAATAAAATCAAATTGTAATAATAAATATTATATGTATATAAAAAATAGTTTAAAAGTTAAAAAAAAGTTAAAAAAGTTAAGTTAACAAATCTTGTTAAGTTATTGAATTTTAAATGTAATATTATTAGTTTATATTCATAAAAAATAATATTCTTTATTGATTAAAAAATTTCTAATAAATAGAAAATATATAACGTATTCGGCGACAACGTTGCTGATTTCACGAAATCGGCAATTTTTCTGCCGATTTCATGAAATCGGAAATTTCATGAATTCGGCGTAACATATATACTACCTACACATCGAAATTTTCAAATATCAATAAATACTAATAACTCAAAAAAATCTTACCTACCTATTATTGTATAGAAAATGTTATTAATGTTAATATAAACTATAGATAATACATATATTATCGCATAATATCTTTGATATTAAAATTTACTACCTATTTAGTCAAATTTTCATGTACCTATACGGTATAGACTATATACCTATCTTACTTTTATTTGATTCGTTCCTGAGTTACCAAAAAATTTATTTGGAACCTTGTATTATATTTTTAATCTTAAGTACCTATGAATAATAAAAGTTTTATTAATTTTCATCTACAAAATAATTTTTAAATGTTCACAATTTAGATGAACTTTGTCAAATCATAAAAGTATGAACTTTTGTTTCTTACCCAAAAATTTAAAATATTTTAAAAAACTTTTTTCTTCTATAATTTCCTTTTATCTCTCAATTTTTTGTTGTTTTCTCAATTATTTTGAAAAATACTGGAAATTTTCAATTTTAACCTTCCTAAATCAGTACCAACCATTTACAATTTGATAACAGAAACCACTTTCATAGTTGAAGATTGAAGCATATTTACAGCTTTAAAAATTACAATTGCACATGTCGCACACACAATAATACAACATTGTATATCCAATACATCTATCGTTCCATTAAAAATTCAAATTCAATAGTGATACAAAGTACATACCTATTTAATTTTTTTTTGAGTGATTTAGTTTTTTCACCATTAATTGAATAGCCAAACAATATCACAATGTTACTAACAACTTAAAATAACTCACAATACCTTTTGTTATACAGATTTTGTGCTTTTGCCATCATAGTTATTATCAGTCAATTGGCTATTTGCAGTTATCTACCATTTGCATTATACGTCTTGGCTACTTTCAAAATCTCCATTTTCTCCATACTTTTACAATATTATTCAGACTTTGTGTCAAACCAAAAATGTTATTCTTTACTAGCTTTAGATCAGTGCTTCTCAAACTGTGGACGCGGCCCCATAGGGGGTCGTGTTTATATGACTGGTGGGCCGTGAAATATATAATACAGGAGTGGCCAACCAGTCGATCGCGAGATGAATTTGAGTCGATCGCAACACCTTTTCCCATTTTCATAAAATTTTGAATTTTTTTCAGAAAACAATTAAAATATTATTTTTTTTTTTGTAAATTTGTATATTTTTGTATATCCCAGGAATATAAAAATTATATTTAGAAAAAAGCAATAAATAAAACGAGATTATACACAAATATCGAATAAAAGAACTGTAACACACATTGACAACCTTTTTTTTTTTTTTTTGTCGATCGCGACAACCTAGAAAATCTCGGAGGTCGATCGCAAGTCTGTTAAAGTTGGCCACCCCTGATATAATACATAGGTACCTAACCTAATCCATAATTCCGGTAGGTCATAAAATAATTAATGATTTTGAGAAAGAGGGCCTTAAAAGACAACAGTTTCACATTAAATTTAGGGTGGCCTCATAACAAAAAAATTTGAGAAGCACTGCTTTAGATAATATACTATTATACTCATTACCAAAATAGTATACAGCAAGCTTACATATATTATTTTAAATGCTAAAAGAGTAAGTTATTTATAATACTTGCCTAATATTTAAATACATACTTTCAAAACCTATTATTTAGATAATTTAGACACATGTATTACTAAATTTTAATAATACAAATTGAGTTTAAATACAGTAATATAACTTTACCATTTATACACACTTGTATGCTATCATTAAGAAGTACCTGTCTAACAAGTTTCATTACAAAATCTGAATAGTATCCAAGTTTTATATTTTAATTAATAAAATCAAAGAATAACATTTAAATCATTCAATTAGCTTAATAATGATGTTTGTAGTATCATAAGGCAAGAAAATTATTTTGGTTTTTTTTTTTGTATGATAATATAATTGATTGGAATATTTTTTTTTCACCAAAATATAATATTCTGATTCGGAGAAATAAATAACTTAACAATTAGTTTTAATAGATACATTTAAAATAAAAATAAAAACAAGTATTATTTATATAATATATTTATCAGTAAAATTGAATTAATAATATTTTCTTTTTGTTGTATAGCAATAATATTTATTTAAAGTGTTTTAAAATATATATATTATTTTTTTTAATTGATATTTTAATATTAAATAAAATTTGTATACAATAATAATTTCAGTAAAATTAAACAAACATAATTCATAAAATTAAATATAATAACAGTTAGGGAGGCAAATTACGTACATGAAAAATATTGACTATAAAACATAATATTTTATAAACTACAAATATAGTTATTAAATATAGTATATATATAATTTAGAAATTGAAGTAATATTAGATAAACTAGTACAAATAGTTATGTGAATATTATTAGAATAAAATGACAAATCAAAAATGAGATATTGGTATTTTTTCAGTACATAACTTGAAACTTATTAAAATACCGAGATTTTAGTTAACTATAGACGACAGATAAAAAAAATAAAAAAAAATACACATAAAATATATAAAATGTGTGTTTATATAGTAAATATTTATAAATATATAAAAATATATATTATATAACCACACACAAAAACCTCAGTATAAATTATTTTTAGTTCATTGTTTTAATAAATTCAATTGCAGCACAAAACTGTATCCACCAATAATGTTCTTCGCCTTCCAAACGATCACCATAAAAACTATTTATATACTGAACAGTTGATAATAGTGAAGGGGGATTTGCCTAAAAGAGACAGAATACACATCATACATTTATTATAATACCTAAGTATTAATAAAGATAAATAAATAAATAATTATTTTAACTGTTATTACTTTTATTAGAACATAAACGAGTACTGGTACTATATCATCGGCAGCTGGATGCATATTTCCATGTTCACCAGCCATTGACATCAGATTTAAAAGGGTTGTAGTGCAACGAAATACACATTGCAGTTTGTCTTTTGGTGTCTTATACGCTGAAATCGCTGAAATCTCAGCTTGAGCAGAAGGCCAAGGGCATTCAAAATGAAATTCCTAAAACAATCCATTGTAATTTATTCCCACTTATTGTTTTTAAAATAAATTACTACATACTTTAGGAATACGTAAATCATTGTGCGTAGGTACTAAATTCTTGGACAAATTAGACATATGTTCTCGTAAAACTCTAAAATTACATTACAAAACATTGATATTTAATATTTACTGAATAGTAATAAAATTATAACAGAAAATTTCTCTTACTGATCCCTATAAAAGTCTGCATCACCATTTGGGTACATTGCTAATGTGTAGACTCTACTAATAATCGCTCGTTCAATTGTCAACTTAGCATCATCAATTTGATCAAAACTAGCATCTGCAACATTTGATAGTATAAGAATTGATGTTATGATATTAATGGTAAAATCAGTATGAAGTTTATTATTCAATAAATTTATATCATTATACACTATCACAAAAATAAGTAAAAAAGCTTTTTTATCATTTAATAATCTAGAAAAATAGATTACTTTTCCAAATATTGTTGCGTTTCATTTCAATTTCAAGTGTTGACAAAAATCTACTTAGATGTTGATTTTTCTCGTCAGCTAACTTGCTTTGTTCAAATTCATCAATAAACTCCAAAACCAATTGATTTTTTTGTTCTAAAAATATCTGCACACATTTTGTAATCAAAAATTGATGGCACACTTCACGATCACATTTGATTTGTTCCAACAGTCTTAGAATACATTCATAAAAGTGAAAAAAAATTAAATACACATTCTAAAATATATAATTTAATGTTTAAGTACCTGTTTAACTGGGCTATGCTAGTTAATAATGTTTTTCTACATTTCACGAGATATGTAATATAGGGTGCTCTGGATTTATAGTCTTCTTTCAATGCACCAATTAATTTTTGACAACTAATAAGCAATATTTAAAGTAGTTAGTATGTACAATAAATTACAATCTGTACATTTTTATGACAATGTTTTGCTGAATTACCTGTGTGTATCGAACATCTTCATACACCTAATTGTTTCATGGAGTCTAGCTGATATAAAATGATCGTTAAGATTGGTAGCTTCTGCCAACTGGTATTGTAACAAACCAACGACTTCATTATCCTTATCTCGCCATGTATTCAACTATTTAAAACATTTCATTTCTACAATCATTTATTATTTAAATTTAAGTCCTAAACAGGGCTTAAATTTTAAAAAATATATCGTTTTTCTATTCTTGATTATTTTTACATTATAAAATTTTAACGTTTAACGTTATTGCACATTCAAATGTTATTTGATTTTTCTGTTTAACATTATTATGTTTTTAAACGTTATTTTAATTTTTTGTTTTATTTTACATTATAACTTATAAATACATTACAAATTTTTTTCTAAATTATATGTCATTTGTTGTATAATAAATCACACCGTAATGTAAGAAATACAAAACTTATAAAATTTGTTGGCCAGGTTAATAGATTAATTCCTAAAAAAAAATCAAATAACATTATTAAATTGTTTATGTTACAAATGCATTTTTTATTTATTGTTAATCTTTAATTAATTATTTATTTTCTTTTTTTCGTATAACATAATAAATAACGTTTTGAAGCCCTAGTCCTAAAGCATTTATTTTTTAGTATTAATATTTGATATAATGTTACCATAGGTTTAGACTCGGTTTCATTACACCAAGGTACATATTGAATGTCTACAGTACTCAGCACAAGTCGCAATTTCTTTTTGGCATCATCAAATGAGTATTTTTCAAAATCAATGTTTTGGCTTAACTCTAACACAGAATTTTCATCATTTTTTGCAGTTCCTGATTTTTGACTAGAATTATTTTCATTTGTATTCAATACATTGCTGGGCTTTTTACGGTACTTAGCCAATATGTCTTCAGAAGATTCTGTTTGATAGTAAATTTAAATATCAAAATAAGTAAATTTTTAATTAAAAAAAATGTATTATATATAATAGATAGTTCAAATAAAATAATAATATACAAACCATCAAGTAGAAGATTCTCGGATAAATTATTGTTCAACATCAATTCATTTCCACTGTTATTACTACAGCCTTGTAATGGATCATACCTATAAATAACAACAATATCAAAATTCACGTTTTAGCATAATAGCATATATCATAAAATATTTTCAAATTTACCCTAATTCATCATTTCTGTACCATTTTCCTCGACGATTTTTGAAAGAGATTTTGAAGTTTTTGAAAAACCCTCTTTTATTTTTACTATCATCATCATATCCTTCTCTATCACCACGTTCTGCTGTCTTATCAAAACTGATACTTTTTGTGATTAGATTTCCACTATTTCCCATTTTTGTATTAATTGCCACTGTATTGTTATTAGTTTTCATTGTTACAGCTGAACCATTCATTAACATAGGTTTGGGTTTAGCTCCTAGACTACTGCCACTGCTACTAGTAGTAGATGCTAAACTACAGGAACTCATATGTAATCCCATATTTGTATCACCATCATCGACTGAAGCCTATGTACAGTAATCAAAGTATCAGTATCAGTATCTTTAATATTAATATTTTTATCACGAAAAATTTTTAAAATAGAATTTACTTCTTGACTAGATGATGGTTGTGGTCTATGAGAGAATTTGGGTGGTCCAGTAGGTGTTTGTTCACTGGAAGTGGATGCCATAGAAAATGCAGATCTAGATATGTTTAATCCTGTTTCAGTTCTAGTTGATGGGACATCATCAGGGGAACCAATAAACTTGTTAGTATTTGATTCTGCACTACTGTCAGACACTTTTCGTCTTTGTACTCTATTGTTAAACGACGAAGTATTTTCTAACCGTACAATACTCTCTTGTTGTATTTCAACTATAGGTCTAAATACATTTGGAGCTAGAAATAAATAACAAATTATAATAAATGAGTTTGTAAGGATTAAATAAAACAATACTTAAATTAAATCTTACAGTAATGATAATTTGAAGAATCATCAGTTCCATCCATATCACCTCGGCTTTCTAATTCATATCTCAACATATCGTCAGATCTAAAATTACAACCAAAAAATTATAATTGTTAAAAACTTATCTTACAATAATTACTAATGTTATTAATGATAAAATGAAAATACATTTTAGCCAATTCTAAAAATAAAAATAACAATATGGTAAAAATTAAAATAATTGGATTAAAATCTTTACCTTGCAACACTAGCTGTATCATCTGTATCAACTTCAGCTAATCTATCAGTGTCAGAAGCAAAAACATCTGTACTCCAGGCTTCAGAAGCAGTTTCATTAATGTCTAATATCTAATTTTAATTATTTTATAGTTAATAATCAATTTAAATAAAAAAAAACATTTAAAATAAATAAAAACTATTAACTTGTTGATTATTAGAAATAGCTTGTGATTGTGGTGGTGGTGGTGGAAGTTGAACACTAATTTGAGATCTATCAGACTGATCGAGTATTTCATTATCACTTGCTAGAACATCCATACTCCACGTATCCGATACCATGGAAGACGTGGTTTCATCACGTCCCATCCCTTAATATTTTTAAAAGTAAAACAACATCAATATTTAATAAACATTTTCTCAATTCAAATATTTAAGTAAAAATATTTAAACAAAATATTTTTTTAATAATTTAAATTTAGTTTTATAAAATAAGCAAATTCCTAAAGGATAGAACTTAATTGAAGCATTACAATTTTTGACATAATTATATATTAATCTAAATATTAAAGTATATTAGTCATAGAACCATTTTTTTTTTTTATACAGAATATATTTTTGTTATTTTTAAATATTATGAATTGTGGATTTGAAAGTGAGTAATTTATATAGTAACTCTAATAAATATAAATATTATACTAGTAAAATAATTTAAAAGTATTTAAGTATTTATTAAAAATATGTTTTACCTTGCATCTTAGATTTTATTTCAAATTTGCAAAATTTATCATCTAGATCAAATTTACATTGTTTTGCGGATGGATTGATACGAGCAGATGGTGTTGGAGGACCATTAACTATATCCTCATTTTCTGTAACTTGTGATGATGGTGTATCACGCCCTAATTAATCAAATAAATATAACTTAACCTTTTTTTTAAATAAAGACAAACAAAATTAACCTGATATATTTGGTGTTCCTCGTCCTGATACATTTGCAGATATCATGTCTGATAAATTATCATTTTGATCCTGGTCAAGTTCCACAGATGACGGAACACTATGATTTGATGCAGCCTCTGAGACAACTTCTAAATAATCACTAGTATTTCCAGTGTCCACTTTAAAAAAAATTAATATTTTTTATAATACGGAAAACTGTCTATGTATTATTATTTATTAATTTTTACCAATTGAACCTTCATGAGATACAGAATGAAGAGGTTTTTCTTTTTTCTTTACAATTTCATATAGCTTATTGTTTTGCTCGCCATCTTCTATGAGGTTTGATTTTTCAATTTCTAAAACCTTATGCTCGGGTAATAAACCAATTCCAGCATTAAATGTATTCTCAAATGGAACAATTAGAACTTTTTGATCAAAATCTTTTTTAAATTTGTCATCATCATCATTAAAACCTTCCGAATTAGAAAAATTTAAAATATTTGTATTTGGTAATACTTTTCCAAGAGACGAAGCAGCTAAAATATTAAATAAAAATGTTCATTTATTCACAAATAATAACAATGATTTATAACATTAAAAAAAATATCAAATAATATAAGTATAGTTACTAAAGCCATAGGCTGTGATGTGAGTAACAGATTTTTATAAGAAAAGACAATAATACTGTGGTTTCACCCACGTATATATTTCACTCTAAACAATATAAATATCTTACACTTTATTATACTAATAAAGTATAATAAAAGTAAAAGTATTACCAAGGCACAAAAATATGAGTGACTACTATTATATAGTTTAAAAAGAAAAATGATAAAGCTGTATTGCATTAAAGTGATTTGCTTATATGATATAAAATTACGACTAAAATAAAATAAATACTTTCTTAAAGTAGGAAAAACTTTACAAAGCATAAAAAATACTAAAACGAATTGAAATATATCTTAATTTTAGGAACGAATCAATCAATCATTATAACTATTGTTATAGCTAATACATAAAAGTATCAATAATTTGTCGTACTCAAACATAAATAAACAAACATTTTTGTAGTATAATGAATTTAAATTAATTAGAATGCCATCTTTGAAGATATTATACTAGGGTAAAACTTTTGATTACATTTACTTTATTAGTATATAATATATACTATTACAAAATTATTAATTATAATATAATATACATATTAAATTGTAAGTATCTACATTCATTTAAATACACAATTAACTCTCGATAATCCGCAGAATTGGACGACACAGCAATCATGGATAAACAAATTTTGTTTAAATTAACACAAAAATGCTTTAAACATGTTTTTATTAAATTATCATGTTATTATTATTAGTTATAATAATTATTTTAATTTGTAAAACCATAATAATTTTTTATACATATATATAATATGTAATATACTTATTGTGTGTGTACATAATTTATATTTCTTAAAACAATTTGATTCTGTAGAGAAATCACATAATCGAGATTTTACTGTATATTAAATACATATATATACATATATTTATTTTTAGAAATATTTTACTGTCTTATTAAGATTTGGCATACTTTTGTATATATTTAGTGTTGTATAGGTATAAAATAATATGTATATACATAATATAAAATAAATTTCTTACCAGTCTTACTAAGAATCCCTAGTTTTTTCTGTTCTATGGGTAATTGAAATTTATCATTTGAATTATTATCAGGCCACATTATTGGCATATTCATCAATAAATCAGCCAATTCTTTTTTATCTGACTCACTCAATGTTCCATCATTGGATACCACATTTAAGAAATTTACCTAAACAATATAAATTTTAAATGTTTATAGAAATAGTTTATTTGAAATACTTACAAAAGTTTGAAGTTCCTCTTCAGTAAATAATGCAACAGATCTTATTAAGTTTTCTAACTTAACATTAGAATTAACAGTTAAATTTTCATCATTCAAAGAATTTCGTGATGATGTTTTTAAAAGAGCTTCCATTAAACTAGAAATGCAATCCTTATTAAAGTGCTGATATAAATCTTGAACTTTATTATCAATTGGTTCATATTTGTACATAGCCAACATTTGAATTATATTGGCCACTTGAATAAGATTATAACGTGCAATTTGAGTAATATCAGCATCAGTAATTCCATGTGGTTCGGGATTTATGATTGCTGGACAAATAAAATATGTAAAAACCAGATTTACACAAATGCCATAAATCTAAAATAAAAAAAAAATACATTAGCAATTATAGATTCCAGTGAATAATATAAAATATAAAATGCAAATATAATACTTGTTTTTCAGTCAAAGTACTTCCAGCAGTTAATAATGTATGAATTTGTCTCACAAGCCAACACACTGAACTCGGAAAACAGTAAAGATTTTCATTGAGGCTATTAATAAATTTTGAAGCAATTGCTACCAACTGCTCTACAATAGATTTTCTATAATTTTGTAGTTTTAAATTATATTCTGAACTTTCACGGTTGCATATTCTAAGATGAGAAAATCTAAAATTTTAAGTTAATTTATGTATGATAAATATATATCAAAAACATTGTTTAGATACTTAATTTTATTTCATAAAATAAATTACAACAAATTATAATAATACATTTTATTAAAATATAACTGGATTAATCTAATCATTACTATAGGTTTATATATTATTTTTTAATTTAACAGAAAATGTATAATATGATTAAGCCTAGAATAATTACCTTAAAAAAATTAATTGCTATAGATTGTTAGTACATTTTTTACTATATAAAACAAAAATTATTATATTATATTGTATTTTTTTAAATTTACAACTCAAAAATATAAATTAAGATAAGACTTAAGTTTAACGATTTTATAAAATGGCAGATCATTAAGCAACTAAAACTAAGCCTAAAACAAATTTTAAGATAAATGAACAAAAAAATATTTTTATGGAATTATATTTAGGAAGTAAAATACATAATGAAATTTTTTTATACTATATTTTATGTACTATATTTAGGGTGACCAGACGTCTCGTTTAAAATGGGATTGTCCCTTTTTTGATCATCATATCCCGTTGTCCCGACAAACTTTGAACGAGACGCTTTTTATCCTGTTTTTAGAAGATGGTCCCTTTTTAATCTCATTTTTACATATTATTACATTTTATTTTTAAAATAAATCGATCTATGAAACAAATTTACGTAATATAGTTGTATAACCAAATTTTTGTAATTAGTTTTTGTAATACAAGAATTAAGGACCGATGCTAATGAACTATTAAATTAGCGATAGTGTATAATAATAAAAAGAAAATTTTCCTAATTGTTTAAAAAAAATTGTATTAGTTTTTAAATGCATAACATTTTGTTGATTAATAATACTAAAAAAATAAATATTTCTAAACATTTGAATACTTTTATTATTTAGATTAGGTTAATTAACTCAAATGGGTAAAGTAACAATAAACAATTTTGAGGGAGGGGGGTGTAACAACTGTCCCGTGTTTTTATTTTTTTTAAATAGTCACCCTAACTATATTTGATCAGGATTTTTTGAAAATGAAATTAGAATAAATAGTAAACACTTTAAATAAACACAGTATTTTGTATTTTTGTCCATGAACAAATATATTGTCAGGGAATTATAGAAAATTGTAAAAAAAAAGGAGCTAGTTAAAAGTTTGGCCTGGGATGCCATTTCACTTCATGCAGACCCTAAGCTCCTCCTAATCAAACATATTTGTGTTTGCCATGAAGTTAAACTACAATTCTATGGACAAGTCGACTGCTTAATTGTCTATTTAATTTGAATAGAATATTAATATATGTTTTTGAAATTTAAATCCAATAATTAAATGTCAATATATTTGATTTTTAAATAATAAATAATAATTAAGTTGATGATTTATTTACCTCAATTGAGCTTTATCTGGATCAATATCGAGATACTTTTCCTCGTCTTTTAACAACTCCATAATGGGATCATGAAATGCAGCAGTCAAAAATAATTTTGCAGAAAATAAACTGCCATGGAATGCTGAATACAATCTTGAAAAAGCACATGATCCGTGACTTAATATCCTAAAATATTTAAGCATTTATTATCAATTATTATAACACAGAATACACACATTATATAATTATTAATTAAATATATATATTCTATTCAATCAAAAGGGCAAACCTGCGAGGGTTATCTGCAGGTATTAATTGTAACACAGCCAAATGTCTGAGTAATTTTAGTATTAAAACATTATCCTCGGCCATTAAGCAAGATCCAAACACTCCAGATAAAGTGCAATTGACAACTTCTGGCATTTTGTTAGTAAATAATCGGTCTCCAGCAGCTAAACAGCTTGCTAGTAGTTTTGGATTTACACGCAATTTTTGTACAAGAACACCAAATCCTTGTGCATTCTAAAAACAAAACTTATTAATTAATTTGTTGTTGATTTTTATGAATACAAGCTTACATCATAGCCAATTGATTCATGAACTTCAACAAAATGTGCATCATCCAAGTGTTGAGCAATTTCACAACAATCAGCAGGGGTACAATCAGGATTTGACAAAACTAATTTGTTGAGATTAATCCGTTGTTGAGTTGTTATCCATGCTTCTTGGGCCAATCTATTTGATACACTGATCACCTATAAAAAATATATTTTTTCAATTAAAAATCAAAATTGTTTTTCAAAATAGGTCAGTTACACAATTAAGCAAAATTTTACTATATAAGTATTTAAACAATAAAAATTTTAACTGAGCAAGAATGAACATTTGATAAATATTTACCTGTTCATTCAATGTCTGCAAATTATTCAATTCATATTGAGTGAAGAGTCGTTCTTGTCGCATATGCGTGGCTAATTCCATCAGATCTTGCAATAGTGTTTGATCCTCCATAATTGCTCTGGTTTTCTATTCACAAAATGCAATCACATACCTAATTAATTAATTTCAATGGTCAGCGAATTGTGCTGTCTATTAAAGGAAATTATCTCAATTGGCGGTAGTCTTAGATTTAAGATTTTCATTCGACGAGAAATAATCCCAAAACCCATAGATATACAGTGTTAATCAGTATGTAACAATTATAGAAGGGAAGGGATAGATTAAAACATTTTACTTATTATGTTTAATTACACAATGTCAAACATTGAACATATGTGTTTGTTTAGTGTCATTATTTTTTTGTTTTATCATTATAACAATAATTATTATTACTTCTCCGGTCACAAACAGCAGACGATTAAAACATAGTTATTTCACAACAACAGGTATCCAATAATAATCATCCTGGTCAATCAAAAAACAATTAAGAAAATAGTAATAATAATAGTAATAAATAAATAATTGGTCCCGATGTCGTTCATAGAACGATTCTTCTTCTTCGATTTGTGGATTGTACTACATGACAGATTGGGATCGTTTTCGATTTAACACTACGATTTATAAACGAAAACGTTAACATGTAATATAAAAATTAGGCAAATAAAATAAAATGTAAAAACAGACGATAGCGACGGCACGGCTCTTGACAACTGATATTTGATAACGAAATACGAAAAAAATCACTCGTTAAAAATGGAAAGCGGCAGAAGTGGGACGAAAAACACAATACCATGGCCTATATTCAAAAGTTTGAAATACTTATTTCTAAAGTTTCAAAGGCTATATCTGCTGCTGCTACAAACCTACAACTTACTGCTATTGTAGGATGCAGATAACGTGCGATACCATTATTATTGTCGTCAGACGGACGATGTACGCACAAGAAGTAATGAATGAACTACGGTCTGTACTCTGTAGCATACGCGTCGCGACTCGCGTTATCTATATACCTATATAGTTATAATGTTAAAACGGACGTGCTAGTGGTGCTGTGCAATCGTGTGCCGCCATCTAGCGGCGGTTTCCCAACAAACTTATTCTAAAACAAACTATACAAAGCATTCCAATCGGCAATCATAGAATAACAATAATTACTTATTAATTATTACAAATTACTATTTTCAATAACATTCATTTTTAATTCTTTTTTTCAACGCGGAATATGTTTTGGAGTACTTGTACATACTCTAGTAGTCTAGTTCTACTACTTCTACTTAAGAATAAGTATTTAGTTTATACTTTTAAGTATAAAAGTGGCAGTGGCGTTCCCGGGAATTTTCGATAGTGGGATATAATATGTTATAAGAAAAGACCGGCTTATTTGCATTAAAAATACACACAAATTGTATAATAAATTGCACTGTAAAAATAAAAAAGTTATATAAAAAAACTTTAAATTCTTTATTATAATTAAATAAATAAAAAAAAAAATTGATGAATGTATTACTTTTTTGAATTAATATTAACAATTAAATAGGTATATTTCCAAATTATGTTCATTAAAATTAAATCTCTTATTATATTTTATATGTTTGTACAAAGAAAAAATACGTTCTACTTCTACTACACTAGTTATTGGTGCATAAAAACTCAATAGTTTAGGCGTTATATCTAACTAAACATCTGCTTTACCTGACACGACTTCATAGTAAGATTTAATAGTTTTATATCCTTTATTTTTTTTTTCAATTATATATTATATAAATTTATCTTTAGTTTTTTTTTTCATTTGGACCAGGAATATTTGTTAAAATATCTTCAGTAGCTGAAGTAGCTCACTATTCGATTCTTCTATGTTTGTAAGGTTAATGGATAACTCGGGTAAGTGTAATTGTATGAATGGCGAATGCTATAAACCACATTTGACTGCATTATTTTGTAAAAGCTGTTTTAGATTTTCCACACTGATAGGGATTAACATCGTCTTTTAAACTTTTAATCACAATTAAAAAATTTTCAAAATTATTTGTAAAGAAAAGTGCAGCTTTTAACCATGTTTCCCACCTTGTAATAATAGGTTCATCTGGAGGTAAAGGTATACCTGGCATTTCTTTTCAATATATATTTATTCTCGATCTCAATGGTACTTTTAGGAAAGGTTTTTTTTTCCTAAAATAAACGAAATAAGTTAGATATTATGTATTTAGATTTTATATATTAAATTAATTACAGTAACAACTCCAATATCTAATAATTTGTTTTGCAAAAATCAGCAAAAAAAGTCAACAGGTGGGATATACATCACCTTACGTCCTTACCCTTAACCACCCCCTCCTGGGCACGCCACTGAAAAGTGGAATGGTACAAGAGTAAACCGCAAAATATTGGTACATTATACACCGCTCAATGAGTGGCGCTCATCAAAACTTTAATCACTTAAAAAGTTATAACTTATATTATTAATAAACTAGGTAGGTACGTATAGATAGTTACGTGTCAACTTGTCCATAATTTTATTTCCATAGATCAAGGTAATACGTATAATCCGTTTTTTAACAAAAATTAAATATTGGTACTAATTTGCTATCGCTCCGTAACCAAATAATAAATTTAATGTTGGGCCTACATAATAGTGATGGATATTAGTTGGTATATGTATAATAAGTAATTAAGTAGGTAAGTATGTTTTATTGTAAAATCAAAACTCAATTTATACATCCATGTTTAATGTCATGTTTGCTTTTTAGTATTTTTTAAATATATTTAAAATTATCTGAATTCAATTTTCGTCTTATACCACCACACCAACAAATTTAAACATTTGATTACGATATTTAATTACTATTATTTTCTACGTTAACATCGCCAACGACCATACCACGTTGAATACACCAGTTCTCGTCCGATCACTGAAGTTAAGCAACGTCGGGCGTAGTTAGTACTTGGATGGGTGACCGCTTGGGAACACTACGTGCCGTTGGCATTTTTATTATGATAATGGTCAATATTTATTTCCAATTTTAACTTAAAAAATATTAAGATATAAAGATATCTTTGTCAAGTTTTTTTTTAAATTTTTAATTACACAATAAAATAATATTTTTACCTAACCTAACCCGTTAAGCCATAAGGAACTTTTCTAGGTTCAAATATATAATATATATACTCAACTTATAACTGCGTATACAAGTTAAAATAATTGTACTGTATTATATTTTAAACTATAGGCTATATTACGCACAACAAAACATTCGACGTACGAATTTTTTTGTACGTTTCCACCACGAACGGCGTTCAGTGGTGGTTCCATGACTGGTGTTGGTTATTGGATCTGAATAAACGTGCACATCATAGGCCGGTTTTGTTCCATTTTCAACCTCGGCTACTAAAACTTTCATAGGAATGCACTCAATTTCGGTTGCTTCGGTTTCACCAAACGTAATGTGAATGTTCGGCATCGAACTCCATGGTTTTTTCGGTAGACGAGTGAAGTCGCCCTTCGCGGCGTCCCGTTTGGTCGAGTCCGATGACGATGATCGGATCTTCAATGCATCACCTGCACCAGACATAAGTGCAATATTGAGAACCGATCCATATTGTTTTGACATCGAATCGAAGAAATCACGGCATATTTTTTGGGGCTCGCCGTTTGCAAGTGAACCAAGTGATTTGGCTGAATTAGACAGCATCGCTGGGCAGGCCGCAGCGCAGACGGCAATCGATTTTTAACGTCGGGCGTAATATTATTGTTTTATTAATGATTAGGTATATAGTTTATGATATGCGTTAATATATTTTACGATAAATGTACGTTATAACAATATACATTCAGGACAAAATAATAAGTTATTCGACGTAGGTAGGTATTGTTTGTAATAATAACACTGTAACAATAAACTGTGCGACCGAAATAAATAATATTATTATTATGTAGGGATTTCAACATTCTACATATTATAGTTACCAATATTAGTAGCCAGCAATACATGCTTATAGTTTTTAATGTTTTTATATCAGAAGTACATTTTTATTCAAATATTAAAAAATAATGCTACTAAAATAATGAATTAAAAACATGATAGGATAATCGATAATACAAAAAAAAAACGTCACAACGGCTCTGGATGACGGTGCAATGAATAAAAGACTGTAGGCACATTGCATGTGCCATGTACACAAAGGTAAAGTCTAGACGAGCCGATTACGCGCGGTTTGCAAGAGGCGACGGAACGCAAAAAACCTATACTGTGCGGCGACACAAAAACAACTTGTCGTCCATGTGTTCGACAATAGGTAACTCGACGGTTTTTGTGACAGACTTGTCATCGCTTACAGGGGCGTATTTAGAAATGTCTTAAGGGGGGGGATACAAACAAAAAGTTCAAATTTGCGTACACGGGGCATAGAGTTGTAAAATTTCTCATATAATAAAAATTAGTATAAAATACGGTGAATGGAGGAGGCACGGGCCCCATATGCCCCTCCCTTAAATACGCCCCTGATCGCTTATATATGTATAGATAATGCTACACGAGCAATCGGAGACGTGCGCACACAACAGTAATTAATCAGTTAGTATCAGTATACAAATGGCGACTGATATAGCATCCGGCATCCGAAGTGCAAATGGTATTTTGCGATAACGCAAACAGTGTGCAATTATACAAAGATACAATGTCACTGTCGCGGATACAGTAGTTGACCGCGAACCGACGATGTACGAACGTGTACATTTGTGGTTCTTAGCTAAAGCCGTCGGATGGGACGACAGCGATGCAGGATCGTGGGTACGAGAAGGAGAAGGCACGGAGTCTGGCGATAAGTCACCAACGCACTACGTTCCCCGGCACCCCGTGGTGTGACTAACTCGCGGATGTCGCACGCTCGGCTATAGACGCGTTAGACCCCCTCTGCAAGGCGGCCAGTCGAACGGCGTCCGCCTTTTACAATCGCGTGGCGGTACCGGGGAGTGGACAACGATGCTGGACGGCTCCAATAGTAGTTATGGCAATCGTTACTATAATTTACGATAGCTCGAAAATTAATCGTTACGTAACAATGCGACCGACTGCTCGGTGGACACGAAACGTCATAGCTAACGGTATATGTGTAGTTAGAGTGAGATTGTAATGCATTACACGCAAAAAGGTAACGACAAACAGTAGAAAAGTTGGCGATGGAACAGCCGGAGAACAAGCCGGATAAAAACATACTAAAGCGTCTGAAGCGCTTAACGTTCCAGTGGATTGCCATGAAGTGGTGGCACACTCGGAAGCACGTTAAAATAAAAACGATCGGTGTACGTTTATGCGTCGCATCGCGGGCGGAGGCTGACGAACGGCCGAACGTATAGGTGGCAATCGGGGACGCATAAAAATAATACGGCGACCGATACAACAGCAGATCCAAATGGCTAATGGTGTTTTGCGATAGTAAAAAAATACAGTGTCGGTGTCGGAGACGCCTCGGCAAGATATTGTAAAAGTAAAACAAATAATAATAATAAAAAAAACACAAATATCGTGTGATATGGGATTACCGGAAACACAACCAATAATGTTATAAAGACTGCGTATATCACCTACTGCACCTTACATGGTGCGAACGTTAAATTGTACGTTAATACACACGCGCCATCGATAACACACGGACGACTGATATATTATATTATGTGATCACTGATGATGGCAATGCAGTTTACTTACCAAGACGAACGGGGAATTGTCGGGTGGCTATGCATTTTAAGAACCAAAACGATATATTATGATTTTGAGCTTTTGAGTGTATTGGTACACTCGTCACTCAATCAACACTAACTAATTTTTAATTGTGTGTATTATTCATTTTTTCAATACTTATAAAAAGTTTAAACGATTATATAATCTTCAAACAAAAAAGAACATTATTACCTAAGATTTAACATTATTTTTCAAAAGACTTTCAACTAAAAATATCCATTCAGCTATATATTATTATATGTTCTCGCCTTCTCGACTAACGGTATACTTATTACTTACACCGAGTGTCAAGTTAGATCAGCTGCAGATAGTATAGAATACTTCGATTAGCCATTATAATATTATTTTACTTACTATTAATGTGTTGCTCTATACGCACAAATGTAGTTAAATTGTCTGTACAATGCGCCGGACAAGCCGAGTAATGCGATACACATACACATCATAATGTATGATTATTTTAGCTTTAAATACAGACGTTATTAGCTATATATAGTTACTATACAATATCAATTATTTTATTAATCATTCATTATCATGGCCATCTGTTAACGGTTTAAAAAAAAATTAATTTTATATCTTTTTAAGAGATTATGGTATTTGTTAGATTTGTGTAGCATATTGGCAGTAGCGGAGAAAGACTTGTTAGCGCCCCTGGCAATCTTGGACAAAGTGATTTTTACCAATTAAAAAAATTGACAAATGTACGTAATATATGCATTATTAATAACAATAATGGATCACTAACGGAACAATTGGGAAATTTCATTATTAAATTCACACGTAGCGTACTAGTGTGTATAAATGAACAAAATCACACACATTTAAAAATGTATATAATGAAAAAGAATAAAAATTAGTAATTACTACTTTCGTAGGCACACTTCGCCATACTCTTGCTGGTCCTTGCCGCTCACCACTTAATCATAACACATCGACTATCGTTGGCCGTCAACATACACATGACACAAATATTATACAATAAATTAGTTACCCGTTTTTTCGATATTTTATATGCAGCATGTATAGTGTTAAAGTTTGTATACAAACAGACAGCGCAAATCGTATTTTTATTTCTAGGTTTCTTTATTAAACTAAATAAATAATTATATTGTATTATTTGTGTTATTGGTACAAATGGTATTATTACTTACATATTTGTTAAATTACTATAATAATATGTCCAGTTTTTAGTATCTTGTGATTTTTTTAAATGTAGGATTAGGCGAATCAGCTGACCAGTCTGCGATCTGTAAGACCGTAAAACATGCGTGCTTATACATAATTTTGTGAGTAATATTTATTTATTTAAATTGTTGTACTGTTAAAGTGTATAGTTTAAAAACCCTAGATTATTTTAATTTTAAGAGTTCAGATCTAATAGCTGACTGACAGGTTTGTCTAATCTAAATATTTACAATAAAATATTGCTTTATCACAGATAGTTATATTTATTATTGGTTTGTATATTATATATATTGTATACCTATTATTATATTATATAATAAGTATGGTTTTAAAATTAGAAAAGTGTTGAATTTAAAAAAATAGTAACCGGAGGAAGGGTCGATATTATGTTATATGTAACGTAGGTATAATTACTTTTTTTTCAAATAAAAATCGTTTTTGTATAAATTATATTAATTACAAAATAATTATATTTCACAAAGACAAAAACTTACGATGTACTTAAACATTTAAATATTTTAACTACCCATATCCTAATTTATAATCGAACATTTTTGGTTATTAATGATTTAAAATGGCTGTTATGTGGTTTTAAATCAAATTTATTGTTCGTACGCGTTAACTTGGAAAAACGGGTACCTACGGTAGATATGTCAGTAACTCACGTTGACGTGACGCACACGCAGCAGTATTGCAGTAACACTGTAGCGTAAGCATTAAGCATAATATTATTATATATTCATTGAATATTATTCACCAAATGACCAAACCGTCCTCAAACTATACAATCGTATAAAAACAGAATATCAAATTGAACCAACGAGAAACGGTGGAAGGCGGATTCGCGATTTCGTTTAAAACCTGTATGTATTGTTGAAATTTTGACGTATCTTTTGTGTCTTGTGATGCTAAAATTGGAATATTAGTATTGATGAATTTTGAATGAAACGAATGAGTGGAAATGTGGATACGTCATATTACAAATTGATCAATTACGACTTACGATATTGACACTTGCAATACAATAGTCATTTAAAGTATGGGCGTGAGTTTTAGGTAAAAGGTAAATATGTTACCAATCAAAATTTGTCAAAACGTAGGTAGCAAGGGGAAAAAATATTATATAATTGATATTTAAAATCATAATATTCCATAACAAGTATATTAATATACTATTATACATTTATTTTTTAATATTTTATAATGAATTCGAAAATTGACCATTTTTATCAAAGTATTATTTATACATCATAAATATAATATAAACCATCATAAAATGCTCCATACAATTACCAAAAATGTCTTAATTCTTGCACTTCTTTTGTAAATAAAAAAAATAACTGTGTTTGCTCAGGACTTTTTAGTTACAGTACTTATGAGCTACTTACCTTTATTAAATTTTCAAAATCTTAGTTATAAAAATTGAATGTACCATAATCATATATTTTTAACTTTAAAATAATTTCATAATTTTGACGATTTTTATCATTATTGGATCAACTCATTACAAAACTTAATGGTAAGAACTTTATCTGCGTTCTTATGTAGGTTTTTTAAGAGTATAAACGTGAACTGTTGAGCATATATTTGGTATACTACTTTTATCACAAATTCCATTTAAGAGGGTTGAGCTGATTTGCACTATTAAATATAATACTTTTAAATCACTCCTGTATGGTTGTATCAATATGAACTGTATCTTATATTCTAATCCTTTAAACAAAGCTGGATTTCTCAGATAACAAACTAAAATATGATAGTAGAGTTTAATTTTTTTATTAATTAAATTAAATTAAAATAACAATTAATATACATGATTCTTTACTATCATGTTAGAATTAATAAAAAATTTGTGAAAAAATGTTAACACTTTATTATTTTATTATATTCTTAATCTTGAATTTCATGAAACATCAGTGTATATTTGTTTACAGTTGAGATCTGTTTCTGAAATGATAAATACAATTAAAAGTTTTAGATATTGATATTTCAAATTATTTATAATACACCAACAAGTCATAATAATTTATATTGTATAAGATTTAAGTTATTTCTTGTTTTTTTATCATTTTGATTATTAACATTGACTATAGAGTAAATAATAATATATAATAATACATAATCAATGTTGTTAATAATATAATATACTATAAACATGTTAGTCAATACAATTTCTAAAAAATTATAAAAATAATGAAAGAATTCCATGTGCATAAATTAAAAAAAAAAACAGTTAATGCTGTTGGATGTTTTTTTTTTTAAGTATTTTAGAAATTGGTAAACATGAAATAGCACTAAGTAAAGGTTTATATTAGGTATAGTTTTAAAAGAGTAATAATAATAATTATTTCTTGTAACATCATACAATTTTTATTTACTAAATATAAATACCTTCTTTACGACGCAGTAAGTTTTTCTTTGTCTTAATTAATATCCGGTGACCAGGACAATCAGCAATTTCCAAATAGCATTTACTTCGACAACACTTTTTACAAAGTTTATACTCACATTTTAAGCCCTTGATAGCGAATATAAAATTAATAATAGTAAATAAATAAACATTTATTTATTTGGTTAGTTATAATTATAAATTTCACTTAAATAATTTTAGGTACCTTTGGATTTCGACATTCAGAACATAATTCTTCAAGTATTCTTTGACACCTGATTTCTTTGTTTTTTAATTTACTCAACTGTTTTAACTTTTTTTTTGACAATTTCAATGGGTCTTCGTCATCAATACTTCTTTTTAAATTCTATTTGAATCAATTATTTTTTTAAGGAAATTAAAATATATATATTGTTTAACAATATAATTCCTTACCTCTTTTTCGTCGGTTTTTGATTTATTTACTTCTTCATTAGTTTCAAGTTCAACTAAATTACTCTTTGGTGGTATACGAACCATCGGTTGACACAACCAAGGAGGTAAAGTTAAGTTATAATCTAAAATTGTATTAGAAAACTGTCAGGATGTAATTTGTTTATAATATTTAAGTGTCATAATTAGTTTACCATTTTGATTGTTATTCCACGGTAATTGGCCCATGTGATATGGTAAATATTTTACTTTTAATTGCATAATAGCATTTCTAAAGTCATTACGATTTTGACCTTTTGCTAATATATCTCTTATTGATTCATTTTCAGGGAGACTGAATCTGAAATTACAAAAAATAAAATAATTATAACCACATTATAATTTAAAAATAATAATTTATACACATACATATGGTAGCAGATTTTAAATAAGTGACCTCTTGTATTTGAAAGTGGACAAGGATATTGCTCGCTAAGATCTAAGTACTCAAGTGCTGGTTCCCAAACAGGAGGTGATTGATTATCAAAAATATATGGATTGTGAAGATGTCCTTCAGCAGACATAACTCCTTCACACAAAGTTTCCTTTAAACACCTTTCAATATCTTGATATATAAGAATATTTCCATTGGCTAAGACAGGAATTGTTACATTTTCCCTAAAAAATAAACATAATATGTGAACTAAAATAATAGTTAAAAATACTAATGATTTTAACAAATCTAATTTATTTTAGAAAACAACTATATACTATAATGATAGTATAATTGTAAATCATTTTATAGATATAATGTACATCATATTAATTATTAGTATACTTAAGTAATAAGACTTAACTAATAACTTTATTAATCATTAATAGAGTACGACATTCTATTTAATCTATTACTATTATTATTTATGAAAGTTGATTATATTTATAGATTAAAAACATTGTAAAATTATCTATAAAATTAAATTTTATATTTTAATTTTAATAATGTTAAAAATATATCTGTGGTGAAAAACCCCCATTACATTTCTAAAACAGAATATTGTACTAAATATTCTTTAACATAAAAGTATTCATTTTTATGCTCTCAAGTAGTGTACAAGGGTTTTACTTATATGTAGAAAAACAAACCAAGAAATCTTATTCAATTATATCAGAATAATCTGAATAAAAATATGTAAAAACATAAAAATCAAAACACTACACATGACTATTATTCTTACAATAGTCATAAGCCATTACTCATAACTTGTTTCAAATAAAATAAGTATAAATTTATGTTATCAAAAATATAAACCAATAAAATTAAAATACATGCAAAATACATCTCTAAAAGGAGGAGTAATTATAATAGATAGTTACAAATTATTTTGGATTTTTTTTTTACTTACTTTACAGCTTTTATTTGATTCCAATCGGCTATTCCTGTCAATCTTCCTTTTTGATCTCTAGTCCGACCATGAACTGATAACATTTGACAACCTGCTTCTTCTAACATTTTAGCATATGAAATAGTTTTTGTTAAATCTTCAAAAATACGGATTTTACATGATACTGGTACTTTAAGATTGTCTTTTAATGTTTTAACTGAAATTCAAACATACATAAATACCATTAACATATTTTGTGTTAAGTCTAGCGAGAGAATATACTGCAATCCGTAGCAGGATGTCTTGTAGGGACGCATATAATTGGCATCATGTTCTCTTACTGGACAGACTATAGTTAGGTTGGGTATTAACCATATCAATATCATATTATTATTATTTATTATTAAGTAAAAATAAATAAACACACTTACCAATTTCAAATATAAGTTTCCATTCATCTTGGAGAAAAGAACCATAAAATCCACGTTTAGCAATGGCTTGTGGACAACCCAAGTTTAGATCTATTACATCGCAACTATCTTCAACTAATTTTCCCGCTTCTAGTATTACTTTTGGATCATTACCACAAAACTATTAAAAATAAAATATAGGAAATGTTGACAAAAAATTAACTTAGCAGACATATGGTATCTATACATTATTACACAGTCACAAATATAATAATGCATAATATATTTAGAGTTTGGCGGAACTAATATTTTGTAAGCTTTAATATAAGAGTGTATTATTATTATTATTTGTCTTATCAAAAAAACAAATAGTTGAAAAGAGAACATTATGTATATTTGTACATTGGTTTTATGTTATGTTAATTTTGAAGTGAGTTTTATGACCATTTTCTGTGGTAATATTCTACATAGCTACTCATAGCTTGTTTGAAAATTTTTTATGGCAAAAACTAATGTACAAACTTAGAAATGTTTTACTTTTATGTTTCATTCCAATTTAGTATCAAAGTTCAAAATTGGTTCTGGTTCTGTTAAACACAAATTTCTTTTGTTGTAGAATTTATTATAAGATAGAGGACATGATGACATGGTATAGCTTTCTTTAAATATTATTGAATGAATATAATATAATTTTTTTATAGTTATACCTGAACAACTAAAGGACGGTCTTCAGGGCAAGTAGTAAAAAATTCTTTGCGATATTTACGATCTTGAACAAAATTCTGACTGTGTAACATTGGTGCGAAACATAATTGAACACCATGTTTACGTGATAGCATTCGCCAAGGTAGTTCACTCTGTTCAACCATAGGGGCTAGTACATACTTTGGTTTTCCAAGCCTTTCCCATACATTTTCTTTTGACTCCATAGTTCTAATTAATTATACCTAAAAAATAAATTTAACTATACAATTATTTTATTAATAATTAAATAACCGAAAAACAATTTTACGATTTCAGAGGATATAAAAAGACAATCTGTTGTTTGTTTTACTATTTCTGCTTTACTTACATAGGGTCATTAAATGCATTTTATGAAATTAATTTGTTTTTTATTTGAGAAATTTAACAATTTGTACATTATTTGTCTTTATTTAATTCAAGAAAATGGAGGTATACAATATATTCAATATATTTATTGTACATAAAATCAAATGTACTTATTATTAGTGTGCATATACAAACAAATTATAGAACACTTGATTTTAATTTTTAACTGAAAAATTAGCAACCTAGTATAGCATATGCATACAGTTTAGCAGGTATCTTCAATCTTCATAAATGAAATAGAAAATAGGTAGGTGTATTTATTGATATTTCAATAGATACTGTAATCCACATAATCCAAAATAAATATAAACCATAACTTATATGGACACCATTTTTATTATGCAAAAATAAATAAACACAATATTTGATAATACAATATTATATTTATATAGTATATATTTATCAAAAACAAAATGATGAGTAAATATTATAAATTATTTCACTTTCAAATTTTTAAAACAGGAAACTAATAGGTATGTTTTAAAGACAATTATCTGGTAAAAATTCTAAAAAACACAAGAAAATTATTTATTAATACTTCAAATAATACGTTTACTTAAAATTTAAATCATGGTTAAACATACCAATTTATGATAAAAGTACAATAGAAAAGTATGATGTTAGATGTTATATAAGTTTATGTGAAAAAAATGTCCAAGTCCACTAACGTATTTTTATCAAATAAACAGAAAACCAACCAAATTTATTGATTATAGAATTGATTTTAATTTTTCTTAATAGTAGGTTTTGAAAAATGGCATTAGGAGAGAACCAAAATTTTTTTTTTAAGTTTAGACAATGAAATAAAATATGACTGAATATTGAATAATGTAAATACATTTGTATGATTAGACTATAATTATCACAAATTCATAATCACACAATATACTGTTTAACATAGGCGTGCGCACAGGGTGAAGGGTATGTAACTGCACCCCTAGTGAGTTCAGCTTAGTTTAATGTTTAGGTACCGAGTTGAATAATTTTTCATGAATTAAAAAAATGTTAAATCTGTTTTTTAGTACTGTGCACTCACAGCAAAAATGTTCTGCGCATGCCTATGCCGTTTAACCCTTTCTTCCTTATTATACAAGGCTTAAACTTATCATGTATATAGAAAAACATATTTGGTTATTGATATAATACTTCACTGTTATTAGTTATTACTACTAAGACTATAAATTACAATACCTTAATTATCAAGACTCGATATTAGTAAATTAAAAAAAAAAATACTCAGTATTGTTTTAAATACAAAACAGACAGATCTTACTTTATATAACTCTCTTAACTCTTTAGATTTTAAATAATAAAATATAATAAACACAGTGGACTTATTATCTTTATTTTTTTTTTAACATTTATATTAGATAACATTAAAACTGTTGCAGGCAATGCTATTAAATTGGACATATTAAACACCAACTAATGATTTTTTTAATGTAATATAACCACTGTACAGTGTAAATCATTGACCTTAAAAAAATATACTCAATTTTCCATACAAATTTCACAAACATATTATTTGCTAATAGGTACAATTTAAAACTAAATTGTGACAATTCAAACATTTGGTTTTCACAAAAACTTATTTTTAAATAAATAATAATAGTCTTCTAAATATATTAAAATTTTAAATTAATTTATAAAAATGGAAAAGTATTAAAATATTAATATAATAGTACAACAAGAAAGGACGACTTACAATTGGTACCTATATATCACATGATAACAAATAGTATAATATTGCGTGCTCGGTAATCATTTTTTATTTGGTCATTACGAAAATTAAACATCATTATTGATTTAAATGGGTTGCAGTTGTTTGTTGATTTTTGAAAACGTAAATTTATTACATGTCACAATGAAAACATATTGATAGTCACGATTAGTCTCATATAAGGACTAGGGAAGTATAACAGTTTGAGTATTATATATAATATAATAAATAGGTACCTACTTAAGTTGTATATATAATGTAAGTGTATAAAATAAAAAACAATAAAATCCAAATTTATTTTGATATAATTATTTGTAGTTTATTCTTTCTCAGAATTTTGAAAATTTACGTATATAAGTACAATATTGATGACATAAATATTGTGTTCTAAAGCTAAAATGCCGTCCGAAGAAAAATAAATTAAAAATTTTAAAACTTAGCTCATTTAGGTTAGTTTAAAATATTGCTCAATTAACGAGATATTATTATTATTATAAAATAAATTATAATAAGTACCTATAAAGTTTAATTAAGTACAATTCGTACTTACGAGTTACAACATTCTTTCTTATGAAACAAGTTTATATCAATTTAAAAATTAAGATGTTATAAAAATGCATTTTATCATACTTATTTTTTTTCATTCCGTTTCTCGTGTAAATGTATACATGAAAGCACAAGTTGATATGTTATATTATAAGAAATATTATTACCTATGTAGGAAGTATTATGTGATCTTAAGAAAATGCAAAATAAAGATGTACATATATATTTTTTAAATGTTCTTAAGTGATTAACGGCATTTTATCTTATCATAGCAGTAATAGTCAGTATAGGTTATCGTTACTCATTCGCGTTAAATCAAATAGGTACCTATATACTATATACATATACCTACATCCAAACTGCTATACGGAAGAACTTTCCGACAGACATTAGACCAGGGAAATTAGTAAATGGAAATAGCGATAGTCGTTGATTCGTTCGTGAGTCGTTTCGGCTCAGACATGGTTGTAAGGTAGTAAAACTATATAATATTATTGTTTATAATTTTGATTACCAAACGCCGTCGTTCATAAAATATTTTATCGGTCTACGAGGAGCAGACGATAAAAATGAAATGCAAATTGTGCGCACACACACATCACGTGGGTTTCAGGGGAGGAAAGGGTGGTTATGGAAAACCCCACACATACACACACACAAACATAAATCACGCGCTTTTAGAAGTGTTGTGCGGGGAGGAAGACGATGTCGGCGGTGGCGGCGACGATGTTGACGACAGCCAACTACACGGCCTAGTCTGCGGGTAACGGTTTTTCAGTTGCGGCGTTGACGGGTTGGACAGTCCCGATTCATGAATCGGCGAAAGGTTGGACGACGATTTTGAGTGTTTTATCTGTCCGTTTCCGCCACCAATCTTGCGCCGCTTGGCTTTCGACGGTTGTTGTTCGACGAACGCCAAAACTTGGCCCAGCTCCTTGAGCGTGATCTTTTGCATCTGACGGTGGCCGGCCGCGTGCGGCAGGGCCGGAAGCGTGCCTGAGTTGAACGATTTCCACTCGTCGACGACCAACGACAGTTGACCACCGTCGGTGGGTATGACGCGGTTCCGACGGACCGCGAACGGCGATGGCGGGACCTTGACATGATGGGCAGCGGCTGCGGCAGCAACGGCGGTTCGACCGAACACCGGCTCGGGTTTCTGGAAGCAACAACAGAACCCTTTGCGACGTTTGCCCAACACAAAAAATCGCGCGCCGTCGCCCCGGATCCTGTTCTTCTCCAGACAGTACCGGCACTTCGGCTGTGCGTTCTGTTGCTCGCGGTCCTCCGGTCTCGCAGTCCGGTCCATGTCCTTCGGGTGCAGCAGCCTACTGGCGCCGCTATTGCGACCGTACGACTCCACCGTTTCCACGGTCATGTCGTCGTGGGCCGCGCCGTCCGAGTCGTTACGGTTCGCGCCGTTCAGGTTCGAGTGGATGCCACACGACGGCCGCTTTCGTCGGCCCGCGGTCACCGCGCCGTAACAGCAAGCCGAGCTGTACACTCTGGCCATAGCGGACTTCCGGCCCGCAGCGTTCTTGCAGGATCCCGAAGACATCGCGACGTTGTTGTCGGACATGGACGACGACGACGACAACGCGGCCGCGCCGTTCCTGGAATCGAACTCTGGATACCGCCTATAGTTCCGGATGTACTCGTACGTGGTGATGCCCAGCGCGGATATGTACACGTGAAAGACGCACAGGTGCAGCAGCAATACCATGGCGACCAAGGCCAAGACGCACTGGGCGGACGCAACGGCCACGAACACGTTCCGATCCACCGGCAGTCGACTGATGCTGAATAACTGGTTCACCTGGATGGTCTGATTGCTGCCGAACACCGGCCGCAGGTAGTGTTCGACGTTTAACGGGTCCGCGTTGTAGATGACCAGTTCGGCGGACGATACTAGCACGATCACCAGGCACGCGAGCACTGCCGACACGACGCTCACGATGAACGCCACGTAGTTTCTCGCGCCGATACAGTGATTCAGCCACTTGCAGTGGTGGTCGAACTTCTCCACGCACTTATTGCACGATCCGCAGTGCTTGGTCCGGTGACCGGACGTGTATATATTGCACAGGTGACACTTGCCGTTCTCGATGACGTGCGCGTGTTTGGTCTTGTCTAGCTCGGGTACGGGCTTTCGCGACGATACTCCGTCGTCGCGAAGGGCGCGGAGCTGCGGGTCCGCGGGATCGATGAGCAGCGCGGCTACGTGCGACACGACGTGCAAGAAGAACAGGCTGCCCAGCACGAACAGCGCGATGGGGTAGACGTCGGGCCCGAGGCCGGGCAAGAGGACTCCGAACGAACAGGCGCCGAACGTGGCCAGTACTAGCCAACCGGCCACTTGCTGCGGGTGCCACGGCATCTGCAGCCCGTGGACGCGCCGCTGTTTCCTTCTGGTCTCGCTGTGGCACGGTGTCATGATACACTGCGCATCGCACGATCCCGATCCACTACAGCGACGACACCAGCAACAGCACCGTGTGTAACCACTACGCCACGACCAATGGCGGCGGTGGCTAAACGATATATTACGATATGGCGGAGAGTGCGTTTACGGTCTAACGTCGCCAATCGAGTCGGTGCACGATGACGCGGTTGCGGAAACGACGACGGCGGCGGCGACAAAGGACTCGGGACGGATGAAGCATGGCAGACGTCGATGGCGCTCGGACGGCGGGACGATTGGTACTGGCGAGGGATGCGCGACGTCGGTCCGAGGGGCGCGAAACGGCGGTGGAATGTGCGCGACGACAACACGCTGGGGGCCACCCGCCCACACACCCGTGTCTAAAAGTTCCCCTTCGAGCGTGCCGCGTCACGCCGTATCGATTAGTTTACGGCCACCCTCGCGCGTATCCACAGCACGTTAACCACCACCACTATAGCGGCTGCCGACCGCGTGCGACGAGGACCGAAGTTATCATTTTGAACGTCGACTAGTTATGACGCGCTCGCAGACTTAGTGTACATATTATCACAACAACCTACTCCGAAAACCCATTTCTGCATGCGAATAATCAATCAATCAACGACGATCGGTAGACGGTGTACATGTATATATTGCATCACATTATAGTCGCTTAGACGTCTGACGAGGAATAAAGAGAAGAGAAAAAAATTTCAAATGCGTTCGATTTGTGTAATTAGAGTACCTATAATACAATACAGCCGGCGTACTACTTTCGGTGGACGATTTAATAAATTACGTACGACGTCGAACATAACTTGTATTAAGTGTGCAGGAAACGAGTGTCGACTTCCTGACAGCACTCGAAAGACGGAATAAAAAAAAAGACCTACAGTATTTTTTTTGCTGTCGCAAATCAAGTCGTCGATATAACCATTAACCCATATACCTAAATCTCATACATACAATAGAACCCGATGGGTTAGGTCAGTTTTAATAAGGTATTGAGTTCATAAAAAAGTTTTGGACGTCGGAGTGTCGCACAATGTACTTGATTACGAATATAGGTATTAGTTTATACTTTATAATAAATATTTGTTCTAAAGAATATTAAATTAATGTTAATTAATAAATAAGAATTAATTTAGTAAATATTATGTTCGTTTTTAATTTATTATTTATTATCTTAGACCAACCCTTGGAGAAAAAGATCTTAATAAATGAAATATTTATGATTTAAACACTTTTCTCTGGGTGGGTATATAGTATTCAAAGTAATCCATTGCTTAGTATTGCGAAGAAGACATACATTTCAATGATAGTTTATAGACTATAATGTTCATAAGTATTATCCTAATTCTTGATTGTTTTTATAATACATCAGTCCTGATTTGATCAGTGATCACCATCATACATCAACCCATTTATTATCTACATTCTACACTATATAGATAAATAATATATTATATATTATAATACATTAATACATAATATTGTTATATCATTTGTATAAATATAATTGGAGAGTATTAACTATCAATCTTAAGAGCAGCATATCAATTAATGGTTTTAATATATATTATTTTGTATTGTATTTTTATAGACAGAATAATAATTGAATTTACAATTTATGAATTGTAAGCCTATCTACAATTTATTACCTATTCATCATATTATAAAATACAAAAACAGCAAAGTAAAAATAAAGTTTCATAATTCTATTTGACTTATTAAAAACCAATTCCACTGAAGTAGAATTAACTTTGCTAATAAAGTAACAAAAACAAACTACATTGCCATTGGTTTAGAAAACAAATAGGTATTCAAAATCAACAAAAAATGTTTAAATTATTTTTTATATTTACTGCTGTTTATAATATTTTTATAGTTACATATTATAATATGATTAATAACTAATGGATAAATATACTTTACATAAGGTTAAATATTTAAACATACATACCTCATATAGCAAACAATTATGAATTTTCTGAAAACAATTATTTTAAAGTAATAATAAATATTAAAAACGTAAATGTCTTAAAGTAACTTAGTAACTCGACAAACTATAATATTGGTACAATTTCTTTACATAAAAAAAATTACAGTTTTCACTCACTAAATCTTAGCTATGAAGAAGTAAGTACACGGTTACGTGAAGTTTCGAGTTAGCAGTTCGTACAATCATATTTGATAAGTGATTACAGTGATAAACTGATAACAGAAACTTGTTTTAAACCAGTGGTTCGAAAAATGCTAGTTATTTAATAGTTGAAATGATAATAAGTTATAATCTCACGCATTGAACGGATAGGTGTATTAAATACAATATACACCTTGAGTATAATAAATATATTTTAATGTAGTAATATCTTCGATATTTGAAACACATATTATAAGCGAGAGGTTTCTCGTTGAGACGTGCCATCTACGCATGTGTGTATACTCGTTGAATGTTTTTTTTAATAATTGCATTCTCCCTGGGAATTTATGAGTGATAACTCAAATAAGTACGCGACGAGTATAAATACGCATTCGAAGATTACGCATCCCAAAAAGAGACTCGTGGCTAATGTATGCTTCAATCAGGGTTGTCCTAACGATTCGTGGGGTTTAGGGCGGAGTAAAATTGTGGGGTCTAAAATATCACTGTCGTCAGTTGCATATATAGGTATAAATGGCCAAATGGGCAAGGGCCATAATCGAAAATAAAGCCCCTCAAATTTAAAAGTTAAATCGCGCCTATGGTAAGGGCGCAAATATAGTATCTTGTACTATAGTAGGTACAATTATACAAAATAAATTATGAATATTATTATATTGTATATTATATTATCCAAAAATATATGAATATAAAATAAATTAATAATACTAAACCTGAAGCTGTAGTTACAGGCAGGGGAGGATAGGCATGATCTAACAGTGCCGGGAAAATAAAATCTAGTGGCCCAAATGATCATATTATCTAAGACCCAGATATTTTCAATTCAGATATTTTTTATCGGCCTGTTTTCATCAATATAAGTAGCGACCCGCCGCAAAAATCCCGGTGTGTAGTTGGGCCTATCCGCCCCTGGTTACAGGTATAGTTAACAATATTTTTAATACTATGAACACGTTGCAATAAATTTCATTAACATTGTACCTAACTAAATATTTTTTCTAAAACTTTTAGTGGTAAGGTGACTTTTTCAATAATATTACAAAGAATAACCAAGTCATTAAACAACTCTCGACCATTTATATCTTTTTTATCACCAACTTCTAGCATGAAGGATTTGAATATTCATACAATATTTCATTAAATCATCTTTATACATTTCAGAAATATTTCCAATACTATAAAGGAAACCAAAGTAATCATTAAATTTGTCCAATTGTTGAAATCGTTCAATTATGGAAAAAATTTGTTCAAAATTGGAAAAAAAATATTCATATTTTAAAGAATTATCATTGTTATTAGAAACAGATGTATTCATACTTAGACTTTAATAATCAAACATTTTTTTAAATTTTTTGTTTTTTAAACTCCTGTATTCGTATTATTTCCAATTTTGGCATACACTTGATGTTTCCTCTTTTGCAATTTTTCTAACCACTTTTTTGATATCCTGTTAAGAATACTTTTAGGGCAACATTGTTCTTTAAATCGAAATCAATAGAAATGTGTTCACTACACTACCTGGCACCTGCTACAGTCATCAAAAATAGAATGCAACAGAATAACATAATATGTTTACGCTAAACATACGTGCGACGTGCCTGTATTATATGTATTATAAAAAAAATAATGTAATAATATTATATAATATAAGTACCATAAATAAAATATATTATTGTATTCTATTCCACAATTGTACATGAAAAAAAAAATGATACGTACATGTGTTTTGCATATCAATTTGAATTTTTTATTGTATCTATTAAAAGCGGAGTTTATCCTGCAACTGCGGCGAGAGTGTGGGGCCCGGGATGAGGGACAACCCTGGCTTCAATGCTTCAAATTGTTTATATAGGCGAGAAATGCTATGGCTGCTTTATCCATTGAATATGGTCTAAGGTTCTATGATAATGATACTATCACTTAAAAATCGTATAATTCATAATCATAGTATGTCTATTACGAATTATGATGCAAGTATTGCAAGTACGTAATGTAATAATGTTGTTATATCATGATATAAGCCCTATGGTGTAATTAAGGTACTATAATAGCCTCTATACTCTATATAGCCTATATATAGTGCATCAATTCTTAAATAATAAATAGCATGTTAAAACCTCATTGTATTCTAAAATATAAAAATCATAATAAAAAAATAGAAAAAAATACTACTTTATTCGTACATACTGATAAAAATCTAAAAAGTAATAGTATTATTTTTAACTATAAGAAAAATGAACTCGCAATCAAACATAGGTAATAGGTTTACAAAATATAACTTTAGAGAAGAGCAGCTAGCGTATAATGTCGTATACAATCTAATATCCATTACTATTATTGAATTTAGGGTGTAACCTAACTAACTTTATACGTCATTACATTGTACATTGTTTAAAATACATGAATATCTATCATTTCCAAACCTTAAAAAGTTAAAAATATTAATATCATAAGCTTACAGGTGTGTATAGATAATATAATCGTTTAACGTTTAATGTATACATTTGCATTCAAAGCGTATTTTATATAATATCTGAGTAGGTATATACTATTTTTTTTTCATAAAATAAAAATAATGTTATAGGTGTAGCTATGTAATAACTAATATAAAAATATAAAATGTTTTAATGTTTAAAAATTAAAATAGTAGAGTATACACATTATAACGAATAACAATATATTATACGTAGTCACGTAGGTATCTTTCTATCTAATAATTTATTATAGCCTTATGGCTTATAGGTACCGATTGCATAGGCGTATAGCTTACATTTAATAATTATTATTATTGACGATAATGGCATCTTATATTATGATGTACCTATTATATAAACCTGCAATATTCATAATATATATTAAAATTATTAAGGGTGACTTTTTAAGAATACTAATTTCAATGAAATTATATTGAATATTTTACAAGTACCTATATAGGTATATTGTTATCAAATTTTTCAATACTATCTTTTTACGTTATGTATATTTATGTTATAAATTAGAATGAGTTTACCAGTGTAATAGTAAGTAAACAGAAAATTAAAATATTTTCAATTTTATTTTGTACTTCTTTAAAATGTATAACTTATAATTATTAATTAATCTACAAAATATTATATGAATGTAGTTATATAATATTGTTTGCATAATGTACAATATTAACTAAGTAGTAAAAAAAAATAATAATAATACATGTTGATTTATAGTATAACAAAAATGCCGTTGTAAAATATTAACTTAAGATTATTTATTAAATTTATATAATTATTTTTTACTCTTATACTATTATAGAGTATATTAATAATTATAAATTGTGTAATGTGTATTTGAGCATAATAATTTTTCCTTGATTTATAACCTAATGGCTAATTTATATTTTACACAAATATTAATATAGGTACCTATTATTATAAAAATATATATACTATATTATAGTATTTGTAATTACTGATCAGAATTAGTAGAAGTGTTTTTTTTAAATTTATCATCGTCATTAGCAGTGGCACACTGAAGACCTCTCGAATAACCCATTTGGAATGCTTTCCTTTCCAATCCTTTCGCTAACCCTTCTTGATACGCTCTTTCTTCGATTTTCTTGAGGTAGTCCAACAACCCGCCCACTCCGGACGCAGATGGTTGAATATTTGATGTAACTGTTTCTGATGTCCTTGGATTAAATCTTGTCTTAAATTTTCTGTTGCTATAAATTTTTGACTGTCTATCGTTTTTAGTTGACAAAATGTCATCAACACAAAACCTTTTAAAGTGCAAAACCAGTTCAGACCTAAGTGTATGAGGGCACATGTCTATAGGAACTACACGAAGTGGAAGAAATGGATCGGAATCTATTGGCTTTTGCCAATATCTAACTACCGAGGAAAAATCTAGCAGATTTTTCAAAGGCAATTTGTGATTAGAACAAACGTAAATTAAATTTATAGCTTCTTTAAATTTACGAAGAGTCCTGACCAATCCGGTACCTTTTTAAAAAACAACGTACATTTAGCGTTATAATTTTTAATTATATAATATATTCATGGTAATATTAATATGATTTAAAATATGTATTTCACTTACTGACTCCAGTTAAAGGCGGATCCATTATCACAGTTACGTTACACCCTTTGAGTTTGTTAAGAACTGAGTCCAAAATATCTTCCGTCCTACCAGCTATAAATTCGCAGTTGACAATTCCATTTATTTCAGCATTTCTTTTTGCGTCCAATATATTTGCCTTGATTAGTTCGATGCCCACGACTTGCTTACATTTCTATGTAATTAAAAATACGAAATATAATAGTTCTAAGTCCATTTACTAATTACATACGACATAATAAATGATAATATTTAATTTAACTAATGGTATAATTAATTATAGTAAATAATTTATTACACAAATAAGTGTTATTACTTGTGTCCCAAATAAAAATATTGTAGTTGATGCACCATATAGATTATAGACACATTAAAATAATATTAATGTATACATATATGCGTAAATGTATAGGTTATATATTATATTTTACGTTCTTATGAATAATTTTATAACAGTGAAAAAAAATTAAAAGAATGACCGAAAAAAAAACAATTATTTATTAACAATCAAATAAATAAAAGGGAAAATGTAGGTAACCATTCTGGTGCTGTACTCAGTGTAGGTGTCGAGTGTCGGAGTGTACCTCCATCAGTCATCATTGAGTAAATCACTGTAATATGTATTGAATTTGAATTCAATGATAAATCATTGTACACGAAAATCGATTCCGAGAGGATACGGTGTCTGTCGACCTATATTACTATTTATCAACTACTAATTATATTTTACTATATAAATAGATATTTATATTGGTATTATAGTAATATAATTACTATTTGTAATACGGTTATGCCCAACACATTATATTTATTATATTGTTATAACAATATAGGTATAATATATTTATATCGTATAGGTATTATTATTGTTATTAACTTATAACTTATAAGTCAATATCGACTTACCATAGAACGGTGTGAACAGGTTCGATGTATAGATAGGCGTAATAGCTTAAAATTAATCTAAATGCTTTGAAAATGTTAAAATGTTTAACACGAAATAATATATGTAAAACATTCAGGTTCCAATTAATAACATTTTTGAATTAAATAGGTAACAAAATAACTAAAGTCGTTATTTGTTTATTAAGTATCTAATTTTGTTAACATTTTTTCACTATTTCGCCAACCTACCTACTGTGTTATTTGTTCCATTGTGTGTAAAATTTATTGTAATGTTGACTAGAATATTTCAAGTTTCAATGATTAAAACTTTTTTCAGTTACAACAAAGAAACTAAAATCGTTTCATGAAAAGTCGTATAGCGTAAAAGTCGTACCCTCTAAGTTTAAAATCAAAGCATTTTTACTGCTCCAAAAGGTAATGACAGACAGAAAAATAAAAATAAAAAACACACTATTGTAAAGTCAATAGGTACATTTATTGTTCCGTTCAGAATCTAAAATGTAGATAAATAAAATAACAAAAAGAATAAGTTTTTTATTTATTGCAGTGTTTACCTGTTATTAGTTAAATATTTTTTTCAGATAATAAATTATAAACACTGACCTATTTATATTATTCATAAAAATATATAGTAAGATACCTACACTAAATTTTAATTTTATATTAATTTAGAAAATGCTTAGAATTTATTATCAATTATTTGAAGCCTAAGTATAGTATACAATAATTTTTACATATTTTAATATTTATATAATGTATTAATTTATAACTATAAAATAATAAGAAATTAAACACAAATCACATGATTTTTAAAAGACTATTGACACTGAATATAATATATATAATTACTCACCTTTAATTTAAAATAAGATAAATGAGTAAATAATCAATAATTAATAATTTACCTTGGCTAGTGTAAGAGCTAAGCATCCAGACCCACAGAACAAATCCAAAACTGTAGTATTTTCGTTCACATCGGCAAGATCAGCAACCACTTTACACAATTCTTCGGCACCTAAACTGTTCAAACGAAAATATGTGGCTGGAGAAATTTCTAACGATAAGTTTAATAGCTTTTCTACAATGTACTTTTGTCCCCACAATAATTCAGCTTCGATTGTGGTACCGATACAATCAGCCAAGGTCCTACGCACACACACAAGTATACACATATTACATATATTATTTCAATCAACGCTAAAATCAAATGTTAAAATGTTTTACTACTTTTACTATATATGAGTAATATATAATATATATATATATATATGTTAAACAAATTTAAACTCACTTTTCTCCATGGACTTGAAAATATAACGACACTACGTTTTCAGTTATGCTTTTTTTAGACCATTCTGATATTGAACATTTAATATTAGATAATTGGTCGTTGTCTAGTAGATGCTGGTTGATAACTATCGACACCATGACTTCCCCGTCTTCATTCATACGAATTATCATATTGCGCCATATTCTCCAATCTTGAGAATTATTTTTCACAAAATCCTCGAATTTCTAAATTAATTACAATCTAATGTGAGAACACTATCACATATACATAATAGGTACTTCTATAACTGTTTGCTATATATAGTAAAATAAATGTTACGCCGATAAACAAGATAAATGATTGATTCAGAAAATAAAAAAATCTTTTGATAAATTACTATTGATATTTTAATAAAATATCAGTTTTAACGAATCTGAACATATTATTCGAACTTTGAAGTAACCGAAAGCGGATGTATAATTATTAAGGGTATAATTATATATCTGTTCGATTATTATGTAATCGCAGTTCGTAAATTCAAAAATAACGTAAAAAAAAATGTTCAATATAATATTATATTTTTTCAATATTATTATTATTATTGCTACACTACCTTCGCTAACGTGATCATTGGCATCGGCAAATTTCTTAGACAATCCGGTGGACCGACATAGTGGATTCCGTCCATCGAATCTTTCACTCTCAGCCCGACGGCCACTGAATCGCTGTCGGGATTAATTCCT